>NC_090444.1:745240364-745840364 GCF_031143425.1 Pleurodeles waltl | reverse complement strand
AGATAATCTCTTTCTTGCAGTTGACCGGAGTCATCAACTTGCAGACCCCCGAAAGATGAAGCTGAATATTTAGGCCCTGCTGCCTTGCCCATACGGTGATGAATTTGACTTTTATGCTTTGCTTTGAATATATTATATATTTGCTGTGTACATTGGAACTGAGAAGTACTGTGATATATTTTGCTTTCATTGTTACAACTACTTTTACTCATTTGAACGTGTGCTTGAAATCTACTAATTCGTCTCTCAAGAACTTGTGGGTGGGGAGAATTAACAACAATAAAGGTCTTCTTTGAACTCAGAAGTGCATTCCAGAGAGGTTCTGTAAGCTCCGATATGAGATATGTAGGAAAGCAGAACACTGACCTAGCAGAAAACAGGCTACTGCATTGTCTCTGGCTCGTAATTGAGCCGGCAGGAATGCTATAGCCTGCCGGGTGCATGGGCAGTGCAGGGCCCCCCCCCAGGGCCTCTTGCACCTGTTCTCCACCAGCATGGCGGAGAAGGGGGTCATAATCTCCAGGGCACCACCAAACACATAATAACCCCCATAGTCTCAATTCCCCATTTTTTTATTATTTGTAAGGACCACTATAGACACCCATTCTGAAGCATCAGTGGGCAGTATGACCCCCTCTTCACAAAATCTATTCAGTTGCAATTTGAGTTCATGACTAACACTTACCGGAATAGGAAGAACTTTGTGTGTAACAGGACAAACATTCTTTTTAAGCTTGATGCAGTGTTCGAATACCTGTACCTTTCCAATTTAATTCTCAAACACTTATGGGTGCTGCTTTATCATACACTGCAACACATCTTCCATGGTGTCAATAGCAAAAACAGGCATTTCTTCTTAAGTAATGATTTCAGCATGACCGGGGTGTAAATTAATGGCAAGTTTGGCAAGCTCTTTCCACCCAGCTATGTTACGTTCTCTGACTGCAACATAAATCTTAGTTATAGTTTGTCTTCCCAAGCATTCTAAATTCCTTCAAAATAATGTAAAATATCAATATCGAGCTCTCCAGATGCTTTAGGATTTATATCAGTTTTTTTTTAGTTTAAAACCTTTTGGCTATCACTTAAAAAATGTTGTGTCTGCCAATATAGTTAAGGGTGCATCAGTATCAGCCATACCTATTATTGATCTCCCTTCAACATTTGCCTGTACCTACAGACTCTTAATCTCTCCAACTAAGTTCTTGTCACTCAAGGTAAGGAAAACATTATTGAATTTCTAAGTGCATTCTGTCATCTGACATGTCTCAATGTTACGTACTTTCACTCTATTAGTATTCCCTTTCTGTGCATGTCCTTGTACTTGTACACTAGCCTTACATACAGTCTGAAAATACCCCATTTTCCTTCATGAGTTACATCTTCAATTCAACGCAGGGCAAGCAAGAGAATTACTTAGGTGAGACAAAGAACCACAGCGAAAACAAGCAAGTTCCTCTTTTTTCTTAGGCATACTAATCACAACAAGCACACTTTCATCAGAAATACATATACACACAGGGGATACACCTTAATTACCTTCTAATTCTTGAGAGAATACCTTGGACCTCTCAATACGTTTAGCTACATTGATAACTTCTGGCAAGGTTGAGTTTCTTCAAGTCAACAACCTCTTCTGTGTTTTCTTAGAGATACAGTGGATACGAACTGGTCACAAATATAAATATATATATATATATATATATATATATATATATATATATATATATATATATATACACACACAATTCTCAAACTCCCCAGTCGATTTCAATAGATGTAAAGCAGCAATAAATTCTTCAACAGTCATCACTACACTGTTTGCGTTTGGAAAAAAATGTGCCTCTCTAATAATACAGTCGTTTCTTCTGCCTATGCAACTGCTCTTTCACTTCCTCATGAACATTCAATTTAACATTTTCACCTGTGGGTGTAGGTGCTAGAGGCAAATTGTCAAATACCTTCTGACCCGCAATGCCCAGATGATTAAATAGAAGAGCTGACTTGTGCTCATACCCTACAGCATCAATGGCAACAAAATAATTCTAAAAAATGCGCAGCCATTGCCTCCATTTAACAGCGGGCTTCCCAGAGCTTTGAAGGAAAAGTGATGACTGCATAGTGTTATTATTGGAAGCCATTGTAGAAAGTTATTAAAGTCTAATTAATTATATAATGCAGATATACTATATAAGGTGTGCGAGTCACTGGTCAAACTGAAACAGCGATGCAACAGTTGTCAAAGCACCTTAATGAAGATTTCGATAGACAGAAGAAAATATCAGGAAAATGCTGCAAAACAAATCACAGATTTTCTGTACCACAAGAGATATTTGTTGGAATAATGAAACGTTAAAGGAAAACTGAAGTGCGCACTTGACGCCGGTACAATAAAAACAGAAATAAGTGATTTGTGCCCTCATTACAACCCTGGTGGTCGGTGTTAAAGCGGCGGTAATATGCCAACAGGCCAGCGGTAACAAAAATGGAATCACGACCATGGCGTAAACCGCCAACACATACAGCCACTTCAACACTCCGACCGCCACAGCGATAGCAACAAACAACGTGGTGGTAACGGCCAACAGCCAGGCGGAAGCCAATGTACCGCCCACCCCATTACAACCCACCCATCCGCCAGCTTTTCCGGGGTGGTACCAACGCCATCAAAAGCACGGCGGAAACAGTACTTGGAAGGGAAACCACCTCTCATCACTCAACGAAGAACCAGGGCACCATGGAGCCCGAACTACAGGTGTTAACCATGCTGGTGTATCTTCTCATACACCAGGAGTACCAACAGCGGCGGCTACGACCACAGTGAGTACTGCACCTATCACATAGGGGAGGGGGGAAGAGAGTGACACACACACACGCAACACCCCCACCCCTACCCTCACCCCCAACACCATACACACAAACACATGCATCAACATTACATATACACCCCGTAACCCTCTGGAAGAACGCAAGGACAAAAGGAATGGAGTCAAATGAGTGTTATATTAGAGATAGTCAGAAATACGTTATAAATTAAAAAATAATATTTCCAAAATATACAATATGTACAAAATGCGGTACAATGTCCACTTGAAATGTCCATGGGCCACAGGCCAAAACTCATAGGGCAAGCCCACACTTAACTCCTGCCTCAATATGGAGAGAACACTGCAGGGGCATCAGGTCGAAAACACACAGGCACCTCAGGGGGACAGGAAGGGGGGGGCACCTCAGCCGGAAGATGGGACAACACCACTGCTCCTGGAGGGGGCTCCATGCCCACAGCGATGGCCTGGGGAGTGCAAGGCCACAGTCTCTCAAGTGGTTGGTTTGACCACTGCTTGGTCCTGGGGAGTGCAAAGCCACAGTCTCTCAAGTGAGTGGTTTGCCCACTGCTTGATCCTGGGGAGTGCAAAGTCACAGTCTCTCAAGTGGGTGGTTTGCCCACTGCTTGGTCCTGGGGAGTGCAGAGGCACAGTCTCTCAAGTGGGTGGTTTGCCCACTGCTTGGTCCTGGGGAGTGCAAAGCTACAGTCTCTCAAGTCTCTAAAGTGGGTGGTTAGCCCACTGCTTGATCCTGGGGAGTGCAAAGCCACAGTCTCTCAAGTGGGTGGTTTCCACACTGCTTGGTCCTGGGGAGTGCAAAGCACGGTCTCTCAAGTGGGTGGTTTGCCCACTGCTTGGTCCTGGGGACTGCAAAGCCACAGTCTCTCAAGTGGGTAGTTTGCCACTGCTTGGTCCTGGGGAGTGCAAAGCCACAGTCTCTCAAGTGGGTGGTTTGCCCACTGCTTGGTCCTGGGGAGTGCAAAGCCACAGTCTCTCAAGTGGGTGGTTTGCCCACTGCTTGGTCCTGGGAAGTGCAAGGCCACAGTCTCTCAAGTGGATGCCTTTCTCCACTGGTTCTGGAGGGGGGTGTTATGCCCAGTCTGCTTCATCCTGCCAAGGATAGGGTGAGTGGATGCATTTCCCCACTGGTTCTGGAGGGGGCTTTGTGCCAAGTGTGCTTCATCCTGCCAAGGAAAGGGTGAGTGGATGCCTTTCTCCACTGGTTCTGGAGGTGGCTCTGTGCCCAGTGATGCAGCACTTGGGCGGTGGCAGTTCACAGTCCCTCACCTGGGTGTCTGAGCCACGAGATTTGCAGTGACCAGGATGCATGATACTCCATGGAGGCAGGGCTTGAGTCCATCCGGCGGCAGCTATGGCTGCATAGTGGTGGTAGTGCTGGTGGGGGTGCTGCCAGTGGTGGGGGGAGGCTCCAACCCTTCTCCTGCAGCCTTGGACGGCTGCCCACGGGGGCTGCTGCTGCTGGCAGTGGTGCTACTGTCAGTGGTGCAGGTGGCGGTGCTTGCAGCGGGGCTTGCGGCGGTGCTTGCGGTGGTGCAGGTGGCGGTGCTGGCTGCGGTGCAGGTGCCGGTGCTGCCAGTGGTGGGGGGAGGCTCCAGCCCTTCTCCTGCAGCCTCGTAGGCTGCCCACTGGGGCTGCTGCTGGCAGTAGTGCTACTTTCAGTGGTGCACGTGGCGGTGCTTGCGGCGGGGCTTGCGGCGGTGCAGGTGGCAATGCTGGCTGCGGTGCAGGTGCTGGTGCTGCCAGTGGTTGGGGAGGCTCCAGCTCTTCTCCTGCAGCCTCGGATGGCTGCCCACTGGGGCTGCTGCTGCTGACAGTAGTGGTGTTTGCGGCGGTGCAGGTAGCGGTGCTTGCGGCGGTGCAGGTGGCGGTGCTGGCCGTGGTGCAGGTGGCGGTGCTGGCGGTTGTGCTGGTAGCCACGGCTAAAGTGCTTTGGCTGGTGTTTTGTGCCCCTTCCTGCCCTTGGCAGATGGTGTCACCTTGGGTCTGGCAGCTGGAGCCTTTGAGGTGGCCTT
Organism: Pleurodeles waltl; assembly: GCF_031143425.1. Lineage (NCBI taxonomy): Eukaryota > Metazoa > Chordata > Amphibia > Caudata > Salamandridae > Pleurodeles > Pleurodeles waltl. The sequence continues at coordinate 745,835,506 of NC_090444.1, read as the reverse complement.
GCTGGGTGGTTGTGGCTCCTTCCCTTTGCTGGATGCTGTCCCCTTCTTCACCTTGCCAGGTGGCGGAATGGTCTTTGCCTTGGCAGGGGTTGGTGGCACACTGGCTGGGCTGATGGGTGCCCCCTTTGAGCCTCTGGCAGGTGCAGGAACCACAGCGGAAGTGGACTTGGCGGCTGAGGTACTGGGCTGGGTTTTGGCCACCCTGGCCAGAGGGGAAGGACGCGGGGAGAGGGGTAGAGAAGAGGTCAGTGTTTGCCAGGAAAAGCTTCTTAGGGACATTGGGGTGGGAAGAGGGTGAAGGTTTGGGAGTGGAGGAAGAGGTAGTGGTTGTAGGAGGTGTCTGTCTGCTGATTTTGTGTGCAGGTGCATGGGCTGGATGCTGTTGTGAGGTGGATGGCTGTTGGGTGGGTGGGTGCTTGCATTTATGTTATTTGGGAGGAGGGTCACAGACACAGTGAGAGAGGACAGCGGGGACGTGTGCATGGATGTGGGGGTGGTGACTGCCAGTGAGGGGCGTGCTGGTGATGGAGGTAGTGGATGAGGATGTAGTGCATGCAGGTGTGAGACAAGATGCTACTGGGAGGGAGGTGGACGACAAGGAGGAGGGGGCACAGTGGAGACAGTGGATGTTGGTGTGTCTGCATGGGGGATGGTGCTTGTGTGAGTGCCTGTGAGATGAAGTGTGGTGCTTGTGTTTGCCAGAGCCACTTCTGTGTGTTGATTTGGGTGAATGCTGGTCTGAAGGTGTGCTTGGGATAGGCTGGGGTTGAGGGGATTGGGACTGGGTAGAGAAAGTTGGAGGGGGGAGGCTAGAGACAGGGACAATGGCTGCCAACAGTGCGGAGGTCAGAGCCTGAAATGCTCTCTGTTGGGCCTCCATGCCAGAGTGAATGCCTTCCAGGTATGCATTTGTTTGTTGCAAATGCCTCTTGACACCGTGGATGGCATTCAGAATGGCTGACTGCCCAACAGTGAGGGATCTCAGGAGGTCAATAGCCTCCTCACTTAGGGCAGCAGGGCTGACTGGGGCAGGGCCTGAGGTGTCTGGGGCGAAGGAGATGCCCACCCTCCTGGGTGAGCGGGCACAGGAAACACGTTGAGGGGCTGCTGGGAGGGCAGTACTGGTAGGGGCGGTGGTGCCTGTACCTGTTGTTGGGGTGGGCACACAGGTGTCCGCCACCGCCAGGGAGCTTCCATTGGAGGAGGAGTCACTGTCTGTAGTGTCCCCTCCTGTCTCCGTCGTGGTGCTCCCCTCGCCCTCCGTCCCACTGGTGCCCTCACTGTTGGTTGATTCGGCCTCCAGGCCCATGTGGGATGCAGCTCCCTCCGTCACCGGTGCCTCTGCTCCTCCGCCAGATGATGATAATGCACACAAGGACAGGGTGACAAAATGGAGCCTGTGGACAGTGATGAAGAGGAGGCAGAGGATGAAGATGTGGGCAACAGAAGTACTATCATACAGCAGTACTTCCAGTGACACACAGGTAAGACACTGTAACTTCACTTATTATTTCTGTTGGACATTGGACATGGCAGCATGATTTCCCTATGTCTATGGCCACTTACTGTACCCTTTGGCATCTCTGTTTTTAGATCTCTGTGCCCCACTTTGGCTCCTGGTGTGTTTACTGCTGCCCACTAGAGGTCATACCAATGTATATTTAACTGTACATATTTATTTAAATATTTGCAGATTGCTGTATTAATACATATTTCAATCAATTGACAATCTCCAGATTTGTATTTGTTCCAATGGTGTTTGAATGCTAATATGTAGAGGGGGGGGTGCAATGGGCTGGGGTGATGGTGTAGGTATGTCCGGGTAGAGTTCAGTCTATTTGTATCACAAGTGCATTGCCCATGGGGGCATAGGAAGGGGAGTAATGGCAGTTCAAGGTGGACTGGGTGACAGAGTGAGACAGAAGGGTGACAATCAGGAGAGTCTTATTTCCTGGCAGGGGTCTTGGCAATGTTCTCTGGCTTCTGCCTGGATCACAGGGACCGTTTGCGGGGTGGTTCTCCTTCTGCAGGGGTGGAGTGCTGGTGGCCTGTTGTTCCAGTGGTGGGGCCTCCTGTCCACTAGCGCTGGCGGAGGTGGAGGGCAGTTCATCGCTGTGGCTAGTGTCAGGGGCCCGTTGGTGTGCCACTGCCTCCCTCATGGTGTTGGCCATGTCAGCCAGCACCCCTCCAATGGTGACCAGGATGGTGTGGATGTGTTTAAGGTCCTCCCTGATCCCCAGGTACTGTCCCCCCTGCAGCCTTCTGCAACTTGGACATTATCTGGCCCAAGGTCTCCTAGGAATGTTGGTATGCTCCCAGGATCCCTGCAAGTGCCTTGTGGAGAGTGGGTTCCCTGGGCCTGTCCTCCCCCTGTCGCACAGCAGTCCTCGCAGATTCCCTGTTGTCCTGTGCCTCTGTCCCATGAACCGTGTGCCCATTGCCACTGACCCAGGTCCCTGATTGTCTTGGGTTTGTGGGGTTGCCTGGGGTCCCTGTAGTGGTGGTGGACACACTGCTGATTGACGTGTCCTGGGGACAGTGGTATGGGCCCACTGGGTGGGTGCTGTGCTGGTGTTTCCTGAGGGGAGAGGGTCTGTGGTGGTATGGGACTGTGCCTGGGTACCCAACTGTCCAGAGGTCCCTGATGGGCCAGGTTGGTCATCGTGATCCAGGAGTGCAGAGCTGCTGTCATCACTGTGGGCCTCTTCTGTGGGGGGACTGGATGTTGGTGGCACCTTCTCTCCGGTGCTGTTGAGTGGGGTTCCTGTGGGGGTGTAAATGCAGGGTTATTGTATCTGCGTGTGCCATCTTTTGCATGGGGGTGTTTCCCTGTATGGTTGTGACAGCCCTGTCAGCTTTGCCTTGTGTGCGTGTGATTTTGTGTGCTAGGTGATTCTGTCCAATATGCATGCTTTAGTGATGGGTGTCCATGCAGGTCTGTGATGGGTGTCCATGCATTGGTGTTTTATGCAGGGCTTGGTATTGGGGTGGGGGGGTTGTGATATTGGAGTATTTGTGAGTTGGTGGAGTGATGGGGGTGAGGGTAAGGGTAGGAGTTTGTTATAACATGCAGGTAGGGTGAGGGATATAGTAGGAAAGATTTGACTTACCAGAGTCCATTCCTCCTGCTACTCCTGCGAGGCCCTCAGGAGGCATGATCGCCAAGACTTGCTCATCCCATGTTGTTAGTTGTGGGGGAGGAGGTGGAGGTCCACTGCCAGTCCTCTGTACTGCTACTTGGTGTCTTGCAACCACGGAACGCACCTTCCCCTGTAGGTCGTTCCACCTCTTCCTGATGTCATCCCTTGTTCTGGGGTGCTGTCCCACGTTGTTGAACCTGTCCACGACTCTCCGCCATAGCTCCATCTTCCTTGCAATGGACGTCTGGTGCACCTGTTATCCGCATAGCTGTGGCTCTACCTGGATGATTTCCTCCACCATGACCCTTCGCTCCTCCTCTGAAAACCTGGGGTGTCTTTGGGGTGCCATGGATGTGGTGTGAGTGGTATGTGTGAGGATGTGTGGGGTGATGTGTTGGGGTATGTGCTGTGAGGTGCGTGGATGGTGTATGAGTGATGGTGTTCTGTGGCTCAGATTGAGTTGGTATTCCTGGCTTGGCTCTCTCTATTTGCTATCTTTTTTTCGTTGAAAGGGGTGTGGGTAATGTGGGTGTGTGTTTTATAGTGTTGTGGGTGTGGTGGGTGTATGTGTGTCAGGTGTGTGTAGTTTGAATTGTCCAATGTGGTGGAGTTTTGTTAGTGTGTGTGTAATTTGACGCGCGCCGGTGTGCGACAACTGATGGTTTGCCACGGTTGAAAGACCACTGCGGTGATTCGTGGGTCCTGATACTGTGGGCGTATTCCTGTTGGCTTAACGGTGTGGGTTTTGGTACCGCTAGTTTATCACTGACCTTTGGTCTGGCGGGCTTGTGTGGGTGTCTGTAAAGTGGCGGATTTCTCTGTGTGGGTCATAATACCCGTAACGGTATACCACCGTGTTCACGGTATGTTGGCGGCCATCAGCACGGCGGTAGGCGGCATTTACCACCCGGGTTGTAATGAGGGCCTTCGTTTTTTAAATCCGTTGATGAGCAATTCAGAAGGCAGAAGCAAAGTAATTTTCTCACTGTGAAGGGGAATCCAAATGGCCACTGGGAGCATCAAACGTAATGTATCAGGGTTCCCAGTATGCCAAGTGACATCTGAACACGTCACAGCAGAGACTGTCACTCTGCTGTAAAAATGCGAGCGAGGAAGATTTCGGCTTTCCAGTGTGCAGTGGTCGTCACTGCTGGTTCTCACTTGGTTCTCACACTGCTTCACAAGAGCGAGCAAGGTAGGTTTACATCCCGTCACAGTTGAACCACTTATGTTGCAAAGTGGTTGTGATGCTAGCCAGCAAAAAGTCAGAGCTTATGAGCATTCACGAGTACTGAAGAAGTTGGTTTTCAAAATACAACAAAAAGGTAACGGTCTTCATTACTTTGACAGGCTGCTCCCTGTATTTTTCAATGCACATGCTGTGGCCGTGCCGTTTCACACGAACGGGCCAGCCACCTCTACCTCGATCAAAGACATTATCCGCTCCTCACAAAATATACAGTCCCTTTCCAGAAAGTCCGTGGGTTAAAATCCAGAGGTTGCACCTCCAAAAGAAACCAAAATACTCCACTCCTGGTGCCAATATGTAGTGAGCAGATACCAATTATAACAAACAGCAGGATGGATTCCAAAGTAGATTTTTAACCGTAGTCCATATGAAAAACCCACGGCAGAAAACATGAAGGCAGTGAGCTCCAGTCAGTCCTGAGGCAGGCACAGGAATGTCTCCAGAGTGACCCGAGAACTCTACCTACACGCTCCTTCTAGAATTCAATGACAGAGCACGGATAACACAACAGAAATACTAAAAGCATACTGGTGCTACACTAATAAGACCTTCTGAATTAGAGATGCGGCATAAGTAACAGTCTGCTGTCACCAGCGCTGTTCTTGCAGGCATTTTAGGAGCGAGAGATGATCACTTGTACAGGAGCTGGTGTCTTTTCTTCCTGAATATACAGTTTCCTTTCAATGGTGGCATAAGCCTAAGTAATGAAGCAGGAACTGAGCAGAATTAAATAGGATGGTGCTTTAATGAGAGGACTAGAGATTGTATTTTTCTTCCCCCAGAACTTGAGCTTTGTTATAGCCTCTTTACCATGCTTTTGATTGGATGACTTGTATACTTATTGCTCATCTTTTCGGGAACTACTTTTTTTTTTTTTTTTTCAGCACTCCGTGCTTGTGCCTGCCCCTTCTCCTTGTGAGCTTATCCCCCACCAAAGATATGTCTCCCTGTGCTCTGTTTTGCTTTCCTTCATGTGTTACTTGCTCTCTCTTCTGTACTTCTCCCCGTCCCTTGTTGCTCTTTCCCTTTTGAGCTTCCCACTCTCCCCCATTTTGTTAGTTCTTTTTTGTGCTTCTTCCTCCTACCCTGTGTTACTCTCACTTGTGTTATGCATTTCCTCTCTTCTTCTCCTACTTGTTTTTATTTCTATTTTATCCCTGTCCTGCTCCCCATTGCTTTCCCAACCCCTGCCCCTCCGTTTACTGGCTTCCCACCCCTGTGGCCCATTTTGTTAGGGCATGCCTACAGACATGCTATACTTAGAGGTTATTTGGGACATTAATTAGTTCCTCCTGTAAACCCTTCTTCATACTGCTGTCTCTGCTAACCCCTTCCCTCTGGCTGCTTTGTCTCCCGATGCCCCACCTCTAAGGGAGGGAATGTCTTGTAAGGGCCAGAGCTGCTGACTTTGGAGCTGGAGAACCAGATTTGAGTCTCAGCGTTGGCTCAACATCCTGTGATTCTAGCTATCAGTTAATTTTCCCATTCCTATCCTACATTTTGTAATGTAACCGGTGCTGAGCGCACCAATCCCTTTGAGTCGGGTTCACGCTAAAGTGAAAATTAAAAAAAGCATGATATGTTTCTTTGCTGCAGTTCCCTACCTCTGCACCCCAGTGTGGTATTGTATTCTGAATTGTTGTACTAAGTTACTTGTTACTAAGCACTGTGCATATACTTGTTTGTTTTGGAAACTCTGATTCCTGTGAGCAAGACAGTTCGAAGAATATGGAAAATGGAATACTTGGAATCTAACAAGGTTCCTGAGTGGGGCAGTTGGAGGTGAAGGTCTTGCTGACAGGATAAGGCTTCTGTATACTGGACATATACTTAATAAAATGGATTAAACCTTTGAAGAAACAGTATCCTTGGTTACCTCACCCAGCTTGTATGATTTAACTGGCACCAGCTCAGTTTCATTTTGCTCGTATTAATTATTTCACAAGCATTGGCAAAGGCTACGCAGCTCTAACGTCCAGGCCTCGCACTTGGTATAGCCATGAACCCCTGGGACTGCCCCTTCCTGCACCTGGTGTATGCATACACGCCAATAAACCAGATTCAGATGGGAGAATCCTGGTTTCTGTTTCAGCCTAAATGTCTCATGCTTGAAATTGCCTTCTTCAATTGAAGTCAATAGGGGAAATACATTCTCCCGATTGTTTTTTCGAATCTCCCACTTTCCTCCTCTAATATATTGGCATCTATGGGTATATGCTTCCAGTAGCCCACTCTGATCAGCACAGGTCAGCGTCCGCTCTGCTTCCGAATTTCATGGTTATCAGTGCACAACCTCTCCTTTGCAAGGGCACATGAGCTGTACGGAAAAGGAGGGCTGCTCCTTCCTGTCCACTTTTCACTAGTGTTAAGGGAGCTGGAAGACAGAGCATGGGATTGGGAATCCTAGTTGTAGGTCATCACTTATGCTTATTTAGCATGCCGTGATGATGAACTCGAGTGAAAACCTGTAATGCACTGGTTATTGCTGGCACAGAACCATGAAAAGGATCGATCGGCTCCTTGGTTATGCAACAGCTGTTCAGCCTGATTTAAACTGCATAGAAGTACTGCGCCAATGGTTTGGATCAGTCCTTTCATACACCTTAATGTAAAACGATGGATGCACGATCACTAAAATAATGATTGTTAGTTTCTGTTTCTAGCAAAAGAACCAGGGAAGAGTGTTCTCTCTTTTCATTGAAGCTGTGTATGGACCTCCTGCTGTGGGTCAACCTTTTGAGGGCTGTTTAGACTTACTTTTTGCAGGATACTTACAAAGCTGTGCAAGCGACAAGAAGAGCTGGGGTTAAACCTGTTTCACTTAATGCTCTATCTGAAACAATTTATGTACAGATTACATGCAGTGTCTTCCAATTCCTTGGCTTCCCTGTAGCAGTCCATGGCATCTAAGATGGACACCTAGAGTATCATGAGATGTGATGTAAGATCATCCTTTTGTTTTTATGAGTGGTTTAATTTTGATGTTGATTTAAGTGTGAAAGATGTCAGTCTTCAGTGTGTAACATAGAAATAATAAAAGCCCTCACCATGTTTTTCTGTGGTCTCCGTACCGTTTTCCATCAGACCTCATGGTGCATTAAGCCATATCGAAACAGGCCCTAGTTGGAAGTTGGGTGAGAGTCAGTAAAGTGCCTCAAAGGTGAAGAGCGAGATGACCTGGGAAGTGTGAGCTAACCTGAGCTCAAGCAGCAAGTCTTGTTTCTTCCACTGTGTCTTTTCAGGTGCAGCAAAAAGAACATTTGCATTTTGTTGCTGTCCCCAGCTACCAGTAGATTCATTGGGAGGTTTGAGTGAGTAGTTGGGGCAGCTGTAGTTTAATTGAGTTATGTGTTCCTCATGAAATTATCAAATTTGCATAAACGCTCCTAAACAAAGTCAGATCATTGAAAAATCATCCTGTCAAATAGCAACAAAATCACTGGTGAAGACATTAGGTCATACCTTTGAAAGGCATTAGCCGATCTTTTATCTTTGTTGATGCATGTTGACAGTGCTTGTTGACAATGCTGAACATTATCAGCAAAAAAGGGGAAAAAGTACAAATGGCCAGCCCCAACATGATGACATTTGCATGTATTTTTCTTGACTTTTAATTTACCTTTTCAAAATGGTGGCCACACATCTTTGAGCAGTAACTTAAAAAAATATAAAAGGTGCGTGAAATTGTGACGCAGGGAAGCAGTGGATGGAGTTGAGAGATTGTGGATCAAGATGAAGGACAAAGTTAGGGAGCAGAGATGTGAAGTAGGAAACACATGACCTCCAAGGAGTGGTGAATCAAAAAATAAGTAGTCCCCTGATATCAGCCGTGAAAACAGAGAATTCATAATATCAATTAGATGGTAAAGTAGCTATACTCAGGAAAGGGACAAACACATGAAAACGGAAGGAAGCCATTGAATAGGAAGCAAGCAAATGAGATTAACAAGAAAGCCAACCAATAATAAGCAATGGACTGACCCAGAGCCCACACTAAGTATTGATTTTGTAAACTGTAAGGTGTTTTACGATACCAGTGACATAACACAAAATGATTGTGTGTCCCTGCAGAATGTGTTGAGGGGTCCTTTACACTGCCTTATATCAAAGAGATTCATTGGGCTATGCTTCAGTGGGGGGGGGGCCCTGGACTGTTGGGCTCCCCTGCTCCGACAGGGCTGCATGGGCCTGCAATACACCCCTTAGACAACAGTAGATGAGACCTAAAAACACCTAAAGGATATGAATTGAGTTTTTTTTCAAAGGCTCAGTCAAATTCCAATTACAAATTCAAAAGTTTCCCACCCCCTTGCACTCCATTTTTTATGGTGAAGTCCTAGTTATTTTGATTGAACACAAGGTTGCAAAGCACTGTCTTCTATGCTGCATTTTCCACTTTTACACACACATATAAATCTTTCTGGTTGGCAAAGAAATGATGTTGCAGCTAGTATATTTTTACCTTTATGTCCACACCCGCTTCAGTAAGTGTAGGGCTTTAGCGTTTCATTTTCTAATAATTGATTCAATGAATGTGGTCAAAAATTGTGCACACACCTTTTGTAAATCCGTTCTGATTTGGCAAACTGACCGGTGTTCGCATTGGTCAGTTTACAAAACACCAAATGACAGAGGGTCTTGGAATGACATGTCTGATGAATATTCATCAGGCAGGTCACAATTTGCAACTCACTGTGATTGGCCATAATCATAGTGATGGTGGCCTGCAAGGGTAATCATACTACAATGTTGGTGGTTGTGTATTAATAAACGTTTGTTTAGCCCAGTCTTTTCAAATTAGGCAGTACAGCCAGGATAGTTATTTGTGTAGGAGAAACAAGGTTCATTTCAAGTGCAATTTTCAATCAGATAGTGAAGAGAAAGGAAAGTTTGTTTTTTTCATACTTGGAAATAATGATACAAGGCAGCTATGTAAATCTTGGGTCTGTCTAGTCTGAATTGGACTTTTTCTAATATGGAGCCCTAAAGGAGAAGTAGCACCTTCGTTTTCTGCAAGAGCTCATATTGATAAGGAAATACAAACTGTGCTGTGTAAATACCATTGTAGATAATTGTAAAATGTATTTTTCATAATGAATTTGCAATGTGTGAGAAAGTTCATAAGTTGCAACCTCTTCTGGGGTATGAGCCTAGCTCAACATGCTTCCACTTCATTGTCTTCATTTTCAAAGCAGCCTCTGTTTTTGCAGACCTACTGTAGCAGGGGGTCAGAACTCTATGACAATACCGTTAGTTGTATACTATCTAATATGCATCCTACTTTAGGATTCTTGTGGGTGTACACACCGTCTGACCAGTTTTGTTGATCTATGTTGAATGGAAGATGAAGTATATTTTTTAAATTTCACAAACCAGAGTTGTCCCTATGATTGAGTACGTACAAAAGCAAGGTAACCTCTTGAAGCAGCAAGCCCTCATATGAAAAAACCTAGGAAAACCATACATGTATAAAATCTCTGAAAAATGGCAGGAACTAATTTGATTTTCCACGTCTAAATGGAGTTTAATCTGAAGCTTAACAATCTTCAATTTAATTTAAAAACGGGGGAAACATTTTCACATTGTTAATAATTGTTTAGTTAGTACTACTGCAACCTGTTATGAAGGACACACATCTGGTGTTCAAGGCTTGAAAGGGGAAGGATTGTTGAAGACAAGCCCTGTCACAGGAACTACATGGGTATTAGTAAAGCCTACCCTCTTAAAGTTTGCTGGAGAGGACTTGGGGGGGTGTAACTAGTCAACCTACTACTTTGTGCCTTTAGCAATATCGAGAATGGCATCTCCTCTTGACAGTTTCTTTTCGCTAGGAGGGTATGGGACACTGTGGTTTTGAGAGGAGCCTATAAATAAGAATCCAGATGAATCTGCTAACCTTTGTGTGATTCCTAGTCTTTTGGAGTACTCCGATCTAGAAGTGAAAAGGAGCGTGTTATGATATGTAAGCTAAGCCTGTGGAGTCCTAGACATTCAGTTAATCGCCCCACAAGAAAAGGCTACTCGAGATTTTTATTTGAGAGTTAAAGAAATGAAATAAAGAACAAACAGCCTTAACCACGCTTTTCAAATTTGCACTGGAGAATCATAATTTGAACAGAGCTCACGAGCCAAGCAACCAAGTTTGCTGTGAACAACCACCAATATAACTTTTCTCTCGTGGAGCACTTTTTTCTAGGAGTTCGGGGCTGGCCATGAGTTTTACAAGACATGCCTAACCTTATGCAATACTGTCCGGTACTACTTCCACTTGAGCCAAACTGAAGATTTTTAAGGTTCATGAAAATGGTGACTACCAACATCAGGTCAATGCATGCATTTGCAGATTGACAACATTTAAAAATGTTCCCACCTGACCCATTTGGATGTGGAAATTCAGTGTTTTCAAAACGTCCTTTGGCTAGGAACTCAAATTGGGTGTAGCCTCCTGTTGCATGCTGCACACTTTTGACCTCCATTTTGTTTTCTTGGTATAGAGATTATATATTACGTGTGTTCGATTAATATTCATTATTCATTGATGACTTTTGTTTTTACAGTGTTTTGTATTTAATTTGATTTTCATGCAGAACTTTATAAACATGAATGTCCACTTAGTTTCATTCCTATTTCTATTTGATTCTGCATTTATTTTTAATGTAATGTATTTTCTTTTGAGCATATATTGCATTATTTTTCCTTTTCAGTTAAATTCCTTATGTTTTTTTCTAGTTTTTGCTTTATTATTATTATTATTATTAAATGAATATACACTTTCTTTAATACTTTCTGTATGTCTTACAGTATAGTGTTAAGGTTGGTCTTGCACACAGTTACTCTGAGTATTTATTGCCTTCTCATTCAAGCCCAGTTCTAGAGGATGAGCTATGTATACACACCTAAAGATCTACTTACTTCTGTTATTCTGGGCTACTGGGCATGCAGATATATTGACATAGATAGCCAGGCTAAAAAATCAAATCAGCCCTGGAGATTGCTCTTACCAGCATGCCGTTCCCACACTACAGGAGGCCCTTTCTAGAATGGAATATGGATGGATCATGGCTGCCCATTCAGTGCTAAAAGCAGCCCCTTGGCCTGGAACCTACCAGGAACATGTCAGAGCAGCAAAATGACGAATCCTACCTGGTAGTAGTAAAATATTTGTGGATGCACTGACCTCACAAAAAGAGGGAATATGAAACTCAAAATAATTGACTAGACAAGAGGGGACACACTACTTTCTTGAAGGGGAAGGAGGGGTTTTGTTTGAGATGGTTAGGTTCAGAGAACTGAGGTGAAGCTGAAAATGCAGGTGTTAGTTCCATAAATATAGTTTAAAATGATTGTGTTCACTTCCATTGAATGGGATGAATAGAGATAACATAACAAGCTTGTTGTCCATTTAAATTTAAGCTTGATGTCAGACATGTAATGGAGACTCTAAAATATAAAATAAAAAAACATTTCCTCAGAGAAGAAATTGTAAAATGGTGGTTATGTGAAGAATAATCGTCAACCAGTAAATGTATTAAGAAGCAAAAAGAAGGATTAAACACATACTAATTGTCAATATTTTTTCTAGTCGAAGACAATTCGGGCCGAAGAACAAGGAAGAAGTAAAGATTATCGAACACCAGACGCAGTATCTGCGGCTGATGCCACATCTTGCAACAGCTCTAGCTCTTACTTTCACCAGCAGGTCAGGTGCCAATCAGATTTGTATTTCAAATATTTGACGCCAAGCCATGTAAATGCTTTCTGTGCATTTTTAAAAATATAAAAGGATCAAAAATAGGAGATCCATAAATGTTCCTAGTTTTTACGGTTTCCCTTTACACGATCTCACTATTTGCATGAAATGCAAAAGTAATCTGTAAATCCAGTAGTGATGGAGATTATCTTTTTTTCACTGTTGTTGCTGTATTTCAGAACCTGTAATCCGTAGAGTATGCACAATACAACAGTTACAATTGCCTGTAAAATGAATTAATGGACTACTACTTTCCAGACACTGGACTGCCATTTTAACTTTACCTATTGTCAAGTAGGCGAGCTTTTTTGACATGTTGATTTTCTACATGACTATGTGGCACATTCCCGACCAACGAAGAGAGGCATTTACCAACTTTTTAGACTTTGGTTTTATCCTCTGAAATAAAGATAATAGTTTTACCTGACATATGATATCCAAACAGTTTAAAAAGTTCATAGTGACCCATGACCCTGGTCAGTTTTTATATTCAGATGATGATGGGCTAAAATATGAATACTGTTTTTATATGTGTATGTATGTATTTGGTATTTCTATAGGGCACACCTAGCCGAAAAGCATTTTACATGATGAAAACCCAGCCTAAAGTCACAAGTAGTAGGAGAGGAATTTGGGTTGTGAACAGTTTAATGCATTGTGATGTAGCGTTCTTTAAAGGTGATCCTCCAACTCGTTCCTAAATCGGAGCAGTGTTGAGGCACGGGGGTGTTGTTCCAGATTGTGGGTGCATAGATGGAAACAACCTACTGTCTTGTTTTTAATTTTTTTACACTTCTTGGTCTGCAGGCACGGGTGTGCCAAGAACTAGATTAGATAGTGAGCTTGTCTGTAAGATAAGCAAAGGGTGTTGGTTATGATGGTTTTGTAAATGACGCAGCGGGTTTTGAAATTAGTACGAGATGGCAGGGGGAGACCATGGAGTACCTCAGGATGAGACATGGTGTGGCATGGAGAATGCCCTCAGCGGAGCTAGTGTGGAGTCCAAGGAGTAGGATATTACCACCCTCTAGATGCAAGAGAACAAGGGCAGAACATCAGTTCCAAAGTCGCTTTGTGGAAGATTTTTATTTTTATTTTGATCAATGGGTGCTTAAGATTACTAACATCTTCCGTATTGGAAATCCTAACCAAATAAACAAGGGAAGAATTAAAGGTTCCTATTGGTTTCACAGGAAGTTCCATATAACCAGGGTCACTGGAAACGTGTGATTCTACAACCAGAGTTTTTTTGCTTGAATATGGATTTGCCGCATTTGCCACATAATTTGTCATGTGCATGAACTGCAAACATGGCAACATGTTTGCACACAATGGAAGGACTTTCGCAAAGCTTAACTTGCCATTTTTCAGCTGCTATTTTCTGTATTGGGTTGTTAAACTGGTATAAACGAGGTGAAATATTTGACTGTACAGCATTATAATGTGTCAAAATGATAAAATAATGAAGTAATACTATCAAAGAATGAGCCACATTATGCTGCATAGTGTCTTTTCTTGCTGCATAATTTATTCTAACCTGCAGGATAATTTGATGCTCCCCTGCCGCATAATTCCAGTGACCTTGCAAATAACCAAGGACATTTATTAGAGGAAATTATGTGATTTAGAAGGTTTCCCTTCTTTCCCTAATTACCTTACCTAATGAATGCTGTTCATATGTGAACAAAGGAAAATATATCTGTAATTGTTATGGCTGAGACCAGTGGTTTTTGGAGCCTGGGCTCCGAGTGTGGGCACAGTTTATTTTAGAAAATCACTTGTAATCTCCTAGAATCAGCGGATTGGGTATATAGAAACATTGTATCATCAAGAGGTGCAAATTGTCGAGTATGATGGTTATTTTTTTTAGAGTTCTTGCATGAGTCACTCATAATCAGTTGTTTGGAAATTCAGACACAAGAATAAAATAGTCATCTTAACCAGAGTACAATCTACCTTTAGGAGACTACATAGTGCCCATGACTAGGTCTAGGTATTATAAGGTCCCAGGCCTAACTCTCCCCATGCTGCTGCATCGCTCTTGCTCCTGTCTTCTCCTTAATTTTTCCTCTGTCTTTTGAGTGCCTTCTCCTTGCACATCCCTCGTTCTCACCGCTTTTTCCTTGCTTATACCCCTTGTTTTTTGTGTGCCTTTTCCTTCCTTTTCCCACCTTTTTACTGCTTTCTCTGGGACGGATCTGCAAGCAAGTGCCTGATATCCTGTTGGTGATTAGTCGAGCTTTATAAATGCTGATTGATTGGTTGAATAATTGCTAACATTTATTTGAGTACTCAGATTTGTGGTGGGAAACTTTGTTTAGGATGACCAGATTTTGTAAAACAAAAAAACGGGACAGTCCACACTCATAGAAGTAGGACTATAATTTTGTATTGAGTAAAGGGCACAGAAAGACCTAATTGACAGCGCTGACCAACATAGGAAAGACTGATAATATGGAAATGTTGTAATTTAAATGCAACGTTTATTCACAGTATTAGTTGTGGTAACTAAATTGCTTTCAGATAAGGGCTAATGATTAATTTTGCCCCTTAATACATGAAATCTTGCCTCCCTCTGTAGTGAGTCTACCCTCTCTGAAAACCAGGAAGTGCTGAAACTTGCTGAGAAATGTTGGTGGTAGAACAAGGAAAGATGCTGAAGGATCCATAAATTATCATTGTCTTTGCTACAGTATGGGCTTGAAAAACAAAACGTACAGGACCTCTTTTTGAAATGTGACTTTGCATTAAAGATATCCCAACTTTTCATAATTTAAACAAAAATAGCTAATTATTTTCATTAAATACTCCCTCTCCCTCTCCTCTCTCAAGTAACCAATGCATGGCTTTTGGTTAAGATATAAGAGTACAAGCTACTTTTAAGAAAGTACAGTGTGTCCATGACCTGGTCAAGGTGTTATAACATTTTATTCACTGGGTGCTCTGATTTGTGTTGGGAATGTTCTTTGTGGATGTAAATTTGTTTGAGTCGCTAAAGCATTTATGATAACTACATTATTGATTTTTCTATAAATTCCAAATAATGGTTGGCTTTTAGTAAAACAAATAACATAAGGGGTATTAAAGAAAGGATGGCCATTAGTGGCTTCATTGTGTTAAAAAATCTATTTAGCAGCGACCTTCCAAACATTTTAAATTAAGGGGGTATTTATTCCCTACGGGTTTGGTTTTGTGAATAACAAACCATTGATAAATATGTAACATACAACCGAGATTGCATTGATCCCACATTGCCTTCAATGACAATATGGTTTACTGTCTGCTTATATTAATGACAATCCCCTTTTGCCCACATAAATAACACAAAAGTTATGACCTGCGGGAAAGCTTATACAAAGTGTAAATAGTATACTGAAGGAATTTCAATGGCACTTACCAGGTTCAACTTATTTGAATGCATAGAATTTACTGTCTTGCCCAGCATTGAGGTGTATAACCCACTGTGAATGATGTAATAATATGGCAATGATATCTCTAATGGCCCTTCATAAGTTTAATTTAGAATATAGGCGCTTTTATGCTTCACACCATCCTTAAACACCTATATTGACAAAGTAATCCCTAAATGTGTTTTGGGTCTCATCTTTGGTAACCTGCTTCATTCGTTTTTAAACTGTAATAAATATTATACATTTAAAATAAATTAAAATATTTTTTTCACCATGAAACTGATAAAATCAAAAGTCATAGAGTATTAAACTTTAAAAAAGTGTATTAAATATGTATATCTATGTTATAAATCATTATATATTGATATTAATTTTTGAACATAATAAAACAAAACCACCCTCACTAGAATGATTAGCCATTTCAAAATGAGAGGATATATCCGGATATGTTCCTGGAAAATACAATACTTGGAGCACAGAGCTAACAAAGGGATGAATTACTGATAATCAATGAGAAGAGAAAAGCAACAGAGGCAGCTCTTAGTTGCATTGTGGATTATAACTCATCCCAAGCACAGGTGAGATGGATTACGCAAAGACATTGGAAATTATTGCTGCTGGTTTAAGAAACGTCACGTTACCTCATGGCAAACCTTCAAATACCATATTAGAAGATTTCCTCTGTAGGAGACATTTAAACCTTGAATAATGTAACTCCATTAGAAAAACGACCCACAAAACTGGTTTCAATAGAAACAAGAGGCTGGATTTTCGAAATAGTCTAAACGTAAATAAAGCCTGCACATGTGATGTAAATAAAACAAGTATTCAGCTCACCAGTGGAAGAATGAACACCATTCTGAAACATATCACTTATGAAACAGAATTTGTGGTCTATGTGTTGTTATGCACCTTTGTGACTGGCTTGACAAATAAGTGAAGCTCACAATATTGCAATACCAAGGTGTCATTAAGGACAGAGAATTTAGTGATCCGATCTCTAAGAAAGTTTGGGAAGTGAACTCAGAAACCCCACTTGAATTAACATGCTTTCGCATTCAACATATTCCCCAACCATTGAGAGGAGGCAGTTGTGAATCCATGTTAAGAAAAGCCAAATCAAATGTGATATTTTTAACGGGTACTGAGTTAACCCTGAAGTCATAACAAGGATGCTGAGCTGCATATCCATCTATGATGTAACAACTGTTGACGTCTGCAATCCCCGGAAGAATAGAAGAGAAAAATTACTGAATATGAACTGATAATTAAATGGCTGTACAACTGCCAATGAAGTAAAAAGTTTATACTTAGTAGCAAGTACTGTTTTTTTATATAATAGATAGGATAGAAAACCTTCTTACGTTGCACCCACAACAAAATGTGGCACGATAAGCACTTTTCTAAAAAAAAAAAAAAAATGTGCCTTTTATCGCATGTTAGGCACTTTTTCTTAAAAACAGCACATTTAGGGATGATGTGCAATAATGAAATGTAATTTTGCAACAAAAAGCCACTGAGTTTATATCCATTTAATAAGGCACTCCACTAAAACTGTCCGAGTTTAAAGTTTGTTTGCAATAATAAATTAATATACATGAAATTTTGAAAGATGCAAACAAAATGGATAGAAATACATTTGATTAGCTGAAATTAAAATCATATTCTTTACAACAATTATTGGTACATTGATTATGTTAAGCAATTTTCCTTCAGTGCAGCTCTTTTAAGAAACAATATCCAATAAATGTAAGTAAACCATGTATTGTAAAAAAAAAACATTGAACACTAAACTTCAAGGATGACTGTTTTTTAAAGAAGGTGTAGAAAATAAAGTGATCACATGTGATCTTGTGAAGTGGAAACATAATGGATATAAACAAATCATTGTGATGTGTGATCTAAGGCTTAAGCACGAGAAATAGAGAGAAAACAACAGGTACAATCTTTACCATGCTATAAATGCACCGGCCATCTAAGTTTAATGGGACCAGGAATTAAAGGTGTAAATGTTATTCCTGTCGCCCTCATGAGGCACATCCCATTCAGCCATATTAAAAGACTGGGAAATCATGGTGAGACGCAAGAGGACAAACAGTGGTACTAAGAACTGGACGCAAGCATAGTATAAAAGTGGTCAAGTTGTTTTTTATCACCATAGCGGAGCACAAACAGGCTAACATACTCTCTGCAGTTATGGGACTCTGTGTTCCAGTTGTGGTGGAAGTGTCTGTGTTTGGATTTTTGAAATACCAAAATGATTTTTTAAGAGAGTGTGAAATAAATGTAATTTAATTGAATTTTTGCAAGGCACGGTAAGTGTGCAGAAAGTGGGGAAAATCTCTCTCTCTCTCCACCCACACACACAGATGGAATGCAACCTGCATTCTATGGTTTGGTGGGTTATTATAAGTAACACTTTTAGGCGCAAAGCGCCTTTTGAAACAGTAACCAAACAAAGTCCAACATTGATAGACCTAAAAAAGGGAGGAGTTGCATATCATTGAAAGTGAAAACACACTTGGCAAACTTCAGTCAATCGGATATTTGTAGAGCGCGGTGCTCATTTAAATAGCCAGGTCTTGAGATCCTTCCTGAACTGTTTAAGAGAGGCGGCATGTCTGAGGTTGGGAGGGAGCATGTTTCTAAGTCCAGGCTGTGAGATAATAGAAGGATCTCCCTCCAGCTGTGCTCTTCCTGATTCTGGGGATGGCGGCAAGGGCGAGTTGAGAGGAATGGACCTGTCTGGTCATGGTGTAGAAGGTCAGGCGGTAATGAGGTAGGCCAGTCCTATGTTGTACAGATTTTGGGGATGGCGGCAAGGGCCAGTTGAGAGGAATGGACCTGTCTGATGTAGAAGGTCAGGCGGTGATGAGGTAGGCTGGTCCTATGTTGTGCATCAGTAGCTTGTAGGTGATGCATTTGTCGATAGGGAGCCAGTGTAGGTCTCTAAGGTGGGCAGAGATGTGGCTGCGGAATGGGGTGTTTCAAATGAGTCTGGCTGCTTCGATCTGGATTCTCTGTGGTCTTGTTTGGAGCTTCTTTGTGATGCTGGCATAGAGTGCATTGCCGTAGTCTAATTTGCTGGTGGCAAGCATGTGGGTGACAGTTTTTCTTGTCTCTTTTGGGATCCACTTGAAGATCTTCTGAAGTAGGTGCAGGGTGTGGAAGCAAGATGATGAGACGGTGCTGACATAACGGTTCCTGAAGAGCGTGGAGTCTAGGATGATACCTTGGTTGCATGCGTGGTCGGTGGGAGCGATTCCTTGTGCACAAAGCCACCAGGAGTCGTCCAAGGAAGTGGAGTCGAGTATGAGGATCTCTGTCTTGTCTGAGTTGAGTTTGAGGTAGCTGGTTTCCATCCAGGTGGTGACTGCTCTCATTCTGTCGTGGAAGTTTCTCTTGGCTGTTGATGGGTTGTCATTGAGGAGAGGATCATTTGGAATCGTCGGCCTAGGAGACGATATTTAGGCCATGTGGTCTGACGATTTTAGCGAGCAGTGCCATGTAGATGCTGAAGAGAGTCGGGCTTAAAGAGGATCCCTGGGGTACTACGCAGCAAGTTTCTTTGGGTGTGGAGGTGAATGGTGGGAGTCTGACACTCTGGGTTCTTCAAGAGATGAATGATCAAATCCATTCTAATGCTTTACCGCAGATTCTGGTGTCGTGGAGTCTGGTGCAGAGGGTGGAGTGGGAGACTGTGTCGAACATAGCGGAGAGATCGAGGAGGATGAGGGCGGGTTTATCTCTGTGGTCCAGTATGGTGCGGATGTCGTCAGTGGCTGCGAGGAGGGCTGTTTCCGTGCTGTGGTTGCTCCTGAATCTGGACTGGGGGGGGATCCAGGATCTGGTTTGCTTCGAGAAACTCCATGAGTTGTATGTTGATGGCTTTTTCAGTTACCTTTCCTGGGAAGGGGGGCAATGAGATGGGTCTGTCATTCTTCAATCCCCTTAGGACGGCAGAGGGTTTCTTTAGAAGCGGGTTGATCTCTGCATGCTTACAGTCAGATGGGAAGGTGGCTGTTTCGATGGAGCAGTTGATAGTCCGGTAGAGCTCTGGTGCAATGGTGGGGCTGGCCATGAGTTTGAGTGTCTTCTGTGGAGATCGGGGTCCAGTGGTTCAGGGTCTGGTGTGGCGTGAGCTCCAACATTATGATTCCCTCGCTTAGGTTCTTTTAAAAAATATAAGTACATGTATTCATTAATTCTTGCATAATTCTTTAATACAATGTATTACATAATCCATTGAAATCAAAATAAATGCATTGAATAGAAACAAAAAGATGCATCATTATCATGTAGCCAATGATTCAGTCATTTGCGAGTATCCAATCTAATTTGCACAGTCTGAAACAGACAATAATGGTCATCCTACATAAAAGGATATGGTCATAACTAGCTGGCAAAGCAATGTCCACTGACTGGGACTTATACCTTCCATGCTTATTACTAAATAATAAGCTACATAATTGCAGGCATCTGAATTAAAATTCTTTAACAGAATCATGGCAGGGATGAGTCGTTATCGCACAGAAGATCTTATCCCAGTGGGCTACTACTATACATGATCCCATCAATGAGTCAGCATACAATATATATATATATATATATATATATATATATATATATATATATATATATATATATATATATATATATATATATATATATCAACTTGAAATAACAGGCAATATAACAAATAATACATCCACTACCAAAGAAGGTTCCAATTTATAGGTGATGTGTCCTAATGAATATATAGTCCTGATCATGAAAATGTCTGTTTGATGGCTAAGTGGGAATAACTGTCTTGAAGGACAAAACCTGATGCCAGAATTGGAGAGTATATGGGATATCCCAGAAAACAATATTAGTTCTGAAGGAATTGAGTTACTGGATACTTAGAAGACGAGAAACCGTCTCAGCAAATGTGGACAGACAATTTCTCCCCTGTATTTAGACCCATCCGGGACTTGGTTCCTGGATTCCAAGATCCTAGGTTTTCTCACTCCTCCTTCTGTCTCCTCTTTTTGATGGAAGGATTCTATCTAGGCCATAAAATGATAACAAATTATTGTTAGAATTTTGTTTATCAGCAAAATGTCTGGAGACAGGGTAACTAGGATCTTTGTTTTTGATTACTTTCATGTTTTCAGGTGGCACCATTTTTTTACAGGAAAAATCATACTGCTTGCACATTTTAAATCGCCAGGACACACCACCATGTAAATGCAGTATTACGAAGTCTGTGTTCTTGTTTTGCCGATAAGATACGTTTCCCCTGATAAGTTATCATATAGTTTGACATTCGAACTGTTTTGGAAGGCTGTGTATCTGACACACTTTACAAAGCCTTTAACCCCTTCGCTGCCAGGCCTTTTCCCCTCAGGTGGCAGGCATTTTTTTGGGCTGTTTGGGGCAGTTCACACTTAGACCCTCATACCTTTTTGTCCACATAAACTACGCACGCCAAATTTGCGTCCTTTTTTTCCAACATCCTAAGGATTCTAAAGGTACCCAGAGTTTGTCGGTTCCCCTGGAGGAGACCAAGATATTAGCCAAAATACAACAACAAATATTTTTTTTTTTAAAGAAGGGAAAAGAGGGCTACAGAAGAAAGCTTCTAGTTTTCCCCTTAAAATAACAGGCAATATAACAAATAATACATCCACTACCAAAGAAGGTTCCAATTTATAGGTGATGTGTCCTAATGAATATATAGTCCTGATCATGAAAATGTCTGTTTGATGGCTAAGTGGGAATAACTGTCTTCAAGGACAAAACCTGATGCCAGAATTGGAGAGTATATGGGATATCCCAGAAAACAATATTAGTTCTGAAGGAATTGAGTTACTGGATACTTAGAAGACAAGAAACCGCCTCAACAAATGTGGACAGCCAATTTCTCCTCTATATTTAGACCCATCCGGGACTTGGTTCCTGGATTCCAAGATCCTAGGTTTTCTCACTCCTCCTTCTGTCTCCTCTTTTTGATGGAAGGATTCTATCTAGGCCATAAAATGGTAAATTATTGTTAGAATTGTGTTTATCAGCAAAATGTCTAGGGTAACTAGGATCTTTGTTTTTGATTACTCTCATGTTTTCAGGTGGCACCATTTTTTTACAGGAAAAATCATACTGCTTGCACATTTTAAATCGCCAGGACTCACCACCATGTAAATGCAGTTTTACGAAGTCTGTGTTCTTGTTTTGCTGATAAGATACGTTTCTCCTGATAAGTTATCATATAGCTTGACATTTGTACTGTTTTGGAAGGCTGTGTATCTGACACACTTTACAAATCCTTTAACCTCTTCGCTGCCAGGCCTTTTCCCCTCAGGTGCCAGGCATTTTTTTGGGCTGTTTGGGGCAGTTCGCACTTAGACCCTCATACCTTTTTGTCCACATAAGCTACGCACGCCAAATTTGCGTCCTTTTTTTCCAACATCCTAAGGATTCTAAAGGTACCCAGAGCTTGTCGGTTCCCCTGGAGGAGACCAAGAAATTAGCCAAAATACAACAAAAACATTTTTTTTTAAAAAAGGGCTACAGAAGAAAGCTTCTAGTTTTTGCCCTTAAAATGGCATTAACAAATGGTTTTCGGTGCTAAACTCACTATCTTCCCAGCTTTCAGGAAGAGGCAGACTAGAATCAGAAAACCACATTTTCAACACAGTTTTGGCATTTTAGTGGGACATACCCATTTTTACTATTGTTTGTGCTTTCAGCCTCTTTCCAGTTAGTGCCAGAATTGGGTGTGAAACCGATGCTGGATCCCGGACAGCTAAGCATTTCTGAAAAGTAGACAAAATTCTAAATTGAGCAAGGGGTCATTTGTGCAGATCCTTCAAGGTTTTCCTAAAGGAAAGTAACAGCTCAAATAAAAACATTGAAATTGAGGTGAAAAAAGGAGTCATTTCTGTCCACGTCTTCTTCTATAACTTTCTCTGGCTATGGTAGATTTTTGAAAGCAATATACTGTTACGTTTACTGGACTCTTCTGGTTGTGGGGGTATATAGGGCTTGTAGGTTCATCAAGAATCCTAGGTGCCCAGAGCCTTTAAAGGATCTGCACCTTGCAATGGGTTTTCATTGTATACCGGGTATGCAGAAATTCATTTGGTGAAATATGAGTGAAAAAATAGTCATCAAGGAAACCTTTGTATTTCCAAAATGGGCACGAGATAAGGTGTTGACAGGCAGAGGTTATGTGCACATTTCTGAATTCTGGAGTCCCCATACTAGCATGTGAATTACAGGGCACTTCTCAAATAGTCGTCTTTTTTACACACTGTCTTAAATTTGGAAGGAAAAAATGTAGAGAAAGACAAGGGGCAGTAACACTTGTTCTTCTATTCTGTGTTCCCCCCCAAGTCTCCCGGTAAAAATGGTACCTCACTTGCATGAGTAGGCCTAATGCCCGCAACGGGAAATGCAACATGGACACATCACATTTTTAAATTGAAATCTGACATGTTTTTGGAAAGTGCCTAGCAGTGGATTTTGGCCCCTAGCTGAGCCAGCACCTAGGGAAACCTAACCAAACCTGTGCATTTTTCAAAACTAGACACCTAGGGGAATCCAAGATGGGGTGACTTGTGGGGGCTTTCACCAGGTTATGTTACCCAGAATCCTTTGCAAACCTCAAAATTTGGCAAAAAAACACTTTTTCCTCACATTTTGGGGATAGAAAGTTCTGGAATCTGAGAGGAGCCACAAATGTCCTATCACCCAGCATTCCTCGTCTCCTGATAAAAATTGTATCTCACTTGTGTGGGTGGCCTAGTGCCCGTGACAGGAAATGCTCCAAAACACAACATGGACACGTCACATTTTCCCAAGGAAAACTGGCCTTTTTTTATTTTATTTTTTTGCAAAGTTCCTAGCTGCTGATTTTGGTCTCTGGCTCATTTGGCACCTAGGAAAACCTAGCAAACCTGGACATTTCTGAAAACTAGACAGTTAGGGGATCCCAGGATGGGGTAACCTGTGGCGCTCTCATCAGATTCTGTTTCCCAGAATCGTTAACAAACCTCAAAATTTGGCAAAAAAACACTTTTTCCTCTCATTTCGGTGTTGCAGAGTTCTGGAATCTGAGGGGAGCCACAAACTTCCTTCCACCCAGTATTCCCCCAGGTCTCCTGATAAAAATTGTCCCTCACTTGTGTGGGTAGGCCTAATGGCAGTGACAGGAAATGCCCCAAAACACTACGTGGACACATAAAAATGATCATAGACAAAACTACCTGTTTTTTCAAAAACAGGTAGTTTTGTAACACCTGGGTTTTTGGTCCTGGGCTCAGCAGGCAGCTAGGGAAACCTACCAAACCCAGTCATTTTGAAAACTAGACACCCGAGAGAGTCCAGGGAGATGTGACTTTCGTGGACCCCCAGTGATTTCTTACCCGGAATCCTCAAATTTAGCTAAGAAATCACATTTTTCCCACATTTCTGTGTGGGACCACCGCACTGGCACAAATTTCCTACCACCCAATGTTCCTCTCAGTCTCCCGATAAAAAATGATACCTCACTTGTGTAGGTGGGCCAAGTGCCCGTGACAAGGAAGAGCCAAAAACGTGTTGAAATTAAGGGGGAACCAAGGCGGGTCCAAAAGGGCAGTTTGAAAAAAAACGTTTTTAGGCTTACAAGTGGGGCAGAATTTTTATCGGTCTCAATGCGACAATGCTGGGTGGTAGGAATTTTGTGGAGTCCTGCAGATTCTGGAAAGTTCCATCACAAAAATGTCGGGAAAATGTGTGATTTCAAGCAAAGTTGGAGGTTTGCAAGGCATTGTGGGTAGGAAAATGGTGCAGGGTGCATGTGAAGCACACCACCCTGGACTCACCTAGATGTTTCGTTTTCAGATGTGTCTAGGTCTCTTAGAATTTTCTACATGGCCCAAATTCCAAATAGTGCAGCCCTCACTATTGCAAGTGGGACGATTTTGAGAGTTAGACCAGCTCTTATGGCCCAAATGTACAACCAAAATCCAA
Source organism: Pleurodeles waltl (assembly GCF_031143425.1). Lineage (NCBI taxonomy): Eukaryota > Metazoa > Chordata > Amphibia > Caudata > Salamandridae > Pleurodeles > Pleurodeles waltl. Next base: position 745,810,963 of record NC_090444.1, on the reverse strand, counting down.
AATAATCAAATGTCCTCTTGCTTGCCACTGGGATAAGATCTTTTAGTGTGCCGGGGGAGAGCTGAAATACTGTTACCCTCTTCAATTGGGTTGGGGGCATAACCATGCACACACTGGCTGGTAGCCACCACCCGACTATTTTTTTATTTCCCTGGCATATAGTAGGCTTTCTGCTGCCCCCAGGAGTGAATCGGGGGTAATTGCCCCATCTGCCCACGAGTGGGTAGAACAGCTTTGTCCCCATTTATTTGGGGTGGGGTTATGGCCATACACCCACCCTCTTTAAAAAAATAAAAATTAAAAAAATTATTTCCAGGTCTCTGGTGGGCCTTCTGCCCCCTTTGGGGGCAGATGGACCTTACATAAATAGACCGATCTGTCCCCAAGGGGAGCGACCCTTGCCCAAGGGGCTGCCCCCTCCCAAACAAAACACAACAATGCCTGGTGTCTAAGTGGTTTCTGCCCCCTTTGGGGCAGATCGGCCTAATAGAAATAGGCCCCCAAGGTGGGCAGAAATGGCCTAAAATAAATTTCCCCCCCAGGAAGCGACCCTTGCGTAAGGGGTAGCTCCCCATCTGTAAAAAATAAAATTAAAAAATCCCTGCTGCCTAGTGGTTTCTGCCCCCCTTGGGGGGCACATCAGCCAACTTAAAATGGGCTGATCTGCCTCTGGCATTGCAGTGACTTAAAATAAATTTGCTTCCCAGGGGTCGCTCTCCTTGCGTGAAACTGACGTTAAAAAATAAATTTAAAAAATCCCTTGTGTCTAGTTGGCCTAACAAAAAATAGGCTGAGCTGCCCCCTGGGGGGGGGGCAGGGGCAGAAATGGCCTAAAAAGAATTTGCCCCCAGGGGGGTGACCCTTGCCTAAGGCGTCACTCCCCACCTCAAAATATTTTTTTTAGAGAATTATCCCTGGTGCCTAGTGACTTCGACCCCCCCCCCCCAACCCCTCAGGGCTGATCGGCTTAAATAAAATAGGCCAATCTGCCCCCAAAGGTCTCATAAATAATTGCCCCCCAGAGAAGCGACCCCTGCTCAACGGGTTGCTCCCCTTCATTGTTTATGTAAAAAAAAAAATAAAAAAAAATCCCTCGTGTATAGTGGCTTCTGACCCCCCCCTCTCCCCCAGGGGAGGGGCAGATCGCCCGAATGGGACAGCAGAAATGGCCTAATAAAAAATTCCCCCCTGGGGAGCGACACTTGCTCACAAGGTCTCTCCCCTCATGCCAATGTCCAAAAATATAGAAGATCCCTGGTGCCTAGTGGGCATTTCTGCAGCCCGATCGCTTCACGATCGTGCTGCAGAAATGCTCGGAAGGACATCAAAAGAAAGCCCTTTCCTTTCCTTTGATGTCTGTCTGACCGTCCCCCAACCCCCGATCAGAAGAGAAATGGAAACATTTCTCTTCCTATAGCGCTGGAAGCTGACCTTCCATGGCGATGGGGAGGCCTCTAATGAGATCAGTGCGTTGACGTCATCAGACGTCACTGGGGGGGGGGGTTGGGTGGAAGGGGAAGAGATTTCCCTTCCATACCTGCACACAGGAGAGGGTGGGAGGCGCTAGTCCTCCCCCCATCCCATGGGCCAGGTGCAGGACTTAACGGGTACGTCGTCGGCACCCGAGAGGTGCTGCTGAGGACGTAACCGTTACATACACCGCACCCAAGTTGTTAATCTTGATCATCTGATTATTCTCAGTTTGTGCTTTGATGGCAGTATGTACTAAAATATCACCCGAGATTTACACTTACGAGATGTAATAGCTACATGGCTTTTTAAGCTGCCCCACTGATATTATTCCCTCTCAGGATGTTCCAGTGTTGGTTGAAAATCCTTATTTGATAGGTATCCTCATATGTTGTAATAAATCTGAGATCATCGCTAGTGTCCAGGTTATTTGACCTGGGTTTACGGCCATGCAGCAGTGAATCTCTCATTCTGTTGTACAAACTCGAATGGATAATAATAATTTAGTAATTGGCATTGACTTCATGATAATAATGCATCCTTTATGTTTCTATTCAGTACATTTATGCTTTAATTTATTTTAATTTCACCGAATTATGTAATACATTTTGTGCAAGAATTAAATAATATATGTACTCACCTTATTTTATTTTTTTAAAGGATCTACGATGTTGGAACAAAGACTGGCCACTGTGTTTTTACTGTCCATGTTATGCAACTCTCCCTTTTTTATTTCTATCACTGTTGCACTTTGTTTGGTGACTGAGAAAGGTGCTGTGCACCAAAACACGTTATTTCTAATTAAGCCACTCCAGGCCATGCCCCGGACTGGGGGTTGCTTTCCTTACTTTTGCATAATTGAACAGGTACGGCACCCTTTCACCTGGTCCGACGCCGCTGTGGTATTATATCCCCAGTTTGCGCTGTTAACATAATTTAGACCTATCTATCTATCTATCTATCTATCTATCTATCTATCTATCTATCTATCTATCTATCTATGTATCTATCTCTCTCATATATGTATTGTCTTTTACGGTGAGGGTGGGATGTCTCTGAGCCTTTGCAGGCCCTGCGGACTCCATCCCCAGGGGCTGTTTTATTTCTTAATATTTTTATGAGGAGGGGCATGCACCATCCCTTGCCAAGCTTTTACAGGCCCTCTAGGTGGTATCATATTTTAAGTGGAGAGGGGTTTGTGGGCACCCACAACAAACTACATTGGGGGCTGTGGGGAGACTCTTAGCCCCCACAGCCCTGTTGTCTCCCCACATGGACCCATCTTGGGTGCCACAGGAGCAGATTTGCTCCCACCTGGAAGGCACAGGTATTTTTCCATGCTCCCACCGGGCCAGCGCAATCTTTTTCCCTGCCTGCAAAAGCTTGGGCAGAGAACAAATGTGTGCTCCAGCCCGGCAGGAGCATTTGTGCAGTTACCTCTCCGTGTGAGTGCACATTTTTTTCCATGTCCTCGCTCTTGCAGGGAGGGACACTGTGTCATGGGAGAGGGCTCCAGCGGACTCCTAACTTGGAGCCAGCCCCCTGTGCAAACTCTGGGGAGGGACTGTGCCCCCCTCCCTTTCAAACATATCTGTTGGCCTTGTGTGATGGGACTATGCGCTCCCTGCCCTTATTTAAATAATCACCCCAGAGGGACGGGTTGTCTGGGGCCTTGCAAGGCTCTAGGAGAGGGGCTGCAAGCCCCCCTTCCCTTTAATTTACATGGTGGGCCCAGGGGGATGGGGTTGCTGGGTCGACATTGGCTTGGGAAGAGGGCCTCAGACACACCTTCATCCCCAAATACTTGTATATATTGACCACTGGCCCACCCTGGGAGGGTCTTTTTCATTAAAAAAAAAAAAAATTTAAACGGTTTTAAATCCCTGGTGGTCCCTCTGCAACACAACCTAGGGAATTCAGTCATGTTGGTTTTGAACGCAGGCATTGCATAAACAAATTCAAAATGATGGCTCAAGCCAAGGCCCTCTCTAATTTAGACCCGGAGTATTGGATATTGTCCTTGATCTTGGAGGATACGTACCTCTGTATGGCTGTCATGTATTTCTACAGGCATTTTGTCCACTTTGTACAGTGGCAGGTGCACTTTCATTTCACAACCCTGCCCTGTAGCCTCACCTCAAGCTCCAGGATATTTACAGAGGTGATGGTGACAGTTATGTGGCCCATCTTCTCAGACAGGAGTGCGCGTATTCCCATACCTTGAAAACTAACTGTTGAGTGTGCACTCGTCACAGTCAATTGGGTACCTACCTGTGGATGGCCATCTTGCTTCTAATTTCCATAGTGTTCTTCATCAATAAGCTGAAGTCCCACTGTTAGCCAGTACAGAGGATTCCCCTCTCGGTTTTTCAAAATCGACAGCCAAAGTACAACTCGACGGATCTGAATCAAATACTCGCGCTATGGCAACTCAATCTCTTTATGGCAAACATAAGTAGCAGTAGTTACAGGGAGGGATAATAACCTACGAAGCTGTCTATTTTCCTCCCTTTGAATGGCAGAACAATACAATATGCCCCCAGATCTCAACACCATACACTGCATTGCATACATTGCAATATTGCAACTGGAACACACTGGGATTTGTATATATGAAGCAGTGAAAATAAAGAGCCACCTCTCATCGTCTGAGAAAGGCTACACACAATCCCATTAGCCTCTGATAATTTATTTGTACAATGCATGATATTGGGTGATCAAGAGCCCTGAGCTAAAAAAAAAGCACACCTAAATATGGAAAGGTGTTTTTTCTAGTCAAAAAATCAGACCTGATCGACAGTGCAGACAAGGATTTGCACTTTGGACCGCAAGACATGATATGCGATTTAGTGAAATTGGTCCTAAGATCAAGCAAAATCATAAAATTAACAAAAGCAAAAACTAAAGTGCAGTGCATTTGGGGTCCGCGCCATGAGTACTGCATCATCTGCGTACAAGAGTGCAGGCATGGGCTTACCCCTAATTATTGGGACGTCTCGAGTAGCACTAGTAAGTGTTAAATGCAAATCATTAATATAGAGTATAAATAAAAGAGGGGCAATACACAGCCCTGCATGATAATGAGGCATTGCTCTATGGTGCCAAGTTAGCGCCTGAACCCAAACTTACATCCACTTCAAATAGACCTCGCATCCACCCACTCCATAATTATTGTGTAAATGACCCTTCTTAGTATTTTGGCTGTACTGTGAATAAGAGAGATTGGTCTATAACATGTCTGGAGTGACCAATCGCTGTTTTTAAATATCGGGACTATGACTGACTTTAGCCAAGAACTGGGTAGGATGGTATGTGACAAACCATAAAAAATATTGGGGAGAAGCAGGGCCCAGAAAGGAGTATTAGATTTAATCAAATCATTAGGTACCGTGCCCGGGCCAGGCACCTTATTACTTTTACTCAGGTTAATCGTAAATTCCACCTCAGAAAATTGAGAAACTAATGAAAAATCTGCAAACTGCAAAGTGCAAAGTGGTAGCCAAGAGAGGTGCCCTAAAGATTTAGCAAAATATTCCTCCCAATTACTACTAGTGATATGGCAAGAAACAGCCGTAAGGGCCAAAAAATGTTTCTTTAGTTTGGATACAGTGGACCAAAACAGCTTACAGTTGCCCTGATACGAAGCTTTCAGTAAAGATTCCCAGCACAGTGAAACTACTGTGACAGCGCTTACTAACTGCCACTTTATAAGCCTTACGCAGGCCATGCAGTAATCCAGTATCCCTGGGTTTAAACTGTAATGCTGATCGAAGAGCCCTATTTGCTGCAGAGCACTCAACATTAAACCATCTGGGAATGCTGGAAATCAGTTTAACACATACGAGTAAACCGTCTTAATTTTCACGCAAAACTTAATGAAGGCCTCAACCAGCTGAGCTCCCGAAGCCTGGTCAGATAGACATTCAAACACTAAACTGAGATTATGTTTAAAGATTATCAGCAACAAAACGAAATTCAACGGCAGAAGGGCTTCCACTACACTTAAATGTACAAACTGTACTGTAGTTGGATGGCAAGACCACTAGTGCATTAACTAAGCTAGCAGATTCGAGAAAGGTAGATAGTTTGTGACCTCCCAGTTCGACCTTACAACTGGTTATTGCGTGGCCACGCAAGGTAGATAATCTGGAGCTATTTATATGTGCATTAAAATCGCCAGACAAGCAAGAATAGAAGAAGTGCCTCGCTGCTGCTTTGCTATCCACTAGACTATAACTGAATTCAACTAATAAACACAACTTGGATTTAAGAATGTCAATAAAATCATTTTTTAGACCTAAAAACCATTGCTTGAAAACTGTTTTCAGAAGTCTCAATTACTTTAATTGAGCCTCCGATTAGCTTTGACCCATCTGGCCAACCCATCTGGCCAACCCCAGAGAGGCCCAACCTCTATTGGAAGGCAACGCGGGGCTCGTTAAGCATTGATACCCATCAAATTGCATGGGGGTAGTATCCCATGTTTCCTGGAGTAAAATAATAATATAAGCCCTAACAAAGTTCTGCCAATCTGGATTTGTGATTTTAGATTTCAGGCCTGCCACATTCCAGCTTATAATACTCATTACCGGCATTTGGTGTTATCATATTAGAAGCTGACATATTTGAGTCAAGAGTAACAGTAACAGTACTGTTATCCCTCAGTCTTTTGTGCTTAATGCCACCATACAATTGCAATATTTGAGAGGTAGGGGCACTAGCTTGTTCAGATAGGTTGATTCCCACATTGCAGCTACTTTCAATTTGCGCTGCAGGAGATGCCCAAACCTTATTTGCACACTCATTGCTTGTAAAATCAGTAGGAGGATTAGAGTCTGTGGTTTGGAGAAGGGGACAGGATCCCACACATTCCGAAGACAGTCATCGTTCAGTGAGTTAAATCTCCCCTGCAACAATCCTGATAGCCCTCAATAGTAATAAATGAGGGAGTCTGTGTTGGTTCTCCCAATGCTCTGTGCTTCCCCATGCCCAGAGTCTCTCACCTGACATGTAGGTAAGATTAACAAGGTGATTTCGTAGCTGTAGGGATTACACCTGCTGGTATGTCAGCAACATGGACAACTTAAAGTCGGCGGGGGGCCTAGCCCAGCCTTGAACATCCATGGATGGACGCAGATGGGCCTGCTCTTGGCCAGCACCACAGGGCAAAAGTGTCCTTAAAGCATCCTTAAGTAGCACCTCCGGGCACGCACCAGCTGACAGGTGACCTCCGCGCGAGTGAAGGTAAGGGTTGGAGCCTCCATGCTGCACACAAACAACATATTTATCTTTTATTTACACTTGTGGAATTTCACAAAAACAGGGTTGCCACTGGTAATTGCTCCTCCTCCTCTTCTAGAACTTCTAGGACCAACATTGTCATGTTGATGAGCCCCTCGAAAGAAAGGAAAGCACCACAGGTAAGTATTTGCTTCTGACTCTGATATAATTCCAGGGAGAGACGTGATGGGAAAAACAAAAACTACCTTGGTTGTGCCACCTAACCCACCACCATACGAAACTCAAAACTTGTGGGTTTGGCAGTAAAATAAACTTTATATTAACTACCCTGAAATACTCCTTGTCTTCTCTGAGTCAGTACTTTTGGGCAAACAACAACAAAGAATAAAAAACGGGATCTCTCCGCAGAACTCTGGTTCCCAGTTTAAAGGTAGTAGAAGGGCATATATCCACTTTACTCCCCACCACCAGTGTCTTCCCTCCACCCGTTATTTTACTTTGCCATCCATCCTCGCACCAGGAGTGCACGAACCTGGGTTAGCCACGTTCCTCTAGGAACGTAGCGGGGTGTCTCATCCTTCCACTGGTCTCTCTACTGGCTCGGCAGCTCTCGGCTTTTCCTCTCTTCCTCTGGATAACTATGCGTTGTTCTCGGCGTCCTCCTTCCCGGTCAACTTCTGGTTGTGGGTGCGCGTGGGGGTCCTGACACTCCTGCTGATCCTGGCCGGTGTCCGAGTCCAGGCCATCCGTCTGTCGTCAGGATGAGTCTGGCAGTGGCGTTCTGGGTGGTTTGGAGTCAGCATAGAACATGGGTTATGATTCCAAAGTAGAGGATTTTTCCGTAGTTAAGGGCCTGGGTGACTGTTCATCTGGTGTTAAGTGGGATCCACTTGAAAATCTTGCATAGCATACACAGAATATGGAAGCATGATGAGGCGACGGCGTTGATCTGCCTGCTCATGGAGAGGTTGGTTTCCAGATGATCCTGAGGTTCTTGGCATGGTCCGCAGGCGTGGGTGGGGTATCCACATTAGAAAGGTCACTAAGAGGCATCCCAGGTGAGTGGTTGTTTCCAAAGATAAGGCTTTGATTTTTTTGTGTTGAGGTGGAGGCAGTTGTTTTTCATCCTGTCTCAACCACAGGCGACAGTTCTGCACCCACACCTCCACAATCTACATCTCCATGAGTGAAGATTGAGAGGAACCAGTTGAGTGACTTTGACCTGACTGCGGTGGATATGGTTGTTCCTGCTCGCCTTCCATCTACAAAGTCAAGCTAAGTTTATTGTTAGATAGAATAATAAAATCCTTCAACATAATACACTCAAAATTTACAGTACCATAAAACAACAAGTTATCAGTCACAAAGACAGTGGGTAAAAGTTTATATACACAGAGATTACAACTTCAGTAGTCGCTGGATGGGCAACATGATATCAAAAGCCAATATTGGCATTCTTACCAGCCGTGGAAAAACCTGGAGACTGCAGCAACCACCAGCTTGCTGCTGTCGGTTTTACAGATTCTTAGCACACTTACTCGGATTGTTTTATTTTTTTTAACTTTATTGTTTTATTAACAAATAACAAGACAGTCATCACATACACAATTGGGCATTGGTAGTCAGCTGCATCCATAAGTCATCAGCCCATAATCGATCGGGGATAAACAATAAGTTGCCCCATTTCTCCAACATCTAGAAAAATAAGTTTCTCCCCTGAGGATTTATTCACACCAGCCTCGGATTGGCAAGGCGGGCAATCGGGCATCGGCCAATGGGCCTCTGCCTGACGCCAGTTAATGGGCCAGTTTTTCGGTCTATTAAGCAGTGCAACCTACTTTGGCCTTCTCGGGCGCCACCAAGTGCACAACGTCAAAGGCTGTTATAATAGCTTATACATACAGGGAGTGCAGAATTATTAGGCAAGTAGTATTTTTGAGGATTAATTTTATTATTGAACAACAACCATGTTCTCAATGAACCCAAAAAACTCATTAATATCAAAGCTGAATATTTTTGGAAGTAGTTTGTAGTTTGTTTTTAGTTTTAGCTATGCTAGGGGGATATCTGTGTGTGCAGGTGACTATTACTGTGCATAATTATTAGGCAACTTAACAAAAAAATATATATACCAATTTCAATTATTTATTATTACCAGTGAAACCAATATAACATCTCAACATTCACAAATATACATTTCTGACATTCAAAAACAAAACAAAAACAAATCAGTGACCAATATAGCCACCTTTCTTTGCAAGCACACTCAAAAGCCTGCCATCCATGGATTCTGTCAGTGTTTTGATCTGTTCACCATCAACATTGCGTGCAGCAGCAACCACAGCCTCCCAGACACTGTTCAGAGAGGTGTACTGTTTTCCCTCCTTGTAAATCTCACATTTGATGATGGACCACAGGTTCTCAATGGGGTTCAGATCAGGTGAACAAGGAGGCCATGTCATTAGATTTCCTTCTTTTATACCCTTTCTTGCCAGCCACGCTGTGGAGTACTTGGACGCGTGTGATGGAGCATTGCCCTGCATGAAAATCATGTTTTTCTTGAAGGATGCAGACTTCCTCCTGTACCACTGCTTGAAGAAGGTGTCTTCCAGGAACTGGCAGTAGGACTGGGAGTTGAGCTTGACTCCATCCTCAACCCGAAAAGGCCCCACAAGCTCATCTTTCATGATACCAGCCCAAACCAGTACTCCACCTCCACCTTGCTGGCGTCTGAGTCGGACTGGAGCTCTCTGCCCTTTACCAATCCAGCCACGGGCCCATCCATCTGGCCCATCAAGACTCACTCTCATTTCATCAGTCCATAAAACCTTAGAAAAATCAGTCTTGAGATATTTCTTGGCCCAGTCTTGACGTTTCAGCTTGTGTGTCTTGTTCAGTGGTGGTCGTCTTTCAGCCTTTCTTACCTTGGCCATGTCTCTGAGTATTGCACACCTTGTGCTTTTGGGCACTCCAGTGATGTTGCAGCTCTGAAATATGGCCAAACTGGTGGCAAGTGGCATCGTGGCAGCTGCACGCTTGACTTTTCTCAGTTCATGGGCAGTTATTTTGCGCCTTGGTTTTTCCACACGCTTCTTGCGACCCTGTTGACTATTTTGAATGAAACGCTTGATTGCTCGATGATCACGCTTCAGAAGCTTTGCAATTTTAAGAGTGCTGCATCCCTCTGCAAGATATCTCACTATTTTTGACTTTTCTGAGCCTGTCAAGTCCTTCTTTTGACCCATTTTGCCAAAGGAAAGGAAGTTGCCTAATAATTATGCACACCTGATATAGGGTGTTGATGTCATTAGACCACACCCCTTCTCATTACAGAGATGCACATCACCTAATATGCTTAATTGGTAGTAGGCTTTCGAGCCTATACAGCTTGGAGTAAGACAACATGCATAAAGAGGATGATGTGGTCAAAATACTAATTTGCCTAATAATTCTGCACTCCCTGTATATATCCTGAACCTATCTCGATGCAGATGAAGTCAGGGCAAACGGCGAATTGTCATGCTCCAGCTGTCACAGCATGCCCCCTCCGACTCTCTCCTGGTGTGACAGAGCGCACAATGGGAAGCAGTTACCACCTGCTTTGCAGAGGACTGGGGCAGGGGAGAGGTCCTGAGAGCTGGTTGGTTGGGGTTGGTGAGAGTCAGAGGGAACTCCACAGTTGATTTTTGTCATCTCCCCTCCATAGAACAGGGTGGGATAAATTAGTCTCTGCTGTTCTTCTTTGCTTGCCCCATATCCATTCCTGCACTCAACAGGGAGAGGTTGTGGCCTTAGCAGACTTTGTAACTGGGAATCCAGGTTTAAGTCCCAGCACCAGCTCAGTATCCTGTGATCCTGGGCAAATCACATAATTCACCTGAGCCTACAAAGAAATTAATCTGACCTTCTGTAATGTTATCTGGTGCTCTTGTAAAGCTCTCCAACACTTCTGTGTCAGGTTTATGCTATATAAAACTGCATGTATGTGAGGAAAGTGACACTATGTGTATTTATTTTTACATTTACACACTAGCATCATTCCATTTGGTGGAACTTACGTATGATGCTACCTGCAAGTAAAACAAAAATAACGATGCGCCTTTCGCCAGTCTCTGAACATTACAGGACTCCTCTTAAGTAGTGTAAAAGTACTGTGCATACCTAAAAAGTCTTGGGTGAGTTTAAAAGGCCTACAGATGAAGAGGGCTCTCAGGGGATCTTAGGGTAAGAAATATTTCAAGAGCACCCAAGAGAATAATGTGGAATAATTTTATTTCCAGTCTTGACAAACGTTACTGGCCCTGCCCTATAAGGTTTAAAATACTTTTAGAACTGCAAATGTTTACCAACATTGGGTCCATGCTCCTAACTAAACTACTACTGTGGTTGTTCGGTCCTGCAGGACTTCCTAATATGATCTTGGTTTGCCGCCCACCACCGAGGATGGCATTGCTTGGGTATCTATTCTAAGGTAAGGAATCTGCAACTAGAAGTCTCTATCAGATGTGAAAGTTACTTACCTTCAGTAACGAAATATCTGGTAGAGACAGATTCTAGTTGCAGATTCCTTACCGCCCACCCCTCCTCCCCACTTGCAAACTGATTTCTAGGGACAGGGATTCCCCTTTCAGGTCCTTAGTTCTGGCGCAAGAATCTCAGTGTTCTTAGCGGCTCTGTGCTTTGGCGTGGAAAGTGTTAAATGAAACTGACGTTACTGTGCGAAGGCAGCGTCTATATACTACTCCCGACGTCATCATGGCCGCTTAGTCGACCGACGCGCAGAGGTATTGCTCGAAGAAAAATCTCTGGATCCAGTCTGACGCCTGGGGAAATTCTAAGGTAATGAATCTGCAACTAGACTATGTCTCTACCAGATATTTTGTTACCGAAGGTAGATAACTTGGACTTTAGAGCTCTAGATTTAGCAATCATTAGCCTGTTGCCTCGCTTTATTATGGCCAAAAGTGGTGCCTTAGCTGCCCTGCAATCCGAGGTATGCCACTCCTGGGATCTTGGGGGGGTTTTGGATGGTATGTCGACATTTAAAAATAACTTTTCATTTGTGAAAATAATGTATTATGAACTTTAAGGTTTAAATTTGGGTGGCCCAGGTTCTCTATCATCGTGCCCAGATGTCTAGACGCCGTATCATCCATTCCTGAAATTATGTCAGGAGAAGAGCATGCTTAATATAAATGTAGTACGAGCATAATAATAATATTCAGAGCATGTTTAATTTTAATATTCCTACAATTGCCACTTATGGCCAAGACATCAGCACGTAGGGACAGTCCTGGCTGGAGGCTGGTGTGTGGGCAGTAGTCCCTGAGAGCTAAAAAGCAGAGGATCATGGTTGCTCTATTCTCTACATAGGACTTTCATATCCTGCAGTACTCTTCAGATCCTAACATCCAAGAGGATGTAGCCTATGTGTAACCCCCCTCCAGAAAGTTGGAATTGCATTAATATTAGAGATAGAGCGATTGTTGCAAGCACTTCAGCTGTGTAACAGTGATATGTTGACCATTTGCAGAGCTGCCTGTGTTTTTAGAAGATGCAATAAAAGCTGAAATTTCTCAAAACAAGCCCACATCTATCTTCAAATTCCAAATAATATCAGAAGGCTTAATTGTTAGATTAAAGTCTTCCCAAAAAAGACATAATAGGTATTAATATGGGAGGTTGTTAGATTAAGTAAATAATGTGTAGGTGATTCACTTTAAAGTCTGTTATAGATATTATTTAGAAGAAGAGGCAACCCTAAATAAAAGGTAAGATATAAGCCCTGAAGATCGGAGGAACCATGGACTTCTCTTTAACAGTACACAACAATGAAATTTTTCAGCCACACTACCAGTCCACCTGAGCATCTCCCAGCTTCATGGGTTTACCCCTAGGATGCAAGAGCTCTTGAAATTGCATCAGTAAACATTCTTCATAGCCCAAGTCTCTTGAAAGAAACAAATCTCATGCCTGTCTATAAATTTGCCCAACTCGCTGCCACCTAGTTAGGATTTTAGGTTAGCTATATTCTAGCTAAGAGTAGATGTAGTGATTTCAGAAGAATTTGTAGGCTGGAAGAAGGCCTTGTTATTAGTCTGCACTTGTTCCACCTGAGAGTTAGTAGTTACTTTGCTATTGGATCCTGTGGCCTCCACTTGCATTGGAACAAGTTCAATTCTCAATGGAATACACTGCAGCTTGGGGTAGCAAACTCTGGTAAAATCAAGCCGAGTGATGTGGCATCAGTTGTTCTTGGGCAGTTGTGCAACCTCCGAGAATTGATTAGCAGTAGAAATGTGGAAGAAAAGCATAGCGCTATGTGAATCAGAGACAGTAAAAATCACTTACCCGTAAGAGCTTGACGTTACCTGAATAATCAGATTTCCCACCTCAGCAGTAAAGAAGGCTCTGAACAAGGCTTGAGTACTTGAAATTAAGTATTACACAATCACCATTGAAAGTCTTGTTCAGTGGGTGCTCCCACCTTTCTAACCATCAGGATGTTGTGTACGGCAGAAGGAGTTACATTTTGATGTTTGTGTATCAAATGAAGGACCTTATTTTTTAGTTGCTCAAACAATTTGAATACTTGAGGAGCCAGCTATGGACATTTATCATAACAACTACATTAGGACAGGCGTGAGGAGGTAAATAGATTGCTCAGGGCTGGATGTCCTATCGATTCTACCCACAAAATTGACCTCCTCCCAGAGCAGCACCACGTTCTCCCTCCCTGCCTCCTCTGAGACGAGACTGAGATTAGCAATGTGTATATTTTCATTCTAGGCCCCCCTTGCCCCCAGCCAGTGCAGCCTGTTCTCTGTGAATGATGGACTTTGACGCCAACGGAATTGCACTAGTTCTTGTGGCATGTTAACGATAGACTGGGCGATGGCCGTCAAAGCATCTGAAGCAACTTGACCTAGTTTGATCAGTTGAGCTTCTATAGTCCCCAAGCACTCATAGATAGGGCGAGGACTAGTATCTAAAACAGAGTCCAGCTTAGCACACACACACTCTTCAAGAGCACTCAGACCAGTCAGGTTGTTTCCGATATGTTCAGGTTATGTAGGCAAAATATGAGACTGTTTTCCCGTCACCCTTACTGATGGCAGTTGTTTTTCAATTTACCAGGAGGTCCCACATAAGGTGAGAGTGGAGAAGTTGGAGTAGTGGGTTAGTGGGCAGAATTAGAAGTAAAGTTAGTTCTAGGGCTCTTGACCACAGAGAGGCTAGGGGAAATAGGTTTTGCTCCTGGAGATGATAAATGTTGGGGCAAGAATACAGGAAGGGTCTCCGGTTCATCCGAAGTAAATTTAAGGCGTCTTTTTGAGACACTACAATTTCTTTACTAATTACTCCCACAGCTGATTGTAAAAATTAATCTATTGTTAAAGTTTTAGTTTGCCTTGAGAGTTGGCACCAATGTCACATTTCTCGAGTCCAAACGGCATTAACCCAATTACTGCCGCCCACGTCAATTGACAGTCAAAGTTCAATGAAAGACCCATCCACCACTTTGCTCGATCTCTGTGACCTCATCCCAGTGCAAAGAGCAAAATCTAATTTTCCTTGAGTATGTAACAAGGTAAGAGGTCTGAGAGAGTTAATTTGGATTTCAAGGCCAAACGGTCTGGCCTGGCCTGGCCTAGCCTGGCCTAGCCTCTTTTGAGCAAAGATGGGCCTGCCCTTAACCTAGCCTTTTCCTGGGTGCAGCCCATACAGCAGGAGGACAGTGAGCACTTTATAGAACAGGTCTATTGTATAGTCCTCCTCTTCTGCCCCCTCCAGGCTGTAATGGTGACTGATGGGATCTAGAGTCCCCAACAAAAAGTATGGCATCCAGCACAGGAGAGTAGCAAGCACTTTATAGCCCAGGACTACTGGACAGCCCCTCTTCTGCTCTTTCCAAGGTGTAGTGGCAACCTCTGGGAAATGGAGAACCCAACAAACAGTATAGTGTCCCAAAGTTAATATATGTGGGTGGATGGGCAAAGTTAGTGACTTGGACAAAAGACTCTCAGGTTGATCTCCTTCAGTCTACACTTTCTGATGTACTTCTAAATGTTCTGTACTTAAGGTGGCAACCTTCTTCTGTGAACACAGGTAAAGGTCACTTATTGGCCCTTTCAGCCGTTTTGTGTTTGCCACATCAGCCCTCTTTCTTCAAATCACCTGTTGTGATGAGTTTCTTTAAGGTTCTTACTTAATGTTCCTTCCTGTGCCCTTTATTATGCCTCAGTAGGACCCTATTTTGATCCTTATGTCTTTAATGTGCATGGCTTTTGAACCCATGCACAATTGTTCTTGGAGGTTTCTGACCCCTAAGACTGTTTTTCTCATTGCAGTCACCTTTTTGTATTATGTCAGTGCGGCACAGGTACTGTCAACGCAATTTTCTTATACAACCCTCTTTCCTTACATGTTGGTATTTCGGACTACTGCGGAAGTGGTGTTGCCCTACCATGTGGCGAAAGTACATTCTACTCTTTGCCATTATGCTTTTTAAAGGAGGGATATGCCTAGAGACTCCTGAGGGTCTTCAGCTCTTTTCACCAGAGACAAAGTGAACACGAGGCCTCTAGCTAGAGGTCTATCAGCGCTTGACATCTGCCAGGCTGCTATGTCTGCATCTTTTCACATCTTCGCCAGGCAATACTGTATGACTTCTCAGGTCAGCAATGAGGGCAAGATTCCCCACTTAATCTTACAGGACTTCATGATGTAATGACTACTCCTTGGACTTGGACTGGCAGTGAAGAAACTGCTTTAGTATCTGTTCAAGAGATGGGGAATCTGTGGTTAGAAGTATCCATCAGATCAAGTTACTTACCTTCCAGCACAGTTCTTTCTGGTGTTACTCGGTCTAACCGCAGGTTCTTCACCGACACTTTTTGCTCCGTGTTTTGTGAAGTGAACTACAGATATATCAGAAAGTCCCATTTTAGATTCAGCACACTGTCCAACTGCCAACTTTCCAACTTGCTAGTGCTCTGAGGGTGCAGAAGTTGCCTATGTAAACTGATGTAGGTACTAATGGATGGGGCTTATAAAGGGGCCCATATTGTCAGTTAAGGAGGCATAGTGAGGCCACGTGGAGTTTGTTGGTGACAACTGCCAGTGCGTGAGAGCTGTTGCAGGAACAAATTCCGGATCCAATCTGCTGTCTAGGGGGAGTTCAAAAGGTGAGGAGTCTGCAGTTGTAAAGCGCATCCACCAGAAAGTGTGTTACCGAAGGCAAGTAACTTGTTATTGTTCACTTGCTATTGTTTCTGGCTAGAAAGTTATCTGGGTTTCAGCTCACAAGATTATTTTATAACATTTCTCTTTTTATGGGTGAGTGTGGAATTTTAAAAATGTACTATTCTGGAGAAAGATGCAGAGAACTATTTTTATTTAACCACTATTTGTTTCAATATGAAAATACTAATTCTTTTGATAGACCTTACTGTTAGCACAAGGTCAAGGTCTATGGCTGAAGGACTGTGCTATTACACTCACCTGCAACCATGCCACAGCAAATACCTAATGTTCAACTATATTACTATGTACAGGATTTCTGATAGAAATACTTCACCTATAAATACATCTATTTAATTGTGATTAAAGACAGACCTCCTGTGTCATGTCTGAACCTGTAGGGTCTTGTGTAACACACACAATATCCTTGCAGTAATCTCTTTTTGTACAGTCTTTTTAACCTGAGAGATTGCTACCTGAGCCTGGAAAATCTGTGAGAGCCTAAGGATTGCTCTGGTGTAAAAGACTTGGAATCTGAAATAATTGGTACACCAGAGTAACAGAGGAGTATTTAAACTTCTTTTCCTTCAGGTACAGGTGCAGACTGAATATCACACAAGAGGCCTAGAAGTTTCTGTTCTGCTGTACACCCTCCCGGGGTAAAATCAAGCACACAAAAAATTCTGCAGCTTATCTATTCCTTCATCTTATTTGAATACAAGGACTTTACCTCTGGGAAACAAAAAGCAAAACAAAGATTTGGATGGAATAACCCCACCCACTTTTTTGTGGCATGCTTCATCATTGGCTTGTCCGTCCCACCATGTTATGATAATATGAACATGGTGGTCTCAATCTCTACGAGAGTGAGAAAAGAATAAATGTTTTTGGTCATTTAAGGGTTCCAGAGAGTTGTCATAAAACAACCTCTGTGTAAACCCAAGGCACTACCATTATTCATTGGGTACACAGGGCAGGATTACAAACGGAACAGAATGCTACCATGAGTTTGTCTCGGGCATACTCTCTTTTCACAGTCTGCCAGCATGTACATGCAGGTAAGAGTAAGTCTTGCGTCTACCCGTCCAACAGTTTTTTCACCTACAAACAATAAAACCAGATTAAACTCAATTCATATTTGTCCTATCTTTATCCTTTTTCTACTTTTTTCTTTTAATCTTTCAGATTCCAAAGTATTTTTCCAACTCATTCCAGCAGTATTGTGGTGCATAGCACTTGGTGCACTCATGGAATCACAGAACTCTTAGCACATTTGATGAATCAGTGGGAGCATGCTCGATTGGTGCACCTACATACCCCAGTTTTACAGGGTTTAAGCCTAGTAGTCACACCAGGGAGGAACCACTCCTGTAGTAACACTCTTATCCAAAATCAAATGAAAGAATAGTAAATAAAGTTTTAAAAAATCCACACATCAGGAGTACATAGTTCAGGTATTTATTGGAAAGTTGTCTATTCATCAATCTGACTCCCAGTAGCAGTAGCAGTGGGTATAGCTGTAAAAAACTCATTATACAACCAGTTAAAGGTCGTCCTTCCGGCCAACTTATAATCATCAAATCCCGGGCTATCTTCTGATGGCACATGTATCCCCAGACAGCGATGACAAGTTACCTCCTGTTGAAATCTGTCATTGTTACATAAGCGTAGCACATACTATGTAACATACTGGTTTATAAACACATGCTATACAGGTATACATGTGCATCTGCTAAGGCTTTCCAACTTTGTTGCTCAAAACTGACAACACATATATCTCTCCTCATGAGGAGCCCGCCTTTTGGGTGTTTTTCCCTTTGTATCATTGGTGGCAGTGGGTTTTGAATGAGCAAATAATATGACCATAACAAAATGTACCTTGTAGTCAAATGCTTACATTTATCGATTGTTGTCCGGTTATGAATGGAATCACATTGCATCATGTCACACCCCCTTCATGAATATTTGTGGAGAATATCACTCCTTTACACGTATTCTGTTACAGGGCCCAGGGGGGCATTGAAAAAGACAGGTCTTCAACTAAGAGCCCATGGTGAAAAGCTGCTATTAGTCTCTGATCCCCACACCTTACTTTATCAGGGTGCAGATTTCATTCAGCCACCAGTGTGCTTCATATTCTGTTTTTGTGCATGGTGGCACCCATGTTTTAATGGAAAGACAAACACAGTGCTGTATGTTGCAATGATTTCAGATGTGATACACAGGCATGCCCGGGGGCCTCCTTTTACGTCGGAAACACGTGCTTTAAAATGTAGATAGTACATGAGAACTGATTTGCAAGAAGGGAGGGGGAAATTCTCTGATGTTTATATTGATTAACTGTAAAGACGTTTGTTAGAAATGGGGTATCTGGTTGGCAGGCAGTTGGCACTATGTTTCAGCAGGGACCCTCACTCTAGTCAGGGAAATGGAGATACAGACTTAAGATAACTCTTGCTCACACCCCTGGTAGCTTGGCAGAAGCAGTCAAGCTTATCTCAAAGGCAATGTGTAAAGTATTTGTACCAAAACACAGTAATACAGTAAAAACACTACAAAATGGACACCACACTTGGTTAGAAAAATACCCAATATTTGTCAGAATCAAACAAGACCAGAATGTCAAAAATCCAACATACACATGTAAAGTTATGAATTTGTAAAAATAAAGAGTCTTACTCCATAGAAAACAGTGGAGATGTTGTTGTTACACAAACACCTAGTTTGTGTAAAAAATAAAGCCGCACGGGCGAGCGTGCGTTAGAAAAGTCAGCGATGCATCGATTCCTTATTCGCAAGTGAGAGGGTGCATTGTTTCTTCTGCAGCCGGGTAGGGGATGCGTTGTTTTTCTCTCCACAAGCGATTGATGCGTCTGTGTCTGGACGAGCACCTCAGATACAGGCAGATTGCAGTTGATTTTGAGGCCCAGCAATGTTGCGTGCTAAATCCATCCGCACAGGTATGAGGAACTGCACGGCATGGGGGTTGTGTAATATTTAGCAACCACAAGCATGTGTTGTGTCGTTTTCCCAGCCGTGATGCATGTGATGCGTCGACTTCTCAACCACGAGGCAGGTGGTGCGTCGATTTCTCAGCTGCGATGCAGATGGTGCATTGTATTTACAGCTGCGTTGCAGGTGGTGCGTTGAAATTTTCACCGCACCGCTTTTTTGCGTGGATTCTCACCTTGGTTCTACCAGCTTCACCTTTCAAGGGCCCAGGGACTGGCTAGGGCACTACATGGCAGGGTAGGAGTCTCAGCCGAGAGTCCAGGTGCTGGCAGAGGAAGTCTTTGATGCTCTGAGACTCCAAAACAGGAGGCAAGCTTAGTTCAAGCCCTGGGAGACACTTCACAAAAAGGAATATACCACAAGTCCAGTCTTTGTCCTCTTTCAGGCAGAAGCAGCAACTGCGGGCCAACCCAGAAAAGCACAGTGACAGGCAAAGGGGCAGTACTCCTCCTCCAGCTCTTCTCCTAACAGAGGTTTGTCTTGACTCCAGAAGTAAACTAAATATCTGGGGTTTTTGGTCCACTACTTGTATCCATTTCTGCCTTTGAAGTAGGCAAACGTCTTAGGAAAGTCTATGTTGTTAACAAGATCCATGCCTGGCTCCGGACTCACACCAGGGGGCTGGAGACTGCATTGTGTGAGGGTAGGCAGAGCCATTTCAGATGTAAGTGACCACTCCTCCCTTCACTCTAGCCCAGATGACCCATCAGGATATGCAGACTACACCCCAGCTCCCTTTGTGTCACTGTCTACGGGAGATTCATAAACAGCCCAACTGTCAGTCTGACGCAGACAGCGAATACACAAGCAGGCAGAGTCACAATGGTGAAAAAGGTGACATCAGAAACTCCAAACTCCATATATCGATCTGCTCCCAAAGGGAAACTGTACTTAAAGGTTATTTAAAGGCAGCCCCCATGTTAACCTATGAGAGATATAGGCCTTGCAACAGTGAACACCGAATTTGGCAGTATTTCACTGTTAGGACATGTAAAAACCAGCACATGTCCTACCTTTAACATAAACTGCACCCTGGCCATGGGGCTTCCTAGGGCCTACCTTAGGGGTGCCTTGAATGTATAAAAAGGGAAGGTTTTGGGCCTGGCAAGTCGTTCACTTGCCAGGTCGAATTTGCAGTTTAAAAACTGCACACACAGATACTGCAGTGGCAGGTCTGAGCCATGTTTCACAGGGCTACTCACTTGGGTGGCACAGTCCGTGCTGCAGGTCCACTAGTAACATTTAGTTTACAGGCCCAGGACACCTCTAGTGTACTTTACTAGGGACTTACTAGTAAATCAATTATGCCAATCATGGAAAAGCCAATTACACATACAAATTACACAGAGAACACTTGCACTTTAGCACTGGTCAGCAGTGGTAAAGTGCCCAGAATACCAAAACCAACAAAAACTAAATCCAGCTCAAAGTCAAAATATGGGAAACAGAGGCAAAAATGACAGGGGAGACCACTCCAAGAATGCCAGGACTAACAATGTTCTTCAAAAAAGATTTTAAAGTATACTGGGCTCCCATTCTTCCTTCATAAATAAGGACCACTGCACTCCTTATCCGTTGGATCTACGTGTTTTTGGGAAATGTAGTCCAGTCTTAGCCTCTTATCTTTTTTGTGTAAAATCTTTGTTATAATATTCTTTATTCTCATTACCAGTCACCGTTAGGGTTTTTTATAGTACATAGTCATGGTGAGAAATAGAAAAAGATTGCCTATTTTATTTCTTTGATCTTTTTTCTTGTCAGTATATAACTGTTCAGCCATAACCTAAAAAAACATATTTACTATGTGTAATAATGAAGAGAAGAGAGGCCAACTGTTAATTATGAGCCCACTTAAGTATGGCTTTTGATTTTATATTTTTTTAATAATACCGAGTTCCAAGTATTTTTCAGATGTTAGAGAAAAAAAGAGTTGGAATCAACCCCAACCCACCTGTGATCAAGGGATGTGATCATTTAGTCCCTGGGACTCTGTTCGTAGTCTATAGACACACCTCTGTTCAAATTGCAGCTGCCGTTAGTCATATGATTGTTTCTAGGTTTTAATCAATCAATCAAAACAATTTATGGAGCATGCTACTCACCC
The DNA here is from genome assembly GCF_031143425.1 of Pleurodeles waltl. Lineage (NCBI taxonomy): Eukaryota > Metazoa > Chordata > Amphibia > Caudata > Salamandridae > Pleurodeles > Pleurodeles waltl. The sequence continues at coordinate 745,789,893 of NC_090444.1, read as the reverse complement.
TTGAGGGTCTCAAGGCACTTGGGGGTGGGGGGGGGTCATGGGGAGGGGAAGGAGGGTCACTGTTCGAACAGCCATGTCTTGAGGTTCTTTCTGAAGAGCAGGAGGTCTTTGATTTTGCGAAGGTTGGTGGAGAGGGAGTTCCAGGTTTTGGGGGCGAGGTAGGAGAAGGACCTGCCTCCTGTGGTGGTGCGTTGGATGCGGGAGACTGTGGCTAGGGTGAGGGCGGCTGATCGGAGGTTGCGGATGGGAGTGTGGAAGTTCACTCTTTCGTTGAGGTAGGTTGGGCCAGTGTTGTGGAGGGATTTGTGTGCGTGGATGAGGATCTTATGTGATTCTCTTGTCTATGGGGAGCCAGTGAAGGGATTTGAGGTGTGGTGAGATTTGTTCGTGGCGGGGGAGGCCAAGGACGAGGCGTGCGGCTGTGTTCTGGATTTTCTGGAATTTGCGTTTGAGTTTGAGTGTGGTGCCGGCATAGAGGGCGTTACTGTAGTCTAGTCTGCTGCTGATGAGTGCATGGGTGACTGTCTTCCTGGTCTCTGGGGGAATCCATTTGAAGGATTTTTTTTAGAGTGCGGAGTGTGTGGAAGCAGGAGGAGGTTAAAGCATTGATTTGCTTTGTCGTGGAGAGGGAGGGGTCCAGGATGATGCCGAGGTTGCGTGTGTGGTTTGCAGGGGTGGGTGCAGGGCCTAGGGCGGTGGGCCACCAGGAGTCGTCCCATATGGTTTTGTTGGGGCCGAAGATGATGATCTCAGTTTTTTTTTGGAGTTAAGCTTGAGGTGGTTAGTTGTCATCCAGTTGGCGGTGTCGAGGAGAGCAGCGTGTAGGTTGGTTTTGGTGGTGGTGGGGTTGCGGGTGAGGGAGAGGATGAGTTGGGTGTCATCCTCGTTGGAGAGGATAGTGATTCCGTGTGATCGGAGGATGTTGGCTAGGGGATCATGTAAATGTTGAAGAGTGTGGGGCTGAGGGAGGACCCTTGGGGGACTCCGCAGATGATCTTGGTAGCGGTTGAGTTGAAAGGTGGAAGGCGGACTCTCTGGGTCCGGTCGGTGAGGAAGGAGGTGAGCCAGTCTAAGGCTTTGTGGCGAATTCCTATGTTGTGGAGGCTTGTGCGGAGTGTGTGGTGGCAGACAGTGTCAAAGGCTGCGGAGAGGTCTAGGAGGATGAGTGCGACGGTCTCGCCTTTGTCGACTTTGGTCGTCAGTGCATGCGATGAGGGCGGTTTCCGTGCTGTGGTTCTTGCGGAACCCGGATTGTGAGGGGTCAAGAGTGTTGTTTTCTTTGAGGAAGTGGATTAGGCAGGCGTTGACTAGTTTCTCAGCAACCTTGGTGGGGAAAGGAAGGAGGGAGATGGGGCGATAGTTGGAGAGGATCTCCAGGTCGGCTTTTTTTTTTTTTTTAGGAGAGCAGTGATTTCCGCATTCTTCCAGAGGTCTGGGTAGGTGGCGTAGTTGAAAGAGGAGTTGATTATGTCACGGGGTATGGGGGCGATGGTTGGGCTGGCTTTGTTGTAGATGCGATGTGGACAGGGGTCGGAGGGGGATCCGGAGTGGATGGAGTTTATGGTTTTTTCGGTTTCTTCGTGTGTGGTGGGGGCCCAGGTGGTGAGTGTGGTGGTGGGGTCATGAGTGGGGGGTGAGTTGGGTGAGTGAGGGGTGTGGTTGGTGGGTGTGTGTGGTATGAAGCTGTTGTGGATGTCCAGGTTTTTTTGGTGGAAGTGATTGGAGAGGGTGTCACATAGGGGCTGTGTGTGTGAGGGGTCTATGTTGCTGGCTTTGGGTTTGGCTAGTTCATTAATGATGGTGAAGAGTTGTTGTCAAGGCATGTCTTGTAGTGATCTCTTTTGGCGGTGCGTATGAGTTGGTGATGGGTGCGAATGGTGGCATTGAGGGTGGAGAAGTTGGTTGTAGAGGGTTCTTGTTGCCATATTTTCTCTTCTTGGCGGCATTTGGCTTGGAGTCTTGGAGTTCAGGGGTGAACCATGGGGCATTCTTGATGTTGCGGGTGGCGATGTGTTTTCTGATGGGGGCTAGTGTGTCTGCGCAGGTAGTGATCCATTTCGAGAGGTTGTGTGCTCCTGTGTTGGGGTCGTTGGTGTTGGGGGAGAGGGGGTTGAGAGCCAATTGGGAGTTCAGGCGTTCTGTGGGGATCTTGTCCCACATGCGGTAGGTAGGGTGTGGTGTGTTGATGGTGGTGTGTGGGGGGTTTGGTGAAGGAGAAGTGGATGCAGTGGTGGTCAGTCTAGAGGAGTTTGGTGGTGTGGGTGTAGGCTATGTGTTGGCTTGAGGTGAAAATTGCGTCAAGCGTGTGTCCTGCTGAGTGGGTGAGTGCGGTGACCAGTTTTTTGAGTCCGAGGTTGGTGGGGTTGTCTAGGAGGGAGGTAGAGTTGTGGTCTTGTAGGTTCACCAAGTGAAAGTTGAAATCACCGAGGAGGATGTAGTTTATGGAAGTGAGGGCGTGCGAGCTGATGGTGTCGGCGATGGTGTCGCAGAAGGCGGGGCGTGGTCCTGGTGGTCTGTAGATTAGTGTACCTCTGAGAGTGGAGTTGTTGTTAATGTGGATTAGGAAGTGCTTGTGTTCTGTGTTGTCGATAGTGTCTTGGGAGCTGGTGGTGACTTTGATGGTGTCCCTGTGTGGGATGACGATGCCACCACCTGGCCTGTTGAGGCGGTCTTTGCGTTGAAATTTGTATCCCTTGGGGGTGGCGATGGCTATGTCAGGTTCCGAGGAGGGGTTGGTCCAGGTTTCCGTGAGGAAGGCGATGTCAGGTGAGTGTGAGGTGATGAGGTCCCAGAGTTCTATGGCATGTTTGTGAAGGGAGCGGGTGTTGAGGAGCAGGCAGTTGAGGTGGTTGTGGTGGGTGGTGTTGGTGTGGTGCATGAGGGTGTTGTTGCGGGGTGTGTTCTGGTTGTGGGTTGGTGTGCTGTCGGGTTGGTTGGTGGGGGTGGGGGCAGAGCAGGTGTGTTAAATTCTCCAGTACGAACCAATTGAAATCATATCCATAATAATGACCATTCTCTACAAAAAGGTGCATCACGTTGGTGACCATCTTTTTACATCTAAATGTACTCATATGCTCATTGATGAGTACCCTGACTTTTCATATGGTCATACCTACGTATTTTAGCCCGCACTTGCAGATCATGTTTTAGAACACTTTGATTGTGTTACAATTGCTATGATGTACCATAGCGTTGGGAGGCCTAAATCAGTACTTGTTACTTTCCTTGTAAGGGGAAACACATTACACTGGCCGCAGAGAAAATGACCCATAAAGGGCAGGCCTGTCCCACAAAGTTCTTGTTCTTGGGCTACAACTTGGTTTCTAGTAGGGATGGGCAAAGAATTCTGCTCCGTGGCGGAGTTTGTGGAATTTTTCCCACTCTGCGTGGAGTTCCTTCGCTGAGTTTTTTTTTCTCAGGTGGGTCACCAACATTAATTTGGCAAGTGGAAAGCTGCCGCTCGAGTAGAAAATCTACCAGAGCAGCAGAAAGAGGTTAGTGCCCTCTGGCACTCCACATGATGCAGTTTGCGCTGGTAATACAGAGCGGGAAAAACTGCTGGCACTGAAAATCAACACCAAAGGTGCGACTTACCCAAAGTCTGGCACTCGCTGAACTCCGCGTAGCGCGGTGGCGGTTTTTCGGCACTTGGCAGGGTTCCGTGAACTCTGCCCAGGCCTAGTTTCTGGGTCTGGTATGTACGATTAGGTCCTTTATACTCCTCATCCTTCTGAAAGAGAACACAGGTTTTTCCTGGCTGAGTGATCCTGTGTAACAATGTTAAACAAGGAACTATTTGTAGAGAAATATTAATTTATTACAGGGTTCATTTGCCCTGTTCTGAAGTAACTGGTCGCGGCCTGTGTTCTGTGCTCTTCTTTCCGCCATTGTAATTATCCTTCTTGGGTTATCTCTATCCTTTAGTTTCGCTGTCAGTTTGTTTAGCGTTTTTCCTTATAGTCAAGATGAAGTTAAGATGAAAGAATAGATAAACTTCTATATTTTTTTTTTGCTGTTGACAGGTGCTTCCTGAAAAAAACCTCATTATTTTTCTGTAAAAAAAAAAAATGTCCAGTTCTGGTGTTATGTGCCCCCTCAAAAATGAATCTAAAATTGACTTCAAATGTATTGTGGAAGAAAGAATCATTTATTCACCTTTTTCGAGCAACTCAAAGGCTGCTCCCCACTAAACCGTTAGCCCTTCGTTCAATAAGGACTCTTTGTACACCCTCCGTCACCTCCCCTGCCCCGCCCACATTCCCCTGGTGCATCCGAGTCCCTCATTGTTTGACTATTAGTCCTTCCACCCTTCTTGAATTAGTCTATCTCTTACTTTCTCCACAGCAGGCCGACTCCTTGAGAGAGATGTCTGCACTCACACTCTTCCTCCATTCCTCTCTTTTCTCCAGCTGCTTGTCCTCTTGTTCTCCGTGTTCTTTCCTTGGCTGCTATATATGTCAAGTGAGAAGGACATGCCCACTCCTTCCCCCTACTTCTTCTGATTTTACTTGTGAGACTGGCTACTAGTTGACCCCTCGCTTAAGAGCCCCCACCCACATAAAAAACCTGTCTGGCAACCTCAGAGCTGGAGCATGTCAGTAGAGCATCACTGCTAGGTATGGGAAGGCAGGGAGATTGTAGATCATCAAGAGTAGAAAAGTAAAGTAGCCCATACGATATGGCACCTGTAGGAGTGGGATTGGGTTGGAACACCCAAGGTTTGACAGTTGTAGGAAATAGTAGAGTTGACAGTGCTTGTCAAGGGCAAGATTGCAATAACCCCCAAACTGGCACACAGTGACATCTATGTTGGAACCAGCTAAAGGTACCTGAAAATGGTTCAGTGTATTATGTATGTTTATGAAATGTATACAGTGACATAATGTCTTCCAAAGAAAATTTCTACAGGGAAATGCCCAGTGCTTATTGCCAGATGGTACTGATACATACCGAAATTGCGTGCTGCCATTAGAAAAATCTATTTAGGTTACCGATTAGCTGGGCCTTACTAAAACAAATCCGGACAAAGCATTTCAAAAACAGAACTGCAGTACTAGCTTTGAACCTCATGTAACCTGTAGGCTAGGTCAGGTGGATTTACAGCCTTTGTAGTTCACAATTTATTTGAAGACAGCTAGTTGATCTTATCCGATCTAATATATAATGTCACCATTGCAGTCACTGAATGATTGAGAATCTGCCTTTAGCTCACGATTTCCAATGGTTTTTTGAGGTTTGGACCCCTGCTGTTATGCCTCTTCCTACGAGGGTTGTGCATTGATTTTTAACTGGTTTTGGTAAAGAGAAATGGCATCTGTAAAGAAAGTTGTTTTCTAGTGACTATATGTATTGTAGTTATGGATCTGTTAAACTTCCATAGAACAAGATTTTGGGATGTCAATGACTTTGGTCCTTTTGAAGAATCTGCACAAAAAGCTTCTGAACAAAATTACACAAAACTTGCCAGAAAGTTGACGTTGATTAAGTAGTTTTTGTGCAATGTACATAGTAAAAAAAAGAACAATGTAGTGAAAGGATAGCATTTTGCACTGTCTTTATCATTAGGTTTGACTTAATTTGAGAACCCTATTTTAAAATATGAATTCAAACACTGATTGTCTTGCTGCTTGGTACCAATTCAAGGAAGATAAGAATTGGCTGTGGTTGTCATGATTTTCTGCAACAGTGTCAATTGTAGTGAATGTCCAACCAAATAAAAGTTTACCAGTTTGTCAAATATCCTAAAAATATGATTTCTTCTTTTAGGAGGAGGACTTGATGTACAGTAAGGGCGTTGTTCCCACAAACGTATGTTGAATGAAGCTTCTGAAAATCATCCTCTTAATTTCAATACCTGATTAGTGCGCTTGGATTAAGGCTTTATATTTCTACTTGGTTTCAAGACTAATCAGTGAATTGAAATATCCTCATGTTTTATTTTGGATTGGTGGGAATAGTCCACATGTATTTACCAAAGCTGTGTTATGTTAATTACCACCTTTTCCGAAGTAGTACATTTTCACATAGCCTTGATTATTGGGATTAAAGAGAAGCGACAGACAATTTTAGCTGCCTGTAGGCAGGCCTGGTGCTTCCAATTATCTAGGAGTGAAATTTAGGCCACCCCCTTGCTTGTGATTTGATGGCTTTGCTGCCTGTCTCTGTTTTGTGCTCCTGAGTTAATGGCTTTCATCCCTATTCTTGTGTTTTCGCCACCGAGCAGCATTTTGCTCTCTCAGTTTTCTAACTGGATGAGTTCCACTGCTAAGTTGAGGGGACTTTTCCCTTATTTTATTTTCAGCACTCCATAAGAGTGCACACGTTTGTTTGCTGTCCACCCATGTTTTCCTGACATATCTGAGCTCTCTTCATTCCTCTGTTCCACCCAGTTCTCCATGTCCTGACCCCCATATTGAGCATACAATTTTTAAAATATTGTTCTAATACGGACCCAACACTTTCAAAATACTGCAGGACCACTCATTTTTACACTTAATGGTCATTTAATTTTCTTTTTTAACTTAACATTTTATTCTACTCTTTTAACATGAGCTGCTGCATTTTTAACATGGTACATTAAAAATGATTGCTTGAAACGCAACACAAACCTCATAATGCATACTTGTGCATAGGGCTTTGGATTAACCTCTGTTTAATGCTAAACCCATTTAAGTTTTGCATGTATGAGTCTTGATGCAAGTGCACAATTAGAAAAGGCATTAATGGCTCAGTCAAACTGAGGCTATTGATTTTGCCAATACTTGTTTACTGAAGTGTTTGCCATTCATTTTGGGAAGCAAATGATAACTTGCTGAAATGGAGTGCATAAAAATTTCAGTCGACCATGATCATATAGTCTTAAAATTCCCCTACAATCTGATGCACTAAGAAACCCTAGTTGCCAGATTGTACTCTGGGCGTCTCATCTTGTACTGTCCTTTGAGTTTTAGGTCTTGGAAATTGTCTTTGTTGTCCCCAGTGGAACTGCTTTATATTTAATGTGCCTTTTATCTTCTACCCCTTTTACTCGAGGGCTATTGTGGGTGGTTCTCCAAGCCCTCTTTGCTTCTCCTCAGTACTCCCAAATACAGTTTACGTCCATTCCTTTATTTGTGATGTACATTGAAATATTGAGTTTGAAAGCAGACTCTGCCCAGGAAACATGCCGCCCATCGTCGTAATTTACTACCCCAGTGTGCTCTACCTTCTTTGTTAGCCACCTCAAAATGTGCCAGTGTCTGTTCCCAGAAAGCCTTTCAGCTTTCTTAAACTTATGAATTCTTGTTGGTTCGCCCTGTTTGGTGAACTGCAGTATTTCCAGTGTTTCTAAGCATTTGTTGTATTGATTTTCAAAACTCAGAACAGTACAACAGTTAAAAAAAAATAGAAATCCGTAGAGCTTCTCCTCACATACTCTGAATATTATAAGGCAATGAGCATAACAGCCCCACATGGAGTGAATCTGTACGAAGTTCCGGTTACAGGTAAAATGTTATGTCAGAAGAATGGCAAGCTAAACAATGGCTACATTTCTGTGCATGGGTGGATTTGGGCTCATTCAGATGTACCTCAGCGTTGGCCCGAAGATGATGCATGCCCGAGAAGCATGCACCACTGATAGTTTAGATTGAGGAGATTTATGCTGTTGATAGCAAAAGGTACAACTGATTTAGGTGGTGCACAAGATCAGTAGTACTGTGTTGGAACAACTGAATCAGCTTGATTTTTTTTGATTGCCTAGAAGAGACCAGGGTCATCATAGCTACAGGCAGAATAGATGCTCTTGAACCTGTGATGATCGATTGAAAATGTCAGTTCCTTTTGCAGGGTGAAAAAACAAGAAATAAATATTCCACGCAATCTAAATTACTTTCGACCATGATGGTACATTATTTGAGCTTATAATGCTGAAAGAATTTCTGTCTGGAGCAGATATTAGAAAATAATTTACATAAGTGTTATAGGTGGCCTGGTGAGAGCGACCAAGGAAAGCAACAAGTAGGGCCTTCAAAAAACAAATGTTCTTTAATGAAAAAAGAAGGCACAACAAAGGGACTCTATCTATGAATCTGTCTGTTCTGTTTTTTTAACCAGGTTGTATTGCAGAAAGGGTTAACTATTTGTTTTGGTTTTGGTGAACAAATTGGATGGTTGCGTAGAATGGTTTCCACCTGATCACGTTTATGGTGCACTGTTTTTGCAGGGCCAAATTTAAAAAGACTTGAAAGGAGTCAATTCTTGCCGGTGCATGATTTCATAGTGATTTATTTTCCTTTGGGTACAGATTTGAATAGTGGACAGCTGTATTACAAATTACCTTTCGTTTGCTTTCTTCAGTTAAGTTATTTATTTTCCATCCTAATGATTTTTCTGTAAAGCAAGTAAATATTGGTAATTCCTAATTTACTTAAATTATTTCTCTTTGGTTTTCCGCAAGTTTGTTTCGCTGTACCTTTTCACTGAGGTTTGCCACTTGCACTTTGTAATTTCAATGTATATCAAAAATCCCATACTGAATGATTTTTCATGACTTAATAAAATATTATATTTTATTGTAATAATATTTTTATCAAATCCAGCACGTTATTTCATGTGTCATCAAAACATCTTTCTTCAAAGTTAGTATTATCTTTAGTGATCATTAATATTTAATTTTTTGTACATCTTCTTTGTCCTTTTGCAGATATGCGGGCGAGATTCTGGATGAGGATGTCTATCACAGCAGGGATCTTGTCAACAATCGACCACTGCAAGCTTTGGTTGCTGGGCTAAAGGCATACAGCACTTGGGAGAATCTGGCCTGTTTGCAGGATTGTAGGGAGTGCACTGGGGGCATGGTGAGTACAACAGATATTTAGAGTTCTGGGAACCTAAGAAACAGAATGTGATTGATTCCTAAATGGAAGTATTGTGTATGATTTAAGGCTATGTATACCAAACGGCAGATTGACAGTACAAATCTTGAGTTTGTTTAAAGAGACCATAAATTTGGTATCTTATTTTATGAGTTATCGGTAACAGTAATATGTAATAGTATTTTGAAAGATTGCACCACATCCATGTTGATAGCATTTAAGTATATAATTTATGGGATTTTTCTGAACTTTTCCGTGCTGTGAATCGCAGGTTTACCCTGAGGATGAAACTCAGTGAGGACAGAAAGGGTGTGTATGATTAGGTACATTTATTACTGCTACTTTCTCAAAGATAAGAATCTGGAAGGATATACCAGCCAATTGGATAAGCAAATCAATAAAGGAATCAAGTCAACTTCTATTAAAACTCAAGTACTCTGAGGAGCGTGTCACTGTGGTCTAAGAATTGGTTCGCTTTCTCAAAGTGCTGCAAGGAACCATGGTTTCCAGGACAATTGTTCCAAGGCCATAAAGGAATTTTGAGACTGGATAAGGACGTTGAAGCAACATAAACTCTTCCATTCTTGCTAACACTGTATGTGGCTTGAGTTCTTCTGGATCCTAACACAGCCTCAAGTCCTGCCAATAACAATTCCCATCTATTTTTGATGATCATGATGATCAAGTATGACAGTAAAGTGCTTCACACTGAGACACAGACCATGAGCTCATTTGGGGCTGCAAAGCTGTGAGCGATTTAGGCACTGAAGCAGGTGAGGAGGTATGTGGCCCAGCTGTTGGAACTGTGTGCCAGCCCTCCGTTTCTGGCTCACTGGTAGATGTTGGAAGTCAGCTGTTCCATTCTGCCACAAAAGAATCTGTGAAAAAGGCTAATTCTTCACTATCTTTGGGTAGATACATTTACAGTTGCTATCTAATTAGTTCCCCTTTAAGTATTGAAGTAGTTGTATGTATATACTTAATCTATAAATTGTCTTGTTGTGTAGTGATATGGAAGGCAATGTGGCATTATTAACAATGTTTATTTTAGCTCCTTTTTCCAGCCTCTTGACAGTGTTTTTCAATCAAAGACACGATCAACCAGTGATTGTCAATTAAGATTTTTGACTCTGAGCAACCGTACCACAGCCATTTTCTTTTTCAATTTGAAAAGATTTCTAAACATAATTCACGGAATGTTGCCCTGCTAAAGATTATTGTGAGGCATGAGTGTGGGATACCCGCTTTTCATACCCCTTGTGATCCTGTCTGGGTGGACAGAATGAGAGATTGTGTGGGCTTTTATAGGACAAACAGCTTTCCTTCTTAGTACATGTTATATAGTCTGCTGCACTCTGATATCAAATTGATAGTTGTTGGTTGTGGCCCTCCAAGCCCCATTGAGTCTCGCCTTGGTGCCTATGCTCCTCTCGAAGAGTCCTACGGCAGGGAAAGGTCGAGGGCATATTAAGGTACAGAGGGGAAAGGTCTTGGGCAGCGACTGTGTTTCTCAGTCATCTTCGGGAATCTGGAAGAAAAAGGTACAATTACCACTGTTCTGGTTTTAAGTCCTTCAAGTTCAGTCATCTGCACGTTGATCCCTTGGGGCTCGCTTCCTCACCTTCCTTGCCTTCCCATGTAAGAATGTATATTCCCTGCGATTATATTACAAACATGATTCATTGAATCTTGCAATCAAAAAACATGTCACATTACCCTCATTTGTGCACCCAGTAAGAAATGCATTTATTGATAACATGGACCATTAGATTAATTTCTCACCCGTGTCCTCAAATATTCATTGAATTGCTAAGGGTTATAAATTGTTTAAGGCTTACAGAATGAAATGGTTTGCAGGTTTTTTTTTCTCTTCAGTCCGTTATAAAATGTATTAAGCTTTATTTTAGAAAGATATAGGGGGTCATTACGACCTTCGCCCGCCAGGCAGTAACCGCTGTGCGGCCGCCAATGCAGCCGCACTCACACGGCCCCCATTATGACATTCCGGCTGGGCCGGCGGGCGCAAACCAAGGCCCAGCGGGGATGAGGCCGCAACATAGGAGCCGGCTCCTAATGGAGCCGGAGGTGTTGCGGCCGTGCGACGGGTGCAGTTGCACCCGTCGCGCTTTTCACTGTCTGCTATGCAGACAGTGAAAAGCTGGCCGGGGCCCTGTTAGGGGGCCCCAGGACACCCCTTACCGCCAGCCTATTCCTGGCGGTGCAAACCGCCAGAAACAGGCTGGCGGTAGGGGTGTCATAATCCCCAGGGCAGCGCTGCCCTGGCGGATTATCACCGCCCGGGCTTCCGCCGCGGTCGTAATAGGGCTGGAAGCACCGCCAGCCTGTTGGCGGTGCTTCCGTCCTTTTAGCTCAAAATGACCCCCTTAGTATATTAGCATATATAGATGTATTGTGAAAATATATACATTTGTGTTGTAGATAATTGTTTGATGAAACCATTTTTGTGAAGATAAAAGATTGCCAGACACATTAAATTTGATACATTATAAAGATATAAAGGTTGCCAGACACATTGAATCTACCCGTTTCCAATCCAGCCTACAGACTAACCACACTTTCCTGACTGTAGCCATATACGTACCTGCAATTATAGTTCGCCAATGTTGTTATCTTTCATAAGTTCTAATGTTTAAGTCGTATCCGTCATTGAATATTGTAGTCTCCAAGTTATTTACCATGACAGTAAATACATATCTCTGAAATCATTTTTGAGCATTTTTTATTTAGTAGCACATTCACCTCATTGAACAACTTCCAAACTTCAGCTAGTGATGTGATGTGGTCTGAGCGACGCTGTCTCTTTCAACCATTACAGCTCAGATTTTGCTTGTACGAAAAGATAAAGAGTAAACAAGCCTCTGACGTTGGAGACATGAGGATCATATGTGAATCTTTTTTTATCCAAAGGTATTTTTTCGCATTTATATAGAAGTACAGTCAATACAAATGACCCGACCAGGCTAAACAATAATAGACAACAACAGTATGGCTGATATGAAAGTGCACTACCCCACATTTTTACCAGCAAGAGAGAGAGAGAGAGAGAGAGAGACGTTGACCTCAGTGATCCAAGCAGCAAGGGACACAGGAGCCTAAAGGCCTGGACGGAGCAGGAACTCGACTCTAATCTTAGCAGCCCATGTAATCAGTGAAATGGAAGACGAAGGGGACATGGCTACAGGTCAGGGGGACTCGCCAACAACTGCATCATCCACACTACCTCATCCATTCACAACGTGGCCAGTCAGCTGCCTCACCTCCCTACTACCACTACCCTTCTCCTCCCATACATCTCCATTAATCTGAATTCTCAATGGAGAGGTCAGTGCGCACTGGTTCTCAGTCGAAAGTTCACTTTTCACTGCATCCTCAGTCCCCTCCCCCAACCGTTCCAGCATGCAGCCCCAGAGTTCCATGTTGCATTCTTCATGATCATCAGTATGGGCCCCATGAAGCCTCCATTCTTCTGGTGTACCCCATTCCAATAGATCAGTTAGCCATTTGTCTTGATTCGTGGGGATCATGCTGGCCCAATGGATAGCGGTACGTCACCTCGCAAGTATCAATCCCAGCTGCGCAAACCGATACACCACTTTTTTGCCCTTCTTGGGGAGGGGCAGTATTCCCAACAAACAATGCTGCACAGTTAATTACACTTTAACTGCTGTCCATCTTTGCAGCACCTGCGCTATCTTATGCCAAAATGGCTGCAGAGTCCTGCAGGTCCACACGACATGTCCGAAGCCAGCCGAGGATGTGCCGCAACGCGCTGAACTGTCTGGTCATGCCAGTTTTATGCGATGAAATTTCTGCAGCGTCAAGTAATCATATGTGAATATTTGAAAGCTAGGGACTCTACTTACAAGAAAGGAACATTCATAGATTAATTTACTTGAATCAGGATGGCAAGCAGTCTGTACTTTCAAGTGGGTGTAAAGTGGAATGTAGGCCTACAGCCCTGGGCCATTCTTCCTTGTGGACCAGGCACCATTCCTTGAACGATGTTTGTTCAACTGAGTGAAATTAGAGGGCTTTAAGGGCCTAATGTTAGGTCTGTGGTTGACTTCATGGTCAGCCATGGAGCATCAAAGGAGGTCCTTGCACGGTTAAATAGCAACATGTATGATTTGGGGTTCAGATGTTTGGGGGGCCCTCAAGTTGTAAGGGATCATTTTTAATTTTAAGGAGTTTAGGGAGATGCGTTCTCTACGTTCATGGTTTGGAGTATGACACTGAAGTGATGGCGGGGGAGAAAAAAAGAACCTGAAAGTGGCAAAGTCGGACAGGGGCTCGTTTAGTTTAGTGAGTGAATTACAAGGCTAGAAGTGTTAGGAGGTGCCCGTCACCTGTCGATTTTCATTTTGTCTCAGAATGGTTAGAATGTTGGCTATGTTAGATCGATAAATAGCTTGGATGCTCAAAGAGGTCTTCAATGCAGCTAGTTAAAATTCAGTCTGTTATTTCTTTTGCTATTGTTTCTCGTTTTCTAATGTAAATTAACTTACTCTGTGTTTTTATTAAGGTGGTTAAATTGAATTTAAAATACACTATATGATACTTTAAACACAAAATTGAAAATAGGATTGCACACAACGTGCACATAAAAATACTAACACGTCCCAAACATATATGAACACTCAGCCAAAATATGCACATGATTGTGAACATAATTCGCTTCATACTCAGCCCTACATTTATCTCAGTGACATTTTTTTCTTACATTGTTGAGAAATATCTTGTGAAGTCAATTTTTTTATTTTTTTTTGCAGGGCTATATGATGGAAAATCGTATTCCAGGCTTGAAGTGCGATTCAGATGTGTTTGTGACGTTTGAAGGGGATAATGTTGTAATGTTGCAGGTATGTCTACAATTTAGTCTTTTAGCAGCACCATCTGCTGTGAAGTGGGTGACATCATGATAATTTCTAAGAGATCCTTATTTACGAAGTAAACTTGATGCAGATTATTCTGTAAAGAAATATATGATTGGTTTCAATACAAACGGTGAATTGGCACCGACATGTACCATACTTCTGGCTACAGGCCATCAAGTTACACTAAAGGCTATCATCTCACATTATTATCTATGTAACATCACACTAGTAATAAGTCCAGCAAACATCAATATACTCCCACTGTGAAATCATCTCACCCTCATCCTTTCCTGATTGCAATATTCGCACCACTACCATACTTGGGCCAATTCACATCTCTAAACCAATGACAGCGCCCGCATTCTCTGAGGTGGAGGTAGAATGTTCTCCCTATGGATGTATAAACTGATCCAAAAGTCCCACCCAGACTTAAATGTCCTCCTGAGCCCTTTCGTCTCGTCTGCACTTCTTCAAATGTACCTCCTCAGCTGTCGCCCTATTCAACCACATCCACCTCCCACTGTGCCACTCGGCCCAATCTGTGCCATCCAAACAATTGCAGCACCTCCCAGCCACCCACCCTCGATGCAGACAGTAGTCCCCAGTACTCTAATGGAAGGGAGAGCCTGTTAGGCCAAGTCATGGGCAAACAGCACCCTGCCCAATACACTTTTAACAGCACGATCCTATGTTGAAGTGGTGTGTCTGATTAAATAAGAGGGTTTCTCTACATCTCTACCCCCATTATCAGGAACTGTGGTAGAGTCAATTGCCCCCCAAAATCTCCCTCTAAGGATTTTTCCCATGAGCTCTCCTCGACCATCCAATGTGCCATGTATTCAATTTGGGCAGCCAGATAGTATTGCTCTAGAAGGTGTACCGCCAGTCCACCTCCCTCTCCCAAAAAGACAGTGTCATGTGGTTTCTAGCCACTCTACTCCCCCCCAACCCTCCCCACCCAGTTCAGAGCCGTCAGAAAAGAGTCCAGTTTACAAAAAACTGCCCGGGACAATACTTTAAAGGAGTGCTGGACACATAAAGACACTGGGGAAGAAACACCATCTTCTCGACAGCCACCAGGACCGTGAGAGACAGCAGAAGGGAATTCCAGAATCGCATCAATGAATGCAGTCCTATAGATACCCTCTCCATGTTACATTGTTGGCGCCTTTGTGTGGTATGTGCAACAACCATCCCCAGATAGCGGAAAGAGTCGGCTCTCACCAAGCCGGCACCACAGGCAGTTCCTCCCTGTCGCAGGTGGCTAGTGAACCCAACGGAAATACGACAAATTTAATGTGATTAATGTGGAGGCCTGATATTTCTCAAAAGCAGTTAGATAAGACAATAGCATGAGTAGAGATTGCAGAGGACATGAGACATAAAAAAGCATAGCATCTGCATATAAGGACGCCAAGTGATTGACTGCCCGACCTCCACTACAGTTCCCTACTCGGCCATACGTTGCCGTATCTGGACCAAGAGTGGCTCCAGTGCAATAGTAAGGAGTAGGGGGATAGAGGGCACCCTTTTTGCATGCCCTTCTTAACCTCCCAGAGTGTGAGGCACTACTGTCACACAAGTACCTGAGCAGTGGACTGCGCATACAATAGACACACCCAGGAACAGAATTGGGATTCAAACCCCATAGCCTCCAACAGTTGCAGAAGTTAGTGCCACCTGACTGTATCAAATGCTTTAGATATGTCTATTGACCCCACGGCCAGTTCTTCAACCCTGCATTCCACCTCATGCATCAGGCGCAGAAGATTCATGGAGGTCCTGTGACCTGGTATGAATCCACATTGGTCTGTATCAACGAATCATGCAAGAACTGGGCGCAGTCGAAGACCCAGCACTTTACAAAGTATCTTGATGCTTGTATTAATCATTGTGAGTGGTCTGTACGCAGAGAGATCCGATGGGTCCACCTTGAACTTCAGCTGCATGGTAATGCAATCAAGCCTCTAAGTATACCTGTAAGTGTTGCGTAAACACTGATGAAAATAGAACTCTGTGGGAAAACCATTGTAGCCCGAGGTCTTGTGCCCCGATAATTGTTTTAGGGCCACCTGAATCTATTCCAGTTCACACTGGAATATTCCAGGTATCCCAGCCTTAGAAGCGGCAGTAATGCCAGAAAGGTCGCAACCTGCATGTTCCCTGAAGGAATGAGGTCCTGATATACCTGTTCCAAGTAGGTGCTCAATGCATTCACTATTCCTTCCTGAGTGTAGACCTCCCGACCCTTAGAGGGACAGAGGGGCAAGATAATAGTTGGGGGGGGGATCCCCCTCCTAAGGAGCCAGGCGAGGAAATGCCCAGTTCTGTCACTCTCCCTATGCAGAAGCTGGCGATAGGATCTAAGTGTGAATTTCTCTAAGCGGTCCCTAATATCAGTGACCTCGCACAGGAGTTGCAACTCATCCTGGCGCCTCTCCCCACTCTCGCTGGGCCCACGTCAGGGCATCCTCTTTCTGGATCAGCTCCAACTGCAAAGCTCGCCTCATTCCGCACAACAGAGCAATACATTGGCCCTGGTGCACAAGTTTCATGGCCTCCATTCGGTTGCCTGAGACTTCTTTGTGGACCCAGTAAGCTCAAACAACTATTTCACTGTCTCTACAAGTCATTCAGGTCTTGAGTTGCGCTCTGTCATCCCCTATCTTATTGTTTTTCTTTTATTATGTGGTTCTACATCGAAATAAAAACAACCACACCAGTTTAAAGCAGCTCTACATAAAAGTTTAAAATTGTTGATCAGTATAATAATCGTTGTGAGCTCATGACAAATGACAAAGGGCAGATTAGAGGCTGTACCCTGCAGGGTGACAAGTGTAGACTATTCCATTGGCAACATGTGGTTAGAGGATTTTGAAGGCACTGACATAGATTGAGTGGTCAATACAAATATCATTTTTTGGCAATTGACAGTAGCAGATATTTTTTAATTACTAAACAAACGGCAACTACTGTAACTTAACTAATGAGCGGCTATGAAACAATTCTGGGGCTCCCATTTCTCACAGAAAATGTTCTGCGGTCCACATTACCTCAAGAGATGCTAAGTCTGCCTTCAATAAAACTAAAAGTAATCAGCCTTTCAAAGAGGAAAGCAGAAGAGGTACAGAATGGGATTTGGAACTGTTCTAGTGAAATTTAAGACATTTGGTACCAAACATATTCTAAAGAGGACATTGAACTGGTAAAAAGAGATCACTCACTTTTTTTTTTTTGCCTTCTTTACCTGAAACCTGTTTTTGTTAGCCATAGGCAGGGTCACTGGAATTATGAGATTGTGCGGTCATGGCGATTTTCGCATAATTGTAGATTTGCTGCATCTGACACATAATCCATCATCTTCTGCATAATCTGCAGATTTTTACAAATAAATTTGTTTCTAGCTCAAACGGTTCAAAAGTTACAAAAAATGTGACACCACATGTTGCTGTGGAGCGGAAAGCCCTTTGGAAAGCTGGACTGGTCACTTTTCTGTTACTGATGAAATGATAAAGTAATATTATAAAAAAATGTGCTATACTATGCTGCATAATTAGCTTTTTCTTGCTTCATAATTTACTCAACCCTGCTGCATAAATTGACCCTCTCTTGCTGCATAATTCCAGTGGCCCTGGCTATAGGACTTTACTCCTGGTAATCAGTAGTAAAGCGCTTGTGCTCTCCTTTTTATACATTGTAAAATTGTCATACACTTTATTGGCACCATTAACGTATTCATATGTCCCATTTATAAGGTACTTTGTGTGTGTAGGGCCTGTAAATTAAATACTACAAGTAGGCAGCAGCACTCATTGTGCCACCACTAAAGTAGAACTGCAAAACAAGTTGACAGGCCTGCCTTTGTACCTTGTTGTGCAATTTAATCCGCCAATTCTGAGTGGCACAATTAACTGTTTGGCCACACCTAAACCTTCCTTTGTAGTACTTCTAAAAAAGTATCCTGAGATAGACCCAAGATGCAGGGTGAAAGGTATTTTAAAAATGAGCACATGTTTATTTCAGGTTTTACATGTCTTGGCGGTAGTGAAAATGCTACAAAGTCGCTTCTCACTGCAACAAGGCTGGCTTTCCTATAGAAAAGTACAGTATTACATTCTAACTCCGTAAAATGCATACCTTCAGTTTGGGAGTAACTAGAAAAAAATTATTCAAGGACTATTTGTAATAGGAATTTAAAGTCCCACAACATGGACACATCAGATTTTAAATTATTATTTTGAAAAAGCCACTTTATGAAAGTTGGCATTTTCCAGCCTAAGCTAAATGCTCCTTTCAGGTGGTGTTCAGGATCATCTGATCTGACTGTTAATGGCTCTCTTGTGGTGTGATGTATATTGCCTCCAGACAGTGTACAAAGGACTTGTGTATAGGGAGGTGTTGATCTCCCTGACAGGAAGGCTGGGGAGGAAGTGTGCTGTACTCAGCCCCCAACCTGACTTCAGAAGAGGTCCACCCTGTCACTGGCAGATGCAGCTCAGACCTGGGCCTGTCCACTCTTTGTTCACTAGCAAGGCTGGGGCCAAACCCAGGGGAAAAGGAGGACTGACCACAACCCGTTATAGCATTAAACAAAGGGGTGTCCCCCACCCATTTGCTGGCACAGGGCATAGAAAGGGTATCCCCAGAACCTGCAATCAGAACACTCAGGCTCAGAAGAAGGGCTGCCCTGATGTCTGAAACCTGAGGGAAGACTAGGCCTGCTTGCCTTCAACCCAGGAGTCCAGAATTGACGCTGCTGCGGCCTCTGCCCCTCCTCTGGATCGAACTGAGAGCCTGCTGACTCTGTTCGAGGCCCTCCTCCACCCGCAGGCTCCTACCTGTGCCTCATACCTGGTGGCCTAGTGGCCATCCACAAGTAAGTATCTCCTGTCTCTCTCCTTAATCCTGCCTTTTATCTCTGTTTTCACTCATTTTCTAATCTTTAATTCTAATCTTTTTTCTAATCTTTTATTATCAGTCTCCTCACCTCTTTTTGCCTCTCTCCTTCCTGCGCCACTGCTTCCCTGCAGTTCTGCCCCGCCGCCCCTGTCAAAGCATTTTCACCTCCCTCGGTCTCCCATCCGACCGAACACTCTTCCTCCCTGCCCTTCTTAATGGCGGCCACAGCACGGCCCTGCAGCTTGCATGTCAAAGGCAAGCCTGTCCGCGTCGGGACCGCACCGACACCCACCACATCCTCATCAACTGTCTCTTTCTGAATAAATGCTCCCTCCATAAGCACACCACCGAAATTTAGGACCTGATCGACTCCGCCCACCCAGACACTGCATTCCTAACCGAGACCTGGACCAACCCTACCTCTGGACCAGATATCGCCATCGCAATCCCGGATGGCTACAACATACTAAGGAAGGACCGGCCCGCCCGTCCTGGTGGAGGACTGGCCATCGTACACAAGTCTTCAATACGCATCACGGTCAAAACGGAGGAACACTGCACCACTATGGAACACCTTCACTTCCTGATCCACACTAATCACAAATCCTCCGTCCGCGGCACCCTGGTCTACAGACCGCCCGGCCCCCGCCCAGCCTTCATTGATGCCATTGTAGAACTCGCCACTCCCCCACACCCTGGCGTCCACTGACTACTGAGGAACCAGGAAAGATTAGACCCCCTCCAGGGGTCTCCTTCCCAGTGGTGGAGGGACACCCTTTATATACTCAGGGTCAATTTAGCAGAGAGTTCACAGATCAGACGGAGTCACCAACTGGAGGAATAAAGTGAAGTTTATTACATGGATTATAGCTCGAGCTAATACAGAGTCCCAGGACAGTCAAGTGACTATCCTACGGAGGCTGCCCCTTTACTCTGGGGCACCCAACCTTATATACACACAAAACTGCTTAGTCAGAGGACAACTCCACCCCTATCGTATTCAAGGTCCTCTGCGGTCTTCAGAATATTTCAGGGATACACGTGTGGTGGGAGAAGGTACAGATGCAGCTGGCAGGAGGTGGCAACGACCTGTACAAACTTGTTCTGGCAGTTACTGATTAAGCACGAAAATTCTCGGAACTGTAATTGGAAAAAGTAATATGGCAGCGATAAGCAGATTGCAGCCCAAGGCTGCGAGCACAAGGTCAATCATCAAAGTTCAGGAGGTTTGTCGAGCACATGGCAACATAATAAAGATAAACAGATGCCTAGCAGCTATGGTGTATGATTAACTTTATGTACATTTTCTCAATTCCTCCTTTTGCCATTGTGAGGCAAGTTTGAACGTCATTCAGTGTCTATGTTAATGGACATAAGGTCTTTTATCTCCTGCTCAAGGGTCAGCATAGCCGTGTGTTGAGGAGGGCGAACAGGCCAGGGGGCAAGGGATGCCATACAGCAACCGCACAAAGCAGGTAGGCACTGTACACAAAGACAACAGGTGAGGAATACAGCAGCAAGCACAAAAAGGAATATTAATATCTTCCAGCCCCATTGGGAAATCAAGCCCCAAAACCAGTCGGTCAAGGACCATGTTCCTTCGTCTTGGTGTATTGTGGAAGCTATCATATGCACCCTTTAAATAGCTTTATACACTGAAGGGGCATTGTCTGGTATATAAATGCAGCAGCTCGATCCGATCAAAGTACAAACTCCACCACGGTCCGCCAAGATGATGCCAAGAACCATTCTGTTTTGAAGAGTAACAAGGCGGTCAGCAGCGAGCTCTGCAGTGATGTTACTCAGAGCTCCTGCTGTTTCATTTATTGTTGCTTCCACGATTCGTGTGAGATGTCTGATATCCCTACTGTTCATCATAGGGCCCCAAAATGGAAGGACTCCTTTAAAGTAGTCCAATGCTTCTTGTGCTGAGGTATCTTCCGCAGATATTACCCCTCTCCGAGTCCTGTGTTGTTGAGGGCCAGCTGTGTAAGTTGGTGGTAGTAACCAAGCAATGTAACACGTGCCGGTCCAGGTGGGTACCAAGGAGGTGTAGGCATTATTACCACAAACAAAATACGAGTTTCGTGATGGTATCATGGTAGGCCAATTAGTTCCATTCAATATTACTGTAGCATTACAGTTACTGGCACCTACACTTCTATTACCACTTTTCTGAAAACAAAGTGGAGCCTTGACCTGTGTTAAAAAAAATCTTCGGCCAATCCGGGGTGTGGTATTAAAGGATAAAAAATATATGTCAGTAGACCTATTTCATCGGTCAGCATATTCTGACTTTTCTTCCTTTGTTCCATAAACTCTTGTTCCAGTGGGCCATCATAACCGGTATAGGTGGGTGACCAATAGTCCGGAATTAGTAGCATCCATTGAGGTAGCCCAAATGGCTGATAGTTCAGACCAGGCGCTGCAGGAGCCATCAAAAGAAAAAGGGAATGCAATATATGGCAACCTTCTTTGCACGGAACTCGGTAGCAAGCCACATATCCAACAATTTGTTCTATTTACAGCCATCTGATGTTGATGTAACATAGATATGAAGGTATTGTTTTCATATTCCTTACATCTTCCTTCCTCATGGGGTGGTAAGGAAACATGGCTGTGTTCTGGAGGCAGTGGGGTAGTTGGTGAGACCTCTGAGTCAGAATCATGTATTACCCGCCCAATGCAAGACAGAAGTACCAAAAATAGTATTGTTATGGTGAGACAAGCGATACGTGGATCTAATAGTCTTTTTAAATTACTTATTTTCTTCTTTTTCCTCTTGTCTTCTTGTATAACATCCATTTCTCTTTATTGCTTGTCCCACTAGCAGTTCAGTCCAACCTAGGTGCTGCCCGTGACTGGTGGTTGCTTCACTGTGGGGTGATTCCAGCAGTCCTATTGACACACTCTGGTCCGCCCCCACAGTCAAAATCACGGCCCGCAGCTATCGTCAGACTTAATACAGGGGACAAGCAATCAGTTCATTGTTCATTTTCTTATTTTCGTGGGCGGAAATCGTATCTTGTGGAGTGTGGTATGGTATGGTCAGGAAACAATTGTTCAGTGTGACCAAAATCTGAGGGAACCTCCTGCAGCACACTGTTGTTCTGTTTTTTATCACTCCGCGTAGTGTTGCTGGAATGGTCCTCAGTCGTCGGGTGGTCACCACTTTTTGTTTTATCAGAGGGTACGAGTAGGGGTACTTTTGTTACAGTGGGATGCATGTATCCAATTCTTAGCTCCCTCGACTTTAATTGCTGTTCGAGTAGCAAGGAGGACTTGTCGCGGACCTTTCCATCGAGGTTCGAGACTCTTTTTCCGCTGGAAATTCTTTGTGAGGACCCAGTCTCCAGGTAGTATCTTGTGGCCTGGATCAGTGGATACAGATGGGAGGGCTTCACGCACCTGTTGGTGAATAGAACGCAAAGAATTAGTGAGTTCATTTAAATAGTCCATCTAAACAGGATGTTCTAGTTCTGAGTACTTGTGAGGTCGAGGGACCCCCTAGACATTTGCTGGCCTACCCATCACTATCTCATAGTGTGACAACCCTGATCTAGAGTGAGGCGTCATCCTGACAGACATTAAAGCCAGGGGCAACACGTCCGGCCACCGTATACCGCGTTCTGCGCATATTTTTGACATCTTCAATTTAAGTGTGCCATTATATTTTTCAACTAGTCCTGCTGACTGAGTTGGTTAGCTGCATGAAACTTCTGGCGGAGGCCCAACCCTTCACACACCCTTTTCATCACCTGCCCTACAAAATGACTCCCATTATCTGACCAGACACACCTTGGGACCCCAAACCGTGGGAAGAACTCCTTCAGAAGTACCTTTGCGGTGGTAAGGGCAGTATTATCTTTAGTAGGGTAAGCTTCTACCCACTTACTAAACATACAGACCACAACTAGGACATATTTCAAGTTGTTACACCTTTCCATCTCAATATAATCCATTTGTAGTACTTCAAAGGGATACGTTGGTAGGGAAAAATGCCCAGCGGGGACTGAGGCACCCTTCCCTATGTTATGTTGTAAACAAATCATGCAGGATTGAACCAGTTGGTCAGCTACTCTTCTGATATTTTTATTAGACCAAACCGGATCAAGCAAATCACAAATGCTTTTCGCACTAACGTGTGCAGGACCATGGGCCACAGTCACTACTGGCAGCACGAATGCATCAGGTAACATCCATCTTTCCCTCTGTGACAGATCTGTCCAGCACAGCGTATTTTCATCTAACTTGGCCTTCCCTTCTTCCCATTCCTTTCTCTCCTGTTCAGTTGCCTCATCCTGTATCTTCCTGACACTCTCTACCGTGTTCCCAAATATTTCATGGGGACGAACCTCCTCTGTACTATCTACCACATACATGTGTCCTGTCTTTGCATACGCTGTATCTTTTGCTGTCTGATCGGCTAGGGCGTTGCCCCGTCCAGTTTCATCTGTCACCTTTTTGTGTGCACTACACTTCATGATAGCCATTGTTTTGGGCAACGCCAGGGCAGAAAGTAAGTTAGTTATATGGTTCCCATGTTCAATACGTGTCCCATGTGAAGTGAGGAATCCTCGTTCTGCCCACAAGCGACCAAAATTGTGTGCTACACCAAATGCATACTGACTGTCCGTGTAAACATTCACATTAAGTCCTTTACTTAACTCACAGGCTCGTGTTAGAGCTACTAATTCTGCGGCCTGAATAGAGTAATGTGGTATTCTAGCTGTTTCAACTACAGTGGTAGCTGTTGTAAATGCATAGGCTGCAGAGGTAGTGCCATCGGGTAGCTTGATGCATGAGCCATCTACGTATAATATGCCAACAGGGTCTTTCAGTGGAGTGTCCTGTAAGTCCACTCTCCCTTTTGTTTCATCCTCCGTCTGGAGAATGCAGTCATGTATGTCATCATAAGAATCTTCAGTTTTTTCAGTAATTGGTAATAAAGTGGCAGGATTGAGCGTGTTGCACCTTTTTAATGTTATATGACTAGCTAAAAGTGTCAGTTCATAAGTAGTTAATCGTGCATTAGTAAGATGCTGTGTTTTTGTTTTGTTTAATAGTGCGTCAACAGTGTGTGGGACCAACAGGGTGAGGGGTGAATCCATGACTATCCCGGCCGACTGGTGCACTGCGACTGCTGCAGCGGCTACTGCCCGTAGACAGCTCGGGAGTGTACGGGCCACTGGATCCAGTAGGGCCGAAAAATAAGCACAGGGGCGTTGTTTGCCGCCATGCTCTTGGGTTAACACTGATAGTGAACATCCATTTCTCTCGCTCACATATAACTGAAAATCTTTACGATAATCAGGCGTACCAAGTACAGGTGCTGTGCAGAGTGTATTTTTCAATTCATCAAAACCAGACTGAAAATCATCATTCCATTCAATCTTTTCAGGACAATCTTTGTGGGTGAGATGCAAAAATGGTTTTATCAAAAGAGAATAATTAGGAATCCATTGACGACAGAAGGAGGTAATACCTATAAAGGCCCTAACGTCTCTCTGTGTCCTTGGAACCAGTATGTCTCGTATAGCTTGTATTCTCTCAGCCGTTAACGTACGTCCCTCCTTAGACAGGAGGTGTCCTAGGTATATAACCTCCTGTCTACAATATTGCAATTTGGAGAGGGAGACCTTATGGTGATGGTGTGCAAGATGTTTCAATAAGGCTACAGTATCTGTTTTACAATTTTGTTCTGAAGTGGATGCTATTAAAAGGTCATCCACATATGGAACCAGCGTCGAGGAGCAAGGAAAAACAAGGGTATCCAATTGGCCCTTGAGGGCCTGGCTAAAAATGCTAGGCGATTCAGTATAGCCTTGTGGAGCGTGACAGAACTGGAAACTGCGACCACCCAGTGAAAACCCAAAGATGTGTCTACTATCTGGATGAATGGGAATGCTAAAGAATGCATTCTTAAGATCGATAACAGAGAACCAAGTAGCGGAGGCAGGTATCATTGTTAATAATGTCGTAATGTCAGGAACAACAGGGAACTGGGGTATTACAATCTTATTGACCGCCCGTAAATCAATAACAAATCGGAGTCCTGGAGACGCGGTGCCATCAGATCATTTTTTATGAACAGGAAGGACAGGACTGTTACAATCATTACCACGCGTTTCTTCAATGACACCCAAATCAATCAACTGGGTCACAATATTTTTGAGTTGTTGTTCAATGTGTTGGGATAATTTGTATTGGTGAAGTCGAGGCAATTTGGCATTGGCTTTCAAGCGTATGACATACGGTGGTATGTCCAGACATCCAACATCGTCCTTATGTGTGGCCCATAAAATATGTGGCAAATCTCGAAGTTCGGGTGGAAGTGGTTTTGACAAAAATTGTGATGGGGAAATACTTGGACCTAGAGTGACATGAACTCCATCCGGAGAGCAATAAATGGTGGCGTACAATTTCTTTAATAAGTCCAAACCCAATAAATTCTCACTACAGGCCGAAGTAAGAATGAGAGGGGAGCTAATGTGTAAGGACCTATAGCAACATGCAGCGGCTGGGAGACGGGGTTAGCCACCGGAACACCAGAAAAACCCATAGAGACATTAATATTGCCAGACAGAAGGACCCCTTGGACCTCTTCCTGTTTAACAGAACTTTTGGTGGCCCCCGTATCTACCAAAAAATCATGTGGAGTACCGTCTAATTGTACCTCAACGTGAGGGCCATTCTGCCTAACAGGAATAGAAACTGGTCCCACCCCCCTCTGTCGAAGGCTGTCATAGTCAAAGGAGGACCACTGACCTTCATACGCATCATAGTCATCATTAAAATATTGACGCTGGGCTGAAGCATCAAAATAATTTGGGCGGGGGGTACTGTGGGACAGTGAAGAGGCCTGCTGGCGGGGTCTGTCTGCAGGACCAGACCTACCGCGTGGTCTTTAGTCTTGTTGCAGTGGGGGCATGGGGCGGCCTGTAGAGCTGTCCTTATTGGGGCAGTCATTCTTCCAGTGGCCCTCCTGCTTGCAATAGGCGCACTGATTGTAGGAGAGGGAAGAACGGGGAGGGCGTTGGGACTGCCTTCTGTCATTGGGAGGTCCTTGTGACCTTGATCTGGACTGCTGTTGACGGGCTGAGGGTAGGCCTGCTGAAATAACACCTTTGTTTTCAACTCCTTCGTTTTTTCTCGTTCTTTTCTTGTTCTTCTATCTCCCTGTTCTCATAAAATTGGGCCATTGTCAGTATTCCAGTGGCAGTAGAGACTGGCCACGTACTTTCACACAATTTCAATTTTCCCTTTATGTCTGGTAATAAATTGTCCACGAATTTGTCAACAAAGAGTCTTATCCCCCCTTCAGTAGTCATGTCTTGGCCGCTGTAATCAGAAAAGACACCCTCAAACCTTGTATAAAAGTCTGAAACACCCTCGTCCTTTTTCTGTTTACAGGCGGCCAATTTATCCCAATTTATCCTGTGTGGTGCAAGTATGGTCTTCATTAAATCCAAAATACGCAGTGGGAGAGCCAATATAAGTGGGTCTGGTTTCGCTCCCCCAACCCTGTCTCTTTCTGCTGCTTGCAATTGGTCCCACGTGCCCCCTAGTTCATCATGGTCGTGCCTCCGTATTTTTGACCATACTTCCTGCGGGACTACTGCTGCCATTAACATGCCAATATCGGACAACGTCATAGTACATGATTCAATAATTTGTTGCAATTCTTTATAATATCCTGCAGGGTTCTTACGGGGGTCAGGTGAGGCGGCTTTTAGGGTATATGTTTCAGATCTTTTCCATGGGGTGTGTACCCACATTTGTTGAAAATGCCCTGCGGTAATAACTTGGCCAGCGGCATCCGTCACCGGTTCTCGCCAGACCGGCGGAAGCTCTCTCATGGGAAACATGGATGCCCTTATAGAAGGGCTACATGTCCATAGGCGGTTCCTATATACAAGAAGAGTAACAACATAATCATGTAGACCAGAACCAAACGGCAGCCCAGTAGAGGCGCGTTTTCGGAGGTCCACCAGTCCCGGGGGAGCTGAGGAACCATCATCCTCATATTTTTGTATTATAATGTTGCACATAAGGGTGGCTGCATGTAACTTAACTAAACTATCCCATTGTTTCATAGTGTGGACAATGTCCCTGACCCCATAGGCATTCCAATTAGTCATCCCCCTCCGTTTCATTTCTTCAATGACATCTTCCTCTTGTGAATTAGAGAACAAGTGTCCGCGCAGGGTGAGCTTTCGCGGGGTCATGGGGCGGGGGGTATGTGTGGTGTCTAAACGGGGGCCAGTCGAGGGGTGGGTACAGTCGGGCGGGGTGTATCCTCTATAGGTCTGGTGACAGGAGGGGTGGTGGTGGGTGGCGGAGCACTCGCCTGAGATCCAACCGGGGGTGGCACAATAGGGTCACCTGGTGCAGGTTGAGGATGTAGTGTAGGATATATTGGTGGAGTATATAACGGGGGTTTATCTAACATATCGTTTAAAAGGGGGTCTTCCTCTTGTGGCTTATCCACTACTGTCCTGGAAGGGTAACACTTATCAGTTTGTAAGTGAAGCCTTCGGTCATGTTCTAAAATTTTCTGTTGATGTTCAGCTACGTCAGAGTCATATACCTTTTCAGTCACCGTCCTGGTCTTATGTCTCTGTAATTCTTTCTCTGCCTTCCTACATCTTTGGTCTGCTTCTTTCTGCCAAGTCCGTAGTAAATCAAACATCCCTGGTCTACTTTTTGTCACAAACAAACGTTCCTGTAAATAGTCTAATTTATCTTTATCAAATGTCCCGTGAATAGGCCATTGTAAATCAGAACTACCTTTGGTTCTTTTTCTCCATATATCAGACCAAATAATCGGACCTATGCCATATTTAACATATATATCATAATTCGGAGTCCCATGTTTCCTCCATGCGGGAGTCCCTACTGCAAAGACAACAACACAATTTCCTGAAACAACTGAACGCAGGCATTCTTCCAGTATATTAAAAAAAAAAAAATTCTTACATCAGTGGTTTGAATACACCAAATGAGTGGCAAATATGCCTTTTGCTTCCTATATACTTAAATGACAACTGAGGTCAGTCTTACCACTGACGTCGGTCTTTGCAAAGAGCGATAGAAACCGTACAATACTCACAGACCTATTTTTAGACAGGAATCTTTCAACTCCCGTCCTTACCTGACACTTCTGTTATAGTCCAACAGTTGGGGACTCCAGTAGTTCACGGAAAACAGAGACCCAAATTCAGACAGTGCCAGGAGAAGTCGAGCCGGCTGGAAGACACACAGTGGAGATCCTTCCCAGCGGTTGAGGGACACCCTTTATGTCCTCAGGGTCAATTTAGCAGAGAGTTCACAAATCAGACGGAGTCACCAACTGGAGGAATAAAGAGAAGTTTATTACATGGATTATAGCTCGAGCTAATACAGAGTCCCAGGACAGTCAAGTGTCTATCCTATGGAGGCTGCCCCTTCACTCTGGGGCACCCAACCTTATATACACACAAAACTGCTTAGTCAGAGGACAACTCCACCCCTATCGTATTCAAGGTCCTCTGCGGTGTTCAGAATATTTCAGGGATACACGTGTGGTGGGAGAAGGTACAGATGCAGCTGGCAGGAGGTGGCAACGACCTGTACAAACTTGTTCTGGCAGTTACTGATTAAGCACGACAATTCTCGGAACTGTAATTGGAAAAAGTAATATGGCAGCGATTAAGCAGATTGCAGCCCAAGGCTGCGAGCACAAGGTCAATCATCAAAGTTCAGGAGGTTTGTCGAGCACATGGCAACATAATAAAGATAAACAGATGCCTAGCAGCTATGGTGTATGATTAACTTTATGTACATTTTCTCACTACCTTCTCCTTGGTGACCTGAATTTCCACCTTGAGGACTGCAACGACCGAAACACCACTTCCTTATTCGACAACCTTGCCACACAGGGCCTCAGACAACTGATTGCCATTCCCATACACGCTGCAGGACACGCACTAGACCCTATTTTCACCTCAAGCAACCGGATTACCATCAAAAACATCTCCACCCCAAACTGGACAGACCACCACTGCCTACTCTTCGCCATCACCACATCCAACAGCCGCCTCCGCGTCCCTACAGCCCCCCACAGGAAATGGAACGCAATCAACGATGAGCAACTCACCACAACCCTTGCCATAGCACCCTGCCTCCCACTGACGACGCCAGCACCGCAGCATGCAACCTCTGCTTCTTGATCACTGAATGCGCTGATGCCTTAGCCCCCTTCGATCAACTTTGGTCAAGCGCATCACAAAGAAAGCCAGCTGGTTCAACACCGAACTCCAGGAATCCAAGTGCACCTGCAGGTGCCTAGAGAAGAAGTGGAGAAACAGCAAAACCAGCTTGGACCTCACCTCCTTCAGAGCTTCCACAGCCAACTACCACAGACGCATCAAGAACGCAAAAAAGCCACCCTCCGTGAACGAATCAACTCATCCACGCTCACCTTGAATGGACTCTTCACGGTAATCAACAAATTCACCAATTCCCCCTCCGAAGCCACCAGCATCCCCCTGTCGCAAGACCTCTGTGACAAATTGGCCACTCTCTTCCAACGCATGATTAAGGACATTTATGACAGCTTCCTCCTGGAAAGCAGGCCCAGCTTCAGAACCTATGACCAACCCAGCCCCCACACCCACCCAAACCATCCACAGCTGGTCCACTCTCACCACAGAAGAGACCGAAAGCATCATGAACAGCACTCACTCCTGAGCTCCTACAGACCCCTGTCCTCACCACATCTACAACGGAGCCAGCGCATCCATCGTCCCCGAGCTCCGCAAGATGCTGAACTGCTCTATCAACACAGTCACTTTCCCCAAAGACTGGAAACACACCCAAGTCCATCCCCTTCTGAAGAAACCCACGGCTGACTCTTCAGAGCTAAAGAATTTCCGGCCCATCTTGCTATTACCCTACCCTGCCAAAGTACTGGAGAAAGCTATCAACTCACAGCTGTGACAATTTATCGAAGACAACAATTTGCTGGACACCTCCCAGTCTGGCTTCCACAGCAACCACAGCACGGAGACAGTTCTTCTTGCTGCCACTGATGTCATTCGTGCACTCCTCTATTGCGGCCACACAGCAGCACTCATACTCCTTGACCTCTCAGCAGCCTTTGACACATGCTCACACAGCACCTTATGCACCAGACTCCACGACACAGGAATCTGTGGAAAAGCCTTGCAATGGATTCACTCCTTCCTCTCCGGAAGAACACAGAGAGTCAGGCTTCCACCCTTCATATCCAACCAACAGAAGTCAGCTGCAGAGTCCCTCAGGGATCCTCCCTGAGCCAAACACTCCTCAACATCTACATGGCCACACTTGCAGCCATCATCAGAGGTCAGGAAATGAACATCGTGTCATACGTCGATGACACACAACTCATCATATCCCTCACTGAAGACCCGGACAAAGCTCAAAGGGACTTCCACACAGGACTGGAAGCCATCGCCACCTGTGTGAGAGAGAGCTGACTCAAGCTCAACTCAGACAAGACAGAGCTCATCATCTTTGGAAACTCCACTTCAGCCTGGGACAACTCCTGGTGGCCCACATCGCTCAGCGCCCCACCTTCTCCGACTGACCACGGCCACAATCTAGATATCATCCTTGACTCTTCCCTATCAGTGACCTGACTGGTAAACGCAGTCACCTCTTCCCGCTGGCACACCGTCCGCCAACTCCACAAAATCTTCAAATGGATCCCGGTCAATTGCTACGAGACAGTCACCCACGCCTTAGTTACAAGCAAGCTTGACTATGGCAATGCACTCTACGCCGGCCCCACAATAAAAAACAACAGGAAACTGCAATCCATCCAAAACGCCACTGCCAGACTCGTCCTGAACCTCCCCCGCTAGGAAAACATCTCCCAACTCCCAAGGACCCTCCATTGGCTCTCAGTGGAGAAGCGAATCATCTTCAGACTACTCACCCACACCTACAAGGCCATTCACAACATTAGAGCAGCCTACCTGAACCATCGCTTCTCCTTCCATAATCCTGCCAGTCCGTTCCGCTCAGCCCAGCAGGCACTAGCCACCATCTCACGCAAATGGAAAACCACCACCGGAGGAAGCTTTTTCACCTACTTCGCAGCTAAGAGCTGGAACAACCTGCCCATGAACCTCAGACAAAGCCCATCACTCACCATCTTCAGGAAGAACCTCAAGACTTGGTTCTTTAGATGAGGCCCAGACCCTCCCCCAGTGCCTTGAAACCCTCAAGGGTGAGTAGTTGAGCATTACAAAAACTGATTGATTGATTGATTGAAGGGTCAGTTGGCTGACCTCCTTTTTGAGCCAAAGGGATACAACAAGCTTCCAGTGACCTTTCCTAGTTCCCAGCTGACCAAACCATCTAGAACTATCTTGGTGTTCACTGCTGTCCTTTGTGGGAGTCCTGATCCCCAAGCGTTGTTCTCAAAGTCTGGGACCCATGGATGGAGTCAAAGTGCCCTTCTTCCTACTTAACTAAAGTTTTCATTGATCCAACACAGCACAATGCAGACCCTACAGAAGTGAGCTGCCCTGCTTCTCATTGAAGGCTTCACAGGATCTGACACAAACTGACACTGATCCCTGCAGCTCCCAAATGAAAACCTCAGGGATCAAGCATAGCACAACGCTGAGACGTACTGTGCAGCTCCTCACTGAAGGCTTCATCAGATGCGATGTAACACCCCGCAGAGCAGCGCAGCCGTGATGGAAAACCTCATTGAGTCCAACACAGAACGGCGCAGGGCAACACGGAGACCCTCTGAGTTGCGCCACACTGTCCTCGCATCAATGTCATAAGGTAAAACCTCTAGTGGGACAAACATGGTCCTCTATCCATCCTGCGCTCTATCAATCCTGGCCTGAACTTGTGACTCTGTCCCAGTTGGGCGCAACTAGATTTCCACAGTTGGAGCTACCTTGAAAATTAAAGTTTAAAAATTAATAACTCAAGTTTTACCAATTAGATTGATGTTGTTTTAAGGCCATTTTATTTACTAAAATATTCCCTATTTTTCTAAATTCTTTTGGATTGTGTGCTGCATGAATACTTTACACATTGCCTCTAAGTTAAGCCTAACATGTTTTGTGCCAAGCTACCAAACCTTTAATTAAGCACAGGTTAATTTAATGACTTTGGTGGTTCACCCTGACAAGGATTGTGATTATTCTTTAAAGTGGGTTTGCACCCCCCTCAACAAATAATCCAATCTCCTATGCCAATGAAGATATATTTTTTACAAGAATTGAGCCTGGATAACCAGATGAAGTAGGCCAGCTAGAGCCAACAAAATATAAAAAGTAAGATTGATGCAACGATTCATTATCAAGTTATATTGTTGATTTGATGCTTAGAGTCAACATTGTGTTCAACTAATTATTTGCGGTACCAGAATTCTGGAATAATGTCACAGAAAATGAGACCTATTTGTATATTTATATTGAGACCCCAGTACTCTAGAGTATCTTTTATTTTATGTGAATTACTCAGAACCCTGTCTATATAATGGCATGTCAGCTAGTGGTGAGGACCAGTGAAAGCAAAACTTCAAATGTATTTGAACTCTAATGCTGTCTACCGTACCTTTCACTTTTAGCCCCTGTAGTTCATGCTATTAGATGTATTGATGTAGGCAGGGTAAACCTGAAATGTGATTTAACTAAATCGTGCTTGCATTAAATGCCATTTATGATAATGTAGAATAAACTGACAGGCTGCACTTCAATTTGAAGTTTAATATTTTCATAGTTGTAGCTACAGCTAGTGGAATACAATACATGTGGTCTGTGTAATCCTTTAGATAAAATCAGTGGTAAGTGTAGTTTTACCTTTACAGGATTTCCAAAGATAATCTGTAATGTATGATGCACTAGATAATGACCCAGTCACTACCTTGAAAACTTCAAAGGGAAATATAGTTCAAGTAATTTGGATCTATGGGATCTCCTCAGAAGAAGGCAAAAAGGATTTCTATGGAAATTATAGAATGGAGAAAAGTCATTGTCAGGGAATACCAGTTGGTGCTAATATGATCTGTTTAATGTTCATCCTAACACTAGAAATTCTTTGACTACATCCTCAGTACTAGAAATTTCAAGTGATTACGTTAAATGAAAAAGTGGTTCTGATTATCCTGCAAAATGGTTTTGAGATTGCTTGTGACTTTTTGAAGCATGTAAGGCATCTCCTTGATATCGTCTCTTTGGCTGTCTTTTAGCTTTGTATTGTAAATACAAAATTTCCTAGCTGAGGTGAACAAAGGTTTTCAGTTCTACAAAGGACATGAAGGCAGTGTTTATGCCTACTTTCTTCACTTTAAATAGCAAAGAATATGTGACTCCTCAAATATCCTCCTGCCAGAATAATCCTTACCTGCATGTCCTCAATAGTATTGAAAGCTTTCCTTCATGTTTGCTAGGACATTTTATATCCTGCATCTGATTGAAACAACTAGCCGCAGATTCCTTACCTTAGAATTACCTCACCCCACAGGTGCCAGACTGGGTCCGGAAACATTCTTCAGCAGTACCTCTGTGTGTCGGTAGAGGGTGTCATGTGATCCCGTATCGATGTCATCCTCTGGATATGATGTCGACGGAGTCCATATTATCCCTTCCCTGACACGCTGACATCAGTTTCTTCTTTTCCCTGCAGCAATGCAGATCTGGACAATGGGTTTCCTCTGGCCATTTTTTTGGCCTTCCATTTATGATGGTTTTCTTAATTGGAACAGTGTTTATGCCTTCTGGCTTTAAGCCTTGTGGGTCCTGTGCTCGACAAATGTTGGTCAGGGATCCCCACTCTGCATGTATGTGGTGCTTGGGCACCCACCACGATACCGACGACTGCAATGCCTGTCAACAGTTGAGGCCTAAGGTGTTGCGGGAGAGGTGGTGCGGATGTTACAGTCTTCACAGGACTCTCGTAGGCATTATAGACCTTCTTCTTCTACAGCTGATCCTAGCGCCCGTTCCAGGAGTCACTCGCATACAGCTCCTTCGACGTCTCCAGACCCTATGACGTCTTAAGGTAAGCACTGTCCATAGTCAAAGTTGTGTCCTCTTCTGACTTCGCCGCCTCCATGCAGCTCCTCCTGTTCCTCTGAGGCCAAGTCTAGTAAGGAGTTGACCCTGTGTCTCCCACTTTATCCAGGCACTGGGGTGACTCCGGCCCAGATGCAGGACTATTACTCATCCGTGCATACTGTTTTTGGGCCTTCCCCTCCCTCTGAAGTGCCTTCGGGCCTTAAGGAGGTGGTGGGTGCCCTGACGGGGTCATCATCGGTGGCTTTGTCCTTGGTGCCCATTGGGCCTCTCAAGTCTGGAGTCAGATCGGCGCTGATGCTCAGCCTTCCATGGCTTCCGTCTTCTGTGCCTGTCTGGCTTCAGAATCTAGTTCTGCTTTTGCAGACACGTGAAATCCTGTGTCGGAAGTCTTACATTTACAACTTTCTAGTGTGCCATTATCCACGGACCACTTGCTTGATGTCTTACATCCTGACCAGTCTTCTGTGGAGCCAGTCCTTCCTTTTTGTGAGGCTCTTTATGATATCCTCTTGGGAGTTTGGACCCAACCAGTTTCTGGTCACCCTGTGGAGCGCTCTATCTCTCATAGAACACAGGTCAGCCCAGGAGGATCCATCATGCCTCTGGCATCACCCAAATACTCAAAGTTTTTTGGTGCAAACTGCTTTGGCTGCACACAGTTTTGCGCAGGTTTCTCTGATCCCTCCTGGATGTTCCTGGTAGGCAGATTTTCGCTTCATCTAGTTCTGAGTTGCGTTCCACTAATACTTCCTGTGTTTTACGACACTCAGTAGAGTGCATTTTGCCGACACCACAGATTCTGTTGGAAGAATTGTCTGCTTCTTCTGTAACGCTGCGATGAAGGGCATGGTTACATTCTTCCAACTTCTCAGAAGCTGTGCAAGCATCTTTACTTGTTATGCCTTTTGATGGCACTTCCCTTTTTAGTGGGCAAGCTGACTCAGCTTTACGCTGTTTTAGAGTTGCTTATGGTGGTACTCAGCCTTAAGTCCTCTTCATGGTACAGAGTCGTCTTCGAGCATGGTTCCCTGTTCAGGAACACTTGTATTATTTCCCCTGTTGCAATTCTTTCTATCGCTCTTGCGATAGTGTGCTTCTTGTCATTATTTGACACCCGGTGTGATGTTCCTGCTCTTCACAGGCGCTTTTCTGGTGTTGTTTTCTATTTCCCACTATCGTGGACAGGTTTTGTTATTTTTCTGACACAGTCTGGGTCTAATCCCACTAAAATGGGGGGTTTCGGTTGTACTCTGCTGATAGGTGGGTCGCCTAAAGATATTGCTCTCTTTTTGTTTTTTTTCCTCATGTTGGAGTCACTTTCAGTCCCTGCTCTTCGGAGCAATTGGTGTAGGCTTTTGGACATTCGTTAGAATGATCTGTTCTCTACTGGGAACTTGCTCGGTGATCATTATGGGAGTAGTATAATTCCTTGTGTCAATAAATATTCTTCTGCTGTTTTTCACAAGTGTCCTTTCCCATTGGAGCAGTGGGGGGTGGTTTTCTTTTTTTTTCTTTTTTCAACACATTTTATTGGTTTTTGATAAGAAATAAAGAATACAAAACGCTTCCCCTCAAAGAGGCAGTGGGAGGTGGTTTTCTACCTCTTTTCTACCTCTTTTGCATTGGAGGTGTTGGTGTCACTTCGATTCCAAATGCCCCTCTTCTGGCTATTATATACTAAAAGTAGAGAGCATAATCTGTCGCCATTATGGGGCACTACTTTCTAACCCTTGATTTGTTTTCACTTGTTTCCTGGAGACATTTGAGATATATATATATATATATATATATATATATATATATATATATATATATATATATATACATTTCTGCCTTTCGGGTACAGAGCTATTGCTCAATGGAAACATCTAGTGCCTCATGGGTACACAATAGTCTGGATATGTGTGGTCTACTACCAAAGGAACAACACTTAGCTATTCTTTCCATACTGTTAATGTGCCTATTTCTTCTTTCTCCACGGATAAGGACATTCACCCTGGCCTTGCACACTTTCTGTAGGTCCGGTGCTCGAACCCCATTCTGGGGGGTTGAAGTTTGATATACCTTACATTTCAGAATTTTCATTATTGGGTCCACCTATTGGATCACTTTCTTGTCAGCTGGTTGTCCCTCAGGGATTCTGCCACTTTTCCTTCAGTCCTTTCTTCAGCAACTTTTTTCTGTCTGCTGAATTGTCATTGCTGTTGCCTTACCCTTTCTGTGATTGGCATATACTAACGTGGCATTTGTCTGCCTTGTGTTAATCTTTTTCATGTACTGCAAGATTTCTGTTGGTTTCTATCAGCAGGTGGTTTTTCCACCCTCTTTTTACTTTTAGTCCTCTAGTATTGATTTTTCTGTGTGGTTGTCTTGTCTTTATTCAGGGGTGTACTCTCTCTCCCCCTTCTTTTATTTTACTCCTGTGTTGTTGCTGTTGCGCAACACTTTTCTTTATATGTTTCTCTATATATTATTATATATATAGGAATGTATACCTATGTATCATTTCTGCTTCATAGGTGTATGTTTCTCTTTTTATATTATCATCTGTGCTAATCTAACCCTCTGCATATCTATAAACAACATATGCATGGACACATCCATGTTGTCACATCCATACCTGTATGCATGGGTGTCTCAACATGTATCTTCTATACCTCTTCACTTACCCATTACATGTGATGCATATGGCAAACCTTATGTGTCTTCTGTCGACTGGCTTTATATGTCTCAATTATCGACTGGCTCTGTGTCTCACACTTCTGTTACACCTCTCCTCAGTTCTGCCCCCATCCCTTGGGTGTTCGTGGAAATGTACATTCTGTCTTTTGAGATACTCTCCCTACCGGCGTTGGTTTCCTGATTCTTGCACGTTTTGCTAATGCATCCTGGTGGGAGCAGCATCTACCTCTCTTGTGATACGCTTTTCCATTGCCAGTTTCCGTAGTGGCTCTGCGTTGTTGCGCAGATTATTCTCACAGACGAAACTGACATCAGCGCCTCGGGGGAGGGATTATATGGACTCTGTCTACATCATGTCCAGAGGATGACATCGATACTGAGTCACACAACACCCTCTACCGACGCGCAGAGGTACTGCTAAAGAATTTTTCCGGATCAAGTCTGGTGCCTGTGGCCGAATTCTAAGGTGAAGAATGTGTGGCTAGTCTATATCTGTACCAGATAAGGCATTACCGAGGGTAAGTAACTTGTTTGTTAGGACCAGGGGCTAGGATTATGATAGTTTAAAGCTTGATCACAATTAGCGGAGCCACTCCCGCCACCAACTTCTTAATTACCTTCAGGCTGGACTCCAGAGAAAAAGTTTGAGGCCATAGCACCTCCTAATGAATGAGCCCCACATTTTTATGCACCTATTCCACCCTCTTGCATGACCAACCTCACCTTAACTATTATAGGTGATGTCATGATCACGAATGGCTTTGTGATTGCATTTAGCAATTGTGATACTCCAGGGGGTCTGCACTACACCGTCATAGCCTTGTAGGCATTAAAACACTTTGCCCAACAACACATAGGAGTACAGTCAAACTCCGGTTAGTATGCCACGTCGGTGTTGCCTTTGGTATGTTTAGATATGGAAAAAATAACCCCATGCAGAGTGAACATCCTTCCCACCAAGTCCAGACACTTGATGTCTAATACCCTCTTACATGATATTAAGAAAAGAAGCATAGCTATCTTCCCTGCTACCTCCTGTTGAGAGAGAAACTCTTTTTGTTGACTAGAGAAGAACATATTAAAATCAAGTTCACAGACCCTAATATTTGGGTGCTAGGGGAACTGCCATTGTAATGCTGCTTAGTAGATGACACACCAAAGTATGTTCTTCAACTGAGAACTTATCTACCGCGGAGAACCATTCAGAAATGGCCGATTTAAATGCATATTGGGCCAGACTTAGAAACATTCTGAACAACAATTTCCTAATTGTGATTATGTCTGAATCGCATTAGGAAATTGCTATTCTCAATTTCTAGTCGGTCACAAAAAGACCTACCTCATGAATATTAATGAGGTAGGTCACAATTTGCAACACATTAGGAATGACAGCCATCACATGAATGGTGGCCTGCTGGGTCAGCAGACCACCTTGTTTGTGATTGTTTTTTAATAAATCAATCTTAAAGGCAGCTCATTTTCTTTAAATGAAAGCAGGATGTATTAAACAAAAAAAAGTGAAATGTTTAAGTTTCATTTTTTAAGTGCAGGCAGTGGTCCATAGGACCACTGCCTGGTCTTAAAAATATATATTTTTTCACATTCACAAAGGGGAAGGAGTCCCACGGGGACTGTTTCTCATTTGCTAATGGGTTATCACCACTTTTGAGTAGGTCGAAAATTATGAAATTTTTGCGACTGGAATTTGTTTGCAAAACATTAATACATACAACAACGAATCAGTATTTGGAAGCGACGCCCTAAACATGCCCCTTTCTAAATACTGAATCGCAAATGCATCTTAATTGAGGAAAGCTATTCAAGTAAAAGAATAATACGTGAAGGAAAGTTTTCCTTTGGAAAAGAAGATGGCAGGTGAGTATGATGTGTTGAGATACGCTTTTCCAGAATTCGTTGATAGAAACAATATGCCCTAGTTTTTGGTCTGCATCACTCAGTAATGGATTTAAAGTTACTCCTCTACTGTAGAATGAATCCTGTCACTGTTCAGTAATATTTGTCTCTTTCTCATTGCATTCATTCTCACATTGTGGAACAGTATTGCACTCTGCAACATTCATCATCTCACCACATATTAGGCTCAAAATCATATCCTTGTAGTACTCTCCATTTCACCTGTTGTAGCTTCCATTGTCTCAATCATGAAATGTAAGAAGTCAGTTGGAAGTTTGCAAGATGCACCCAACCATCCACTGAGAAGACAATCAAGTCAGCACAGTAGTTCGCCATTAGAGACCCCTTGCTATCTCTGTGGAACCAAATGAAGTGGCAGTTATTCGACCATACTGCGTAATTTAACATCCGTCTCTGAATCCTTTGTTACCTACTCTTTTCTCTTGCCACTCACTACATTTCGACTCCCATATTTGCTTTTGTCACGGTTTTAGGTCATACTTGCTCCTACGTAAATGTAGTATTCCTCGATGTAAGGGCTTTTACCACAGTTAACTTGCTAAAAATAGGCCTAAACAGTCTCCTCAAAGCATTTGGAATCTGCTCAGAAGCAAAAAGAGAATTTGACTTATTTTCCCAAGACAGTTTTGATAGTTTGTCTTCACATTGTAAAACACAAAATACAATGCACTGTTAATCTCTCCCTCTTCACCTCCTCAAGAGACCCACAAGTTTATGTGTAAAGGATGTCTTCTATTACTTAGGTACTGTATTCTGGAACCTGTATACAACATTACTGAACTGAATTATAAAGCATTCTAAAGATACACACAGATGTCCACAGTTGACTTGAAACTTTGCTGGCACAACAAGAAGAAGTAGAAATGTAATTGATGGTATTGTCCCTAAACATGAACGGGTGGCATCAGGCTAGTAGACAATGTACCAGCAATTCTGCAATAAGTAAGACCTCTAGCTGGACCTCATTTCACTTATGTTGTATTCTTTGAACTGATTGAGGAAAGCTTTCACATTTTATATTTTTGCAAAAGTGTGTGGTGTGCCATGTTTTACAGTTTTTGAAATTGTGAAACATTTGTATTAATAATTGTAAGAGAAAGATATTGTAACAATGTGACAGAAGGATATAATCATTATCTGCAGCACTTATGGATAGAGTATGTCAACTAGAGTTTCTGTAAATACACAAACAGCTGTTATTACTAGTACTGGGCCTTTAGTCTGTGTCGCTTCTTCCTACATACTGGAAACCTACATTTTTAGCTAGAAAAGGAAAACTTGTACCACTGGAAGGAGGTAAGCATTGGACTCCTGACTAGAGATTCCCATACCTAAGTTACTGTCTGCACCGCATACCACTGAGGTCGACCATACTGCTCTGCATCCCAGAAGGCCAACTATGCAACTAGAGCCCACCATTATAAACGTTATCACATGTTACTTCTCGCTTTTCACTCAATATTTGCACCCCAGCCTCCTCACTACTGTCACCTAACCCCACCATCCTTTCTTGTCAAATCCATGAAGTCCTAACTCCATTCCACAAGCTCCTGATTCGCCGCTCCGAAATCCCTTCCCCTTTCTGCCTACTCTGCAGTGCTAAGTTCACATTCCAGAAGCTGATTGTCACTCCCTCACTCCACACTCCAAAGTCCAGGTCTGGGGTGGGACTTCATCCCTCAGTGTACATTGACCCAGGAGGATGGGCAGAGTGGTGGCAACGCGCTTTGAAGCACCTCAGGACTCCCACATTGCGGGACCCATTACTCCCTCATTTGTTTGGTGATCAGCGCTGGGGTGGGACTTCATCCCTCAGTGTATAGTGATGCCCGGAAGAGGGGCAGAGTGGTGGCAACACACTTTGAAGTGCCTCAGGGCTTCTGCATCACTGGATGCAGTACCTGCCCGCATGTGTTTGGTGACTGGTGCTGGAGTGGGACTTCATCCCCCAGTGTGCACTGAGCGCAGGAAGAGGGGCAGAGTGGTGGCAATGCACTTTTAAGTGCCTCAGGACTCCGGCATCTCGTGAGGTGCCTGAGTGCATGACTCGGCCAAGACCTGGCCTGGCTGGGCCCATCATCGCCAGGAAGAGACTGGGCTGGGCCACCCCCCTTAGTGTCAGCCTGTCTGAAGGTAGGACTACTGAATTGGCCAAGTGGGCCTCAACACCTGTCATAGAGCTCCGGGTTTCCTAAATCTGATTTATTAGGAGAGCATGGGTAAAAGAAAATCCAGGTGTCCAGTGGGGTGAAGGGTCCCACATCCATTCTCAATCCC
This sequence comes from Pleurodeles waltl, assembly GCF_031143425.1. Lineage (NCBI taxonomy): Eukaryota > Metazoa > Chordata > Amphibia > Caudata > Salamandridae > Pleurodeles > Pleurodeles waltl. The sequence goes on along the minus strand of NC_090444.1, from coordinate 745,749,279 downwards.
TCCATCACCAATTACCTGACTTCAGTAATAGTAGTTATTGGCTCTGAAAATTGGTCTCAAAGAGGAAAGAATTGATGCAGTCATGTGGCTTTTTACTTCTTTGTCAGCCACCACTCCAGTAGTGAGTGGCACCAGTAGTTCCAAGAGTGCAGGAAATGATGTGCCAGACACTGTAAGAGTTGCTATTCCAACAAGAACCTATCAAGTCTTATGGGGGATCCCTCAATACCTCACCTCAAATGAGGCAGTGGGAGAAGTTGCAGAGCCTTCGTCTAGGTCGAACTCACTGCCTCTTAAGAAATGTGGAAGGAGCAAACAGGTGGCCTCAAAAAGGAAGATGATGGCCAATCCAGCTGCGAGTGTGAGGCACAGCTGTACCACCTCTGTTGTTTTGCATTGAGAAAAAAGTCTGAACCCTACCCTTGTATAAATTCGATCATGACAGAGCACTGTGATGGTTTGCTTAGTAGGCTGAAACTAATCTTAAAGAACCTAAGAGAGGACCGACTTAGAAACAATTTGAGCAAGGGTACAGAGTACTTTGGTACTCTTCGGTCCATGTCAGACCCCTTTAGGGGATCTGGTGAGGGCTAACCAACTCACTTCAAATCCACATTTTTTATCCTAGGTCCAACTCCCTTCCTTGTCACCCTGCTGTGTCTCTAGCTACTAATTCAGTTAGTATCAATCGCTCTGCATTCCCTATAGCACCATTACCTTCTAGGCCGGTATCCCCATCTTATCATGGGCAGTTCCCGTTGTAGGGAAGTGGTTCTCTGGCACATGCAGCTTCACATCAGCCGCATCTACATATCCCCTCTGAGTCTACCCCTTTTGTCATCATTCTTGACTGAGTTCCTCTTTTAAATCCAGTAAATACGGAATCTTAGGTGGATTTTAAACATAAAGTTATGCACTGGATTAGAGCTAACTCAGGCTCGGCAAGTGATCTCTCAGCTGAGATCCTAACAGTCATAAGAGTGCCAGGGATAAAGTCTTCGCCAGGGGATTGTTTATTGTATAGTTGGAAATTTTAGAAACCCATGGTTGATGGGGAAGCTACTTGCCACTTTGCAACACCTGTTCGATTCCTATGACCGTATTAGAGCTTTCCCCCTGGGCTTTTTCTATGAACCTCCACAGCCTTTGGGTAGGGAGGAGGAAGGTTCTCGTAAGGGTAAGTTTATAGCTCTAGGCCCACAGATTCCTTTATGTAACAGACTCCACATCCCTCCCCCCCCGCCTTTAGCAACTTGCGAGAAATTGATTGACTCAGGAATTTGCCTGCTTTGTGCCCCCTATTTCCCATTAACCTAGACTGTGACTTCTATAAATATAGTTAGGAGTCCAGCTCCAAAAGTTATTGTAGGCTCACACTCAAGCCCAAGTCCTCTGCTAAGTTCGAACTATGCTGATAAAACCTCTAACATATTATCTTGAAACATTGCTGGCATTCATTCTAAACTAGTGAATGAATAGTGACTGGGATATATCAAGATATTTAATCTGTCTTGAAGACACTTGGGCTGTGGGCTACTTTCACATAGATGGGTTCCTTTCCTTTTGAAACCCTGCATTACCATCGGCTTGAGGGCAGGCGAGGGAAGGTTGGATTATCTTAATTTCTGTTAAGATTTTCTGCCTAAAAGACAAGCATGTGGGATCTTCTCCTTGGTTCTCACTATTATTGTTGACATGGCTGGACACAAAAGATCTATTAGTTGTAAATTTGGATCATAACATATTTGATCATTGCTGTTCTAATACTGTGGCATGCTAGATGACATAAATTTCAACTGTGTTGCATACTCTGGACAAGGAATTTTAATTGTACTATTTGTGAATTTAGTGTCGTTATTAGAACACAGATGGCCAGTTAATGGCACATTTCAGGATCTCTAACTATGGGGATGCAGTGAACAATATTATATACTCTCGAAATCTAGTGTTTGTGAACGACTGTGCCCAGGTTATCCAAAGGACTTTTCCAACTTTTATTGGAGATAACAGATCAAGCACTATTGCTTTTATTTTAATCTTGCATGAATTTTACTTTTTGATTCTTGGTTTTAAAATTTCTCCAAATTGATCCAGCAATCATAATTCTACAGTAGTATCTCTTAAAGTGGCCAAAGTGTTACAAGAGCATAAGCTGGAAATTGCTCTTTCCGACTCTTTCACTTCCAGTTCCAGCAAAGGCCTTAGAATTAAATGGAAGCATGTTAACCCGAAAAGGTTTGTGAAAGACAAGATTTCTGAAAACTTTATTGTAGTGCACACGTTTCTGTTACCTGATAGTGCCTCTTCCTCCATAATAGAAAGTTTTGGCATAGTCTGTTGGGCAACTGCCCTAGTATTAACTGTGAAACACACCTCATCCACACCTCTTTACCATTGATGGTTCAGTGCTTTCTGCTCGAAACCACACCGTTTTCTGAAGGTTGCCCTAAATACCACACCCAAGAATAGGGAAACTATTGTAGTGCATAAAATATATAAAGATACTTTGAAGGCCAGGAAGATGGAACTTAGAACTGAGGCATGGTCTGACTTATTAGCAGCTGCGAACTTGAGGACAGCCAGGAAAATTCTGGGAGGTCATTAAGAGACTTTTATTTGAAATAAGGCTTCCCCCTAATTTAGAATGTCTGATCCTGGTGGGATCCTAGGTAGCACATTGTATGTAAATATGTAATCCCTCTGGCCTGCTGTGCACCCAACAGGGTAACAGGATAACCCCCATCCAAGATATGCATATGTCCCTCCAACTCAGTACTCCATTACGGCAAAAGACGTTGCTGTAGCCATCAAGCACTGGCAGTGTAGGAAGGCACCAGGGCCTAATTGCGTTGTAGACCTATTTACAGATAACATTGACCTCTGGGTTCCCATTATAGTCCCAATCTTCAAAAAGGACGACAAGAATAACCCTGCCTCTTATTCTATAGCACTACCAGACTCTTCTTGGGAAGGGTTCTTCTAGCAAGATGGGAGAGTTTGGCCAGTTCTAACAATATCTTTTCTGAGGTTCAATATGGCTTTAGACAAGGATTTTGAATGGTTGAACAGTGTCTCAATCTTTCCTAGATCATCAGTAAGTACAGCAAGGCCATGAAGGGCTTGTTACATCTCGCTTTCATGGACTTGACAAGTGCTTTCAATACTGTTAAATGCTCCAAATTGTGGGCTATCTTAGGAAACCTTGGGGGGGGATAGAAGAACCCCTCATCACCCTCGTCTGTCACCTGCAGTGTGACACCTCAGATACACTTCAGTACAGGGGGGGATCAACACTATCTATTCAGTGTAATCAAGGAGTTAGCCATGGCTGTATTTTAGATCTGTTTTTTGTTTCTCATAAACATTAATGTTCTGGAAGGTGACTTGATACAGAAGCAACCAGACATCTCAAGTGCGGGCACTCATTTCACCCGACACTCTATTATACAGATTATGCTGCCCTCGTAGCTAGGACAGTAACCATCCTACAAAAGTGCTTGGCAGTTTTGCCAAATTTGTCATCTTTAGATTTGAAGGTCAATCATAAAAAGTCCTTTGTTATAGTCTGTATGTCAAAGAGAACCAAATCCAAAACTTTTTTCTGTAGAGGGTTCCTCTGTTGCTAGGGCAGAGAGTTTTATCTATTTGGGGATGACCTGGATCCACATATGAACTGGAAATCTTTGTAAGTGCTGAGGGTGCAACAAATAAATAGATCGGTTGAAGCAATCTTCTTTGCTTCTAAATTAAGTTGTAAAGCAGTGAGGGAGATGATAACCCTGTACAAAGCAAAGTGTCATTTAATTGCCACCTGTGGATCGGGAGTGTGGGGGTACTGTGATTGCACCATATTCCAAAGAGTAGAAAACAGCTTTTTGTGAAGATTTCTTATACAGCCACAGGGCAAACCCACTTTTATCTGTCATTAGGAAGTGGGCCTTAATTATGTGAAGGACGCCCTCAGGCTCGCCACGTTGCTACTGTGGTTAATAATCCGGCAAACCCCTGAGGTAGGGCTCTCTAAATATATTCTTTTGGACTGGTTAGCTCTGGTCAATTCAGCCTCTATTCCTTGGTGGATTTACCTGAAGAGCTCTTTTAGTAGGCTGGGAGTTCCAGGTCTTAAATAACCACTAGCGAATTCCCCCATTCTGCTAGAGCTCAGATAAAATCAACCTTTTATGATGAGGCGCTACTTAGGTGCACATACAAGACACCTTTCTTCTCTGGTAGATTCTGATGCTTTATCGCCTAGTCATGAGCTAGAAATTTACCTTACACATATAGAAAATGGCCATTTTAGGTTTTATCTGACCAGGTTACATATGGGGTTGCTGCACTTACTTTTAGCATTCCCACAGCAAGGTACATGGTTTGAGAATTTGCCTCCCTGCTCATGTAATAATCTCTCAAGGCTAAACACACTGCACTTTATTTTTTCTGTGCATTTTATAAATCCATGAGAACTCGTTTTTAGTGCCTACCTTGATCTCATTACATCCTAATTCCTAAAAGATCGGTTTTAACATTTTACAGTGCCTTGATTCACCTGGGGTGTTCCATGCTGTGATCAGTTTTATTAGAGGGTCTTTGAGTATCAGGAAAAAACAAGGATGATCACTCTTGACAAAAGTGTTTTATAATTGTTTATAGGCAATTCATTTATTCTATTGTATTTTTATTTTTTGTAGTTTGAATACATTGTACAGTCCTTATACTGAGTTTCCCTTTGTCATAAAATGTGCTCTTTTTTGATTAAATGAAGTGCATGTGTGAGTTGTATTTATGCTGAACTTTTATGGCTATTTTGCTGAATAAAGTTTATGACTGACTGGCCACAACTACCCACATAGAGTCCAAAATTATAAACTTTATTGCATGCTACTCCTCCCTTTTAACTCAATAGTTGGTCTCTAGCTCACACACTACTTTCAGCTAAATCCACCATCCTTTCTTATCAAATCCATGAAGCCCTAACTCCCATCTACTTATCTTGATTCTGCACTCCAAACTCCCTTCCCGCCTACTCTGCAATGATTCACACTCCAGAAGCTGATTTTCACTCCATATTCCAAAGTCCATAAAATAGCATCACAACTACATCTGTGATCACTACTGTTTTACAGTTGGAGTTTAATTATTATTTTTACTGTTTTCTCTTTCCTGGTTAGAGCCAGGAGATGTGGTACAACTTGCCATGTTCCTGTCTCGTATTGTTTTTCTTTCTGAAGATGGCTTTTTTTACTTTCACCCTGTCTTGTTTTTGGGTGCTTCTCAGAACATTATGCTGCCCCAGCTAGTGTGGTCTTGGCTGCTGCTCACCATTTTTTGTTTCTTTTGGAAGTGTTGTAGTCAAGGTATAGAGCCAGGATCATGGATGTGGAAAGTCATGTTGCCAAAGTGTCGCTGTGGGGCTCATTGTGTGCTTTTGGTTCCTTCATGTCCGTTTTACAATGAATTTTGGAGATTTTAATTTCCAATGTCATAAATGCATCTCATATGCATCCTGTCTGTTTATCTCCATATCTTGAATCATATATCCTGTGTGTGTATCCGAGTCCACCATGGAGCAAAGCAAGGTGCACATGAGGCCTTTGCATCTCAGAGACATCCAGCCATTCTGTAATATTCTGCATTGTTCCGTGACTCCAGAAACTAATCCCAAAGATGTTTATGCTATGGTTGCACACACAAATTGTGCATTATGAGAACTACACCCAAACATTGGTTCCTTCTCTACTTTGCTGTTGACTTTCAGTAGAGCAACCAGCACAAGCCAATGGAACTTTCATTACATACTGCCACTCCCAATAAGGCCATATTTCAGGATTCCAAAAATGTAGTGGCACACTGATGTGGGGGATTGGCTCTGAATGTGAAGTTAATTAGCTAATCTCACTAGTGACCCCAGCAGATAATATACTTGCAGATTAACCAACCATCACAGAAAGGAGGTTAAGGTTTGAGGAAAGTGTAAAGACTCCTAAGAAAATAATACATTTTACTATTTGCACAGAATCTAAGGAGCTGCAGCAGATCGAATCAGCAGAAGTAATTCGCTAACCAGTTCCAGTGGGTGCTGTTTTTCGATTACCTACATAGAACCCAGGGTTGATGGAATATAACTGGTGTACATGAGGTTTAGTTCATTGCAGTTTACTTGTATTGCACTAGGATTTCTGCTGGCTTTGTGGTGATGATTTCTCCCAGTGGAAGAAATCAAGCCAGAGAGACCAACTTACATGATCTATTGAGAATAATTGCCATCTATAAGGAAGGTAACGTCTGACTCCAGAAGAAGCTGTAGTCTTAACAGACAACTTAAGGCTTGTGTGACTCGTCATCCTTGTGCTGAAGGGCAACAGAAACTGCTTTACTTGGATGTTAACTCAGTCCTTTTTGTCAAACAAAATTGAATGACTGAAGTAAACCTGTCACCAATCAGGGCTGTTCTGTTGTTCAAATCACACATATGTCAAATTTCTTGATTGGAAATACTATGGTGTGATTCCAAAGTAAGCAACCTGCATAGTTCTCGAAGGAAATGCTCTTGAAATTGCAACAATGTTTGGGGCCACTGGTTGGCACACCCAGTATAGTCCTAAAAATAAAATAAACTAGAAATGCTTTAATGCTTGAAACACTGTCTTAAAATAATGAAGCAGCTCTACAGTGGGCAGTGGCTGAAACCGAAAATGTCCTCATACAAGACGATTTGCTCACAAATTCTGCAATAGCAAGTTATTTTACTGCCGAAAGGTATACATTAATATAAAGCAGAAGCTCAATATATGATAGACGTTTATCATCCGTAAAGGCATTTGGACTACCCAAAGACTCCATAAAGCTAACCTTAAGAATTCTGTGAACTACTGAGACTTAAAACCAAACTAGAGACCCTAGAACAACTTAATGAAAATGCTAAATAATTATTGCGCTCCATTTTTTAAAAACGTCCTTACAGACTTTTCAGAGTGAAACAAAAATTGTTCATGAAAACACTTATAATTTCTTTAAACAAAGGCATACAGTGTCTTAAGGAGAAACAAAATTGTTGGTCATCATTCTAGCAGTCAGATAAAACAGCTTGTGTCAAGTGAAAACAACACTATCCTGCCCTCCATCAGTGGTGGAACTCTCTTGTGTACTTAGATTCATTAAAGCCTTTATTCATAATGCATCTGTTTTTCCTGAATTCCAATTTGGAAACGTGAACGTACATTTTGGAATCTTCCAAACTTACTTAAACTGAAGAACTACATCGTTATGTGGTAGTTTGTCAAACACCAATAAAAAGCATTATTTTTATCTGTCACTTTCAGCCAACAGCATATGCAACTAATAGAAGTTATGCTTGCTTGGTAGTTTGTTGTGCAAGCAAAAATACAAGGTTTTGTGATTTATCACTGGAAGATGCATAACAGAACAGACAGAATCTAAGCCACAATATCATGCTGCTCCTTTCCCTGTACACATCATCCTTTAATACTCTGCCCTTTTGCCCGACTTTCTTCTGCTTTTACATTTACCCCTCATTATTAATTATTTATATTAAACCTTTTTATATATGAAAATCTATCAAATGTATATAGAAAAACCTAAATCTAGACCCACCGATATTTAATACAAGTAATACCTCAACATTGAACGTAAGACATACTGTACAGTGGCTATATAAACACCAGTTTATTACATTGATGTAGGACTGACTTCACAGGCCTTTACCAGTTATCTAAACAAATTATTTGAACTTCTTATATACCCATTATATTGAATGTTGAATTTGTATCTTCAAGCTCACTCGTTGCTATCTTGACATACATTGAGTTTATTCTATTTACTTTCTTTTTTAAAACCTTGCAAATTCGTTTGAGCTGAAGAAAGGACATCAAATAATTTTTACTTCAAAACTCTGTCCAGATCTCATTGATTCACTACAGATACAGAGACTGTGATTTGTTTGCCAGCATTCTCCTTTCATACCCAGATTTCCAGAAATATTTTTTCAGTTGACTGTTATATGTAAGTACACACATTTCCTCGAACCCTAGCAACAAAGTCCCAAATCTCTTTAAACCTCTCAACAGGAGACAGGAAAGGGATGCTGATATAGAAAATTAATATTTCCTGGCTTTTGCGAGGATGTCTTAACACTTACTGTTGTAGGGTGGTGCAGAACATGCGTTGTGGTTCTTTTTTCCTTTTGATCCCTTCATTTGGTTGATGCTTAAATCACAGTACTTTATGAACACTACCTTAGGTTAATTAAATATTTAACAATTTCACTTTTTTGTTTTATATACAGGTTGTGGTGCGTGAACTTCTTGCACAATACACAAGACAATATGAAGAAAGTCCATTATTTGGTCTTCTTAGGAATTGGAAGAGTTCTCTTGGAGATAACTTAAGGACCAGGTAAGAATTGATTGAAATGTAATTATATTTTTATTTTTAGTTCTTCATTTTTCTGGTAATGTTGAGTCTGTAAAGTTTTGTGATATGTTTAATTTGAACTTACACCTCCCTCCTTGTTCATTTTGCTTATTGATATTGGCTGAGAACAAACTATGGATACTGCTTCTGGATGTTATTGTTGGATGTCAGGGTTATCCCTATGAACTTAATGACTTACATTTTAAGTGCACAGTTGCTGATTGTTCTATGAAGGGGTAAATCAGATTACTTGCAGGCCAATGTCATTAACTCATTGATGTGGAGTTCCACCACACTGAAAAAGTGCGAACACATAGCGCCCATTTTAGTCATGTTTTTCTTTCGTGAGTAAAGAGACATTTTGCATATTTGCCACCTTCAACCTGTCATGCCTTTTAGCCAAAATGCACTGTTTATGAATAGTTTTTTAAGCAGTGGTATCAATGGCATGCAGAACCTCATATCCCAAAGTGCAAGTGTAGTTAACCCAAAAATCAAGGCCTGGTTGAAGGTGCCGCACATGACAAGTTGGCACCTATGACTTAAGGGGCCACTCTTAAATTATGATGTTTTTCCATAAAATTCTAATGAAATTGAGTTAATACTCAATTCATCTGTGACATCAAAATTGATACAGCTATGGTCTATGGCTCAGAATTTCACAACATAAAAGAAGCCTATAGAAAATTACTAAAATATGGAATTTAATGATTTTGTTTTTGCTAATGCTTATTGAAACATGCTGTTTTGACAGATACATCTAACTGTAGATTCTTCACCATAGAATATCCACCAAGCACCAGACTGGATCCTCTTAACAGCGGAGCTTCCATGCACCACTAGGTGGCATCATGCCGTTCTGCGCTGGCTCCATTCTGCTGCAGAAGTCACAGAGCAAAGTCACATATAAGTGCCTTTTGTGTGTACTGATATCAGTGCCTTTCTTTCCTCACCTTCCGACACAGATCCAGACCTCGGTTCCTGTTTTTGTGGATTTTCCATTGACTTCTAAATAATCTCACAGTGTACTAGGGAACAATGTGCTCCCTGAATAGGACAGGTTTCAGGTGATTGGACGAAGCAGAAGCAGTCACATACCTACACTAAGTGTGTCTTTGATGTCTGGGTTCAGGACGCGACTCTTAAGACGTCTACCCTCATGGATCTGATGACTATTCAAGACTAGGATGCAAAGTTGTAAATTGGTGAGCTCAAGAAGTCGGAGCAGCCCTTGTATAGGTCCCACTCACGCTCCAAGTTGTGGAGCTGGCCACTGTCCTGGTACTAAGGCCGCTTCCTTGACTGTTAAGCTTTGCGCTTAAAGTCCTGAGGTAAGTTTAAGTCCAAGTGCATGCATAAAAAAAACAAAGTCGGATTCTACCCTATCAGTATGACTCCAAAGGGAAGGTGAGAGGGCATCACGATGTAAGTTACAATCTCTCGAGGTCTCCGACACAGAACCATTTCCAATGTTTGGCCTAATGTGCCCTGTATTTCACCTGCTTATTATCAATCTTGCATCAAATTGAGGCCTTTAAAGAGGCCACGCTTCAAATATGCAGTGCACTTTTGGATCCCTCTAGGTCGCCTTTGTGTCACAAGAAACCGTGGGAGCCTCCAGTCCGGTTACCATCAGCAGGTTCCTCCCTAGTGCCACCCATGTCCTAAGACTCAAATGCAAGTCTGTACTGACTCCATTATGAACTGCCACTCTGGCCTCATGATCCACATGGTTCCTGTCACCTTGATGCCGGTGCTAATGCCACAGAAGCCGGAGGATGACCCGGTGCGGACACTGATGTCAGAATTCAAACTGACTTCGGCTTAAGCCTAACATGTAGCACCACAATATAACAAAAGTGCAACCTGGCTGTACATGGTGCCGCTGCCACATTTTACCTACCAGCTAAGGCTCCATTATCTTTTTGATTCTGATTCTGAACCTGTGCCAGAACAGGGGCCACCTGAAGGTACTGATTTTGGTAATGGTGATGAGGATGGCTTACTTGTCCCCACATTATACTTGCTCATGTCTTATACATTGATTAGCAGAACACCAGTGTGCTTGATACCTTTCTCAAGAGAGAGCTTGACTCCCACATTGGCCACCTTTGAAAGATAGTTCCTCGTCTGCAGTAGTGCTTTTGTGGGAAGGTAAGGCACTAGAACTGTACCTATCCACTATTGAAAACTTAGCAAATGTTCTGCCTGATATTCTGCAGCCTCTGCCAGTAACTTCTGAGCCCTTACTTCCTTTTAATTATGACCTAACACACACTTTGATGGCTACTTGGTCGACTTCTTGTTCCTGCCCATTGTCCCTAATGGATCCACTTAGTTATCCAGCGATTTCTGGAATCCCAGGCTGGGAAATGTGAGACATGCAAAATATCCTTGCAAAGAGACGCCTTCATGCTTCTATAAGTCCTCTGTCACATTCACAAGCAGATGGTAGCAGTTGGTAGATACTTGATGCAAATCAACTAGTTATTGCCTACCCATTGACTCACAGGTCAGGGTCTGGTAGAAGTAGAGGTCTGGAACCCTTTTCCATCCTCTGTGCTTTGCCTGGATAGCATGCTTGTCAAAAAGAACCTCAGAGGATCTGCTCGCAGGTTGCTTGAGAGAAGCTTAGAATCATGCTTTTCTTGTCCACCCCTTCCTGTTCAGCAGAGGGCTGTAGCCTGCCATGGCCTCCTATTCAGCGATATAGGGTCCCTGCCACCAAGGCATACCCTGTGACCTATGCCTATCCTTCAGAGATCAGCTCTCTTAACCCAATAGTTTGTACTACAAACTTCCCTACACACGTACACTGAAGTGTGTGTGTATCAGCCAGTCAGACAACAGGTTTTCTCCACTCATTGGTGAACCCATTACCTCATCAGCACTTGCATCATCTTTCCTTCCTGATGGCGCTACTGAATTAGCTTCCTCCTAGTCCTGCAAATAAATGGCTTGCCATGTGTTCAATAAGCAGTGCGCTTCAACAGCCATGCAACCCCCATAAAAATATTAATACATACCGATAGAAAAATACGTAAGGGCTGTGAGCACACTCTGTTGTGATGTAGTAAAAACAGTTCTTCAGATACAGATTGTTGGAAAGTGTATAAGCTTTTAGTTCATAAATGGATTTCTAGTGGGAAAGGTAGTTACTTTAGATACTATTCCTGTAGTGTTTTCATTGGTGGAGACTCAGCTAACGTGTTTCATTCAGGCTTCATCATCTGATAGAGTTCTGACAGGAGTTTTCCATCCTTTTATTGTGTCCAGTGATTGCACTGAAATGAGCAAATCAGGAGTTAATAATTTGGATCTGCAAATATGTAACAATGAAAAGTCACTCTGATCAACAGTTCTGTAGTCATGTCCAATTGTTGTCTTGTGTGAGTCACCGTTTTGCAGTGCACTCCTATAACAGAATAATAACGGCCTGCAATAAGAGGCATGGTACCTTCTGTAAAACACTCAGCTAGTATGCCTGACTTCTACTTAGCACCGGTAGACGACTGAATGGGAAGCAGCACTTTTCTGGCGAGGAGGGATACTTGAAGGGGATCTTAGATGCAGCATCTTCTGGAAAAAAATCCCCTTGATTGATGATGTCTTTAAGCAAGAAAACCTCCAGATCTTAGCCATAAACGCGAGCTGGCACTGTATATCTCATGTGTCCTATTTGATAAACTATCTGGAGAAGACTTGAACACTGCTCCAGGGACAGTGGGGAAGTAGGAATGGCCTTAGTCATAGCATCTTTCTCAAATCACTTCATCCACAACCTAACCACTACTTTGCTTAAAGGGCAAGTTTGAATCAGTAGTCTTTTTTTTGGTCTGTTGATTGGCTCACATTACAAAAATCCCAGAATCATAGTCATTGTATCTTCCTCTGAACTGACTAAAGTATGACCAGAATACTTTCAAGACAAACTAGCCAAGATTGGCCAAAACACTGCAGAGTCGTTTGTCTAGCATCCTGCGCGCTTACAAAAATCTTGGAGAATCTTTCCCAAAAACTGTACCTTTGTTTCCACAATTGTCACAACCCTGGCACACAGTTAAGTCCCTTGCTAAAAGGTGCCCATGGTATCCAGGGCCCTGTGGCCAAGGAAGGTCTCTAAAGGGCTACAGCATGTATTAAGCCACCCTAGGGGACCCCTCACCAGGCACATGTACACTGCCTAGCAGCTTGTGTGTGCTGATGGGGAGAAGAAGAAGACATAGTCGACATGGCACCCCTCTCAGGGTGCCATGCCCACAAACCACAGCCTGTGGCATAGAGTCACCCCTCTACCAGGCCTTACTGAACTAAGGCAAAGTTCACTATACCACAGGTGAGGGCATAGCTGCATGAGCAATATGCCCCTACATTGTCTAAGTCAATTCTTAGACATTGTAAGTGCAGTGTAGCCATATTCAGTATATGGGCTGGGATTTTGTCATTACGAACTCCACAGCTCCATAATGGCTTCACTGAATACTGGGAAAATTGTTATCAAATGTCTCAGCACAATAAACCAACACAGATGCCAGTGTGGGATTTATTGAAAAATGCACACAGAGGGCATTTTAGAGATGCCCCTTGTATGTTAGCCAAACTGCTAGTATAGGACTGACCGGTCTGTGCCAGCCTGCCACTTTCAGACAAGTTTCTGCCCACATGGAGTGAGTCCCCTGGGGCTCTCTGTGGTCAGAAACAAAGCCTATCCTGGGTGGAGGTGCTTCACACCTCCACCCTACAGGAACTGTCACACCTGGCGGTGAGCCTCAAAGGCTCAAGCCTTGAATTACAGTGCCCCAGGGCACTCCAGCTAGTGTAGCTGCCCGCCGCCAGGACAAAGCCCCACTTTTGGCGGCAAGTCTGGCAGGAAAATTAGGAAAAACAGTGAGGAGTGATTACTCCAGCCAGGACCACCCCTAAGGTGTCCAGAACTGAGGTGACCCTCTCCCTGCAGAATCCTCCATTTTGGTTTGGAGGACAGGGACCAATAAGATTAGGTGTGTGGCTCCCCTCCCCAAAGGGAGTGGGCACAACAAGGTTGCAGCCACCCTCAGGGACAGTAGCCATCGTCTACTGCCCTCTGACCCCTAAAACACCCCTAAATCTAGCATTTAAGGGCCTCCCTGAACCCAGCTCACCAGATTCCTGGTTACCTACAAGAAGAAGGAGGACTGCTTAGCTGAAACCCCCAGCAGAGAAGAAGGAAGGCGACGACTGCTTTGGCCCCAGCCCTACTGGCCTGTCTCCTGCTTCAGAGAACCTGCAAAAGAACAGCGAGGCGTCTATCGGGACCAGTGACCTCTGCCAAGCTCCAGAGGACTGCCCTGCACCCAAAAGGACCAAGAACTCCTGAGGACAGCAGCCCTGTCTAAAAGAACCAGACAACTAAGGACTCCCACCTCACTCAGGATGCGTGAGTCCTGACCACACTGCACCCGACGTCCACGTCCCGTGTCCAGGTGGCCCAACCAGCTAGAGAGGATCCCCAGGCGATTCTGAGCAAGTTCCCACCCTGAGTTGACCTCTCCACCCCTCCATGACAACACCTGCAGAGGGAATCCTGAGGACCCCCCTGACTGCGAAAGCTCCGGACGAAACTATCCAATGCCAAAGGACTCACTGCAGCCCCCAGGCCTTGGAGAAACTGACACCCAGTTCAGCTAGGTTCAGCAGGCAGCCCTCCTCCCTGTCCAGCCGGTAGTGTGCCAGAGACACCCCCCTGGACCTCGCCTGCAGCCTCTGAGTGACCCCCGGGGTTACCCCCTTAGACCAGCATTGGAAGCCTGACGTCCTGTTTGCACCTTGCACCCTGCCGCCCCTGTGCCACTGAGGTTGGTGTTTGGTGCCTACTTGTGGCCCCTCCAGTGCTCCTTTAAACCCCCCTGGTCTGCCCTCTGAGCCGCGGGTACTTATCTGGAGGCAGACCTGATTCCAAGTACCCCTTGTCTCCATAGGAGCCCATGTTAAATTTGCTCATCTTAGACCTCTGCACCCGGTCGGCCCCGTGTTGCTGGTGGAGGGTGTTTGGGGTTAACTTGAACCCCCAACCGGTGGACTTCCTAAAACCCCGAGACTGAAACGGTAACTGTTCTACTTACTTGCAAAATGATCCAACATTTCATCCCCCCAGGAACTGTTTCTGAAAATTGCAGTGTCCATTTTTGAAACAGATTATTGATAATAATTGAAAAACTTTATAACTTATCGATTTCAAACAAAGTACTGTTCATACATGTGTGAAATACGAATCTATTGAAGTATTTACCGGCAACTTGAATCTTGTGGTTCTAAAAATAAATTAAGAAAATATATTTTTGCTATATAAAAACCATTGGTCTGGAATGAAGTCATTGAGTGTGTGCTTCTTCCATTGTCAGTGTGTGTACAGCAAATGCTTTGCACTATGCTCTGATAAGACTAACTGCTCAACGACACTACCAGAAAGGAGAGCATTAGTATTATCTACTTTGGCCTCTGTTAAGACTCTTGGGAACCCCTGGACTCTGTGCACACTATGGGGGTCGTTATGAACAAGGCGGTAAACATGTTCATGCTGGCTGTCTTTTCATACACCGCCAGCCCCCCTGGTACCCTGCTGGCCGAATAAAGAACATTCTGCTGGGCCGGCGGGCGGAAACATCGTTTCCACCTGCCAGCCCAGCAGAATGCAGGGCCGGGACATTGCCGACGGCTCCACATGGAGCCGCTGTCAATGCCACTGTGCGGCGGGTTCAGTAGCACCTGTTGCGCAGATCACTGCCTGTAAATCGGGCAGAGACCTGCGAGGAGGGGCACTGCACGGGGGCCCCGGAGCACCCCTTCTGCCAGCCTTTCCTTTGCGGGGAAACCAACCAGGAAAAGGCTGGGGGAACAGGGTACATTATCTGGCTGCCCTGTCGGATAATGTAATCTGCCATCGTCAGGCTGCTTGTCGGCGGTAGCCTCCCTGTGTTAATAATATGGCGGTTCAGACTGCCATGTCAGTGGCGATCTTTTCCGCAGCCGCCGGCATGACGGTCTGAACCGGCAAGTTCATAATGAGGGCCTGTATCTCATTTTTATATAGTATATACAGAATCAGCTTCCTACATAGTGGATTACTAGATGCCAGTAGTAACTGTGTTTTCAGCCAGATTATGGCACTTGGACAATACTAGTTGATATATAAAATAAATGTTTGTATGCTAGAGTCCAGGGGCAACATACAGGTATTGGAACTTCAACACTGTAAATCTCTAAGTCCTGCTGGAAAAACTAGACAGTTAGGAACTATCCAAGGCAAGGCTTGGTTATCACATTCTGGAGGCAAGAATTGAAGTGAAGGATGATTTTTTTTTACTTGGACTCATACAACTTGGACATGGAGCTCCTTGAGGATTGTTACTATTTTACCTCATTTAATGGTAAATTGGATTATAAAAAGTCCTTTTGTGCAAGATTGCCAGCAAAGTCTACCCAAAGCCTGTATAAAATGCAGAATAGACCAGTTAGTGCAATCTTTAAAATACATTTCTGATAAGTGACATCGCACTGTTGCCAGTAAGAGACAAGATTGATTTGATCACGGAATATGCTTTCCTGGCCACGGTCTGTGGATACCTGAGAATATACATTATCAAGCATTCTCAAACAAGATTTCTTAGCTTCAGCAACCTATTTGTGATCACCATTAAAGGCTTAAAAATTCCATATTTGGGAGGTGGTCATTGGGATATGAAGTTTGTTCTTTTTGAAATACTTCTGCACACTTTGAGCTCCAGTGTGCCTTGAAACAGCCATTAGGGTGAATGTGATACATTGTTGAAATGCCAATAACATTACACAACATGAGATTTGGAACTAAGTGAGTGAAATGCAAACATGAATGTTCCCTTCATCAGCTTCACTCCAGAACCTTGGCTCAATCCCCAATGAGGTTCCTGATTTCACATTGTGCAGCACTATCAGTTCAAAATGAGCAAGCCTACATGGCAATTGAACACTTAGGCAGGCGCGGCCCGTCCTTCAGGGCAGAGGGGCCATGCCCCCCCACCATTTGCCCCTCATGAAGAGTATCTGTCAGGCTGAGCAAAGGTCAGCCTGACAGACACTCTTCATGTTCAGGTCAGGCAGCCAGGAGCAGACATGCACCTTTTGCGCAGACTCCTGGCTGCCTGGGATGAACTTTGCTGGGCTGAAGAGGTCATCCTATGGGTGTGACCTCCTTGGCTCAGCAAAGGTGCCGCGAGGCCCCCACTCCCCTGGGTGACGAGGAAAGCATCACCTATTGACTTTGACCGGGGCGCTTCAGGTTTAAGCCCCGAAGCACCCAGGGCGAGTGTCAATCAGTGACACCTCGTCACAGAGTGGGGTGGGGTCAGCAGTCTCACTGGCAAACAAAAAAACTGATGGATTAAAGCCAGATCTGTGACTGGGGGTGAATGTTTGATTTACTCTGCATTCCGTCCATCATATGTTGTTTTTTAGACCCGTTAGTAGCATTTGTTACCAGCCCTTTACTAAGGACTTATAAGTAATCCTAATATGTCAAGCAGGTGTAAGCCAACATTACCGTTTTTAAGGAGTGATAACAAGCAATTTAGCAGTGGAAAAGTGAATAGAGTCCTAAGATCAACAAAAACGAATTCAGCAAAAATAGGAGGGAAGGGGGCAAAATGTTTCCTGGAAAACCAACCTAAGTCTGACAGTCTAAAAGCAGGTATGGTGAAATATTACTGATACCATCTCTCAAACTGTATTTAAAATCCAAGCACAAAACATACTGTAAGTAATCATCCTCCCTCCAAGAGTACCAGATTGTGGAGGGGTTAAGGAATATATAAGAGGGACAAAGATGGAGCAAATAGAAAAGTAAATCAGAATAATCTTTTACTTTCATCATTATATAGCACAAATTGGCAACGAGATTAGTGATGCAACCTTCAGTGATTTGTGGAGCCCATTGTGACTGGCTAACAATATCTTGTCATAAGGGCAGTTTGTCAGGAGTCGATGGTTCTTTCCTCTCAATGGTAAACTTGGTGGAGGTGCTGAATATCGGTCATTTACAAGCCAAAGAAAGTAGGGTTGTAATTGACCATTGCCCGCATAAATCAGGCACCACCCTTTGACGGCATCAGCATGCTGCTGACACACAAGTCAGACATCATCCTTTTGAGACATCATTGTGGGGGGTGTTGTTAATTCAACACACTGCCATATTGAATGTATTGATGCATTGCTACTGTGTTATGCATACATTAAAAACCTGAAGTGTGTGTCTCTACCAATGTTCTGGTGGCTTCTCTGCAATTGTGTACTGGGAGTATATACACACCTTAAAGGACTTTGGTGGGTTTCTGCCTACTTTTTACATTGTGGTAAGAATAAGGAATTTCTGCTTCGATCAATATATTTTGAATATCGAAAACATCTTTGTTGTTAAAACACCCTTTGCAAGCTAGAGCAAGGTGACTCTAACAAGTTTGTCCGGTAACATGGCAAGCAGTGGTCATCTTTACCAGTTGCCACATTTATTGCAGAATCCTGGGAAGCCTGTGCTGCAATGGAAGCAGTGATTTTCTGTTTTTCAAAAAATACCCTGTAGCTATTATTAATTATTCACCATTTTAAAAGTTTGCTTTACTGTTTAATTGTTTAGGTACAGAAGAGCAGAACATTTTTGATAGTTTGGCTGAACTCCGTCTGAAAATGAAATGGATTTGTGGAATGTATACGTAGTAGCTCAAAAAAGGCTTGCAGGACATTTCTCTGAGGAATCTAGTGCTGTGGTTGAGCGCTTCAATTTTTATGCGAGAAAGCAACCTGAGACTATTAATCAAAATATTGCTATGTTAAGAATGTTAGCATGCTCTTGCAAGTTTGAAAATAACGTTGATCACTACACTCTTGATCAAATTGTTTTAAATTGTGTATAAAGGAAAGTGAAAGAACATCTGTTATGATGGGCCAGTCCCACTCTTGAGGAAACAGTGAGGATTGATAAAGATATTGAAAGGTCAGCAGAGTCAGTATGAGTTTGTTGTGGTGACTCAACTGAATCTGAATGTAAATCTCTCTCAATGCTGTTAACAAAGCAAAGGATGGGGCTTTTAAAAATATCAGGTTTCTGTTTTAGACGTAGATCTGCCATGCATCTATGTAAATATAGGAGTAGTCCTGCGCTAGGGTAGAAGTGTAACACATGTAAAAAATAAAGGTAATTTTATGAAGATATGTAAAAGCAGTAGTGGAGCAATCAAAGTGAACAGTGTGCAGTATGATTGTGAAAAGAACTGCTTGACAGAAGAAGAAAATGTTCTCAACTATACAGCTATCTAGTGATGAGGGTATTCTAGCAAATGAGAAATGTCTTCTTTGTAGTATGTTTTTTGGAGTTGTTAGTTAACCATTGTGGCTGATCCTAGTTCGCCTATTCCCATGCTAGCCTAATATACTTTCAAGTTTTTGGGTTAATAAATCTTTGAAAGGACCAGATATCAAAGTGGTTGCATATGGAGACAGTGATGTAGAAACATTAGGATTTTTTTAGGATTGTCTTAGTTTTCCTGACAGAGTTATATTTACCAAGATTTATGTAGCCGTTAATGGAAAAGACATAATTGGCTGGGTTGTCCAGGGCCAGTAAGGTATTGTGTTAAGGCCTGATACTGAAACCCCTGTCATGCTGGTTCAGTAGAAAGAAAATGATCTAGAGGACATTTTGGATAGGTACAAAGATACATTTTCTTTAAAAGATTTGTATCACTCAGGGTTTGAGCATAACTTTGTCCTGAAAGATAGTGCTATCCCTCTCGTTTATAAAGTGGAGCTGGCCACCTCGATGTTAGGGAGGACTTAAAGAATCATCTTGAGGCATTATGCAAGAGTGGTATAATTGAGTGTGAACTCATCTGACTGGGTAAGTGCTTTTGTTATAGCTACAAAAAAGTGGGCAGATTTATTTGTGTGGATCTTAGATCTCTCAACAAAAACATTCTGAGTGACTGCCATCATTTACCAAACATGCAAGAGCTATTGACCTTTATTGAAGATGCAGAGTGTTTTAGTATCATTGACTTGAAATCTGCTTACCACCAGGTTGCCGTGGAAAAAAGAGTCTCAGGTGTTGACAACATTTATAACACATTTTGGTGTATACAAATATTTGAGATTGCTGTTCAGGTTAGCCTTTGTAGCTAGTGTTCCAGGATGACATTCTCATACATGCACACAATGTTCAAGAGCATACTTGCATTTTGGAAAACGTTTTGTGCATCCCTAAGGAACATGGAATTGACATTTCAAATGAACAAATGTAGCCTCTTGACCAATTCTCTGGGTGAGTTAGACCATATGATTTCGTCAGATGGTATCAAACCAAAAACTGGTTTGATCGGAGTGTTGAGGGCTACCCCTTTCCCTAAAGACAAAGTTCAGCTGAAGTCATTTATAGGCATTAGTTATTATTGTTCGCACTTTGTCAAATGCTATTCCACCATCATGGAACCTGTCAAGAAGATGCTGAGAAATAAGGACACATTGATATGTTCTAGTAAAGAACAATCAATGTTTGAAAATATAAAGTGTTCTGTCAAGTGTTTCCTTCACAGAAAAACATATGTTCCTGGCCAGCAGTGCATTATTTCTTCTGATGCTAGTGCACTTGGTATTGGTGTTCTCTGCCAGAGGGTTGGTACTTGATTGCATTTGCATCAAGAATGCTTAAGGATGCAGAAAGAAGCTACAGCACTATGGAGGGAGAAGCCTTGGCATGTGCCTCGGGTATTGAAAAATGTAAGATGTACATTTGAGGTACACAGTTTGTTTCTGTGTACTGCTTACAGGCCTTTGACATATATGTTGGGTGAAAAGAGTATTAGATCAGCATCCTCAAGGTTAATTTTCTTTCAAAGGAATAGGAATGTAATGTTGAAATTCATATATATAGCTGGTGGCTTAAACTCAAGGTCTGATTGCTCGGCACTTCTTCCTTTGCAGGATTAATGGGAATCTGCTTGTTTACTCAATCATGAATTTGTTTTAGCTGAGACTGATATTGGTGAACACTCTCAAGGCTGCATTTCTGAAAAAGGGTGGATGACGCTTGTGAGAAGGCTTGTACTATGAAGTTAGTGTTGCAGTACTTGCAAGATGGCTAGCCATCTGTTAAACAACATAAGGGAGATCTTTTACATTTTTGCCATGTTTCACAAATTAACTGTTGATAACATTGACCTTTTGAGAGGTGCCAAATTGTGCCACCTGTCAGTCTTAGTGTTAAGGTTGTTAATATTGGGTTAATATAGCACAGTGTTTATGTGGAGATCAATACCAATTGTATGTCTAACTTTTCGGTGTTTACATGCTGCATCATTACTTTGTTCTACCTTTTTGTTGGAACTTAATAAAGAAACTTTAAAAAAAAAATATATCAAATAAAGGTTGTTAATATTGCACATTCAGGATATCTAGTAGCAACTTCTACAAAGAACATTCTGGGATATTCTTTTTGGTGGCCAGCTATAAACAGACAGGTTTAAAACATGATTAATATGGAGAACATGGCGGCCGGCGAACAGCAGCTGAGCGGGTTGCGGGGTTTGTTGAGCTCTGCGGAATAGCAGAGGAGCTGGAATTGTAGGAGCATGATAAGGAAGGCCCCCACCCCCAGTCTTACCTTTTTCGTTCTCGGGTGGGTGGGCGGGTGCGCATGCCGGTCTGCGATCGCGTCCTGACTCTGGGGTTTTCCCGTCGGGAGCGGAGACGACCGGGGAAAGCTGTGGCTATTGGAGGAGAGACGCCCTGGAAGTGAGAAAGTTGTCAGGACCCACACCTCCAAGGTCGACCTGCAAGGAGTGAGTGGGGGCAACACTGGCAGAGACAGCATCAGCGAGGTGACGATACAAAGCAAATAGAAGGAATTGGCTGAGGCCTCTAAAGGAGGAGGGAAATGTTCCCTTGCCTATCCCTCGAACGTACCTACATCTGAAGATAAGTCCCATAAAGTTTTTCAGGGAGGGGAAACGTGGAATACAACTTTAAAAACAGCTGGACTAGATAGTTTGAAGGGGTGACCCCCCCACCCCAAGGCGGTGGTAGAAATAGGGGGGCTTTTTCGTGAAGGGAGTGATTCAGTTCACCAGCGTGTGCTCGGAAAATTTCTCCCCAAGGATGCTAAAACTATTTCAGGACGGAGGAGACCTCAAAGCCAGGTAGAAACGCAGGGGAGGAGAAAGAAAACTGTGCAGACACCTCCCAAGCGACAGCAGAGAATTACCCCCTCGCTTAGTTCCTATTTTAAAGTGAAAAATTCAGTGGAGCCCCTGTTCATTCCCCTCTCTGCCCCACATTGTGGTAAAGGCTTGAACGGTGGGATGGAGGACTCCGGTAAGGGGCAAGAAGATACAATCTTAACCCCACTGATGTTGGTGACATCTCAATACACCGTGGATGCAGGAGGGGGGGGACCTCAGGGAAGTTGACTCAGGAACAATGAATGATGGTTTGGGCCTCGCTCAGGCCCAAAACCTTCCGATAGAGGAATTAAGTAGCCCCTCAGGATGCTCAGGTGGAATAAGCTCTGGAACTTTGATGTCCATGGAGTGCATAGGACCTCAGAGGTCGCACTTGGGTGGGGTTAATGCACAGGCCCTGCAGGCTGGCCCTTTAGAAACTTTGCTTCATTCTCTAACAAAGGAGGTTAGGCAACGCTTTCTGGTGTTCCAAGCCAATCAGAAGGAGATCCAGGAATTCAGCGAAGGTTTAGCAAATAAATTGGATTTACTGGCTCAAATAACCCAGAGTTTGGATACTGAAGTAGAACAGTTAAAAGAGGGCTCGGTGAAGAGTAGACAAGAGATGGATGAACTGAAGGTTAAGAATAAAGAGACCCTTGGCAAACTGGAATCATCAAAGAACAATGCAAGAAGAAACAACATTAAGTTCATGAATGTTCCGGAAGGGAAGGAAGGTGAAAATATCAAGGCATTTGTGGTGGAATTTTTGATACAGAGTGATGCCTGGGAAGGGTCAGAGTCGGTATTAAGCAGTGATATACGGCTGGTGCATCGAGACCCTTTCCGGAAAGCTGTAAACAGAGTTAAGCCCCGGAGGATCTTGGTGAACTTTCTCACTTACACTGTGAAAGAAAAAATATTGTCAACGGCCTTAAAATTTGGAACTTTAAGTGCAAAAGACTGCTCCTTCGAGGTTAGATCGGATGTCTCACGTACTACTTCAAATAGGCAGTGGAAGCTAGGCAAAAGGATGGAGGACTTCAAAAAATTGGGAGCCACAGTTCAGCTGAAATTTTCTGCAACTCTGAGGGTTATGAGGAATAATACAATATATAACCTAAGAGACTAGGAGGAAGCTGATAGTCTTTTGGAGGAGTTCAGGGGCACGTAGTGTGGGGTCTTCGCCTCTTCCTTGTGATCCTTGTTTTGTTTAAATGTGAAAATTGCCTTCTGTTTTTTTTTTTTCTTTTTCAGGAGTTTTGTATTTAGACCCAACTGTGCTCAATGGGTTCATTAGCCAGTTTGAAGAAGGGTAGGGTTCTCCAGGGTGGGGAGTTCACAGGGACAAGGTAGGTGGAGCGGGAGGACCTGGGCGGAGTGGTAGGGGAAAGGAAGGAGCATGGGGGAAAAACAGATGTGTGCCTCACCACAAAGGAGCCCTAATGACAGTTCATAACTTAAAGGAATTCATAAAGATGAATAGAGATATAGGGAATGGCCGGTAAGAGGGTTCATTTCCTCTCCTAGAACGTGACTGGTCTCTGGGTAAAACCTAGGAGGGACTATATTTTTCAGTATATAAGAGATTCCCCGGCTCATATAATAATGCTTCAGGAGTCACATCTTACAAGTACAGAGGCACATGAAATTGTTAAATCCCAGAGGTGAGTGAAACACATGGTCTGCTCGGATAATATGTCCCATTCTAGGGGGGGGGTCCTGATCGTGATGAAAGTCCAGTCAAATGCCTCAATTCTGCAGCACAAATCGGATGGGAATGGCAGGTGGGGTATTGCGGATATCAAAATCAATAAAAAACGATGCTTGATTTGGACTTATTCTAAATTGCCATTATCCTTTTAATTCGGCATTTGGCCGCGTGCTCATTTTTAAATTGCAAATTATTATGCTTGTGTGTCTGCTTAACTTGTTAAAATTGAATAGGATTTTAATTATATTTTATCTTAGGGCATTTTAGCTTTAGCTTAAACCACTTTCTACCGGAGGGTGTAGTGTAGCCATTTTTAATATAGCTTCTTGCACGTTAGTTTAACATACTAGGCCACTGTGCACTTTGCCCTAGATACATTTTACTCAGCCTCGCACTGTTATTTTACAATAACCAGTTTTACGGTCTTGTTTTTATTTCCTCCTATCACACTGTTTAGCTTAGTTTAGCACTGTGTTCTCAAACAATGCATTCTTTATCGCCCAGTGCTTCAGTCAAGGCTACAGTGTGGTACATTGCCGGTAAACGTGGTAGAAGTTTAGTCTCTAGTATTCGTAGAAAATACACATCCTTACGTAGGGCCATTTTCTTAGAACATCTGCGTGTTAGTTATAAAAACACTTTCTAGTCCTAATACACGTCAGAGGGAGATTTCGACCAGGAACCTACAACTAGATGCTGACTGCCCCGTTGCAGATGCTGATGCAGATTACAGGCCTTTGCTCAGGTATGAGGGTTGGTGTCCTTCCGGGGGAACCTGAAAGGCAGGCTTAGAGCTTCACATGCTGTCTCAGAATATAACTTAGAGAGAACATAATCTAGTTGCACTATGATAGCCTTATTCTTGTGCTTCACTCTCATTGTTACTATTTCAATCCTACTGTGTTGTGTAGTTCTGGTTATTGCAGCTCACTCTGCTATCTAAAATAAAAACATTTATACATTAGCCTGATACTATGGCCCAAACACCTGGACTTATGCTGAGAATTTTTAGACGCCCAGTATCCAGTCATAATGTCAGGTGACTTTATTGTTGTGTTAAATGACTCACTGGATAAATCAACTGGAAGTAGATCTTTGGGGTGTCAAAAGTCGCAAACATATATTAGGGCAATAATGAAACAATTTGCGCTTGTGGATCTATGGAGAGAAACTCATGGTCGATCTCAAGATTTTACATATCATAATAGGAAAGACAAACAGCATTCTGGGATAGATTACTTTTTAACAGCCAGGTCACTTAAAAGGGCTATCTTGGACATTCAGCATATTGCAGCACATTTGTCTGACCATGCAGCGGTGGTTTTAACATTGGAGGGTGTTGCAGAATGTTATTCGAGAAGATGGACGTTGGACCGATCACTTTTTAAGTGATCCTAGGGTGGTGGAGTGCCTGAAAATTGAGGCTAGTTTTTTTTTTTTTTTTTCATTTTTTTTTTTTTTAAGCTCAACATGAACTCAGCGTCTCCTCATGTAGTTTGGGACTCTTCTAAAGCTTTTATTAGAGGGGTCCGGATTAGTATTTCTGCTCAGAAAAATAGGGACTACAAGAAGATAATACAGAACATAGAACATGATATTACCCGTTTAGAACAAGAACTATTAGAATTACAGAAGGAAGGAAAGGACGGTGAATCTATATGGACTAAATTGCTATCCAAACGGGCCTCTTTGGCAGCCGTGATAAAAGCCAGAGTGAAAGGCAGGTGGGGCGCAAGCAAACTATCACACTTTGAGTATGGTGAAAGCACAGGCAAACTGCTGGCCTGGAAGGTCAAGTCGGACCTGGCAAGAAATGAAGTAGGAGAGATAAGACGCACTGCCACCAGGAAAGTGCTGAGAGAGGCCTCTGAGGTGCAAAAGACGTTTGTGAGCTTTTTTGAGTCTGTATACTCTGAAGTCTTACCAGAAGCAGCAGCATCCAGGCTGGAACATTTTGAGGACTTACAAATGGGGAAACTCGTCGACGAAGACAAGGTAACTCTCATTGGGGGAGATTGCTCAGGCCATTTCCAAAGGCAAAAGGGGGAAGTCAGCAGGGCCTGACGGCTTACCAATTGAATTCTACTCAGAGATGCGAGAATTAGTAAATTCGGTTTTAACAAAGCTCTTTAACATTATTCTTGGAGGAGAAAGCTTCCTTCCAAAATCATGGGAAGAAGCAGTGATTACCCTTATATTTAAACCCGGGAAGGATCCTCTATCTTGTGAATCTTACAGACCAATCTCCCTACTCAATAATGATTATAAATTATTTGCTAACATCTTGGCTAATAGGCTGAGTGTGGTGATGGGGGGATTGATCCGGGGTGATCAGAAGGGCTTGCTAAAGGGACGATATATGCATGAGCTGTCTCACGAGCTCATTGGAGCAATACATTTGGCAAAGGCAAATAAACTTCCCCTGGCAGTTGTAACATTAGACACCACTAAGGCCTTCAATAGAGTATACTGGGGTACCTTAATATTATTTTAGAACATCTCAATTTCGGGGTGAACTTCTGTAGGGTTTTGAAAAACATTTATAAAAGCCCATCAGCCAGATTAGTGCTAAATGGCAAATTAACTATGGCTTTTCCCATTACAAGGGGAACTAGGCAGGGCTGCCAGCTTTCCCCATTATTATTCAATCTCTATATTGAACCGCTAGCTCTTATGATTTAAGAGTGACTTTCTAATTAAGCCATTCATTTACATGGGCTGGGAAAAAAAATCTCTTTATGTGCAGATGATATCATGATCTATACTGGAAATTTGTCCTTCACGCTAGATAGGCTTGAGTCTTTAACGTTAGAATTTGGCCAGATGTCAGGGTATGCAGTGAACATGGCCAAAACAGAAATCATGGCATGGAATATGAATGAAGAACATAGATTAATAAGAAATCTGATAAAGTACTTTGGTGTTAAGATTTGCAATGACTTGAAGGACATTCCAGTAGAAAACCTGAAATGTGTGACACGAGAGATAAATAAACTTCTGTTGAGCTGGTCAAATCTCCCGCTAACTTTATATGGAAGAGTAAATTTAATAAAAAATGTCCATTCTCCCCAAGCTTACTTTTCTTTTTAATATGATTCTAGTACATTTCAAAAGGATAGGGGTACAAAAACTTCAAGCTAAAATTGATAGCTTTATCTGGGCATCTAAGGGAATCAGAATTGCAAGAAAGAAGCTTAGAAGGAAGTATGATAAAGGAGGGCTAGCTCTGCCTGATATCCAGCTATATGCTTGGGCCTTTCAGTTAAAGAACCCAAAAGACCTGCTATCGGGGAAGGATGGCAGACAGTTAAAGGAGGTCATGTCAAAACGTGAGGGGGGAGACGGACAAAAATGTTTATATGAATTCGGTCTCCCCAAATTTTACAAAAGAGTAAGACTGAAAGTTCTACAATCTGCTGGTCTGCTATGGCACAGACAAGGAATATTACAAACTTATCTTACTGTAGTGTTTATGCCACCATATGGGACTCCCCGGGTACACCAGAATGCCTTAAGGATTCTCTGTCTCGACCCTTGAGAGAAGCAGGCATTGTGGAATGAGGTCAGGTATTTCAAGAAGGGAAACTAAAATCCTGGGAGGAATTTGTGTTAATGACGCAGGAATCTTTATCTAGATTTAAGTATTATCAACTACAAAATTGGGCCCACTCCCTGCAAGAAATGGGAGCTGACACAAATGAGTTGGAGGAGCTGCTGATTAATGGTCCATTGGGTGGGAAAGAAGTAGCGGCTTACTACAGCTTATTTTTAGACAGCCTGGATCAGGATTTCCCTGGTAATTTATGGGCCAATCTTACTCAGAGCGAAGAGGTTTCTAAATTATGGTTAGTTTCATGGCGGCTCCTCTATCATGTGGTGAAGCCTGTGTATTTGAGAGAGAACCACCTCTTCATTCTTCATAGGGCATATTATACTCCCAAGAAAATAGCCATATTTAGCCCCAAAGAGAACATGGCCTGTAGGAAGTGGGGCCTCTCTGGGGCTGATGACATTCATATGTTCGTACTTTGCCCCCAGATCCTGCGTTTTTGGACAGAGGTTTTTGGAGTGTTATGTACGATACTACATTTACAGTTAGTGTGTACCCCAGAATTAATTCTCTTTGGCTTGTCCCCCAAGATACATAGTCTGTATGGTTATAAAAGGAGCTTGCTGTTTTTCTTGATATTGTTGAGTATAAGGGAGATCTGTAGGCAATGGACATCTCCAACCCCCCCCCCCCCTCCCATGATCCGAATGGTTGACTTCTGTGGCCACAACATGTAACTTAGACCTGAGTCAGTTCTGTGCAAAAGATTTAGCAAACATGTGGAGACCTTGGTTAAGGTGGGTGGATCAGGGTGCTCTTCTTATATAAAAAGCTCTCATTTACAGGCCAGCAGTTGTCAGATGATTGTTATATCGGACGGAGACACAATGGTGGATGGGTTCACATATAGTCATGTCTCCTAATCCCCAGACTTCCTATTATGAATATTCGGATCTTTCCAGGGGCGAAAGAATGGAACATGGGTTTCGATTTCAGAATGGAAGTAAATAATGTAAATGAGGACACATCAAAAAAGAGAAAACAAACAACAACAAAAAAACATGATTAAGATGTATAAAGAGTGTCTGTTGTCTGCCAAGCAATGGAAAGTGAAAAATGTTTTTCTCATTCCAGTTTCTTTTCTGGAGCATGCTTGGGACAAGCTGGCTTTGGATTTTATGGGATCATTGACACAACTGCTAGGACATACGAGATATCTTGTGTTAACTGCTTACTATTAAAAGTGGACATATCGTGATTTTGTGGCTGAAACAAGTGCTCATGTTGGAATTAACTTTCTGAATAAAGTTTTTACTTTGGAAGGTTTTCCTGTTGAACTAGTCATGGACGTTGGTGTGCAACTGGTGTCAGACAGGATGGAGACATTTTTTAAAGATCAGCATATTAAACATTACTAAATACCTCTATACAGCCCTTAATCCAATGGGGCTGTTGAGAGGGTTAACACGTTTCTGAAGGAAGGTATTCATTTTCGTTTGACATGTGGTTTAGATGTAAAAGAATATTTGCGGCAGAAGGCATTAGCATAGCAGAATACAACGCACAGTACTGCCTCAGTTTCTCCGTTTGTTCTGTTGATAGGGAGAAAAGCTAGGACATGTCATGTTACTAAGTGGTTAATTAATAATGTGGAATTTATGAATAGGACGTGGTTTGCAATAAAGTTTGTTCGTATGTCAAGAAAAAAACGGATAAAATGAAGAGATACTAGTATGATAAACATGTTGTCTAGATTGCCTAATGTTAGAGACTGCATGATGATAAAAAAACACGAGGTATTGGAGACGTAAGGTTTATGGACATTTAAATGTTAAAGCTTTGAATCGTAATTTTGTAAGGTTGGGTGTTAGTAGGTGGTTGTCAAAACGGAATCTGGTCTCGTTGCAAGAGTTTCAGAGCAAAATTGCTGCTGAGAGGTTAAAATATTCTTGTTTGTTGTTGCATGTTTGTGTCTGCGTTCCTGGGGCTTCTTTTGTGAAGTGTATGAAGGGTGTGGAGAATAGGTGTCACATTTCACAAGCTTAAAATACATTTTGTTCCCTTTCTGATAAAGAAAACACGTGTAGCACTGTTGACTCAAAATTACTTGCTGATAGTGCAGGCGCAAAGAATGTGTGGCCAATGCCTTTTCACCATAAATCTTTACCAACTGACTAAAAAATGAACAAAATGTCAGACATCACAATGCAGTCACACGTTGTGGGCGGCTGTATATTTGCATGATTTTGAGAAATAGTTTAATTATTCTGATTAATGTACTTAGAGTTCAGTATTTGTTTGGTGCTTGTAACTGCATGCTTTATTTGTTAGCAATTTTCATTAATGTTTGTGTGAAGTGAGGAGATGTGGTATTCTGTGACATATGTAGGGTGATTTTGGTATGTTTGAATACGCGAGCCGGCGCCTGCTTTCTTCTTCCATATCTCTGGTGTCTGTCAGTTTGATTGGGATCCATTACGTGTTTTTTTTTTTACCCTATAGTAAAACGCTTCTTAACTCATCCGGTGCAACCTTGTTAATTTACGTGGCTCACCACATACCTCAGTACATCATGGGCAATGTGTTTGTTTAACAGTTTTGGTTTCATGCCTGCCGAAAAGGTTTCTTGGGGCGTGTCACTAGAGGGCAACAAATTCTTAGACATTAGATGCAAGGCGAGAACGTCTCATTGGAAGAACTATCGAAACTGTATTTGTAACGAGGTCTCGTATGCATACAATTTGACAGAGAAAATATTAATGAAGGAAATATTTAAATCATACCAAGTCTTGACTAAACTACAATTCATGCTGAGCGTTGCCTCGGAAAGACTATGCCTCTGTTGACGAATGATAGTGTTTTTAAATGTAGCTTTTATTCTTGTGCGCTGTGAACATGTTTTTTCTGTTATTCTGTTAAATGAAGGGTACAATATTAAAACAACTACATGTCTATTATTTTTACAGCTTTCTGGCATTTAATGTGGATAAAATTGGAAATCTGACGTTCCTTTTGAAAGCAGTCAGCTTTCGGGAAAGAGTGCTACAAAGAGGTTTAGCGGCCAGACTTTATAATAAGGTAATGTAAAAACGTGAATTGCCAAACATCATAGTAAATGACTAGCGCAGAACTTTATGAAGATGCAAACGAATCGTCACAAAACTGTCCAAAAAAAGTGTTGCAGTGATTCTTGTTGCGCACGGAAAGTTTAAGGATGATCTGTCATGTGGGGGCCGAGAAAAATGGGGCTAAAAAATGGTTGCGTTTCTCATATTGATTTCCATGGGATTCTTTAGACACGACTGTAGGCCGAACCACTAGACGTAATTACACGAAATTTGGCTGAAAACTAGCTGTCGGTATGCAGATCACGCTTTTGCTTATTTGCAGTAAATCCATTCAGTAGTTTTTGAGAAATATAGGGAAATTCAAAATTGTTTATCTCTGGCTGTGAAGTATTTGCGAATAAAGATGAGCTTTTGCAGGGAAATGCACAGCTCTGATTGGCTGGCAGTACTACAAACCAGAAAGTGTTGACAGCCGTCTTGGGATTAAGCCGAGTCCCAGAAAAAAGTTAAAATAAAAGGGGCCAGGGTAGGGACACCCAGACCTCTTAGCACTGGTGTGTGTGTGTGTGTGGGGGGGGGGGGGGGGGGGGGGGGAGGTGTAGAGGGACCACTCCAGAGCAAAAAACATTTTCTTTGATTATTTTTTTGCGCTGAGTTTGCGATATTTGGGAATTTGCTGCAAACGTTTTTTTTTAAAACAAGCACTGGCTCTGTTGTGTTGTGTTTTTTTTTTTTTTTGTAATAGGCCCCCGGGTGGGCCAGGTCCAGGCCCCCTGCACCCTGGGGACCATCTCCCTCTGGAGCAAAGTGTAAAAAAACAAAACAAAAAAAAGAGGGTCCCTATGGGGGCCCCCATGCCCCAGGGACCACCACCCCCAGGAGCTATGTCCTGTTGGAGGGTGGCTGGGCGGCCCCTCCTCGTGGAGCCACTGATGGCCCTGGGGACCGCCACCCCCAGGGCCGGCTCCTAGCTATTTGCTGTGGCTTGCCGGCTGCGCTCCCAGATAGCCCATAAAGGGCTTTTGATAATTTATTTTATTTTATTTTTATAAAATTATATGAAAGCCCATAAAGGGCTATAAAAAATAAATAAATGAACCCTCTTAGCTCAGTGGGAAGGTCGCAGACCTTCACACCAAGATGTGGGGGTTCGAGACCCGCTGGACTCTTTTGCATTTTTAAAAAAAATGTTATAGAAAAAAAGTATTACATATTTTTTTTTAAACTTAATTTTTATTTTAAATTGGAGAGAAATAACTCATCCTAAGTATATCAGACATCAAAGCCTAAAAAACTCTTTCTCCCTCTCTCTCTCTCACTTTCTTTCTCTCTCTCTCTCTTTCTCTTTCAATCAATTCTCCCACTCACACACCCATTCAGACACTTAGCACCCACTCACAGACTCACTCAGACACTCACATAGCCACTCACAGTCCCACTGAGACCCTCATGCACTCACTTACAGCCACAGTCAGTCCTTCATGCACCCACTCAGTTCCGCACTCACTCACACACCCACTGAGACCATCACACACCCACCGACACCCTGATGCACCCATTGACAGACCTGCACACATACTGACGCACCCACTAAAAGACTAATGTAAGCACCCTCACACCGAAACAGACCATCTGACAGGCACTCTGGCCCCCAGATACAGCCTCTCACACCTGTTTTCACACCCACAGAGGCTGCGGCTAACTTTCACAGTGAATGCGCACAGGGTCGTGCACAACATCGGGTTGGGTGGCTAGGGGGGGTTGGCCGCAGGCAACCGCTACTGCACACAGGAGAAGGCAGCGCACAGGTCAAGGTTGGGTGCTTTATAGACAGTTGGTCTCAGGGCGGGTGGTTGGGTTCACGTATAGCAATTAAAATTACTATACGTTAAAAAAACCTTAGGAATTCACTGAAAAAAACAAAGGTTACAGGGGCGTTATAGTTAGGTTCTGAATTTACTCATACAAAATCATAGAAATTCAGCAGTTTACTAACTAAAACTCACACCCTAAGGTAACTATAACTCGCGCCTTCGCCATGCACAGCTAATTACTCCACATATTATATTATTGATGACATATTCTATGCCATCTTTCATACTCTCATTGCAACATTTGCAATAAACCTATTCATGAGACAACTGTACATGGCGAGGGCGCGAATTATAGTTACCTAAGGGCGCAAGTTTTAGTTTTATATATATTAATATTAGAGAGAGGGGGCCTTGAGATTGGACCTCTTCTACCTATGGTCTGTATGGGCGTCAACATTTACACTCTGATTCCATCCATGACAGCATAGGGCCCTGTAGCAGTGTGAGTGGCACCATTTGGGGAAGAATGGGACATCATTACCGACCACTGACATCAGACTTGTGTGAAAAGTCTGCTTTATTGAAAACAGGTGCACATAACAAAAACATTCGTGGGCCTTTGCCTTAATAAACTACCATCCTCACTCTACAAACAGTTTACCTATGTTACTCACGCCCACCCCTACCCTGCAACCCTCCCCCCCACCTTCTTCACTATTGCAATACTTTATTTCCCCCAGGCTGATTTGAGTGATTGCTAGCTTTAAACTCCCTTCCAGTTTAGTGTTATTCTGAACCTCTAACTGACATAATTTCCAGTGAACCTATAACTTTCTGGCTCGTTCAGGAATGATCTTGTCTGCCTGTTCCCTTTCAGCCTGGACTGCCGCTTTCAACAACCATAAACTTCTATAAATCATGGCAACTTGACATGCTCCCGTCACCAGAAAAGGGTCCAACTAGACTTTTTATGCCCCTTCCAATCACTAGGCGAAGGAAAGTTTAATAACTTGGTCAGCCCTTCTGAGATTTGCAGCAGATATAACTCCATACTGAGAAAAGATATATGTACCCCCTTCTCCCCTGAAAGATTTTGAGTCCTCAAAGCACAGATCAGAGTGCTCTAATATAGTAAGACGTCTGTCTCTGCAGAAAGAGTGCATTACTTTATTAATCTTTCGGGTTGCCCTCGCAATAGCTGCTGGCTTTGTTGCCCCACGCCAAATCTTCCACAGAACAAAAGCTATCCATACTATGTGGAATACAGCCCACTGCAGCTGAACTTCCCTCAGATCCTCCTTCGTTCCTTTTATTATCGCTAGACCTTTCTCACTCACCATATCATTCTCACCCAGGTGCAAGATCAGAATGTCCGGGCACTGTCCTCTCACCAAAAGCCTATTCAGGCACAGCAACTGCTCCTGCCACTGCAGCCTCCGTTTCCCATGCCAATTCACGCAATATATATCAGGGGTGAGACCCAGGTTGGCCCCCTGGCTGCTCTCTCTAGCTTGCTTCTGTGCCCATTTTATGAAGGAGTGCCCCAACAGCCAAATCAACAAACCTGCGGTCTCTGGGATGAGTATCGAACCTGCAAAATCCAGATTCACCATAGGCATTGTTGCAGCAATTCTTCTACCCCCGTCGCACATACCACTTGAAACAATCTGAAACCCATCTGCCCACCTTCATGATCCGCTCCTTGCTCCAACTCCTCTTTCCCGCTTCTGTAGACGTGTCTGTACTAAAGGAGTTGTGTACCAAAAGCAGCCCATCCACACCCCCACCACTTTGTGCAAAATAACTGATAGTTGAAAAGCTATAGCTGGCTTTTTGTCACTGTGTATGAACACCAACCCGATACTCCCCGAGCCCGATACACCATGAGCCCGTAACAACAAATCCTGCTGCAGTGGGCAGACCCCCTCTGAAGGGTATGCTGTCAGCCACACAGTTTTCCCTTGTCCCCTCTGATTAGTTCTAGACCTGCTGAGCCATATCTGAATTCTTGCCATGCTCTTGTGAGTTTCTTCCCACAGCAGACCTCGACCACCTAATAAATCTGAGACTCTAAATGCCCTAAAGAACATAAAATACATCATAGTACTAAACAATATAGTCTCCTCACAGTCTTAGCACCCTTGGGCAGCATTGATATCACCTCTCTCAACAATCCCAGTGTCACTGGTCTCCTTGTTGGCCTTGCACTACCTTCTTCCATGGCCCACCCTTCTAACATGCATCTGCCCAGCTCGCCTGCTGATGGGGCAAACCCTTAGACCAGTTTTCCCATAAATGCCATCTCAGCTAGTTTACCTGAAATTGTCACCCTCAATTGTCTTTTTCAATCAACATCAAAATATATTGCACCATGTCCTGTATTCTTGCCCATCCCTCCTGTCGCTTGCGAGCCCCATTATTCAAAAGGTCACTCCAGGCCTGTGTGTACACTTCCACATGCAAACTGCTAACAAGTTTGCACCAGCTGAAGCATCCTCTGTCTTCTATTTTCCACACTTCTGGCGGCATCTGGGTCTTGGTGGGCTCTGTGTCCGTGGTCAGCCCATGGGATCTCTCTCACTGTGAATGAGACAAAGCATCTGCAGTGTCGTTGCCCACTCCTGGCACGTGTCTAGCTCTGAAAGCTATGTTATGCCCCTTTACTACTCACATGTTGTTGATCCTGAAAATCACTGTTTTGTGACCCAGCTCAGACCCCAATACAATCACAGCTATGTCCAGGGGAAAAAGTCCAAGAAAGCAATACTCTGCCCACCCCACTTCCACTCCAGAGGCCAGTCTGTACTCCAGTATATGCCAAAAAGCCCTAACCTCCCATACTCCCACCCCGCGTCCGAGAATATTTGGGCATCCCATTCCACCTCCTGCCATTTCAGCAAAGGTATCCATTAAAGGATCCCAGGAATAGGTGCCACTGTGCAGGTCCTCTTCCATACCAGCCAATAGCCTCACATGGTGTTGGAGTAACCGGTGCCCTGCCAGACAAACCCAGCCGCCTGCAAAATGTCCTACCTGCCCTCACAACTCAGCACACAAAGTTCAGATGTCCAAAAAAGCACCTGGATTTCCTTCACTTAAACTTTGTGTTTACTCAGCATGTCGTCTAACAGCAACCTCATTTACAGTTTCCTGTCCTCTGGTAGGTGAGCCACCATTGCCTCCAAATCAATCTCAGTTCCCAAAAAGGCTTAGACTGTACTGGGACCTACTGTTTTCACAGGTGCCAGTGGCACTCCTAAGTCTCTCATAATGTCCTGAAACCTGCCCAGGAAACTCTGACATTGTTCTGAGCCTGGTTCGCCCATTAAGAAGAAATCACCCATGTAGTGTGTAGTGTGTCTATGGCTCATCTGTCTCAAAAATACCCATTGAAGGAAGGTGCTGAAGCACCCAAACAGTGCACAAGATATGGAACAGCCCATGGGCAGCACTTTTTCCACATGCCAAAGCCCTTCAGATTATGTCCCCAGTTGCTCAAAGTTGTTGGTGTGTACCAGCAACAAACAGAAAGCCAACTTAATGTCACTCTTGGCCATAAGTGCTCCTTGTCCAGCTTCCTCTTGTAGCACCAGGGCCACATCCACTGTGGTATATGTCAGTGACACCTGCTTCTTGGGAATACAGTCATTCACTGAATTCCCTTCAGGCCAAGACAAGTGCTGAATCAATCCAAATTGTCTATTTTCTTTTTTGGGGGACACTATCAAATTCTCCATCTGCCAGTCGGTAAAAGGGCCTGCCATGCGCCCTTCCTGCACTTTTGTTCAGTTTTCCCCAAACCACTTGTCTGTGTGTGTGCTTACCGATTTCAGATTGTCTGCCCAGCGCCACCTCCTTAGTCCCGCATACTCCAGTTGAAAGCTCAAGTGAATCCATCCATCAGGATTGCCGCTCCTCCCTGCTGCTCCTACTATGTGAACTCAATCTGTCCAGTTTAACTGGAGTAGGAGCTTTTGCCTGCAGGGCCCTCGGCACCTAGTCCTCCCCAGAAGTTTGTAGGTGCATTTCTCTGTTGGCCTCTTATGTTTTCCTGTTGTTGCTACCAATGTCGCCCGTGCCCCCTGAGTCATTCCCACATCCGTGGCAGTTAACTAAGGCAGGTCTGCCTGAACATTTGGCGCATTCACGCCAAAACGTACAATACTCTCTTGTGCAGATGTCTTTGTTGAAATCCCATCATGCCCCAGTCTGACTGTTCCTGTTCCCACCTCCTGTACCCTATTCTGTCCTCTACCTGAAATGGGCTATAAACTATTAGTAGCCCGCAGGCAACGAAGATTGTTTGCCCAAATTTTGCTGGCCCCATAGTATGCTGCCATAAATCTGTGTCACTTTACCCCCACTGTATGTCCGGGTCAGCACTATACATGCCGTAAAATCCTCCTCGTATTGAACCCCTGCATAATCCCTGTTATTTACTTGCTCCTTCCTAGTGACGTCCATATATTTGAAGAGAGCGACCAACCTCTCTGGGTATTTTTCATAGTATACGCTGGCATATGTAAGGAAGGCCACTGTCTTAATTTTCCATCATGACTGCCACTTTAGACCATTTTCCCAGCTCGTATTCCTTCTTTTGAACCCTCTTTTGCCCATAACTCCCTATGTGGCAGCTTCAACATTTCTGCATACTCCCCTTTTCGACTTTTCTTTTTGGTCCCCCAACATGAAGTGAGCCCCAGTGGTTTGGAAATCTCTATGTTTGGAGGCTTCTTTACCTTCAGTTCCCTTTCTCTCCAGGGGCTCTGTTTTGGCCGCAACCTCAGACTCCTTAGATTCCCCCTCTTTTGATTGTCCTTTATCTGACCTCTCTGATGACTGCCCTGTCCCTGTGACCACAGCTGCTAGCTACCCCAGCCATCCAACTCCCTCCCAGCTCACACCAGCTGTTCCCAGCTGCCCTCCTTCTTTCCTTTCCCCATAATTTTGGGTAACCATTTCAGATTCCCTGCTTCCAGAGGTCCCGGCACTCCCCTCCACTCCCCTGCCATCGCTCGAGCATTGACTAAGGCCCACCACCCTCCCATATATATGCACAAGTCCTCTCTGCTGCCCTGAGCAGGCTCGCACGTCAGACTTGATGTTGCCGAACGCGCTCCCCTACTCGCTTCGTCGAATCAGCGTATCTTGGCCGCCACATGCTCTTCACCAATCTTCTGCGGCTCCGATTGCACACTCTGTGCCCTGCTCCGCCCACCCAGGGCTGTTCTCCAAACCCGGGAGTGGCCCTGCCCGCTTACCATGTTGGCCCCCACAACACTTTGTGGCCCTGCAGGCTAAGACGGCCGCTGCAACTCTTTGGACACCCTGCATCCAGGCTGAGCCCCTTGCAGCGGTTCTGCTGCCACCAGATTGAGGTGGCCCATTTCCCTGAGAAGCCACAGTGCCTATGTGACCTTGGCCTCATATGACATATT
Organism: Pleurodeles waltl; assembly: GCF_031143425.1. Lineage (NCBI taxonomy): Eukaryota > Metazoa > Chordata > Amphibia > Caudata > Salamandridae > Pleurodeles > Pleurodeles waltl. Next base: position 745,712,045 of record NC_090444.1, on the reverse strand, counting down.
TGATCAATCAATATCTTTAAACTCTTCTACCTCACTAAACAGTATCAAGATCGTACTGTGAATATGAACAGACCCCAACTACACTCCCTAACAAGCAATAGCCAGACATACTAGCAAAGCGTTAACCAAACAGGAAACATGCTACGCAGCTAATATCAGCCGCTGTGCCACCAAGACAAAATTGTGGCTGGCCTCCTAAAATGTCCAGTTATATGCCTGCTGGGGTAAATTAAGCACAGAGCAGTCACGGACTGCTCCACTTCCCCAATCATCCCGGGGGAAGACCTCCCAGTGGTTGGCTGCCCCCCTTCCCAAATCCCCATTGTGTGATCGTATGTACACATTTGCCTGAAAATGAGTGCACTTCAGTGCTAGGGTAGGTTGACTAGTACATTCATTTTCTCTTTTTACAGGTCCCATTTTATTTTTACCTTCTCTTTTTCTTTTCATTTTTAGCGTATTTTGTGACTCCCTAAATGGGCCAATTGCTTGCTGCATGTTTCATCTGCAGAGCACAGCATACCGCACGACCACGTCTGAATGAAGTGTCGATCGTTAATTGGTTTATTCGTAGTGTGACACTATTTTACTATTCCAAGCTTGCCAAAATATTGGTTCTAAACATAGCAGTCATGCTGGAACTTTAAAACAATATATACTTTATACAATACCTTTGATTACGAGAGGGCTTCCCACTACCATGTTTAATTTTATTGCAGGTGTATGCCCTCCTTGTTTAGGCAGCAACATGATTCCTTTTTTCTACTTATATTCTTTAAATGTATCTTGCATATGTGATTGAGTTTGTGTGTTTGTGGTTTTGGAAGAGGTTGAAAGGCAGAATGGGACAGAGTGCATGTATGTTGTCTTTTTGCTGACAGCACAGCTCTGAAACACAGATAGACAATTACTGTCCTATAGTTCTGAGCTTTATTGTCAGCAAAACATACACTAATGTAGAGATGTTTTGAGTTAACAAATGTACATAAAACACTAAAAATAAAAAGCTGAGACCACTTGTGCACTGCAGCATCGCAGAAAGGTGCATCATGATAGGCACACTGGAGTTTTAAATGCCAGATTATCTAACTGCAAACCATCTTTTCCTGCAGTTTCTGTATGATTTTCTGGATTTTGGGTATAGCGCATTATATGTTGAGCCTGCTCTTTCATGTCTCTCTGTTTTAGAGTTTAGACGTGTTTCCATTTAGTGCTTGATAACGAGTATCAGCTACCAGTCGTATCAGGTAGTAAAATAGTGGTATATTATATGAGGTACTCGGTGGAATGTCTTTTTGTACCAGATTAGCCAGAAGCAGTTTGAGGTATGTGGAGAACTCCATGCATTTTAGTTGAGCCTGCTCTGGGAAGTTTTTTGTACTTGCTTTATTTCTGACAGCATATGTACTGACATCCGGTAACCCGCTAAATGCTAAGCCTACCTTTAAATATAACCACCTGTCTTTATTTGCTTTTGCTGAAGCCTGCATTCTAACTCAGGAAAGGCATACCACCAGTTAACTTTCACAGTGTTTTGAAAACGCTAGCCTTTTTCATTTTTTGTTTTGGATTTAAAAAAAGGTTTGTAGGGGAGAGCACCGTGAAATGAAAGCGTGCTAACAGTTGAGAAACACATAGTGAACTTCCTGAAAAGTCACCTAATTGCTTAATTTTGAAAAAACGCTGACTTGTTTCATAACCATTTAGTTCGAATCTCCTGTTGCTTAATAAACAAACGTGAGTGCTTATTAACGATATATTTTCTATACCACACATTTTTACATGCTTAGGCTAACCCAGGTTGCATTTAGGATTCCTCCATCTTGTGCTAACCTCACCAAGATCACGTGGCAACTGTTGTTATTCTTGTTCCAGATAATGAACTGTCAGGCTAGCACTAATAAACTGAGAAATGTTCTCGGAGAGACATTTTTTTCAATCCTTACCTAGCCAATGACATTTCGACAGTCCCAGGCTATTGTCAGAGAGTGTATCAAATTGATGTCAAACTAACTGTAAGAATGCCTGCAAACTCAATGTAGTACTGCCATGAGCGAAATTTTGAATGTACTCTCTAGTGAAATGTTTCTTATTGCTTGTTCCCTAATGGTGTGATTTCTGAGAATCATTTACTCATGTAGAATGCATGGATGTCCTTGTTTAGAGTCCTATAAAAGGACGTGTAGATTTCTGATTGGGAGAGACCCTTTCTCCCCACCTTAGGGGCGAATCTACGTTGAATTTAATTTAGAACTATACTGAATGTTTGGTGCTTATAATTTTTATGCTTTGCCACTAAATATTTTTTGTGGCATTCTCTATGATCTGTCTATTAATTGTATAAAGCATTGAAATGACAACCCTTGTCTGTCATCCTTATGAGAATGTCTATCACCTGCTACTGTAAATGATTTGATTTATTAGAAGTGACTGCTCCAGTCGGGAGCACCAAAGTCCGCATTGGGACTACACTGTTCCCGGTCCTAGTTGTTGGCGCACCATATGAGTTGGATTTTAGGTAGTATGTTACTTAGCGCCAACACATACACAAGTTATCTTTGATGGAGTAGGCATCTGTCCATACTCTTCAAGAGTTCCTCTCAATTTCAGACAGCTTCTCAGTGATCATGTTTAGGGCTGGCACAGACATATTGTTGCTGGCTATAGCCGTATTGCTTCTGCTGAAAGTTATGCTGATTGTAAAGCCCAGCACCCAAATGTAATGCCTGATCCACATATGACATCCTACAATGAGGATGAAGTCCATTAACAACCATTATAGCCTAACGCAGGCAGCTATTTGAATATTCCACCCACCGAGGGTGGAGCTCTCAATATTCCAGCGTTCTGTTTTCACAGATATTTAGAGGTGACCTTAGCTTTGCCCCAGAGAAGTATTCTGTTTATACTTAGGGCTATCTGTTGTTTGGATGCCTTGTTATGTATTCCATTGCAATGTCTGTGAGTCCATTTTCCACATTAAAGTATACTCAAAAGAAATTCAAATAATGTATCTCATAAATGCCTGCCAAACACAAATTATTGTTTTATTTCATTTTTGTTGCTTTGTCACGTTTTTTATTCTTCTTTAAGCACCAGCAAAATGACCTCCTTTTCTCTTTTATTTTATTTATTTATTTGCAATTTTAAATAGTGCTGACATGGCCCGAAGGCATCAGAGCACATTACAATACAGGGTAACAGCGGGTTGCATTATGAACTCGGACGTTTACATCAGTGTATGTATATAGGAGTTAGCAAGGGACAGTTACAACAATAGGACAGGTGACATGAAGAGTTAACAATGGCAGTCAGGGCACAGTGGAGAAAGTAAATAAGTCTGGCCGAGGGTGAATTAACTAAGATGTCTGTCAAGTAGGAGGAGCTTGAGGCCTTTTTTAAAGGTTGCTAAGCAGGTGGTTAGACGAGGGAGGCAGAGAGTTCTAGATTCTAGCGACACTACCAGAGAAAGACTGGTTCATGTATCGTTCTCGCCTTAAGGTGGGTGGTTCCAGGAGCAGGAATTGGGCATTTCTAGAACCCCTGTTTCCTCTGGATATTTTGAGTTTCTCGTTTAGCTAGGATCCTGAGGAAGAGTGCAGCGCTCTGTGGGTAATGCAATCGATTTTGAATTGGGCCCACACTTCAATTGGTAGCCGTTGGAGGGTTAGCATGGCAGGGGAAATGTGGTCAAATGTCTTGAGACCTAAGTCGAAGTGTGCTGCAGTATGTAGTGTTGCTCGCAGTGGGTCTGCATGAGAGAAGGGCAATTCCATAGTCTAGTCTAGAGAGAACAAGAAACTGCACCACTGTTTTGATGTCTTGTTCCGGGATCGATTGTCTGATGCCCCAGAACTGCCTAAGTTGGTGTTGTGCACTGTTGGCCATGGCTGCTATGTGGCTGTGAAGATTGAAACGATTATCAAGGGTGGTGCCAAGTGATTTGGCACTCGTGACAGTGAAAGGAGAGCCTTTGAAGGAGGGAAAGTTGGCTATGAATTTTTGTACTGGCATTTTTGCTTTAAGAGGTGAGATCAGAAGAAATTCTGTTTTAGTTGGATTGAGTTTTAAATGGTGGTTGGACATCAAGTTTTGATTCTTTAAAGAGTGTATTTGAAAGCAGGGCAGGGTCCTCTGGGGATGGTATTTTCATGTATATTTGGGTATCATTGGCGTAGAGGTGAAAAAGAATCCCAGACTTTCTCAGAATCAAACATACTGGTTCTAGGTAGAGGTTGAAGAGGGTTGGAGAAAGGGTCGAACCTTGAGGGATACCTTGGTGAACACTGACTAGTCTTGAAAACGAATTGCCCATTTTCACACTTTGGAAACAGTTGGATAGGTAAGAGAACCAGTTAAGAACAGTGCCTCTTCATGCCTTGCGTAGTTCAAGAATACGAAGGAGGTCATGATGGTTGTCAGTGTCTAATGCAGCTCATAAATCCAGGGGTACCAGAAGGCAGCAGTTGCAGGAGTTGAGAATTCCAAGGGAGTCATGAACTATTTGCAGGATCACACTTTCTGTACTGCAACCCTGGCGGAAACCAAATTGGAGAGTGTCTTGTAGGTTGTTTGTTTGGATATGTGGGACTAGTGGGGACGCTACATAACTTTCGATTACTTTGCCTAAAAACGAGAGTGTGGAGACGGGGTGGTAGTTGTTCAGGTATCTGTATCAGAGGTTGTGTTTTTAAGAACACAGTGATTTCACCCATTTTTTGTCATGTTTAAGAGAGGAATTGACCTTGGTGGTCCATTTGGGGAGTATGTGTGTGGCAAGAGTTTTGCTGATAGAGCATGGAATAGTGTCCTGATAATGGTTTCAAGGTTTTACTTTGGAGATAGTTTGTTGTCGGCCCTGCTCGGAGATTGGAGAGGAAGATGACCATGATTGTAGTGCCTTGTATGGTAGAGGTTCAGCCATTTCAAAGGAGTCATTGATAGGAAGCGAAATATGGGTGTCTCTAACTTTTTTTTTAATCAAAGAGATCCACGAAGTTGTTGCAACAGGCCACGGATGGCTTGGGAGCCGAAGTGATAGAAGGGTTAGACTGTGAAATAATCTCTAACAGGCGCTTCGGTCTATTCTTTGCAGAATTCACAAGGGCTCCGCTATGGGAAGATTTAGCTGTGAGGATTTGTTTTTTGTATTGTTTTCTCACTTTATGAAGCTTAGTCACACTCAAGAGCAATGGCTCTTTCCTCCATCCTTTCTCATATTTTCTGATGATCATTCGTTCTTCATAAAGCTCTTTCGAGAACCATGGCCTAAAAGATTTTGGTCTGGATAATTTGCACTTCAGGGGTGCACATTTGTCAATAGGCGATTCCATGCAAGAGACAAACTTGTTGGTGGCCTCGTTGATGTCAAGCTGAGGTATGATCGCAATTAGGGTGAGAAAGGCCATGATACCCATGGCTTCTGTGTCAAGGTTGGATGTGTCTCTAAACCATATTTTCTCTTTCTTGGGTTGCCCATATGTTTTGGTGTAAGAGCTGGTTAGAGAGAACGGGATCTGCATGTGATCAGACCAGTCAACTGGGATGGAGTCATATGTCTTTAGGTAAGGGGAATTAGAGATTATCATATCCAGAATGGCTCCTTTGTGGTGTGTAGGTTTATGGCAGTGTGGTTGGAGACCGTTGGCATTGAGAAAGGAGGTGAAAGTGTTAAAAAAAAAATTGTTACCCACGGCTCCCCATTGGATGTTGAAGTCACCATGGATGATATTGTTGTCAGAGCTGATAAGTTGAGAGTTGAAGAAATCCATGCATTTCTTGATGAAGGTGTTGTTTTGACCCAGTGGGTGGTAAATCACATTCAGTCTGATGTTGGAAGTAGTGTGTATGGACAGTTCCACTGTCAAGCTTTTGAAAGACTGATAGTGAGTCATTGGGAGGGTTTGGCATCTCAGAGAGTTCCAGTGAGTGAGTATGAGACCTCCACCGTGTCTATCTTCCTGGTCGTTGTGCAAAATGGATTCGCTGGGAGGAAGAAGAATGTCTAGAACATGGTAAACTGGAGCAAAGATGATTGCCCTGAAGTCTCTATCTTATCAGACTTTCAGCACCATTTTTCCATTCAGTGCACCCAGTGGCTTCCTCTCATCCTGCAACCTTTCAGTGCACCAGGCAGCTGCTTTGCATTCTACTGGTGGACTCCTGCTACTTTCCACCATGCCCAGCAACTCCTTCCTTTCATCATGCTGCCAAACCATTGCTTAATGGTCTTAGTGCGAACAACCTGCACATAGTCACATTCTTTCTAGTCCATAACTTTTTTACTTTCAATTTTTGGTATTTGCAAAAGCTAACTATCTGAAATGTATAAGATGAATGTGAAGACTCTTTGAGTCAGTTATTTCTCTTGTGTTCCGGATGCTAAAAACTCTGCTAAAGAGGTTCAGAATTTCGTCAAATCTCTGACCCACCCTATTTCTACCAAACTAGGAATAAATAATAAAAGGAGTTTCCTAGATACGCTCAGTGCACCCCTTTGAAGCCAGGCACCCTGGGCTTCAACTCTGGATACCCATGTCCCAAGCTGCCCTTGGTTTCAGGAGAGGGTTTGTAAATGCTTGGATAACTGTTTAGGGGTTTGGGCCCTCCTATAGCCAGCCTTCCCCATAGGTCAGATCAGTGTAAGAGATGTTAACAAAGGTGACAGAGAGCAAAAGGGCTGTGTTTGGGTTTCATGCCATCTTGTCTCTCTCCGGTTTGCTCAAGCCTGCAGCAACCCTCTTGAGAACTTGCTTAGCTGTTGAAAAAAATTGATGCATGTGGATTAAAGATAGAATAAGACTACCCGGGGACGTGCTGCTGCAATAGTCGATGTGTCAGTGAGCACACTACAGCACTTTTATTTATTTCTTTAACCTTGATATATTAAATGCTGAAATCCGTAAGGACACCTGACCTAACCAGCAGGGATCTGGGTGGTAGATACCATTTCATAGTTGCATTCCTTTTGCCCTCTCCTGTGCCGTTCACCACCTGTGGCATAACAAAAGCCCCCTGCAACCCCAGCAGTTTGGGTATGAGTGGGAGGCATTGCTCACTGGAACTCAAGCCAGATCTAAACAAAGGAAACTGTTTCAACAATTCAGAACTTCAGTAAATAGGGATCATGGTAGGATGGCCCTATTTGTCACTTGGACCTTGTTTAGGTAGGTGGTGGGCCCCATAGAGGCTGGATGTGCATCTTTATCATCACCCCACAGAGTGCTGTTGAGAACTGCACACCGCCAGCTCTGCTCTGCTGATGTGGTTTGTGAATGCGATTTTTATCTGAAAATGAAGAGGAGCCAAGCCAGGTTCAGATCCAGAGACTTTGGGAGTGGTGCTGCAGCCTTAGAACGCTAGTGTCTAACTATTGAAGCGGGATGGACTTATAGCACACAGCGCTGGTTTACATTCCTCTCCCAAAGAGCCCCTGAATGTCAGAGTTGTACCTTTTGTGTAATTTAGTTTTTGCCATGATGAATGCCAACTGGATGAGGTAATGGACAGCATTCCCAGTTTCCAGATGACACTAAACGTCAATGGAGTGCATAAAATGTAGCTTTTAAATTCTGCAGCAGGATGTGAAAGCTCTCAGAGCTCTGCTCCTTGACTTAAAAGATGCATTAAAAAGATCATATTTGCACTTCTTCACACTACATTGAGGGGGCTTATTTTTGGTATCTTCTCTTCAGCATGTGAAACACTACTCCCAAGTCCCAGCCCAATGTTCCTCTCTTTCCCTGGTGGTTTCACCACTGTTCATTTTGTGGGTATCCTATTTCTCTCCTCTGTAAACATGCAGTTCCCATCCTCCTCCTCTCTCTCTTCCACTGTCTGTGACAGCCACTATCATTATCTGTCCTTCTGCTTATTCCTATTTCCCCTATTTGTTCTCCCTCGCATTCTGTGACTGTCCCTCCTTTCAGTCAGTCTTACTCTATTGTCAGTCTCTGGTTAGTGGTTGTCTTTTTTTACCTTTGATTCCTCCACACTCTGTTTCTTTTCCCCCCTTCTTTCTGTAGTTTTCTGTCTCCCCAATACATGTCCATCTTCTTTATCCTGTTTTCTGTCACATGTTTTTCTTCCAACCAATTCACCTATCTATCTCAAGCCTCTATCTCTCTCTTTAGTTTTCTTTCGGTCTGTCTGTGCATGCGTGTGTGTGTGTGTGTGTGTATATATATATATATATATATATATATATGTTCGATGGCATGTGTAGCTGCAGATACACGTGCTGTGCACATCCCGCCATCTGGTGTTGGGCTCGGAGTGTTACAAGTTGTTTTTCTTCGAAGAAGTCTTTTTGAGTCACGAGACCGAGGGACTCCTCCCATTTCGACTCCATTGCGCATGGGCGTCGACTCCATCTTAGATTGTTTTTTTTCCGCCATCGGGTTCGGACGTGTTCCTTTTCGCTCCGTGTTTCGGGTCGGAAAGTTAGTTAGAATCTCGGAAAAAATCGTCTGTATTGTTTGCGTTCGGTATTGGGTTAGTTACAACAGATCGACACCGAATTGAGAAGAGCTCCGGTGGCCCTTTGGGGTTTTTCGATTCCCGTCGGGGCCTGGTCGGCCCGGCCACGTGTCTCTTCAAGGCTGATGGAACGGACCCAATTCCGCTTCTGTCCAAAATGCCATAGCAAGTATCCATATACAGATCAACACCTGGTCTGTAACTTGTGTTTGTCACCGGAACACAGGGAGGATACTTGTGAGGCCTGTCGAGCGTTTCGGTCGAGGAAGACACTCAGGGACCGAAGAGCAAAAAGACTGCAAATGGCGTCAGCGCCGACAGGACAAGGGTGTTTCGAGGAGGAGGAAGAAACATTCTCCATCCAGGATTCGGACTCGGAGGAGGTAGATCCCGAAGAAACGCCGAAAACCGTGAGTAAGACGTCAAAACAAAACACTCACGAAAAGACTGCCAAAGCCCAGGGGACGCCACCGCCAACAGGCCATGGCTTAACCCGAAAAGTAGGTGACCGTCCATCGGCACCGAAAAAGGGCGAGCTGGTGTCGAAGTCATCCAACTCCGGTCGAGATACAGGCACGCAGCAATCTCGGGCCCGAGAGAGTGGCTCCGAAAAGATTTGGCACCGAGACAGCGGCACCGAAGTTGGTCGGCACCGAGAGGGCACGACGCCGAAAAGAAAAAAGATTTTGTCGGAGCCGAAAAAAGCAGCAGAAAAGGTTTCGGTGCCGAAACATCCGGCATCCGAACCGAAAATTAGTTCCTATTCAGAGGAACAAGGACTGTCCTCTCAAATGAAGACACACAGATTTGAAGAGGAATTACAAACAATAGAGCCAGATCACACGCAAAGGCGGCTCTTTATTCAAAAAGATACAGGGAAGATCAGCACTCTTCACCCAATCAGAATGAAACAAAAACTTGCCTTCCAAAACAAGGACAAGGACAAACAGCCACAAGCAAAAGTGGCTAAACAAATAACACCACCACCATCCCCACATCACTCTCCACAACTATCACCGGTAGCCACTCCACCAATGATGCAATCCCCAACACATACGGGGATGAGTCAAGAGGACCCTGACGCATGGGACCTTTACGACGCACCAGTGTCAGACAATAGTCCTCAGTGCTATCCAGCAAGACCCTCGCCACCTGAGGATAGTACAGGCTACATTCAAGTGGTATCAAGGGCAGCAGCATTTCACAATGTCAGCCTTCACTCAGAACCCATTGAAGATGACTTCCTTTTTAATACACTGTCGTCTACGCACAGTCAATATCAAAGTCTGCCAATGTTGCCCGGAATGCTAAAACACTCCAAACAGGTGTTTGAAGAGCCTGTCAAAGGGAGAGCCATTACTCCAAGAGTAGATAAAAAATATAAACCGCCACCAACAGACCCAGTGTACATCACACAACAGCTATCACCAGACTCTGTTGTAGTTGGAGCAGCGCGCAAAAGAGCCAACTCTCATACCTCAGGAGACGCGCCACCTCCAGATAAAGAGAGTAGAAAATTCGACACGGCAGGCAAAAGGGTGGCGGCACAGGCAGCAAACCAGTGGCGTATTGCAAATTCGCAAGCTTTGCTAGCCAGATATGATAGGGCCTATTGGGACGAGATGCAACACCTTATTGAACACTTGCCAAAGGAGTTTCAAAAAAGAGCGCAGCAAATGGTCGAAGAGGGACAAAATATCTCCAATAATCAAATTCGATCAGCAATGGATGCTGCAGACACAGCTGCTAGAACTGTCAACACAGCAGTAACGATAAGGAGGCATGCATGGCTGCGTACATCAGGATTTAAACCAGAGATACAGCAAGCTGTGCTGAATATGCCATTCAACGGACAGCGGTTGTTTGGGCCGGAAGTGGACACTGCAATTGAAAAACTTAAAAAAGACACTGACACGGCCAAAGCCATGGGCGCCCTCTACTCCCCGCAGAGCAGAGGCACATTTCGGAAAACACAATTTCGAGGGGGGTTTCGAGGGCAAACCACAGAAGCCACAACCTCACAAACAAAGCCCACTTACCAAAGCCAGTATCAGCGGGGAGGTTTTTGGGGACAATATAGAGGAGGACAGTTTCAAAGAAACAGAGGAAAATTCCAAAGTCCCAAAACTCCTCAAAACAAACAGTGACTTCAAGGTCACAAATCCCCAACACATAACACCTGTGGGGGGAGACTAAACAAGTTTTACACACATTGGGAGGAAATAACAACAGACACTTGGGTCTTAGCAATTATCCAGCATGGTTATTGCATAGAATTTCTCAAATTCCCTCCAAACGTCCCACCGAAAACACACAATATGTCAAAACAACATATAGATCTTCTAGGACTAGAAGTTCAGGCATTGCTACAGAAAGAAGCAATAGAATTAGTACCAAAAGATCAATTAAACACAGGAGTTTACTCACTGTACTTCCTGATACCCAAAAAGGACAAGAGCCTGAGACCGATACTAGATCTCAGAACATTAAATACCTACATCAAATCAGACCATTTTCACATGGTTACTCTACAAGACGTAATCCCACTGCTCAAACAACAAGACTACATGACAACACTAGACCTAAAGGATGCATATTTCCATATACCAATACATCCTTCACACAGAAAGTACCTAAGGTTTGTATTCCAAGGGATACATTACCAATTCAAAGTGTTGCCATTCGGAATAACAACTGCGCCAAGGGTTTTTACAAAATGCCTGGCAGTAGTAGCTGCACATATCAGAAGGCAGCAAATACATGTGTTCCCATACCTAGACGATTGGTTAATCAAAACCAATACGCTAAAACGGTGTTCACAACACACAAAATATGTCATAGAAACCCTACACAAACTAGGTTTCTCAATCAACTACGCAAAGTCACACCTGCAGCCGTGCCAAACACAGCAATACTTGGGAGCAACAATCAACACAGCAAAAGGGATTGCTACTCCAAGTCCACAAAGAGTACAAGCATTTCACAATGTAATACAAACCTTGTATCCAAAACAAAAAGTACAAGTCAAAATAATACTGAAACTACTAGGCATGATGTCCTCATGCATAGCCATTGTCCCAAATGCAAGGTTACACATGCGGCCCTTACAACAGTGCCTAGCATCACAATGGTCACAAGCACAGGGTCAGCTTCTAGATCTGGTGTTCATAGACCGCCAAACATACATCTCGCTTCAATGGTGGAACAGTATAAATTTAAATCAAGGGCGGCCTTTCCAAGACCCAGTGCCACAATACGTGATAACAACAGATGCTTCCATGACAGGGTGGGGAGCACACCTCAATCAACACAGCATCCAAGGACAATGGAACATGCAGCAAAAACAGTTACACATAAATCACCTAGAACTGTTAGCGGTATTTCTAGCGCTGAAAGCATTTCAACCCATGATAACCCACAAATACATTCTTGTCAAAACAGACAACATGACAACAATGTACTACCTAAACAAACAAGGAGGGACACACTCAACACAGTTGTATCTCCTAACACAGAAAATATGGCATTGGGCGATTCACAACCACATTCGCCTAATAGCACAATTTATTCCAGGAATTCAGAATCAGTTAGCAGACAATCTCTCACGGGATCACCAACAGATCCACGAATGGGAGATTCACCCCCAAATACTGAACACTTACTTCCAAATTTGGGGAACACCACAAATAGATCTATTTGCAACGAAGGAAAACTCAAAATGCCAAAACTTCGCATCCAGGTACCCACAACATCAGTCTCAGGGCAATGCGCTATGGATGAACTGGTCAGGGATATTTGCTTACGCTTTTCCCCCTCTCCCACTCCTTCCATATCTAGTAAACAAGTTGAGTCAAAACAAACTCAAACTCATACTAATAGCACCAACATGGGCAAGGCAACCTTGGTACACCACACTACTAGACCTGTCAGTAGTACCTCATGTCAAACTACCAAACAGACCAGATCTGTTAACACAACACAAACAACAGATCAGGCATCCAAATCCAGCATCGCTGAATCTAGCAATTTGGCTCCTGAAATCCTAGAATTCGGACACTTACACCTCACACAAGAATGTATGGAGGTCCTAAAACAGGCTAGAAAGCCTACCACTAGACACTGCTATGCAAATAAATGGAAAAGATTTGTCTATTACTGCCATAATAATAAAATTCAACCCTTACACGCATCTACAAAAGATATAGTAGGATACTTACTACATCTGCAAAAAGCAAAACTAGCTTTCTCTTCCATAAAAATACATCTTGCTGCAATTTCAGCTTACCTGCAAATTGCGCACTCAACTTCATTATTTAGGATACCAGTCATAAAAGCGTTTATGGAAGGCCTAAAGAGAATTATACCACCAAGAACGCCACCAGTTCCTTCATGGAACCTCAACATTGTCTTAACACGACTCATGGGCCCACCTTTTGAGCCCATGCACTTTGTGAAATGCAATACTTAACGTGGAAAGTTGCATTTTTAATTGCCATCACATCTCTAAGAAGAGTGAGTGAAATTCAAGCGTTTACCATTCAAGAACCATTTATTCAAATACACAAAAATAAAGTTGTTCTACGAACAAATCCCAAATTTTTACCAAAAGTAATCTCACCGTTCCACTTGAATCAAACGGTAGAATTACCAGTGTTCTTCCCACAGCCAGATTCTGTAGCTGAAAGAGCACTACATACATTAGACATCAAGAGAGCACTAATGTACTACATTGACAGAACAAAACTAATTCGAAAGACAAAACAACTATTTATTGCCTTTCAAAAACCTCATACAGGAAATCCAATTACAAAACAAGGCATTGCTAGATGGATAGTTAGGTGCATTCAAACCTGCTATCTTAAAGCTAAAAGAGAACTGCCTATTACACCAAAGGCACACTCAACCAGAAAGAAAGGTGTTACCATGGCCTTTCTAGGAAATATTCCAATGAACGAAATATGTAAGGCAGCGACATGGTCTACGCCTCATACATTTGCCAAGCACTACTGTGTAGATGTGCTAACTGCACAACAAGCAACAGTAGGTCAAGCTGTACTAAGAACATTATTCCAAACTACTTCAACTCCTACAGGCTGAACCACCGCTTTTGGGGAGATAACTGCTTACTAGTCTATGCACAGCATGTGTATCTGCAGCTACACATGCCATCGAACGGAAAATGTCACTTACCCAGTGTACATCTGTTCGTGGCATTAGTCGCTGCAGATTCACATGCGCCCACCCGCCTCCCCGGGAGCCTGTAGCCGTTTAGAAGTAGATCTTAAACATTTGTACATTTGTAAATAGATTACTTGAAACTTTATTATGTACATACGCATCCACTCCATTGCATGGGCACTATTACTAGCATACACAACTCCTACCTCACCCTCTGCGGGGAAAACAATCTAAGATGGAGTCGACGCCCATGCGCAATGGAGTCGAAATGGGAGGAGTCCCTCGGTCTCGTGACTCGAAAAGACTTCTTCGAAGAAAAACAACTTGTAACACTCCAAGCCCAACACCAGATGGCGGGATGTGCACAGCATGTGAATCTGCAGCGACTAATGCCACGAACAGATGTACACTGGGTAAGTGACATTTTCCATATATGTATAGAGAGAGAGAGAGAGAGAGAGAGAGAGAGAGAATATATAGATATAGTTATTTGTATATATCTCTACTTCTGTATATGTATAAAACATATACATACACTGAAAATACAAAAGGTTACAGGGACGTTATAGTTAGGAAGTAGAATTAAAAAGACCTTAGAAATTAACTAAAAATTCAAGGGTTACAGGGACCTTATAGTTAGGTTCAGAGTTTAGACGCACAAAACCATAGAAATGCTGCTGTTAGAGTTATTTCAAGTAACTAGCACTCATGCTCTAAGGTAACTATAGCTCGTGCCCTCGCCATGCACAGTTTTCTCATCAGTACTTTTACTACAAATGTTGCAGTGATATTATCAATGATGTCAAAGAAGATGTCATGAGTGATGTAATTTCTTGGGTAATTAGCAGTGTATGGCGACGGCACGACTTATAGTTAACTTAGAGCACGAGTAGTTACTTGAAACACATGTTTTACTGAGAATGTCAGACTTCATTCTCATATCGCTGAGAAATATAGTGTGAATCTACAGAAAATATGCTCTCATTTTAGATTCTGGAGCACCTTCAATAACCTTTATGTGAAAATCATGTTAAAAGTGTTCTCTCTCAAGCATGATTCATGAAATCCCTCCAGGGTGAAAATCACCTTAGAACACAACACAGTTCCTAACATTAGCATTGGGCTATCAACAAATGATTTATATTGTAACTAAAATTTGTTATCACCCTTTATAAGTTCTCCTTTTTGTGACCCTCAAAACCTGCCACTCACCACAATGCATTTCAGTGGGCGCTATCATGTATATTGGTCCCAAGATGGCTGCCATCACTTTCTGGTTGAAGTGCTGACAGCCAATCAGATCTCACCATGAGATATGTTCTTAGCTCCACCCAGATATACAAATATCTTGTCCCTTTAACATCTCAAACTTCTGAATGAATTTACACCAAATAATAAAAAGCACAATCTGGGGAACAGATTCTAGCTTTCTGCTAAATATGTTGTAATTCTGTCCAGTATTTTGGGCTGTAGTGGCGTTCGCAACTCCTGCGGGAATTACCATGGGAAATGCTCTTTTTTTTACACCCACCACACCCCGGCCCGTTTTTTCTCAGCCTCCGCTTCACAAAGCACCCCGAAACTTTCCAGGTGCAACAAGAATCACCAGCACACTTTTTTTGTAAAATGTCATCAAGATTCCTCAAACAACGGCAAAGATATAGGCAAGTAAAAAAATGCTTTTCCTACGGTTACATAGTCCTAACTATAACTACCTACTGGCAACCGCCAGTAGGTAAAATATTTCAGTTATACTGTGTCGGTTGTGTAGGTCAGAATTTCCATAGGGAGAGTGGTTTTTGTTTTGCTAATAAGATCAGCATTTTATTAAAGTTTTAGATCTACATTGAGATCAACAATAAAATAATGTAAACATTTAATCACTTAACAGGTTTTTTTTTAAAAGAGTTCAAACATTTTAAAATTTTGCAACACATCAATTCATTTACTGGCCGATATCACAGCTCAGTTGGTGCTTTCGCTAATGGTTTTGGCGTCGTTTCACAAATCTTCACAAAACTTTTTTAAAAAGTTCATCTACTTCAGCTCCTCCCTGGAAAGAAAAGAGGGAGGTCCCAAAAGACGTTTTCCTCTTACAATATCCTATAGGAAGTTTAGGAAGCTTTTTAGTAAACAGCAAAACAAAATTGCACTAAATTCGGTAGAAAACTAGTTCTCTGCTCAGAAAGTGTGTTTTTTGTGATTTGGTGTAAATCCACTCAGCTGTTTGTGAAAAAATAAGGTTCAAAATGTATAAATATCTGGACGGTTAGCTTTATGGGAGTTTGATGGGCATGCAAAATCATAAAATAGAGCGGTTTGATTGTTTTTGTCCCCATCAGCCAACTAGCTCAGCTCCAGCTTGAATGAGGGGCTCCCACCAGTACCGCAGGAGCGTGGGCTCTGATAGGATGATTACAACATTAAATGAAATGTTGCTCCCACCATTACAAGACACCGGGACTTGATCCATGTGTTTTGAAAATTATAAACAACCAAGGTATAAGGGGGCAGGATAGGGGAATCCTGACCTTCTGGAACTTGAGGGGGATCCCCAAGGTCATGTGCGACAGAATGTTGGCATAATTATATATGGTAATAAAATATCACTTTATGTTTAAAAAAAACTGAAATTCACTGAAAGAAAACAAAGATAAAACTGAAATTATAGTTAGGTATGGCAAAAATATCTTAATTTACATTAAACAACGTAGAAATTCATTGAAAAAATCAAAGGTTATAGTGGCATATAGCTTGGTTGACATGTCAGTTTAAAAATAACCATTTTAACATTAACACTGAAATTCACGATTTATCGTTAACTAAAGTATTTATAACTCGTGCCCTCACTGCTTACTGATTATGATTACACCAAATGTGGTATAATTCTGTTCAGCTATTTAGGCTGTTGCGCAGAATGTTAAAAAATCCCTATGAAAATTGCATGGGGAAATTGTGTTTTGGACCTCCCTTTTTCTCAACCCAGGCCTGACCCATTAGCCCAAAACTTCCCAGGAAGGAGCCGAGGTAAATAACTTTGTTTAGAAAGCTTTGTGAAAATTCATCAAACGGTGCCAAAGTTATTAGCAAACCAATAAATCAATTTCCTATGGGTTTTCAGTTTCTTGCCGAGGAACCAGCCACATCTACCTATGTGCCGGTGCTGTCTGATGGGCACAAGACCCTGTTGCAATATGCAAAGTGGTTCTTCTAAAGCATAATTAAGACAGGCACTCAAGGGTGTCAGAAAGATGCCATAGTGATTGAAAAATTTTAACAATTCAACATGTATCAGCCTAAATAAAGGCCTTTGTCAAGGTGAATGTGACCAACTGCTCCTCAAAAATCTAAACACACCAATGCTAATCAGAAAGCATACTGTTTGTGATTGAAATTAAAACATGGTTGTCAAACTCCTAAATTAAATAATATCCAATCATAAGTAAATAATAATGACAATTTCCTCCTGTATAATAATAATATCAGTTTCAAAATAAATTTTCAGACATCTATATGCATAATATATTTAGGACAACAATACTGACAACTTATCCTGTTGCATCAAAATAACAACAAGAGGAATGGCAAACAACAGTACTAATATTAAATAATTGTATGACATTAGAACTCATGTGTTTACTGCGCATGCCTTTACCACACAATGCCTTTACCATGCATAAATTTTACCAAACATCCCTTTACAATGCAAGGTAAGTATATATGAGGTAAGAGAAACCCCTAGTGTTTAATATATATATATATATATATATATATATATATATATATATATATGTATATATATGTATATATATATATATGTTCGATGGCATGTGTAGCTGCAGATAAACATGCTTTGCACATCCCGCCATCTAGTGTTGGGCTCGGAGTGTTACAAGTTGTTTTTCTTCGAAGGACTCTTTTTGAGTCACGAGATAGAGGGACTCCTCCCCTTTCGGCTCCATTGCGCATGGGCGTCGACTCCATCTTAGATTGTTTCTTTCCGCCATCGGGTTCGGACGTGTTCCTTTTCGCTCCGCGCTTCGGAAAGTTAGTGAAAAACTCGGAAAATTTGACGGTATTGTTTGCATTCGGTATCAGGTTAGTTACAACAGATCAACACCGAATTTTGAAGAGCTCCGGCGGCCCTTCGGGGTTTTCGGTTCCCCGGCGGGGTCTGGTCGGCCAACCGCGTGCATCTTCAAGGCTAATGGAACGGACCCCATTCCGCTTCTGCCCCGAATGTCACAAGAAGTATCCTTATACAGATCAGCATTTGGTCTGTAATTTGTGTTTGTCTCCAGAACACAAAGAGGATACCTGTGAGGCCTGTCGAGCGTTTCGGTCCAGAAAGACCTTAAGGGACTGAAGAGCAAGAAGACTACAGATGGCGTCGGTGCCGACAGGACAAAAACACATGGAGAAAGAAGAGGAAACCTTCTCCATCGAGGATTCGGACTCGGAAGAGGTCGATCCTGAACAGATGCCGAAAACCGTGAGTAAGACGTTGATACACAAAACTCACGCAAAGACCAGTAAAGCCCAGGGGACGCCACCGCCGCCAGGCCATGGCTTAACCCGTAAAATAGGTGACCGAGCATCGGCACCGAAAAAGGGCATGCATGTGTCGAAGTCATCCGACTCCGGTCGAGATACCGGCACAGAGCAGACTCGACCCCGAGACACCGGGTCAGAGCAATCTCGGCACCGAGAGAGCGGCACCGAACCAAGTCGGCACTGAGAAATCAGTACGTTGAAGAGCAAAAAAGTGTTGTCGGAACCGAAAAAAGCAGCCGAAAAGGTTTCGATGCCGAAACATCCGGCCTCGGAACCGAAATCAAGTTCCTACACAGAGGAACAAGGCCTGTCCTCACAAATGCAAACACATAGATTTGGACGAGAACTGGAGACAATGGAGCCAGACTACACCCAAAGAAGGCTCCACATACAAAAGGAAACAGGGAAGATCAGTACTCTCCCTCCGATTCCAATGAAACGAAAACTTGCCTACCAAGAGAAAGACAAGCAGCCACAGGCAAAGGTGGCTAAACAAGTAACCCCGCCACCATCTCCACAACGCTCTCCACAACCATCACTGGTAGCCACTCCACCAATGATGCAATCCCCAACTCATACAGGGATGAGTCAGGATGATCCAGACGCGTGGGATCTTTATGATGCCCCAGTGTCAGATAACAGCCCCAACTGTTATCCAGCTAGACCGTCACCACCAGAGGATAGTACTGCCTACGCACAGGTGGTGTCAAGAGCAGCGGCGTTTCACAATGTCAGCCTGCATGCAGAGCCAATTGAAGACGATTTTCTATTTAATACACTGTCGTCCACGCACAGCCAGTACCAGAGCCTCCCCATGCTACCTGGAATGCTAAAACACTCCAAACAAGTGTTTGAGGAGCCTGTGAAAGGAAGGGCCATTACTCCAAGGGTGGAGAAAAAATATAAACCGCCACCAACAGACCCTGTGTACATCACACAACAGTTAACACCAGACTCAGAGGTAGTAGGGGCAGCTCGCAAGAGGGCGAATTCACACACCTCAGGAGATGCACCACCTCCAGAAAAGAGAGTCGTAAGTTTGACGCGGCGGGGAAAAGAGTGGCGGCACAGGCAGCCAACCAGTGGCGCATTGCCAACTCACAGGCTTTGTTGGCCAGATATGATAGGGCTCATTGGGACAAAATGCAACATTTTATAGAACATTTGCCCAAGGAGTTCCAAAAAAGAGCACAAGTGGTGGAAGAAGGACAGAGTATCTCGAACAATCAGATACGGTCAGCAATAGATGCAGCAGACACAGCTGCTAGGACTATGAACACAGCAGTGACAATACGGAGACATGCATGGCTGCGTACATCAGGATTCAAGCCGGAAATACAACAAGCCGTGCTGAATATGCCATTTAACGGACAGCAGTTGTTTGGGCCGGAGGTGGACACTGCTATCGAAAAACTTAAAAAGGACACTGATACAGCCAAAGCCATGGGCGCACTCTACTCCCCACAGAGCAGAGGCACATTTCGGAAAACACAGTTTCGAGGGGGGTTTCGAGGACAAAGCACAGAACCCACAACCTCACAAACCAGGCCCACTTATCAGAGCCAATACCAGCGGGGAAGCTTTTGGGGACAATATAGAGGGGGACAGTTCCCAAAGAGTAGAGGGAAGTTCCAAAGTCCCAAAACAAACAGTGACTTCAGCGTCACAAATCCCCAACACATAACACCAGTGGGGGGGAGACTAACCAAGTTCTACAAACAATGGGAGGAAATAACAACAGACACGTGGGTCCTAGCCATTATCTAGCATGGTTATTGCATAGAATTTCTAAAATTCCCTCCAAATGTCAAAACAACACATGGATCTCCTACAACTGGAGGTCCAAGCGTTGTTACAAAAAGATGCAATAGAACTGGTACCAATTCATCAGAGAGGAACAGGAGTTTACTCTCTGTACTTTCTCATACCCAAAAAAGACAAAACTCTAACACCTATATTAGATCTCAGAACATTAAATATCTACATCAAATCAGATCACTTTCACATGGTGACACTGCAGGACGTAATCCCATTGCTCAAACAACAAGACTACATGACAACACTAGACCTAAAGGATGCATACTTTCATATACCGATACATCCTTCACACAGAAAGTACTTAAGGTTTGTATTCCAAGGGGTACATTACCAATTCAAAGTGTTGCCATTCGGGATAACAACTGCGCCAAGAGTTTTTACAAAATGCCTGGCAGTAGTGGCTGCTCATATCAGAAGGCAGCAAATACATGTGTTCCCGTACCTAGACAATTGGTTAATCAAAACCAACACGCAAGAACGGTGTTCACAACACACAAAGTATGTCATAGAAACCCTTCACAAACTAGGTTTCTCACTCAACTACAACAAGTCACACCTTCAGCCGTGTCAAACACAGCAATACTTAGGGGCGACAATCAACACAACAAAAGGGATTGCCACTCCAAGTCCACAAAGGGTACAGGCATTTCACAATGTAATACAGTGCATGTACCCAAAACAAAAGATACAAGTAAAGATGATAATGAAACTACTAGGCATGATGTCCTCATGCATAGCCATTGTCCCAAACGCAAGATTGCACATGCGGCCCTTACAACAGTGCCTAGCATCACAATGGACACAGGCACAGGGTCAACTTCAAGATCTAGTGTTGATAGACCGCCAAACATACACATCGCTTCATTGGTGGAACACTATAAATTTAAACCAAGGGTGGCCTTTTCAAGACCCAGTGCCTCAATACGTAATAACAACAGATGCTTCTATGATAGGGTGGGGAGCACACCTCAACCAACACAGCATCCAAGGACAATGGGACACTCAGCAGAGACAGTTTCACATAAATCACTTAGAACTACTGGCAGTATTTCTAGCGTTGAAAGCATTTCAACCTATAATAAGCCACAACACATTCTTGGCAAAACAGACAACATGACAACAATGTATTATCTGAACAAACAGGGAGGAACACACTCAACACAGTTGTGTCTCCTGGCACAAAAAATATGGCATTGGGCGATTCACAACCACATTCGCCTAATAGCGCAGTTTATTCCAGGGATTCAGAATCAGTTAGCAGACAATCTCTCTTGGGATCACCAACAGATCCACGAATGGGAGATTCACCCCCAAATACTAAACACTTACTTCCAAAGATGGGGAACACCACAAATAGACCTATTTGCAACAAAAGAAAACGCCAAATGCCAAAACTTCACATCCAGATACCCACAGGATCAGTCTCAGGGCAATGCGTTATTGATGAGTTGGTCAGGGATATTTGCATACGCTTTTCCCCCCTCTCCCACTCCTTCCATATCTGGTAAACAAATTGAGTCAAAACAAACTCAAACTCATACTAATAGCACCAACTTGGGCAAGACAACCTTGATACACAACACTACTAGACCTCTCAGTAGTACCTCATGTCAAACTACCAAACAGACCAGATCTGTTAACTCAACACAAACAACAGATCAGACACCCAAATCCAGCACCGCTGAATCTAGCAATTTGGCTCCTGAAGTCTTAGAATTCGGACATCTAGACCTTACACAGGAATGTATGGAGGTCATAAAACAAGCTAGGAAACCAACCACAAGACATTGCTATGCAAATAAGTAGAAAAGATTTGTTTATTACTGTCATAATAAACAAATACAACCCTTACACGCATCTGTTAAAGACATCGTCAGCTACCTACTGCATTTACAAAAGTCAAAGCTAGCTTTTTCATCCATTAAAATACATCTCACCGCAATTTCAGCTTATCTGCAAATTACGCACTCAACTTCACTATTTAGGATCCCAGTCATAAAGGCTTTTATGGAGGGCCTGAAAAGAATTATCCCACCAAGGACACCACCAGTTCCTTCGTGGAACCTCAACATTGTCTTAACACGGCTCATGGGTCCACCGTTTGAACCCATACACTCATGTGAGGTACAATACTTAACATGGAAAGTAGCATTTCTAATTGCCATCACATCTCTAAGAAGAGTAAGTGAAATACAAGCATTTACCATACAAGAACCCTTTATTCA
Organism: Pleurodeles waltl; assembly: GCF_031143425.1. Taxonomy (NCBI): domain Eukaryota; kingdom Metazoa; phylum Chordata; class Amphibia; order Caudata; family Salamandridae; genus Pleurodeles; species Pleurodeles waltl. The sequence continues at coordinate 745,689,792 of NC_090444.1, read as the reverse complement.
GATACACAAGCATAAAGTAGTTTTACGAACAAATCCTAAGTTCTTACCAAAAGTCATATCACCGTTCCACTTAAATCAAACGGTAGAACTACCAGTGTTCTTTCCAGAACCAGATTCTGTAGCTGAAAGAGCACTACATACATTAGACATCAAAAGAGCATTAATGTACTACATTGACAGAACAAAACAAATTCGGAAAACAAAACAATTGTTCGTTGCTTTCCAAAAACCTCATACAGGGAATCCAATATCCAAACAAGGCATTGCCAGATGGATAGTTAAATGCATTCAAACCTGTTATCTCAAAGCAAAAAGAGAACTGCCTATAACACCAAAGGCACACTCAACTAGGAAGAAAGGTGCTACCATGGCCTTTCTAGGAAACATTCCAATGACTGAAATATGTAAGGCAGCCACATGGTCTACGCCTCATACGTTTACCAAGCACTACTGCGTGGATGTGTTAACAACACAACAAGCCACAGTAGGACAAGCAGTACTACGAACTTTATTTCAAACAACTTCAACTCCTACAGGCTGAACCACTGCTTTTGGGGAGATAACTGCTTACTAGTCTATGCAAAGCATGTGTATCTGCAGCTACACATGCCATTGAACGGAAAATGTCACTTACCCAGTGTACATCTGTTCGTGGCATGAGACGCTGCAGATTCACATGCGCCCGCCCACCTCCCTGGGAGCCTATAGCCGTTTGAAGTTGATCTTGAACATTTGTAAATTTGTAAATATATCGCTTTAAACCACATTATGTACATACATATTTAGTCTATTGCATGGGCACTATTACTATAATACATAACTCCTATCTCACCCTCTGCGGGGAAAACAATCTAAGATGGCGTCAACGCCCATGCGCAATGGAGCCGAAAGGGGAGGAGTCCCTCGATCTCGTGACTCGAAAAGACTTCTTCGAAGAAAAACAACTTGTAACACTCTGAGCCCAACACTAGATGGCGGGATGTGCAAAGCATGTGAATCTGCAGCGTCTCATGCCGAACAGATGTACACTGGGTAAGTGACATTTTCCATATAATCCACAAACGGTGAAAAACTGCTCAACTGAACGGCTGCACAAAGTCAAATAAGGATCCGACGAAAGGCTGAGAAAAGGAAAATTTTGACGATATAATTCATCCGCTTTTTATTTATCTCAATAATGACTAAGATAATGCTGTCACAACCAAATATCTACGCGGTTCGGCTATCGCCTTCTACTGGACATTGGCAGATATCTTAAACACACCTATGAATACATAAATAACCCCTCATTTGTTTTAGTGACACACTATACGTGACTAAACAGTGGCCATCTTTAAACATGAAAAAAAAAAAATATATATATATATATAACCATTTGGCGAACACGCCATTGGACTGATTATGATGGTACTATTAGTTACCAAAATTCTACCAATGAATTAAATATTGAATGATAAAGTGCAAAGTGGCCAAATATCTTATATAAATACAAATTCAATTATTTCAATTATTTAGCTTAAGCCATAGCACAAAAAGGTATTCTGTATCCAGTTGTAAAGTTCTAAAGTGCATTGCAAATATTGGCAAAGACACACTGGTGTGGACAAACTATGATCATAAATATAAACAAAAATTCCACCCATAATTGGTATGTATAAAATATTAAAAACTATCAAAATGATTGACAACAACAGTGTGTCCATGACTAGGTATACAGTCCAATAATGGTTTATATCTATTAAATAACAGGTACAGTCGACCTAATATGTTGTCAACATGTTGTGTAAAAACAGCCAATTCCAATAAAGTGCCTAGTGCAAAAGTGCAACCCTACCTAAACATATAATATCATAAAACAGTGTGTAAAAGACAAAAAAGTGCAAATAGATATCTGGCTATTGCATTTCCAGCATCCTTGAATGCAAAATTGACATGTTTTTAATAATCATCAATATAACAATATATCTATAGAGACTCATAAGGACCAATTCTGATTAAAAATCATGATAGAGATAAATATGTAAATAAATAAACAGCCAAATTCTAAGAGATCATTATTTCTATACATGTCTAAGATCAACTACATCATAAAGGGTATCACAAATGGACATGTAGTTCAACATCTAAATTAAGTCCCCATGGGCTCTCTGAGACGAGTAATAATATAATTTTAGATTCCATCTGTCTCAACTCTGCCGTTCTATCACCACCCCGCAAACTTATTTTAATGGTTTTAATTCCATAAAATATCAAGGAACTACAGTCTCCTCCATGAACATCCCAAAAATGTTTAGCTAAAGGATAGGATCTGTCGTGATTTTTTATCGCTCTAAGATGTTGTAAGAGTCTAACCTTAAGTTTGTGAATGGTGCTGCCTATATATTTATTTTGGCACCCACATTCAAGCACATAGACAACATACTGTGTATCACATGTTATGCGATCACTGATTTCACAGTTTTTACAATCAAATGTGCTATAATTCTGTGTGTTCCAAGCAAACTTACATGCTTTACATCGACCACATTTCCAAAAGCTTAAGCTTTTCTTGGATAGCCATGACATATTTTCTTTAGATGAGAAAAAATTCCTAGTTAAATGGTCTCCTAAAGAATGTGTCTTCCGATAAGTGATTTTAGGATGTTTCCCAATAGTAATAATACATTTTTTTTGTATGATATTTCTAAGTTGTATGTTGTTGGTTACATTTAAAAAATTATCTTGGTGGGGATCTATTTTCTTTTGAATTGTCCTCTCTAACTACAGTCTTAAAGAGTAATTCTTCTCAAGATATATTCATCACTCTATTCTGAGCATCAATCAAGATCTTCAGAGGATACCCTTTGTTTAGGAATCTTTGAGTCATGATAGAAATTTCAGTTTTGAATCCTGCATCATCTGAGTATATCCTGCGAGCCCACAGGAATGGACTACATGGTATACTCCATTTCAAAGCCTTAGGATGGCCACTATTTCCATGCAGTGTAGAATTGCATGCAGTTGGTTTGCGATATACTGTGGTCTCCAACCTGTCATTTTTAACTGACAGCAGAACATCTAAAAATTCAATAGTATGTCTACTGTAATTCAAATCAAGATGAATATTAAACTCATTATTATTGAGTATACTAATATATTCCAAAAGGGACAGTTCATGACTGCCCATATAAGGAAGAGGTCATTGATATATCGTACCCATAGTACGACTTTGTCCATGTAGATTTTATATGTCTCAGACCAAGCTATTTCTTTCTCCCACCAACCCATATGGAGATTGGCATATGTGGGAGCAAATGAAGCTCCCAAAGCTGTCCCTTGTTTCTGAAGATAATAATTATTATCAAAGAGAAAGACATTATGGGCCTGATTCTAACTTTGGAGGACGGTGTTAAACCGTCCCAAAAGTGGCGGATATACCACCTACCGTATTACGAGTTCCATAGGATATAATGGACTCGTAATACGGTAGGTGGTATATCCGCCACTTTTGGGACGGTTTAACACCGTCCTCCAAAGTTAGAATCAGGCCCTATGTGTGAGACAAAACTGTAGCATGGACAAGAGCATGCTCGTATGTTGTAAAAATTCAATCTGACGTGTCCCTAAAAAATACCTGCAGGCTTGCATCCCATAATCATGCATAACGGAAGCATATAAGGAAGCTACGTCCATGGTAACCAAGAAATAGTTATCCTGCCAAGGAATATTATGTATTTTAGATAGAAAATCATTAGTGTCTCATAAATACAAAGGCAATTCAGTGACATAGGGGCATAAAAAAAGATCTAAATAGCTTGAAGTATTTTCCAATAGCGATTGATTCATGCTCACAATGGGTCTGCCAGGGGGATTGTATTTGTTTTTGTGTATTTTAGGTAGAAAATAAATACATGGAATTTTTGGAAAGTCAATTTTCAAATATGAATACTCTTATTGATCAATGAGATGTTCAATAAGCCAACCATCTAACATCCCCCAATAGCTCTGTTGATATTGAGTGGTAGGATTCATACTTAATTTTTTCTAATGATCAGTATTAGAGAATTGGCGATAGGCTTCTTTGGTATAATTCTGTACATCCATGATACCAATATTAACGCCTTTGTCAGAGGGCTTAATCACAATTGTAGTGTTAGATTTTAGGGAATTTAGGTCTTTCCAATTGGAGGCTGTGAAGTTAGTAGTTCTAAACCTCTTAGATTTTCAATTCGGACGAAATTTATCAATATCCCCAACTGCCAACTCATGAAATGGGTCAATTAAATTGCCACTGGGTAGCTGAGGATTGAACCTGCTGGAGGGCTTCAAGGAGCTAGTTATGGCCTAATTAGTTGTAAAAACCCATGTTGGTTAAAGTGCCCGTATCTGTGCATGTATTCTCAATGGTTTGAATTTCAGCTACAGCATCCTCATTTGTTAAATCACCAATCATAACCAAGTCAGAAATGTCATCAATATTGAACCCAGAAATTTTGACCACATTGGTTGTACTGGATTGATATTTGGCCCAGGATTTGCTGGAAAAATGTTTCATTAAACGTAATTTACTAACAAATTTATATAGTTCAATACGTGTATTCACATAATCCCAGTGAACTGTTGGACAAAAACTCAGTCCTAGATTGAGAATACGTTCTTGGTTATGAGTCAGGCTGATTTAAGAAATGTTGATAATAATGTTAGCATTGTTAGGGACAGACTCAACATCTATTCCTTGTGTGCGTTGTCTCTTCCTCTTCCCCCTCCTCATTTTGTGCCTCTCTGACCTTGTTCTCTGCTTCTGCCTGATTGTGGCGTGGCCATTTGCATAAGTCGTATTTCCCCCTGAAAATCCAACTTGTTCAAAGATGCCTCACCGCCGATGAACTCAAATCCGAACTTTCATCTGTATGATTCAATTGTATGTTTCCTTCTTCCACAGGATTCATCTTCTCTTTCTCTCTTAATGTGTTATATTTACGTGCAAAGGTGTAAATTCTCCCATGTTCATAGTCCTCTTTGTCTCTATTAAATTTGTGTGCCTTATGTATTTTGATCTCATCTTTTTTCTTTATTCGTTCTTCCATTTTCATTAACAGATGTTGTACTTCTTGTTGATTAGCTACTTTTTCTAGATCTTTCATCAGTTGTTCAATGATCTTAATTTGTTCCTCCATGCATCGTTTGGCTTGGCTGATCAAGGTACCCATAAGTTTGAGAGAACAATCTGCTGTATGGATCCTCCACTGTTCTAGTAAATCAGGATCCATGTCACCAAGGATTGGTAGTATTAAAATAAGTAACCCACGTGGTACTCTGCCATTTTCTATATATTTGGTTAGTGAAGTCATCTCCCACCATTTCTTTAACTCCAAAATGTGAGCTTTTTCTAGCTCATGGATGATATTGGATGTGGTGCGACTATGAGTACTGGGAGATGTCTGTACCCCCATGGTGTCATCAAAGAGTTCAGCTGCTGCTTGTTCCCATAATAGTTTACGCTCAGCCATAATACTTTCCAATACACGGTGCACAGAGTTATACATCAAAAGTCAATCCAATTTTGATTCGTACACATCAAGTTCGATCTAATGGAATTGAACTTCAAAAACGTGCTGGAAATGTCAAAAGCCCAGAAAATCCACAAAGAGACAGCGTTATGCAAATATCTTCAATATCCTCAAAAAAGACAGAAGAGAAATATTTCTCGGCAACTCTCATTAATATTCGGATCCACTTAGTAATTCTATACATTGTTTTCAGACATTCCGAACCGCAGACACCAATGTCCGATATGTTCGGGCCGTGCGCCAATCAAAAATGAATCCACCACCCGTAACCACACGTCAAGACAACCTCTCTTAATTTAGGGTGTCCTCCGACCCCCCCCCTCAGAAACAGGAATGATCTTACCGCGTATGGTGAAGTATGTTTCACTTTAGGATAACCTGGTGCGGGGCCTCGTGTAACTCCAATACATCTATTCTACAGTTTACTTCATCATGCGCACTCTGAATGGTGTGCTAACCGTACCACATACTGGAGGGCCACGGAACAAATGTAATCCACAAACGGATATATATACACACACACAAAATATATATATTGTTTTTGTGGGACACCCCAACCCCCCCCCCTTTTTTTTTTTTTACAGTTATTATATATTTGAATATTAGTTTTAAAATATTATAAATGTTTTCTTTTCTTGGGAGGTTTGGAAGCTTACCACTTTATTCCCTTACCATCCTAAACCCTAAAAATACTCTTACCACCTCTACACCCTTACCCACCCATAAAACCTAAAAACACCCTTACCACCCAATCCCCTTACCTACCCTTAAACCCTAAAGCACCCTTACCACCCTGTACTGTTACCCACCCCTAGACCCTAAAAACACCTTTTCTACCCAGTACCCTTACACACCCCTGAACCTTAAAAACACCCATGCCACCCTGCCTGTGTCCCTATCCATCCCTAAGCCCTAAAACACCCATACCACCATAAACTCTTACCTACCCCTAAATGAAAGTGTGTATGTCTGTATATATGCTTGTATGTGTGTGTGTGCGTATATATATGTATATACATAGTCGGATTTTACACACACTACCTGTGGTTTCGCTCCAGTTATCTGGGCACAGTACTTTGTTCATTGGGCTTGAACAGACCAATCCCAGGCGCAGTGTGACAGTTGGGTGATTGATACAAAGCAATCCACCCCACTCCCTTTCCTCCTCAGGAGCAAGGAGAAGTAGTGCTAATTGCTCCTTTTGTGTGAGGGTGACCTTAGTGCCTTCTGCTGGTGAAAAGGTAATTACTGGACACAGCAGGGTGACAACTGGCCCTGGGCTCTGATCCTGAGCTGAGTCCGGAAAATATGAAACTCTGAATGTCCCACAAGATGTACAGTTGTCATCTTGGAAGTTGCATATTTCATTTTTTCGCACAGGTTAATTCAAGGCATCAGTGGTCCTTGTAGACTAAGGAGAAAGGGAAACTACTCTCTAAGGGTGTCTCCTTCCTATGTGTATAACCAGGTGTCACTATAGTTAAAACAGTAAAGCACACTGACTTTCCCTAATAATGTACACTACTCTCTTAAGGCCTATCCCACGAACCTACCTATCCCAGCAGAGTACCCATAGAGCCAAGTTACCTGTGTGCTGTTACCAGGCTGTGCACAACAGTAGTCTCTCCCACGCGCAACCTACACATGTGTGTACATGCGTGTGCACACATGTTCACATGTAACCAGCCAAGTGCTCCTTAACACATCTTAGCGCCTTATCTTAAAAGGCAGACACTGGCGGTAAAGGCGTGCAGTCCGTATACCACGTGATACCATGGCACCGGTAGTGAAGCTCACCCACAGTAAAAAGTCCAAAAACGGGATGATCAAAAAAAGCAAAAAATCCAGGTGTACTCTGGGCCAGAACTCAGTGCTACAATAACTATAACTCATGCCCCTGCAATGCACAGTTTTCTCATCAATAATTTCACTGCAAATGTGCAGTGATATCAGTGATGCCATAGAAGATGTCATGAGTGATGTAATATGTGGGGTAATTAGCAGTGCACGGCTAGGGCAAGGGTTATAGTCTAGGTTCTAACTATAATAGTAACTATGTACTGCCAACTACACAAACTTACCTTAAATACACACACCTTTTGTTGTAAAGGTAATCGTGGTAAAGGCATATTCATGTTAAGAGAGGCATGATAATGGCATCCTGTTGTAAAGACAGTGTTATAAAGGCTGTCTCCCAAATTAAAGTGCAGCCACAAAAAAGTACAAGTACATGATAAAAGATAAAATGGCATGAACAAGTGGAGAAGAGAAATAATTTTTTAAGGGGATCATAAGTAAGCTGACATGGGGGGAAATGAGGAGGAGTCACAAAAATGCTTAAATCAGTGTTCAAACGACCCTGAGCATTCCATGTAAATACACGTATCTTCTCAATTTCATGAAGGAATGCCTTGGATTCGTTTAAACAGGGGCAGAGAAAAAGGGGGTGTCCCAAAACACATTTTCCCCATGCAGTCTCTCATAGGGATATTAGACAGGAACCACGGGACGTAATTACACCAAATTTGGCAGAAAGCTAGCTCTTGGTCCAAAAAGAGGACTTTATATAATTGTTTTCCGTAAATCTGATCTGATAGAGACTTTTAGTTGCAGAGTCCTTACCTTAGAATTTCCCTCAGGCGTCAGAGTGCATCTGGATATTTTCCTTCAAGCAGTACCCTGGTGCACCGTCAGGTGGCGTCAGTTGACTCCATGGACATTGTTAGCGTCATTGTCGCCATGATGACATTGCGATCGTACATCGGCGCCACCCCGGCGCACTGATATTATTTCTCTTCTTTCTGCGCCAGGCTGCGCGCAGATCCGAGAGAAGAGCTACCCCTAGTCACTTTTTGACTAAATGCAACACTTTTGTTGAATACTTTTTGATGAGTTTTGGATGCTTCGAGGGATGTCCTGGGAGACCGGTTTAAGATTTTGCAACTCCAGTCATCTAATGATGTCAGTGATGGATCTGCATCTCGTCTGCCTTTGGTGTCTGGAGCGCGACCACCACCTGAAGTCGAGCTCAGAGTGTTGGGCCTTGAACCTGAAGCCTGTGAGGGAGCAGTCCCTAAAGCTCATGGCGGTCTGGCGCTCAACTCCATGTTACTCCCGGTCTTGTTCAAAAGTAAGGTCACAAGACCGCTCGCAGAGTCATCACTAATCCTCCTTGTCCCATTTCAAGTCCTCGAGACGATCGGGTCACAAGAAGAAGAAGTCGAAGAAGGCCAAACGTTCTTTGACTTCACCTGTGGCGTTGGAAGAGCGTTGACACTCTAGACCTCTGCCTCTGGAGCCTGTGTCTGGGTCGACTCTACACTTCATCGGCTTTCTGGGAGCCAGTGCAACCCATGCCCAGTTGAAAGAGTTCTGTGAGGCCATGCGTCTCGTCTTTGGGCAGACCGACTTGTCCTCAGCACCTTCGGGCCCAGGAGAGATGGTGAGGGCCCCCTTGGGTTCCAGTCTGGCGGCTTCACCCTCAGCTCCGGGGGGCACCTCCAGATCTGCTCTTCGATCTGTACCGACACAAGTTGTGCGAAAGCGACCTTCCCCGGCGTCGGGACAGACGTTGACGCTCCCAACATCGTTTATGCCCGCAATCAACATGGATCCCATACTTATCCCGGATGATCCAGAGCCGGACCTGCGTCGCTTGACACTGATTCCATAGGGCCCAGGGCAGATCCTGACCCTTCTTTCTATGGGTATGGATATGTGGATAGTATAGAGGGGTTCCTGGACCTTTTAGAATACCAGCATGACCCTGGCATGGACTGGGTTCAGGATTTGGGTACACTAGCGGACTAGTTACCTCTCCTCATGCTGGCATGCTTTCTGCCCCTACTGTGGATAAGAAGAAGGGAGCTTCATACCCCATGGTCATAAGAAGGGCTGCTGAGGTTTTGGAACTCGAGCTTCCTTCTGTGGAGTCAAGACTAACCTTCTGTTTGAGGTACTTCAGCCCGGAACCCCTTCTACCCTTTAATGAAGCCCTTACGTACGTCCTACTGGGTACCTGGTCCAAACCCAGCACAGGGGCTCCTGTGAATAGGACAGTTGCCCACTGCCATCTGCCTGTGCCGTCCCGACCCAAAATTCCTGACCCAACATCCTATGCCTGAGAGCCTTATGATCCAGGCTTCCTCTTCTTCTAGCGCATTCACATCCGCTCCCTTGGATAGAGAATCAAAAAGACTAGATAAGTTTGAGAAGAAAATGTTTTCTTCCTCCATTCTAGCGCTGCCGTACATGAACACTACATGCCTTTTGGGCTGATACTCCCATACTCTCTGGGATACGGTCACGCAGGTGCTACCTCGAGTCCCAGAGGAGGCTAAGCAGTTCTCGGCCGAGCTGTTACAGATGGGAGAGATATAGCAAAGTTCATGATTCATTGTGGACTAAATACGACCGACTCACTAGGTAGATTATTTGCATCGACAGTGGCCTTGAGGCACTATGCCTGGTTGATGACATCTGGCTTTTCAGGGGATGTCCAACAACCTCTAATGGACAAGCCCTTTGATGGCACCCGTCTCTTCATAGACAAAATGGACTCAGCGCTCAAGCACTTTGAGGATTCCCAGGCTACAACTTGGTTGCTTGGCCTTGTAGCTGCTCCTCGATCCCCAAAGTCTGCTTTTCACCCTCTTCGTGGCTACGGAAGGGGCACCCAGCCGCGTTCATTTCCACCCGGCCACAGACCTGTGCATGTTCATAACCTCTGCACGGCCCCGAGATCCCATGTGCTTGTATATGAAAGAGCCAGCGTTCCACTCAGTCCACACCCATCCCACCCCATCCAGTCCACCCCCACCCACTCCACTGCCTCCAAGCCTTCCTAGTCTGTTGAAACATCCAGGACCAGTTGACAGAAGGATCCGCCATCACCTGCCCCATTGGCAGTCCATCACTACGGACAGGTGGGGGTAGTAAATTGTCCGAAAGGGGTACTCCCTCCACTTCAAGACTTCCCCTCCAACCATGCCACCATCATACGATCATCTGTCAGGGGATCATTTGGCACTTCTCTGCAAGGAAGGCAAGGCTGTCTTGGTCAAGGGAGCCATAGAGAGGGTCCCCCTGCCAGAAGTAGGTTGTGGTTCTTATTCCCGCTACTTTCTGGTGCCCATCTGCGCAGATGTGGGGTTTCAGACTTCCCCTACCTCGATGACTGGCTGTTGAAGGTGAACTCACCCCAGGCTGTCACCTCGAACCTACAGAATATGGCGAACCTCCTGTATTCGCTGGGGTTCACTATAAACATGCCGAAGTCACACCTGACTCCCTCTCAGACGCTCCTTTTCATCGGATATGTTCTGAACGCAGTGCATTATTGGGTTTATCCTCCCGAAAGGGAGTCCAGGATATTCAGGCTATGATTCCGATGTTTCAGCCTCTATCCATGATTTCTGTGAGAATGACTCTGAGGCTGCTGAGCCTCACGGCCTCCTGTATCCTGCTGGTCCAACATGCCAGATAGCATATGCGGGCTCTGCAGTGGGACATGAAGTTCCAGTGGGCGCAGCATCAGGGGAATCTCTCCAACATGGTCCAGACCTCATAGGGGACTGAACTAGATCTGCAGTGGTGGCTGTTGAATACAGATTGGGTCAGTGGCAGATGCATCACTCCTGGGATGGGGCGGCCACATGGGAGAGGCGGAGATCAGAGGCCTCTGGTCTCTGACAGAGTCCGGGCTCCACATCAACCTTTTGGAGCTCCAGGCGATCCGACTTGCATTGAAAGCATTCCTTCCCTCTCTCAAATAGAAAATGGTGCAGGTGTTCATCTACAACACCACCACCATGTGCTACTGCAACAAGCAAGGCGGAGTGGGGCCGTGAACCCTCTGTCAAGAGGCTCTTCGCCTCTGGACATGGGTGGAACACCAGGGCATTTCCCTGGTGGTTCAACATCTGGTGGGCTCTCTGAACTCTAGAGCAGATGAACTCAGCTGTCAATGCATAGTCGATCAAGAATTGCGTCTCCATCCAGAGGTGGCGCAAGGTCTCTTTCAGCTTTGGGGAGAGCCTTGGTTAGATCTGTTCCCCTCCGCAGAGAATGTGCAATGTCAGCTGTTATGCGCATTGGCGTTTCCAAGGTGGCACTCACTCAGCAACGCTTTTTGTCAAGAGTGGAGCTCAGATCTCCTTTACGCCTTCCTGCAAATACCACTTCGGCCCAGAGATCTGAAGAAGATCAGGCACAACCGGGCCCAAGTAATCCTGGTGGCTCTAGACTGGACACAGAGAGTCTGGTATCCCAAGCTATTGAGCAAGTCCATCGATCCTGTGATCAGACTGCCCCTTTGGTAGGATCTTCTGTCGCAGCAGCAGGGGACGGTTCTTCACCCAAACCTGTCCAGTCTCTGCCTCCTTGCATGGAGATTGAGCAGAGCAGCTTTCGACCTTCCATCCGAAGTCTATGATGTTATCTTGGCAGCCAGGCGTCCCTCAACCAAAACGCTATACTGTTGTTGAAACAAATTTGTGGCATGGTGTATCAACAAATCTGTTGATCCCATTTCTGCACCTCTATCGGAGGTTCTCCTCTTCATTCTCTCTCTTGCCCAGCAGGGGCCTGCGCTGGGCACCCTCAACGGTTATTTGTCTGCCATCTCTGCCTTTTTAAGGCTGCCAGACCAACCTTCTGTGTTCAAATCTTCCATTGTTGGGAGGTTTCTTAAAGGACTCACTCACATGTTCCCTCATATCTTGTTCATAATGCCCCAGTGGGAGTTGAACTTGGTCCTCAAATATCTAATGTGTGCTCCTTTCGAGATTCTCCCCATCTGTCCCCTGCAACTCTTGACTCTAAAAACTGCCTTACCATCACCTCTGCTCGCAGAGTGAGTGAGCTTCATGCTCTCTCTTCGAAGCCACCAGTTGTTGCTGTCTATCCTGACAAAGTGGTGCTTTGTACTAGGGCTTCCTCCCTTCCCAAAGTGGTGACACCTTTTCATGTAGGCCAATCAATCACCTTGCCTACTTTTTACACAACCTCACATCCTTCTCATGAGGAGGAGAGACTCCAGTGTCTAGATCCAAAAAGAGCATTGGCGTTCTACCTCAATTGTACCAAAGATTTCCTTGGTGGACGATCAACTCTTTGTGGGTTATGTGGGTGCAAAGAAAGGAAGAGCGGTGCAGAAGAGGGCCATCTCACAATCGGTAGTCCTTTGTATCAAGATAAGCTGCGCTTTCGCGAAAAAGCAACCCAGAGGGTTTGCGTGTCCTCATTCCACCAGAGCAACTGCTGCTACTACAGCATTAGCACACAGAGTTCCAGTCCTGGATATCTAAACATTCACTACACATTAGTGCCTAGATTGTTATGTCCGCAGAGACAGCTACTTTGGCCATTCGGCCCTGCAGGACTTTTTGGTGTGATCTTAGTTCGCAGCCAACCACTGGGGATGGTATTGCTAGAGTATCTATTCTAAGGTAAGGAATCTGCAACTAGAAGTCTCTATCAGATGAACAAGCTACTTACCTTTGGTAACAATATCATATTCTAGTTGCAGATTCCTTACTCACCTGCCCATCCTCCCCGCACTACGAACTGATTTCTAGGGACAGGAACTTTCCCTTAAGGGCCCTTGTTTTGGTGCACCATTCTCAGTGTTCCTCAGTTTCTGCGCTAGTGGCGTGGAAAGTCGTGAAAAGGAACTGATGTCAGTGCGCCAAGGTGCCGCCTATATATGACCGTGACATAATCACGCAACCACATCACCAACGATGCCCGCAGAGTCAACTGATGCCATCTGATGGGGCGCAGGGGTACTGCTCAATGAAAATTCTCCGGATCCAGTCTGATGTCTGGGGGAAATTCTAAGGTGAGGAATCTGCAACTTGGTTATGTCTCTAACAGATATATCGCTACCGAAGGTAAGAAACTTGTTCTTTAGTAGTTTTGGAGTTATTATAGGAAAAATAAGTGTGTATATCTAGGGACGTGGATCCTCCGTTGATCTGACAGACCTCAACCAGAAAGTGTTGGCAGCCATCTTGGGAATTGAACTCAGCCGAGTACCAAGAAAAAAGTAAAATAAAAACAAAAAAATAGGAGGTGGTAGGGTAGGAATACCCTGACCCCCCTAAGCCAGGGTAAAAAATGATTTTTTAACTATTTTTTTTATTTTACATTTTTCCACAAATTTGCGGAGGATCCACTAACACACGGCAAAAAAAAACAAGCAAAGTCTCACATGCGTGTTTTTTAAATTGCCTCCAGGGTGGGCCAGGTCCTGGGTGGTGTATGTATGAACATAATTAGAAGGTCCTGCAGTTCCAGACCACTGCAGGCCCTGCACTTTATCATATAAATTTACACTTGTCTAGGGAGACAAACAGGCGTTTTTAGAGTTCTTCCCTGCAGGTCATAAAATACAAATGTTATTTTCTTCTTCAATGGCTTCTTGCACCCCCTTGACACAGTCTTGAAATGCATGGTATATGACTGTACAAGCAAACATATTTCAGCACATCCATGGGGCAATTGTGATTGCAAGCACTCCAAGCTTGTCCCTTTAGCGGGTCACCTTCCTGCTGTTTAACACAGAACGGGCCTTTGAGTGATACGGAATGGATTATAGTAGAAATCAATAGTACAGGTAACAAACATGACAAATGCAAGCTGGCCCCATCTCTGCTGGGAACCAAAGGTGCACCTGCTCTTGAAAAGCGCTGTTTATTAATACCTTAATACCACATTGCCGTTTGTTCAGCGGGTTATACATTCAGTGAGACTTCATTTTGTGTGAGCAGAAGCATACAATACTTGAGTGGCGGCTTGTGTAAGGGAAATGTAGCGTGGTGACGCGTGGCAGGGGAACGACAAAAAATATATATATAATTTAAAAAAATTAATTTACCTTTCTCGCTCCACCACTCTGACCCGCACCTCTGTCCTCCACTGCAGGCACAGGCTCCCAGCCTGCCCTACGTCCAATCCTAATGTGATTTCATACTTCTTGCAGCATGAAAGCAGTGTTAGGATTGGATGGAACTCCCAGCCAGGGTGCTCAGAGACAGTGAGAGTCTCTGCCTGCTGTCTGCAACCCGGCAAAGCAGTGCCGGGTTGGAGAGAGCCTTGTGCGCATGTGTGTTTGGCCGGCCCAAGATGGCTGGCCAAACATATATGCGAACTTTGTCCATGTCATTGCCCATGGCCCTGCTCCTTTTACAAGAAAACGATAATAAACATAGTTTTTTATCGTTTTCCAGTAAAAGTATTGCATCTGCTACCACTGGTGGAGGGGGATGGGTGACGCTCCTCTACCATAGCGGAGGAGCCACCCCTGCAATACTTATGCAAATACAGTTTACAATACAGTTTGTGGTTATCGATCAAACATCAGTGACAGCAGTTCTGTGTTGATAAATATTAATTAACATAGCTCTGTGTATGTTGCTTTAGTGAAAATTAACAAACCTAAAGGGATTGCAGTTGTTAGATCTAAAAGACTAGAGTGTCAGGAGAGATGTAGAGTTGATGTGAACAGGTAATATTGCAGTTGTTTCACAGTGTTTGCGCGATGAATAAAATTAAGGCTGTCACTCTGACAAACAAGACATACATTTGTCATTATAAATAAATAAATGAAAGCATAAAAAACGTGTACCCAGAAACACAGAGGGAAATAATCTCTTCTGAATTTAATATGAGAGCGTCTGTGTCTTAAATATTCACCTGACTTTGAGTCAATGTCCAGTTTACAATGCTGGTGTATTTTGTGCGCCAATAATACTTATAAAATGCAGCTGATTATTAAACACCCAGACACAAGATTGTGCACGCCGTCCCAGTCACGCAAACGCCTACAAATATCAACGTAAAAACGTTCAGACGCGTGTAAAACGCTGGCGCACAAACTCACGCTCACAGTCGGCCATCAACAAAAAAATACACACAGCTACATGCTTTGTTACAAACACACATATACACTGTAACACACGGACACTTAAGCGTAATCAAGCACACTCTCTTACCAACTGAAATCCACACACAGCCCCGCACTCACATACACACGCAGTTACGTACAATATGCCTCCCTCTGTCATTCTGTTATACATACACGGTCCTTCTTTCTCACAGCCCTTCTCACAGTTAGATATACACAAAAGTGAACCCTCACATGTACAAAAAACCTTCTCTCATACATCCACCACCTTCTCGCACTCTCTCAGCCCCTGGTTTTAATTGAGTTTTCCCACATAAGATATTTGAACAAATATTAAACTAACAACATAATTCACAATTCTTTACAGGCTCCACGTATAAATGTTTTGGGGGAACATTTCATATTTAAAACTGGAACCGTATTGCAAAGGCATTATAGGTAGGAAATAGAATTAAAAAGAAAATTACTGAAAACCAAAGTCTAAGGAACATTATAGTTAGGTTGAGATTGTGAACACACAAAACCACAGAAAGTCAGCAGTTATAATAAGAGTCATCTCAAATAACTATAACTCGTGCCCAAGGTAACTATAACTTGCGCCCTCGACATGCACTGCTAATTACCCCACATATCACATTACTCATGACATCTATTACATTATTGATAATATCAGTGCAACATTTGCTGTAAAAGTATTGGTAAGAAAACTGTGCAAAGCGGGGGCACGAAGTTACAGTTACTTAAGAGAACTGTAACTACAACGACTGAAATGAGTTTTGTGTGTGTAAAATCTGAACCTAACTATAACGTCTCTGTAACTTTTGGTTTTATAGTGAAAAAAAAATACATATATAAATCTCTTTATGACTCAACCACTCAGTTCATAGCTATCTCTTGGGGAGATAGTAGTATTGAGCAATGAAATTAGATGCAATTTGGGGTGGGTGGGATACTAACAAACCTATTTTTTCATAAAGATCTAATAATTCAATAAATCATTGTGGAAGAAAAGAAAAAAATGATTAACAAATCCTCCCAGTGTTTATTCTGCTCAAATTGCCTGCCACTGTGTAATATCTATCTATCTATCTATCTATCTATCTATCTATCTATCTATCTATCTATCTATCTATCTATCTATCTATCTATCTATACACATATATTTATGATGGCTACTTCTAAACACAGATTACTCACCTGTAGAGTATCCCACATTTGCCAGTATGGATATGTAAGCTTTCACAGCAACACTACCAGTTGGTGCTATTAGACTGCTCGTTGATTGTGTTCTGCTCTGGAAGTGATGTACTGGAGCCGCACATATGCCCAACTCCCACACCAACCTATTTTTCTTTCTTTCTGAGCCTTCAACTGCATCTGAAGTTCTGCTCCTTTTTTCATCTCTTTGACATTTTTTTTCAAAACTGAATCCCACCACCTGGGGCTACTCCAGAGGTCTGGTGTATAGACAGCACCAGGGTCTATCACCGCCACTGTAGTAACCTCAGTTGTTTCATAGGTTGGGATGGGGTTCAGGCAGATAACGTGAGGTCACAAGGGGCTAATCTTCCCAATCCCCACCCACTTGGCATTATGCTCCAAGCTGCTTTAGTTTCCCTTCATGAGGCGCAGCTACCATGTGGGTGGCAGGATACATTGTCTCCTATGGTGGCAGTCTAACACATCCAAGAAATGAGTCCTCCAGATCTTCCAGCAGGTCTATGTTGCTCAGTTTGTTGCTGACTCAACACAGCTTTTGCTCAACCAATCATGTATTTATAAAGCAAGGCTTATCACCCGGAGGGTCTCCAGGCTCTGTTTGGAAGGATGCAGATCAGTCCTAAAGCCAGGTCTTGAGGTCCTTCCTGCACTGGTTCAGCGAGGGAGATTGCCTGAGGTGGAGAGGTAGCTTGTTCTAGGTTTGCGTCGCGAGGTAGGAGAAGGGTCTTCCTCCAACTGAGTTCTTATGAGGGCCAGCTAGACCGAGCAAAGCTGTCTAGTGGGTGTGTAGAAGGAGAGGTGGTGTTTGAGGTAGGTGAGTCTGATGTTGTGTATGGCTTTGTATGCATGTGTGAGATGCTTGAAGGTGATTCTTTTGTTCACTGGAAGCCACTGGAGGTCTCTCAGGTGTGCAGTGATGTGGTTGTGGCGGGGTATGTCCACGATGAGTCTAGCCCCAGCATTCTAGATTCTCTGGAGTCTAGTTTGGAGATTCTTGGTGATACTGGCATAGAGTGTGTTGCCATAGTCGAGCTTGCTGCTGACGAGTGCCTGGGGGAGTGGTATTCTTGCCTCGATGGGGATCCATTTGTAGATCTTTTGGAGCAGACGAAGCATGTGGAAGCACAATGATGAGACAACGTTGGCTTGGGTCATTGAGAGCGAGGAGTTGAGGATGAAGCTGAGGTTGCGTGTGTAGTCTGTGGGTGAGGGGGGCCCTTGAGAGCTGTGGGCCACCAGAATTCATTCCAGGCAGCGGGGGTGGATTCAAGGATGAGGACCTCAGTCTTGTCGGAGTTGAGCGTGAGACAGTTGTCTTTCAACCATGCGGTGACTGTCTTCATTCTGTTGTGAAAGTTTTTCTTGGCTGTTGATGGTTCGTCATTGAGGGAGAGAATAAGCTGGGTGTCGTCTGTGTAGGAGATGATGTTGAGGCCATGGTGTCTGATGATGCTAGCGAGTGGGGTCATGTAGCTATTGAAGAGTGTGTGGCTCAGGGAAGCAGCTGGTCTCCGTCGGTTTCGATGTGAATGGTGGAAGCCTGCCTCTCTGGGTTCTGCCAATGAGAAATGAGCAGATCCACTTGAGGGCTTTGCCGCGGATGCCGGCTTCATGTAGTCTGGTGCAGAGGGTGGTGTAGGAGACAGTATTGAAGGTGGTGGAGAGGTCCAGGAGGATGAGGGCTGCTGTTTCGCCGTGGTCGAGGAGGGTGCGGATGTCATCCGGGGCTGCGAGGATTGCAGTCTCGGATTGGGAGTGGTCCAGGATGTGGTTGGTTTCAATCAATTCAGTGAGCTGGGCGTTAATGGCCTTCTTGATGACTTTGGCTGGGTAGGGGGGCAGTGAGCTAGGTCTGTAGTTTTTCAGGTCCGTAGTTTTTCAGGTCCGTTAAGTCGGCAGAGTGTGCCCAGATCAAAACAGCTCTTAAAGCTGCACCTATCCATTTTACTACAGGAGATGCAAGCCCTACTTCCAAAAAAAGGCCATCATTAGGCTGCAGGCATTAGAAATAGGGACCAGTTGTTACTTCCACCAGTTCCCCGTTCTGAAGAATGGAGGCTTTCGTCCTATTTTAAATCCTGCCCTATGAATGCCTTCTTACAGAAGAACGAATTCAAAATGGTCACACTGAACCAGGTTCTGTCTGCCCTGGATCCAGGCACCTGAATGGTGGCCTTGGACGTGCAGACGTGTTTTTTCCATGTGCCTGTACCGCAGTCCCACAGATATTACCTGCAGTTCAATGTCAACCAAGAGCATTTTCAGTTTGCCAAGCTTTCCTTCAGGATTCCCATTGCCCCTTGGGTGTTCACAAACTCATGACTGTTATTGCTGACCACACTTGGCCTTGTGCAGCCTTCTTGTCTACTTTGCTAAGTTGCCTATGTGTGCTCTGCAGTGGAATCTGAATTCTCAGTGGGCCCAGCACCAATGGATCCTGACAGTCATTATCCAGGTTTCGGAGAACAATGTACACGACCTGCAGTAGTGGTGGCTTGGCTGCAGTCTGACCAGAGTCAAGCCCCTCACCCTTCTCCACCCATAGCTGAAAGTGGTGATGGATGCATCACTGTTGGGTTAAGGAGGCCATCTGGGGCAAGTGGAGATCAGATAACTAGTTTCCAGCAGAAATCTATATCCACATAAATGTGCCTTCTTGCTGTCCATCAAGGGAAGGCTGGCATAGGTTTTCACGGACAACTCCACTGCCATGTGGTACTGCAATAAGCTGAGTGGATTGGGGTGCTGGGTCCTGTGCGAAAAAGTGCGGCACCTCTGGAGTTGACTGGAGCATCACAGTAACTCCATTATCATTAACCATCTAGTGGGAACTTTAAACTTCAGGGTGGGCAAACTTAGCTAGTGATGCCTGGTGAATCACAAATGGCTATTGCACCCCTAGGTGGTGCAGAACATCTTTTGACAGTAAGGAGGATCCTAGCTGGATCTTTTTGCCACTGTTGAGAACAAACAGTATCAAAGGTTTTGCACATTGGAGTTTCCAACCACCCTCTTTAGGAGGCGCAGTCAGGCAAGACTGGAACATGGTTCTCCTGTGCACCTTTCCGCCTGTGTCTCTCCTGCCCCAAATTCTAACAAAGATCAAAGACAGCAGGGCCCATGCCTTCCTAGTGACTTTGAATAGGGCCAGGAGAATGTGATACCCATAACGTTTGGTATTGAGCATTTGTTCCCTCTACAGGCTACCACATATAAGGGTCATCTGCGCAGTAGCAGGGCAGGAGTCTGCATCCAAACCTGCCGAATCTACACCTCTATGCTTGCAGATTGAGCAGTGGCAGTTGACTGCACTTGATCTACCACCAGAGGTCGTGGATGCCATCCTTGTTGCCACTCTTCTGTCTACGAATTCCATTTATGCTGGCCGCTAGGACAGATTTGTAGCTTGGTGTGGAATTAAAAAAATAGACCCTTTGGAAGCCAAACTGTTGGATTTTATGTTGTTTGTTTTGTGTTTGGCAGAGCAAGGCCTTGCAGTGTGCACTGTTAAAGGTCATTGGTCAGCTCTTTTGGGCTTTTTTTTTACATCTGACCTTGTGTTAAAAACATATTATTATGTTGTTTATTAAAAGGTTGTTACAGGTTCTCTCCAAGACCATTTGCAATGCCACAGTGGGGCCATAATTTGGTCCTGATATTCTTCATGGGCACCCCTTCGAGCCAATGCGCAATCGCTCATTTTGTCTTCTGAGTCTCAAAACTGTATTCCTCACTAAGATAATTTCAGCTTGTGGCATGATTGAACTCCACAGTCTCTAGATGCATCTGTCCTACAGCACTTAATTCCCGGTCAAACGAGTGTTGAAGACCATAGTTAGCCTTTCTGCCCAAAGTTGTTACTCCTTTCATGCTTGGCCACTGTCACCATCCCAGTGTTATTTTCTTTGCCTCACCCCTCGATAGAGAAGGGGAGAGACTTAGTTGATTTGACCCCAAAAGAGTCTTAAGTTTTTACATCGATCTCACCAAAGACCATCGGAGGGACAATCAGCTTTCTGTGAGGTTCTTAGAGCTAAGAAAGGCAATTCAGTGCAGAAATGGACTTTGTCTATGTGGCTAGTTCTTTTCATTAAGACCTGCTAGGCATTGGCCAAGAAACTGTCTCCAGATGGACAGAGGGCTCCTTCCATCTGGACCATAGCTGTTAATTCTGCATTTGACACGAGGTGTGCCTGTTCTTGACATCTGCCAGGCCATGTTGTAGGTGTTAAGGGTCCCATTCATGAAGCACTGCTGCCTTGACAGACAGGTCTGACAGGATTGGCATTTTACCCTTTGGGTCCTGTAGGACCTTTTGGTCTGAATTCACTCCACAGACCCACCACTTTTAGGAGTCAGTTACTTAGCTTCTGTAATGCTCCACTAAATTATAACCAACAAATTTCAGTTTTGGTTGTTAAATATTAGTTCTTATATAATTTCCACAGCTAAGTATAACATCACTGTAACCACTGGCTTTTTCAGTGATATTTTTTGTGTGTGTATATATAATATGCATATATATATATATATATATATATATATATATATATATATATATATATATATATATATATATATATATATATATATACACACACACACACACACACAGAGATACATGACACTGGTGTGGCGGCAATAGCACACGTTTAGTTATAGTTAGGTCTTAATAACTTTGATATAATTCCACCAATCTCCACAGAATTTTCCTTTACAAAAAAGTTCAGCCAGTTGGGGCAAGACAAAGGGAGGTCCCAAAAGTGGGATTTCTCATTTTAACCCTTTTATGAAAGTTTGTTCGCTGATAAACAAAAAACATTGGAACAAAATTAAGTTAAAACACTCACTTTGGTTTGAACGCTGGAGATTTTTCACCCATGGGCTTATTCGGTACCAGGGATCTGCACTAGGAACCGTGATTCTGAACAATCAGATTGGTTGGGTGCACCATTGAGTCCCGCAGTATCGAAAACAATTTAGGCAGGTCACAAAAGCCGGGAAGGTCAGTGAGTTGGGGGGGATTCAGAGGACCACCCTGTTGTTAAAAAATAAAACAATATATATATTTTGTTGCATGACCGATGGTGATACACTGGAATCCAGTAAGGCTGAAGCAAGACTCCCTGCCATGGTGCTGTGGTGCCTTGCATGCTTCCGTACCATGGGACCAGAGTCACTGCACTATTGCTTGTACTGCAAATTAGAAACCAGAGAAGAAAGTGTAAGATCATTGTTATCAATCATCCCCCATAGCGAACACCTGTGCTTGTTTTTCCTGCTTCAAGAACTGGTATCATCAATGAGGAAAGATGTCATCAATGTTATCATTTAACATGCAGTGAATGAGGCAGTGTGTTGACTGAGATCAAATGAAGACACATTTCTGTTGGCAATGTAACATAGTTTTAATCATCAACTGCTGGCTGGTCAGTCAGCCCCTCAGAACTGAAGCTGATCTCAAAGTACTGCTCACAGGTAGCTCCTTTTTATACTCAATAATTACAATGACCATGCATTTTATCTTCAAAAAGCATATATGCAAATCATGAAATAAGACAAGTTACTGATATACTTCAATGTATACATGGCACCACCTGCATCCTTGAACCTGTGTCCTTCTTCTCTCTGTTCCCCCTATCTTGCCATCCTAACAGAACTTTGAAACTTTAACCTTCCTTCCCTTGGTGTGTTTGTGGTCACTGCGCACTACCCAGGAATTCTTATCTGACTTTCTATACTGCTGACTAAACCTATCTTTTATCACATATTTTCTGAACAGCGTCTCTACTAACAATTGGAGTGGGGTTGCATGCTTGTGCTGTGACTGTACATTCTTCAAGACTTTGTTTTTCATGTTTTCCTGTTTAGCTAAACTTGCTGATCTTGTGTTCTGCCTTCCTGTGACCTCTCACCTACTATGTGTCCTTGTGAAACTTAGAGCCTGATTTAGATCTCGGCGAATGGAATACTCCATCATAAACGTGACAGATATCCCATCCGCCGTATTATGATCCCAATAGAATATTATGGGATCATAATATGGCCGACTGGATATCCGTCATGTTTATTCTCCTCCACTGAGATCTAAATCAGGCCCTTAGGCTTGTACAGTTCTACAACGCTTTCTGCTGATGTCTGTGGTGTTGAGACGTCCTCACAGTTTATATTTGCCTTGACATACCCCCCTCTAGTTGATATTTCAACTATTTCCTCTGACCCTGAATCTACGCTCGGTATCAGCGGATATGTGTTCCTCTTGGCATCTGTTACCTGTTCTGGTGATTTCTCAGTGAACATCCCTCCTACCTTGGTGCTAACTTATTTACAGCATGCTATCACAAATTGAAAAACACTATACATCAAAAGCAATACCACAGTAATTAGCAGCATGTCCTGACATCCTGGATGGTAGCCAATCAAACCAACTGTTAAACCATTCATCTGGAGCACCTCCTTCATCTACCATTCTCTTTTGCAAATTATGCAGAGTTTGGCTGGCCTCCGTCAATATTTCATTGTACTCATCCTGTCTTGACGCACACATACACCCCACCTCCATTGCCGCCATCAAGACCAGCACATACCTGTCCTGGATTAACATTACTCTCATGGATCTCAGTTCTTCTTTAATGGCATTGAACCCCGCTTCAGTGGTATTGATCACTCTCATCAATTCACACCTACTGTTTTGCAACCATCAAGCAGTTGCTTTTGCCTGAACAAACGGTAGGACTCTTCTGAAGAACAGCTGGACATCATTGAACAGCCTGTGCTCTGAGGGGACATTTTCTCAGGTCATAGTACCATAATATTTTGCAGTTCGTTCTCTGTAATGTTGGTGAAGCAGGGTAGTTGGATGGCTAATGGGATGGTCATCTAACTTGGAAATGTCCATTCCTGGAATCACCATGGAGCCGGCGTGAAAGGTGACCTAAGAGTAGAGGCCACACCAATCTGGAGGAAATTGCATGTGTAGCCACTTTCCGCACTGCCAGTAGTAGTCCATCAGGCTGAATGTGCCCCCTGCATGTCAGCGTTGTATATTGTGGTATTGCTCTTGGTGTTTTTCTCTGCAATGATGGTGCCATTCCCTCCGAAACATAAAGAAATAGATATTAAATCAGTGACTGACTGGGGGCTTACTGCACCATCCACCCAGGTGTATTGTGCAATTTTGTTGCCCCGTGTATGTGCACACTTCCCTATTGCGTCCATATCAGTGCCATTCCATAGGGATATGGCCCTGCAGGTGAACTCGATATTGGGATGTCACTGATCATGGGCATAGACTGATCCAGTGATTTTGAGTCCTTTCTTATGTGCACAGTCCGGGAGTAAGGGGTTTACTAAATAATTGCTGCACCTGGTGGGTGGGCGCACCACCCCTTTAAAGCCTAAGTCCAGTACTGCTGCTATACATTCTTTGGCCTTGTTATCACCTATTTTCTTAATTTGCCTTATTTCTTCTTCAGTGCTCTACCTATCTGTGAGGATATTTAATGCTTCCACTAGTGAGTCATATTTTGTGGCATTAACCCTAAAATGTGCTACTTGGACATGTGTCTGCTGCATTCGGGCCTTAATTATACAAAGGTAGAGGTCTAAGAGGCATAAGGTGGTCCCTCGGGGTACTTCTTTAGGTGAATGTAATCTATCTCACCCTGTGGTGTTGGGGTATCAATGAACATACAAAGCATGATTGATTGGTGCTTTCTAGTCCTATTTCTGACATATGTTGATACCATATATTAGATAATACAATAGCATGAATAGTATGAGATACATTGCTATGTATAGCATCTATTTCTCTCCACACGTGCATGGCATTTTCACATAATCTTAGACATGGGTCGTAAAAGCACAAGGTGAAAGTAGCTATATTAAAATACATAAAAGGAAAACTTTGAGTCGAGAAAAGTGTCTCACTTGTGCATTGGAGGAGGGATTTTTACAGTTTATCACCCGTTCCCCCTCCCCCACTTTTTCCCTTTCTGTCTGTATAGGTGTGTGATGAAAGGCAGGGTCCAATCAAACATCTGATACAAGAATCCATGGTTTTCAGCTGTCCACTTTTATCTCTGTGGGGATACTCCTTGTCACTGAGAAGGGGCCATCAAGTTTCGGGTCTCTCCATTTCCAAACTAAATTGTGTATGTGCACTTATTGGCTATTTGCTAGGGGACCAGGCTGATGGACTACGGTGGTGCTCGTCTCCTTCTTTGATAACTGTTTAGAAAATAACTTTGCCGCTTTTGTTAGTTCCGAATAATAGTATCCCATTTCATCATGCAAAGCCCCATCTGAGATACTTGCAGTTGTTGCACCTGTCAATCATATCAACGAAATCCAAGTATAACATTTTAAATTAGCCTGTTAGGTGAGGTATCTTTGATGTAATCACTTTTAGTGTGGGTTTAGTGTTGTCCTCTTGGCATACTGCGCACTCTGCAATATACATGGTAGTGATTGAACCAATCTGCTTGCATTGTAGCGCTTAGCCTGTTTCAAGTTGTGATAGTAAGTCTTTGTGCATTACTGGTGCCCCATCAAACTTAAGGAACACTCTTTTTTCCCCTCTTTGAATGCTAGAATGAACTGCGGTGGTGACATACGGTCAGTTTTAATAAACTTCCAGTCCCTTACCCTGGTGTAATGCTTCAATGATGGCCACCTATTCTGCTGACAACTATCTTGGTGGTCCTGGAATGTACATATTCCCCCTTCTCATCATCACCATCACTCTCATCCCGTCTCTGAGGAAGCAGGTCTGGATATACAGCACCCTCCTCCTCCAAGAGGGGGATAGAATTCCTCACAGCCACATTGTGCAGCATGCAGCAGGTCACCGCTATTCTACACACCTTTTCAGGCCCATAGGCCAGGGAACCGCCATAGATATGTAGGCAACATAATCTAGACTTCAGGAGACCTGTTGTGCGCTCTGTCACCCTCCTAGTACGTCCATGGGCCTCATTGTAATTCCTCTCTGCATCTATTCCGGGATTCCTCACTGGTGTCAGGAGCCAATGTATGTTGGGGTAGCCAGAATCACCTAAAAAAAGGGGGCAAAACAGGACTGTCAATGACAACCCTTAGTGGCAGACAGCCTGGCTGTCTGCTATGTGGCAATAAGTGTCAGAAACACCTACCTATGATCCATCCTCTGTCCCCTTCTAGTTGTTCCATCTTGTGTAGCACACTACTGTTCCTTAGCACAAAGAAATCATGGACTGATCCAGGGAACATGGCATTCACATGTGAGATGTACTGGTCTGCAGTACACACCAATTGAATGTTCATGGAATGAAAGTTCTTCCTGTTTCTCTACACCTGTTCACTGACCCTTGGGGGGATGATAGCTATGTGGGTGCCATCGATGGCACCTATCACATGGGGTATGTTGGCAAAGGCATAGAAGTCCGCCTTGAAGGCAGGGAGGTCAGCACTTTGGGGAAACCTCACATAGGACTGCAGGTGTCGTACAAATGAATTCAGGAATCTGGACCGTATAATGCTAAACATTGGCCGTGAAAAACCTGCACCCATGCCCACTGTCAATTAAAATGAGCCCGTGGCCAGGAACTGGAGTGCAGAGAGCACCTGTACTTCAGTAGGGATGGCATGCTGATTCCGATTAGCCTGTCTCAGTGCTGGATTCAGTAATGCACAAAGTTCATGAATAGTAGCACAAGTGAGTCTGTAATTGATAATAATGTGACACTCCACCATGGTCCACAAATCAACAAGTGGTCTGTACACCGATGGGGCCCTCCCTCGCCACAAGGGTCTATACCTAGGAGGAGTATAGAACACATGTGAGGAACACACACACACATCTGCACACATTGTTTCTTATTCAGAACTGCTGGCATGATTGTCGGCGACACAAATGCTTAGTATGTGTGACATTACAGCAACATGACCACAATGATATATCAGGACTGTTCAGCTGAGATAATGTATATTGTTACATGCCTATGGGTATTTAGGGGACAATAGGTCCTGCATGGTGCTAATAAGGGTTTTACAACTGCATAGTTAAGGCCAAAACGTCTGGCCCCTGTAATCCAGAAGTGTAGTGGAGGAAGTGACCTCATACTGCTAGCGGTTGGCATAATAGCGCAAGGTGGTGTTAACCGCAGTGCGCATATTCATTGGTTAACATGGTTGTCAATGGGCATTCATAGCGGTATCATGATCGCCGTCGGCGGTGATGGTACACACCGCCGCGGTGCGTACGCAAACTCGTCACCCCAACTTAACTTGACTCCCGGATCTTGTGCCTGCAAGTACTCCACTGAGTGTACTGCTGTGTCCTGCCTCTGGTCATGGAAATGGCACGTGTTGCAGGGGAAGGGGCCCCGGCCTTCACCACTGAGGAATTGGAGAAGCTTGTGGACGGGGTCCTGCCCCTGTACGCCAAGCTCTACGGTCAGCCAGAGGTACAGGTGCGTAGGAGGATTAGGGGGCATGGATGTGTGTGTAATGGTGGTAGATGGCTGTATACATGTCTACGCGTGACACTGTATAGTCCTTGCAAGTCCTCCCAACGAGGAAGGGGTGCCCGTCGGGCACTGACCCCTCCCCCTTATGCACCGCATTCTGGCGGTGGCGTACCCGGACCTGGATGGGTGCTTGAAGGCTGCACAGCAGTCATAAGGGGGCGAGTACAAATACCATACTTTGGCTCCTTGATGGATGTGTGTGCGGTTGTATTTATGCTGTCTAGTGGCAGGGACTCCGACTGATGTCCATCTACATAATGGCCCCTGTCGGGAGTAGGGTGTAAGGGTCAAGTCTGCAGTACGTCGGGTCCTTCAGTGCTGTGGGGAATGGCTGTAGAGCAGGGTTGTGGTCACTAGTCAGGGGCATAGCATGTGTATAGCGTTAGGGGCTGCCTGGTGGAATATTTTCAGGGTGGGTGTATGTGTGAACCAGTTATGTACCTCCATTCAGCTATTTACAAATGTCTCTCCTGTTTTATCTCCTCATCCCTGTTCTCTTGTGTTGTCTGTGTACATCAGCATCATTTGGTGAGGGAGCTGAGGCACCGGCGAGTGGGGATGCAGCAGCCCACGGTTCCTCTGAGGCAGAATCGTCCGACTCCAATGGGACCAGTGGGTTGGAGGGCGAGGGGAGTACCACGGGGGAGGCAACTACCACTGTAGGTAGGGACTCTGATACCTCCTCCGATGGGAGCTCCCTGGCGGTGGCGGACCCTAGTGGGCCCCCCCCCTCTGTGTTATCTTCCGCCACCCCCATACCATCACCGCCCTCCCATTTGCTCCCCACTGAGTTGCCCGTGCCCACTCACACAGAAAGGTGGGCGTCTCCTTCGCCCCAAGCACATACTCCCCTGCCCCAGTCAGCCTTGCTGCCCTCACAGAGGAGGCTGTTCACCTCCTTAGAACATCTCTGTAGGGCAGACAACTATTGTCAATGCCATCTAGGGGCTAGCATCAGAGGTGTAGCAGACCAATGCCTATCTGGATGGCATTCACGGTGCTGAGTTTGGCCTACAGAGATCTTTTCAGGCGCTGGCCTCCTCTTTGACTGCAGCCAGTGTCCCTGGTCATTCCATCTCCCCTCCAACCACCTCTACCCCTTCCAGCACCCCATTGCCTTCACTCGTCCAAAGCACACATTCTGACACGCAGGCACACACCTCAACACACAAGAAGCACACTTCAAAACACAAGCACCACACCTCCCACCATAGGCATACACACCGCCAACATGCACATGCACACACACCAAAATCCACTTCCCCAGTGTGTCCACCTCTTCCGCCTCCCTGTCTGTCCCCTCTACATGCACACCCACAGGCACCGCACCCTCATTCAATGTTGCTAACCCTATTCTTGCAGTCGCCACTATATCAAACATCCATTCATGCACCCCAGACACCACACCTGCACTCACCACAACGTCTTTAGTTGACACATGCAGTACACTCACCAGACTTGCAGACACCCAGACAACATACATTTACACTGGCAGCCTGTCTTGTCACACTGAGTCCACCCCCCTCCTCCCAAGACACTCAAATGCACCAAAAAAAACACCCATCACACATCCACCACACCTCATCATACTGTCCAGTCACCTTAACCCACGTCACGCACACCTACACCTCTTACAGCCACTCCCTCTACCTCCACTTCCACGCCTTCCTCCAGGACCACCCCAATTGCACCTAAGATACTTCTCCTATCCCGTGTAGACCTATTTGAACCCACTGGCCCACCCCATCTCGTCCCTAAACGTGCCCACCTCCTTGCCCTGTCCACTTCTCCCAAGTCACAGCCCGCCCCTGTCTGCCCTTCCCATTCCTGTACTACCTCCCCTGTGAGGAAGAGACCCCGTGCTGGCCCAGGAACATCTGCCGCTCACCAGGCCAAGTCCACTCCACCAGCTGCAAGCACAAAATCCAAGCCCCCTCCACCTTCCAAATGTAAATCTAAGCCCCCCCTCCCAGTCGTAAGTCCCCAACCCCACCACCCCGTGCCCCTGTTCCCAGAGGTGCCTGGATGCTCCATTGCTGCCCCTACGAGGTGGAGTATCGTTGCACTTGTGGGAGTCATGTTGGGACCATTATGGCCCATCAAACTACTTACTCTGGATTGGCCTTATGTTGCACTTATATTGCTCATTGAGCAGCATAACGTTAATGTGTGGCCTGTGTTGTGTATGGCACACTCTGGATCCTTGGTTTATCGTTTCATTGTTTGGGGGTGTTGAGCACGTGTGTACTTTGGGCAGGTTGAATTTGCCTTGTGTCGGGTAAGTACCTCTTGCTGTGGGGTGAATGGCTTGTGCTGCTGTGAAGGGTTGTGGGAGCGTTGCTTGGGTATGTAACTGTGCCCTCCTTCCCATTTTTAGTAGGTTGCAGTACTTACCGTCATTGTCTTCGTCTGCGGTCTCGGTTGTGGAGGTATATGGCAAGGAGCAGGGCTGGCATGATCTGCAACTCTATCCATGTCTGCTTTGGCATTTTGTGTGAGTCTCCGGTGAGTGTTTCCTTATATTTGGTTTGTTTCCGCCTGGCTTTGGGTGGCGGTGGTTCCCGCCCCGGAACTGACGGCGGTCTAGTGCTTCATTATTTGATGGGCAGATAGGGCCTTTCCGTCGGCCTGTGGGCGGGCTCTGCCATCGTTGTCAGCACTCCTCTGTTGGCAGTGAGTGGTTTTCAGGATACCTGTGTTTAAGTTGGTTCATTATTTGGCGGTTCGGGCCGCACATCTGTTGGCGGTTGTTACTGCCACCCCCGGCGGTGCGGTGTTTACCGCTGTGTTCATAATGAGGGCCTTAGTCATGTGGTAACCTTTCCTTTTGACCACATACCATGCTGGTGTGTCAGGCTCTGGTGGTAGTAGAATCTCATCAAATTTCTTTCTTCTGTTACAACACTTAAACATGTTACAGAAACAACTCATTGCAATGTAATAGTTGTTTTATACTGCAGTTTAAGTTTAACTAGATCTGGTTTGCAACCTGTATTTGTTTCTGGGTTGTTGTAGCTACCTTCACCCTTTTATACCTGGGACTTTAATGTAGAATATTAATTTAGAGTCTCGTATTCTCTCTTCTGGGGGGATGTTGCTGGTAATGAGATAAATATCCAGTGTAAGGAACTCAGTAACTCTGTCTCCCTTATGATTGTTTAAAAGTGATTTCTGTCTTATTCTCCATTTTTTTCACTCTTACATTTCATACAATGATGCATGTATATAATTGGCCACCTCCTCCTGTTCCATGAATTCAGTGTCTGATCATGCTCAGAGTAAAGTCTGTTGACACCAATCTTTTGATTGTCTACATACTAAAATGTCAGACGCCACCATGCGCCGGTTTGCCAGCCTCAGTCACTTTCCGGGGAAGATGTCCCTTCCAGGTGAAACCCCATGAGTAATGCACTATCATTTTATTTTGTTTAGCATTCTGTTGGAACCGGGATTTCCACTATCATATGTCTGGAACCAGGATTACCACATTTCATCTGGCTTGAACAGAGATTACCACATTTCACTTCCTACAAATATTATAGTATTAGGAAGTATCCAAACAATCATTCATGCGTTTCCTTAACTGTCCCCTTTGTTATCACTAATGACTCATGCAATTGCAGATTTTAAGGTAGGGAGTTCGAGTTGCCCTCACCTGTATGACGCCAACCTTGGAACTGACCTGGCTCTGTGAATAGGCAGATCTTTAGTTAAACAGGGTGTCTGTTTACCTTATTTTCTGGACAGTAATCTATTCAGTCAGGGCAGGCACTTCTCCACCAGCAGTGAAGACAAACTGGACTCCTGGATGGCTCGCCAAATGTTGACTGTGAACAAACAAAGACACAATTCTGTTGGCAATACAATATTGGTTTAATCATCAACGGCCGGGAAGTCAGTAAACCCCGCAGAACTGAAGCTGATCTCAAAGTACTGCTCGCAGGCAGCTTCTTTTTATACTAAAAGAACTACAGTGCATTTATTTGTTAACTTTTTTTTTTACCGCAGTATTTCGTACATTTTTGTTTTTTTTAGTATATAGAAAGTTACAAATATTTTTCCCTACTTATACTACTTTATACCACTTTAATAAAGTGGCAATGGGTAGGGGAAAAATAAAACATATTTTACAGATATAGGTGGTCATTATGACATTGGCGGTCAGCTAACAGCCATGCCGGTGATGGTGGTAATACTGCTGCCAGGCTGGCGGTAATGACCGCCAACTTATGACAATGGCGGTGATCCCTCCCATAGACAGCCAATGCACCACCCCTACTGCCAGTGCGGTATGACCACTGAACACGGCAGTAGACCTTTACAGGCAGACGGAAGACAAGGATCTGCCCACCGTATTATGACATAGCACACCACCAGGATTCCTGGAGAATCAGCAGAGGAGTCAGCGGCCACCACGGAACCAGAACTGGAAGTCTTCCCGATGCTGTACCATGCGATGGCCGTCCAGGAGCACCAACGCCGATGAAGACCACAACGGTGAGTACAGCTGAGGGAGGGAGGGAGGGAAGAGTGACACACGCACAGCACACGCCATACACACCACACACCCAGATCAATCTGCAGAGTAATTCAACAGCACCAGAACCCAGGAGCAAAGAAAGCAATGACACATACCTCTGGTTCTGCCACTGTAATCATGTTGGTTGACGAGCTCAAATTCAAATAAATAAATATATACATATTTACAGGCAGGGCTCTTGGCCAGTCCAAAGTTTGCAGATGGCCAAAGGGCAACGTCCAAGGCCCAACCTGACTCCTGACAACATTGGCAGGGGCATCATGTTGGAAATAGGGAGGGGCCGGAATGCCACTCTTGGGCCCCTTAGTGGCAGCTGAAGTCTTAGAGGGATGAACAGGGCTCCATTTGGTGCTGGAGGTGCTGGGCTGGGAAGGTGGGACTTTTCTCTTATGGGCAGGACGGGGGGAGGAGGAGGAGGAGGGGGAGGGAAGAGGTCAAGGCAGGAAAGGAAAAGCTTCTTAGGACCAATGGGACGGATTGTGGGAGGTGGTATGGGAGTGGAGGTAGAGGGAGTGGTTGTAGGAGGAAGAGGTGTGCTGGATTTGGGTGCAGGTGCATGACTGTGTGCATATGTGAGGGGGGGTTGTTAGGGGTCTGAGTAGGAGCGTTTGTGTGGTTTTGGAGGGGGGCAGACAGAGAGGGGGAGGACAAACTGGACGTGTGGATGGATGTTGTGGTGGTGTCTGCAAGTTAGGTGGCTGTGCTGCATGAGGTGGTGATGGTGGGGGTGACTGTGCATGTGGTGTGTGGGGTGCATGTCTGCGTGTCATCTGTTTTGGTGACTGTGGACTAGGATTTACAGCTGGCAGGATCTAGGACTGTTGATGCAGTGCATGCAGGTGTGAGTGCTCATGTGACTATGAGGGAGAAGGAGAAGGGGGAGACAGTGGAGGCAGTGGCTGTTGTTGTTGTGTGTGCATCTGTGTGTTGGCTGTGTGTGTGCTTGTGGACTGAAGTGTGGTGCCTGTGTTTGTCTGTACGAGTCCTGTCTGTTGTTTTGGGTGCATACTTGTTAGAATGCGTGCGTTGGATAGGTTGGGAGAGACGAGACAGGGACTGGGACAGGTAGTTGGAGGGGGGATGGAAGAAACAGGGGCACTGGCTGCCATCAGAGAGGAGGCCAGAGCTTTAAACGATATCTGTAGGGCCACCAAGCCGCTGTGAATGCCCTCCAGGAAGGCATTACATTGCGGCATCTGGGATGCCAGCCCATGGATGGCATTTGGTATGGTTGACTGCCCTACAGAGATGGATCTAAGGAGATCAATAGCCTCCTCACTGACAGAAGCAGGGCTGACTGGGGCAGGGTTTGAGGTGCCTGGGGCAAAGGAGACGCCCACCCCCTGGGTGAGCGGGCACAGGCAACTGGGTGGGGGACTACTGGGAGGGTGGTGCTGATACGGGGGTGGCGTTAGATGATGTAGCTGGGGTGGTCCTAGAGGGGTCTGCCACCACCAGGGAGCTTCCATTGGAGGAGGAATCAGAGTCAGTTGTTTCAGCTCAAGTCTCCCCCATAATGCTCCCTTCGCCCTCCAACCCACTGGTCCCCTCGGCGTTGATGGACTCTGCCTCCTGGATCCCGTGGGCTGCAGCTCCCCCATTCACCGGTGTTCCTGCTCCTTCGCCAGATGATGCTAATGCACAATGACATAAAGAGAGAGAGTGGGGGAGAAAGAAAGGGAACACAGGGACAATCACAGCACCGCCGGCACAGATGGCATACACATCACAACTACTCCCTGGGACTAAGATTGGCCAGTATGGACCACAGTGACAAACCATTGCCTAGACACTACAGTAGATAGGAACCTAAACACTACTATCTGCACACCTACTGGGAACAACTAAGCCATGTCAGCAATGGCAAGGTAGCTACCAAGCAATACCAGAAATGCATACCACCCTACATAGCTAAGCAGGACCACGCAGGAATATCTAAACCAGCATATTGGGGCATCCACTGACTAGACCCCTGCACCCATACCCCATGGCAGGCAACAAATAATGAATATCACACACACTGTACGCACCCCCTTTTGGCTGCTGTGTTGCCCTCAAGCGCCCATCCAACTCCAGATTGGCCACTGGCAGTATGCAGGCCATAAGGGGGGTCAGGCTCTGACGGGCACCCCTCCCTCGTTGGGAGGCTGTCCACAGCTGGGCCTCCACGGTCTTCCGGGCCCAGTGTCTCAGGTCCTCCCACCATTTCCTGCAGTGGGTGCTCCGCCGGCTATGGACCCCCAGGGTCTGCATTTCCTTGGCGATGGCATGCCAAAATCCCTTCTTCTGATGGGCGCTGACCTGCAAAGGAAACAAAGACAGAAGAACAGCATGAACCATGCAATCCAGCCTGTCACTCAAATGGCCTACATATTGCATTTGCCCCTCATCAAGCACACACATGACCTGTACCTCTGCATTTAAATTGCCTGCAGCAATATCTTCCCAAATGATGCACTGCTAGCACACACATACATCTCCATGCAGCCATGTCGCATGCAGTGTACCCATGATGTACTCACCTGTTGGTCTGGAGACCCTTACAACTGCCCATACAGGGGTAGGACCCCCTCCATGAGCCTCGCCAACTCCTCTGACGTGAAGGCTGGGGCCCTTTCCCCTGTTGCACAGGCCATGGCAGGTTCCAGACATAGGTCGCAGCAGCAAACGCAGTGGAGATATATCACTGTGGGAAGTCAGGAATCAAGGGAAGTGGTAGAAAGAAAATGGCAGTCACGGCCCCGGCGGTGAACACCGTCACCGTCGGCGTCGATCATCATTGGTCCCACACTCCATAGAGCCCCATATTAGGAAATGAGGAATTGCTCGGCGGTGCAGACCGCCTTCTGCCATGATGCCAGCGGAGTGAGGTCACTTCCACCTGTTCCTGCATACAGGACAGGCGGTTGCTATTTCCTACTGTTAGTACTCATGTATTGTATTAACATGTGTGTCATTGGTGTTGACTGTACACACCTAGACAATTCTAGTGTCCTACATGCATACATGCTCTGTGTACTCTGATATGTGTCCGTAGGTCCTGTCATCACACCCATTTAATTTTGCCTCACTTAGGTACCAACCACTGTGGAGGAATAGGAGGAGGAAGCATGCATCCATGTATCGACCCCTTGTGGACTTGGCTGCACTGGAGGACTGGCACATCATACTCACCTATTGTCTGAACAGGGCCACAATCACAGAGCTGTGTGCAAAATTGGGGCCTGAGCTGATACATGCTATCCGTTGCACCTCAGCAATCCCCCGTCTTGTGCAGGTACTGTCAGTGCTCCATTTCCTGGCAGCTAGTTCTTTCCAGGTGACTTTGGGCTTGGATGCAGGAATGTCACAGCTAATGGCCTCGATTGTGCTTCCAAGGGTTTTGGCTGCCTTGCTCAAACACATGTGCAGCTACATTGCATTCCCCCAGATAGATGGTTTTCCCACTGTGAAGGCTGGATTCTAAGCAATGGGACGCATACCACATGTGATCGGGGACATTGATGGGACCATATTGCCTTAGTTCTTCCCAGGGCGAATGAACAGGTGTACAGGAATAGGAAGAGTTTCCAGTCTCTCAATGTCCAGATGGTGTGCCTTGCTGAGAAGTACATCTCCAACGTCACTGCCAAGTATCCTGGATCTGTGCATGATGCCTTTGTCTTGAGAAATAGCAGTGTCCCACAGGTGATGGCACGACTACAGAGGCACAGTGTGTGGCTCATAGATGAGCTTGAGTCCCCACCCAATGTATGTCAGTGTATGCCTACTGGAGTCATACCCCATGCCGTTGTGCGTGGCTAATGTGTGTCCCTTACTTCTTCTAGGTGACTCTGGCTACCCAAACCTGTCCTGGTTGTTGACCCCTGTTATGAATCTGAGAACAGGGGCTGGGAATCGGTACAATGATGCTCATGGGTGTACCAGGAGGGTTGTGGAACACACCTTCGATCTCCTGAAAGCCAGGTTCAGGTGCCTCCATTTGACATGTTGATCACTTTGTTACTTAGAGAAGGTCTGCCAGATTGTGGTGGTGTGCTGCATGCTGCACAATTTGGCCTTCAGATGCCATGTGCCCTATCTGCAGGAGGATGAGGGTGACAATGCACCTGTGGCAGCAGTGTACACTGAGGACAGTGAGGAGGAGGAAGAACAGGAGGATGTGGACAACAGCACGCATATAATTCAGCAGTACTTCCAATGACACTCGGGTAGGACTGTTGATCTGTACATGTCCACATTTAAGTAATGTGCTGTGTGGGTGTAGTATTATGCCAGTCACTACCTTTGGATCCCAATTGACTGTCACCTATTCCTTCCCTTATTGCAGAAGTTGGTGTGGTTACAACAGTGTACGGATGTGATGACTACAGACTGATGAGCCACATTTGTTGGATTCACAAACAGATTACAGAACATTTGCACAGAATCATGCAGTTGAATACGGTTCACTACACTGCACATTTCTTTTTGATAAAGTACTGTTACTCAAGTTGTGTTCAAGGGTGTTTATTTGAATAACAAAAATAACAATGGATAGTGCAATAGAGTGGGGTGATGGTTGAGAATAGTCCAGTGTAGTGGGCCTGTTTGTAGCACAGGTCAAGTGTCCAAGGGGACATAGAAAGGGGAGCAATGGCAGTTCAAAGTGGACATGGTGACACAGTGTAACACAAGGGGGACATTCTAGAGGGGCTCATTTCCTGGCGGTGGTCTCGGTCTTGGCAACTGTCTCTGGTGTCTGACTGTGTTGCAGGGAACGTTTGCAAGGTGGCTCACCTTCTGCATGGGGAGTGGTGCTGCTAGTCTGTGGGTCCTGTGACAGAGCCTCCTGTCCACTAGCGGCAGCAGATGTGGAGGGCTGGTCAGTACACTGGCTAGTGGAAGGGGCCCACTGGTGTGCTGTGTACTCCCGCATGGTGTTTGCCATGTCACTCAGCACCCCTGCAATAGAGGCCATGGTGGTATTCAAGGACTGCAATTGTTGCATGACCTCCTGGTGGTGTTCCCCCTGCAGCCAACGGTTCTCCTGCGTGATGTTTAACACCTGAGCCATCTTGTCCTGGGATTCTTGGTATGCCCAGACATTTGTGAGTGCCTCCTGGGCAGTCTGTTCCCTGCGCCTTTCCTTGCCCTGGCGCACAGCTGTCCTCTGACTGTCCCTGACCCCCTGTGCCTGTGTCACCTGAATAGTGTAACCACTCCCACTTACATCGGGACCCTCATCGTCTTGCCTTTGTGGTGTCAACTTGGGTCCTTGTACAAGTGGGCAGACTACTGATTGACGTGTCCTGGGGACAATGGTTTGGGGGCATGGCTGGCTGTTGTGGTGTTTGAGTCTGAAGAGGAGGTGGCTTTGGGGGACTGGCTCTGAGATGTGGTAGCTGACTGACCAGTGGTCCCAGATGGGCCAGGGAGTTCATCTAGATCGAGACCTCCAGAGTTGCTGTCATCACTGAGGGCATCTTCTGGTGGGGGCTGGGTTGCCTTGGAACCTCGTGCCGCTGACATTGGCTGGGGCACCTGTGGGGATGTAAGTGATTTGTTAGGGTAATTGTCTGTGACATATTCCGCATTTCTAGCTTTTCCCAATGTTATTGTTGTCTTCCCACCTTTGTTAGTGTATAGTGATGTATTGTGGGATTGGTAGTCCTCCATGCTGTCCATGCATTGGTGGTGGGTGCGCATGCAGAGCCGGGTAGGATGTGCTTGCAGTGGGTATGGCATGCAGAGGTGGACATTTAGGTGTGGTAATTGGGGTAGTGCACTGTGTGGGATGTAGTGGGGTGAAGGGAGTCAGGGTGAGGGGTGGGTTGGCATGCAGGTATGGAGTGGTGGTAGGTGGTGGTTAATGGTGACTCACCAGTGTCCAGTCCTCCGGCTACTCCAGTGAGTCCCTCAGGATTCAGTATTGCCAAGACTTGCTCCTTCCATGCTGTCAGCCGTGGGGAAGGAGGTGGGGGTCCACCGCCAGTCCTCCTGATGGCGAGCTGGTGCCTTGTTGAAGTGGAACGCACTTTCCCCCGTAGGTCGTTCCACTTATTCCAAATGTCGTCCCTTGTGCGTGCATGTTGTCCTACGGAGTTCCGCCATAGCATCATCTTCCAGGTAATGGAAATCTGCTGTACCTGTGCTCCAAACAGCAGTGGCTCTACCCTGACTATTTCCTCCACCATCACCCTCAACTTCTCATCAGTGAGCAGGGGGTGCCTTTGTGGGGACATGGGTGTTGTGTGTGTGTTGTGCAGAGGGTGTTGTGTGATGTGGTGGGGTGTATGGTGTGTGGTGCATGACGGATGAATGGGTAGTTGTGGTACGTGTGTGCGCAGTTATCCCTGGGATTGGCCTGGCTAGGTGTGACAGCCTTCTCGTGTTTGCAAAGGGTTGTGGGTGTGTGTTTTATAGTGCGTGGCGTGTGTGTATTTATGTCAGGTGTGTTTTTTTTTTTTTCTTGCCAATGTTGTCTTGTTTTGTTTTTGGGTGGCCATTTCTGCCTTGGCAGTGTGCACCACCAATGGTTTACCGCTGTTGAATGCCTGCTGTGGTGATTCCTGGGTCATTATTTGGAGGGTGTTGTTTTGGTGGCGTAACGGTATGGGTGCTAGTTCCAACAGTTTTCTGCCTTCGTTGTGTCTGGTGGATTTTTGGTTGTGGCTGGTTTCTGTTGGTTTTGTGTTTGTGTGTCATAATCTGGCAGACAGATGTTCACCTACGCTGCGGTATGTTTGCAGTAGTCACTGGGTGGTATTTTGAATTTACCGGCAATGTCATAATGAGGGCTATGGTGTGCCACCGTGTATTTCCTATTTTGTAACATATTTAAATATGCACCAAAAAGACTACGGAGTACCCCGGTAATACCTGCACATAAACAAAAATATATATAAAAATGCGTAGTTGTCCCTAAACTGGGGTAAAAATATATCACAAATTATAAATGCATTCCTCTACATATTAACACTTTAATAAAGTGGTAAAACATAGGGAACACAATACAACCTACTACTTACCTATATCAAATCAAATCAAATCATTAGCATTTATAAAGCGCGCTACTCACCCGTGCGGGTCTCAAGGCGCTAGGGACAAAGGGGGTGGTTATCGCTGCTCGAACAGCCAGGTCTTTAGGAGTCTCCGGAAAGCGGAGTGGTCCTGGGTGGTCCTGAGGCTGGTGGGGAGGGAGTTCCAGGTCTTGGCCGCCAGGAAGGAGAAAGATCTCCCACCCGCCGTGGAGCGTCGGATGCGAGGGACGGCGGCGAGTGCGAGGCCAGAGGAGCGGAGGGGGCGGGTGGGGACGTAGAAGTTGAGGCGTCTGTTGAGGTATTCCGGTCCCTTGTCGTGGAGGGCTTTGTGTGCGTGGGTGAGAAGTCGGAAGGTGATCCTTTTGCTGACTGGGAGCCAATGCAGGTGTCTCAGGTGTGCGGAGATGTGGCTGCTGCGGGGTACGTCGAGGATGAGGCGGGCCGAGGCGTTTTGAATGCGTTGTAGGCGATTTTGGAGTTTGGCTGTGGTCCCGGCGTAGAGGGTGTTGCCGTAGTCCAGGCGGCTCGTGACGAGGGCGTGGGTCACGGTTTTTCTGGTGTCGGCGGGGATCCAGCGGAAGATCTTGCGGAGCATGCGGAGGGTGAGGAAGCAGGCGGAGGACACGGCGTTGACTTGCTTGGTCATGGTGAGAAAAGGGTCCAAGATGAAGCCGAGGTTGCGGGCGTGGTCTGCGGGGGTCGGTGCGGTGCCGAGGGCCGTGGGCCACCAGGAGTCGTCCCAGGCGGACGGGGTGTTGCCGAGGATGAGGACTTCAGTTTTTTCAGAGTTCAGCTTTAGGCGGCTGAGCCTCATCCAATCTGCGACGTCCTTCATACCCTCTTGTAGGTTGGTCTTGGCGCTGGCGGGGTCCTTGGTGAGGGAGAGTATAAGTTGGGTGTCGTCGGCGTAGGAGGTGATGATGATGTCGTTCTTGCGTACGATGTTGGCGAGGGGGCTCATGTAGACATTGAAGAGTGTCGGGCTGAGTGATGAGCCTTGAGGTACGCTGCAGATGATCTCAGTGGGTTCTGAGCGAAACGGAGGGAGGTAGACTCTTTGTGGACCCAAATCCACAACACAGCAAACACAGAATGCAGCCAAACTGTGCTGAAAATGACATGGCTGCATTTTATGTTTGGGAAACACTGCCAGTAGCCTATTAGATACTGCCTTATCCGCTTCCTTTTATGCAAATTACCATGAACTTACTGCAGTATACTGCGGCACAATATATAACTACGAATTTAAAAACATATTACTTTACCACTACTTACACTATTCACACAAACTACCAAAAATTCCTATTCATACCTAATAACATATCTTTTCTGCCACATTACATCAACAGCCGTTCACAGTTTCACGCTATGTCTATTTCAGGTATCACACTCCACTCTACGCTATTACTCTTCATGCCTTTGCACTCTACGTCACTCCAATCTGACCCTCCACTCTACACAACTACAGTGTACAGTGTTACACTCTATGCTACTCCATTTTATGGTACTCCATTGTATGCTACTCCACTGCACGCCCCTCCTCTACGCTTTACCGCTGTATGCTATTCTGCTGTACGCAGTTCCACTCTGACACTGTTCCCCTCTGTGCCACTCCACTGTACGCCACTTCAGTGTACACCACTGCCCTGTACACTGTTCCACTGTAATCCACTCCAGTGTATGCCGCTCTACATATGTCTATCCACTCTACACCAAAACCACTTTGACAGTCCAGTGTATGCTTTTAAAGTGAACATCACTCCACTCTATGCCACTGAACGGCACTCCACTTTACCGTACTACACTCTATGCTATTCCACTCTACGACACCGCACTACACTATACCATTCCACACTATTCTACTGTGTGCAACTCCAGTGTATGTCACTTCACTGTACACCAGTAACACTCAACCTTATTCCTCTCTACACCATTGCAGTGTGTGCCAATCCATGCTAAGCCACTACACCCTTTGCTATTCCACTGGAAGAGACTCCACTCTACACCACTCGACTCCATACCACTCCAATGTACCCTATCACACTGTACGCTGCTACAATATACCCCATTACAGTCTACAACACTCCACTCTATAGTGTACACTATTTCACTGTATGCCACTGCATTGTACACCACCCCACTCTACTCTATCCCGCTGTACACTGCTACACTCTAACACACTCCACTATACGCCAGTCCAGTCTACAGCACTCCACTGTATGCCACTCCACACCACTGCAACGTACACCACTGCACTCTATGCTATTTCTCTATACGCCACTGCACTGTACACCATTCCACTGTATGCTGCTTGTAGCAGGGTCACAACATCCCCGTATCCCGAAGGTCCTACAGGACCGCTATGTACATACCCTAGGGGTACCATGGAGGGGGCAGGTAAGAGGAGCGCCAACCCAGATATCCGCTTGGCAATAACCAAAAAGGAAACCGGTACTCAAGACGCGGGACGCGCGGAAACGATTCCAACAGAGACGGGAGGCGTACGGAAAGTGGACGAGCGACAACGCTGAGCGTCATCTGAGCAACCGGAGCCACCAGCTGAGAGGAGCGATGAAGAGAACAAACCGGGCTCTGCGTGCCCGGACGCAGAGGAGAGCGAGGACCCAACACTGGTGATCCGAAACGCTGGAAATTCCTGCCACGACCCTGGAGGTACGTGGCCACTTCAGGTGCGTACACATATTCCTGGCACTAAGGGATATTGGTGGACGTGGGGAGGCGGGACGAGGGGCGCTAAAGGGAAAGAGAGAGAGAGAGAGATTCAGGCACTTAGGAGCACTGCGGAGTGGGGGGCACTTATCCCTGCATATATTCACAGGACTTTTTTTGTTGTTATTTCACTTTGTCCTACTCACTCCCTTGCGTACTCTTTGGACCAAAACAAAACCCCGCCCTCCCCCCTTTGACAATAACTACAGAAGTCAGGTATACACAAACAAATTCACTTACCTTGTTTTCCCCGATCCTTTTCTCCTCACACGACTCTGCCGCAACGCGAGCTGAACAACCCGAAGACAACTTACCTAGAAGAAAGAAAGACACCGTGACCGAGCAAAATGAATTAAGAGATATGGACAATAATAACAAAAGGAAACAGTGAAGAATATGAACTAAGAGAGGGGGAGACTGCTAAAAAAAGAAGAGAACGGTAAACAGGACACAGGATTTACTAAGAAGTATAGGGAAGAACCAGAGAGAAAGAAAAGATATTAAACAGCAGAAAAGACTAAAACATTTTCATAAGGAAAAGAGTGAAATGTTTGTATTCCCCCCTTGGAAATCCAAAGAAAGAATAATAAAGAGATCTGAAAGATTATTCAGCACATAACTCTTGTCTCTTCATTTTTCAAGGAAGAACCCCTTTCATTCCAGGGAGCCCACAACACTGCTCAACTGCTAGACACTTCAGTCTGCGCCACTACACTGTATGCCTATCCTTTAGCCCACTGTATGCAACTCCACTGTATAACACGCTACTATATGCTATTCCACTCTGTGCCCTTCCAATGCACTCTAAAAATAGCCACTCCACTCTATGCCAGCGCACTCTACACCACTCCATTATATGCCACTCCAGTTTATGCCCTCCATTTAACTCTACTCCACTGTACGCTGTTCCACAGCACGCAACTCCACTCTATGCTATTCCACTCAACGCTATTACACTCTGCCATACTCCACTTTACATCACTCAACTCCACGCCACTACTCTATGCTACTCCACTATACGCTATTCCACTCTACACCACTCCTCTATACACCACTCCACTCTTCGCTAATATACTGTATGCCACTACATTTACCTCACTCCACTTTATGCTGCTCCACTATCCGTCACTCCACTCTTCACCACTCCACTCTCAACTACTCCAATGTACGCTATTTAGTGTATGACATTCCGCTGTATAACACTCCACTGTATGCAATTTCACTCTACACCACTCCACTATATACTATTTCACTGTACACAGCTACACCCTACACCATTAAACCCTACGCTATTCAACTCTATGCAACTCCCGTCTACCCCACTCCATGCCTCTCCACTGAATGGTATTACACTGTAGGCTACGCCACTCTATGCCACTCCACTCTATGCCACTCCACTCCATGTTATTCCAGTCTACACCACTCCCCTCTACTCCACTCCACTCTACTCTATTTTAGTGTATACCACCATACTGTATGCTATTCCACTGTTTGCAATTACACTCCATGCCACTCCGCTCTACCCCACGCCACTTTACCCCACTTTACAACGCACAACTTTACTCTAGGCCACTGCAATCCACTCGACCCCACTTCACTTGTTGCCACTCCACTGTATGCTATTCCACTGCACGTCACTCACTCCACGCCATTGCTGTTAATGCCACTCCACTGTACACCACTACATTCCACGAAACTGCACTCTACACTATTCAACTATATGTAACTCCACTCTACCACACTCCACTGTGCTACTCCCTTTTACG
Organism: Pleurodeles waltl; assembly: GCF_031143425.1. NCBI lineage: Eukaryota > Metazoa > Chordata > Amphibia > Caudata > Salamandridae > Pleurodeles > Pleurodeles waltl. Next base: position 745,646,549 of record NC_090444.1, on the reverse strand, counting down.
CTGTTGCACTGTACGCCATTCCAATCTACGCTTCTCCAGTGTGTGCTACTGCATTCCATGCCACTCCAGTATACACATCTCCACTCCACCATTCTCCACTCTATAATACAGAGTACACAGTTTCACTGTAACACACTATACTCTACTGTGTAGCACTGCAGTGTACAACAACCACTGTACCGTACAGTGCTCTACTTTACTCCATAGCACTTTCTGACACTGCTCCATGACACACTGCGCAACTCCCTCTACACCATTCTACCCCAGTTAATATACTTTGTGAGACACTACTCCACTGCTGCACTCTACGCCACACTGTTGTATGCCACTCAACTGTAAGACAGTCTAGCCAGCTCCACTCTTACCTTACTGTTCCGCACTGTACTCTACTCCACACCACTCTATTGTATACTTTAATCCACTCTGTGACACTCTACAACACTTTATGACACTCTACAACACTCCACTCCACTGTACCACACACCACTCCACACACTTTGTTCCACTGTATACTATGCCACTCTATTCCACTCTACGTTACTCCATGCCACTGTACCATATAAAACATATTCTACCCTGTTACGCTACTTCCCTGGACTCCACTATACTCTACTCTATTGCACAACAATTTACCCACTCAATGCCAATGTGCAACATTCTACTCTACACCATCCCATTGTACCACACTCTACCCCACTCTATGCAACTACACTCTACAAGACCCGACTAGAGTCTGTGCCACTATGTAACACTGTACAACCCTCTTCTTGATTCTATGCCCCAACTCCCCAGTATACAGCACTCTACTCTGCAACTCTTTCCAAGACTCTACAAAACACCACTCCACTGCACTGTTCAGGACTGCACTCCAAATTGTAACTATTTACTTAACCCCACACTGCATTTGTCCACTCTAGTGCACTTCACACCCCTGTATTAGACAGCATACTACTACACTATATAACAGTTTACTTCTCTTTATGCTACGCCACTCCACTCTACTGCACTGCACCCCTCTCCCCTTTACAACTGTCCACTCTGTGCCACTCCACTGTACGTTATTCCACTGTACCACAATCCACTCCAATCCACGACAGTACACTGTATGACACTGTCCTCCAGTCTACTGTACTACACTCCACTTAATGACACTTCACTTGATGACAGTAAACTCTACAATTTGGAACACAATTTTTAATTAAAAAAAAACAACAACATTGAAATTCAATGAAAAAAACAAAGGCTACACTGTTATAGTTAGGACAACTTTGCTTATTCTCTCTCTATAAACCAAACTTAAAATACACAAAATTACAAATTCTAAAGTTATAGTTATAACTTAAATTTATACATTATATATCACCTTAAAATTGGCATTCGTTTATGCATTCCTTAACTACAAACCAAACTTAAATCAGAAAAAAAGAACATTGTAAACTTACACTTAATTTATAATTTATGCAACACCTTCAAATTATTATAACTGTGCAACTCCTTATACAGTGTATTCAACTAAGTAGCCACACTACATTAACTTGTGCCTTCTCCATGCACTGCTTATAGCCTTTTATATCAGTTATACCATTTTAAATAATAGTATTTTCATTAATAATGATGACATCGCAAATCACATCTTTTGTGAGAATACACTGCAGGATAAATGGCAAGTTGTAGCTAATGTAGTGTAGCTACTGAGCATTGCGAGGGCACGAGGTTTAGTTACCTCATGTAACTATATGGTTTAGTTGAATATGTTACATTTCAACTGAAATTTTCACCTTACTACAATGTCAAGTAAACCTTTGTTTTTTTATTGAATTTTTTAGTTTTTATTTTAATGTAATGTAAGATATTATTACCAAACATAACACTGCCAACCTCTGTGGTGAGTCAACGTGTCCTGTAATTGTGGCCCCAACATTTATCTTCATGCTGCTGCTAGCCAGTCAGAGTGTGAGCTCCCAGTGGACTCCCAGGTGCCTCCAGCTCTTGCCGAAGACAGACCGCAAACTTGGAAAAAGCTTCTCGGCCAATCAGTTTGCTCTATTATTTGAAGTTGCATGCTCTAGGGACTCCCTCGAGAGTCTTGTGAACCCAACCATCCAGTTTCACTAAATAAAAAATGCACCATGCACCTTTTGGCGTACACATGTCTGTGAGGCAAGGGATATGTAGTCAGACTCCTACTTAGCAAATCAATGTCAAAATGCTTTCCTTACAGTGCTTCATATATCACTTCTTTTGTTGTTTCTCATTGCTTTATATAACACCTTTTAGTGTGTGAGCCTTCTTAGCAAATCTTGCATGGGATCCCTCTCACATTTCGTTATGTGAGTGATCGAATAGCATCCTTTATCATGCTCAGTCTGGACTTAGGTCTTTAAATGGTATAAACTCTTCACTGCTAACCTTTTCGATGAACTTCACCTGACATTTCATTTATTACACTTATCTGCAGTATTCAACACAGTGCCTCATTCAGTCTTGATGACACTGCTTTTATCTCTGGGGACGCAAGGCTAAGCTCTGTAACTGCTTAGTTATTTTCTTTCTCACCTCCCTCAAATTATGCTTCTTGCTCCCTGTTCCATCACTTTTACAGATTTTACTTATTGAGTGCCCCAAGCCTTGTCAATAGACCCAGCTCTTTTTAATTTGTATGCTCCAACTTGAGTGCAACTCATTCGTTCACATGGCCTTTCTTTAATGGCCTATGCTAATGATAGTCAGATTTTTGGAAGCGTGGATGCCAATTTAGGACTTGATCAGGCCCGATTCTAGGTGTGCTTATCTGCAGTGGCGAGCTGGATGAGAAACAAGGCCTTATAATTAAATTCAGTTAAGACTGAAATCTTAACCATCGAACACCCTAGCCCCCCCCTTCCTCGGTTTTGTAGCCTCTGTGTTAGGAATTTTGGCTTTTGGTTAGATAGCACTCTAAAGTTGTCATCTAAAATCGTTCTAATAGCTGGCTTTTGGCTCTTTGTACATAACCTAAGGTTTTGCCTCTCTTACATATGAATAGGAAAACCAGTATGCAATCTGTTATCTCTTGATTAGATTACGTTTTATTGTAATTTCATGAGCTTGGACCGCCCTAGATCCTCACTGCTAGCCTTCAGGTAGCACAAAAAGCCGTAGCTCATTTTGTATTAATTCTTCCAAGGTTCTTCTAGATCCCAGCATCTTCCAATTCTGCAGTGCTTTCCGGTAGAAATGTATAATATATTAAGGCCCTTTATACTTGCCATTAGGCTAGCCTTAGAAATGGCTTCATGTGTTTTCAATATATATTTCTTACATGTGTGCCCTGTCTTCGCCCCTCCCATTTTTATATTCCTTGTGTCTTTAAGGTAAGGTCTCCTTAAGGTCTAGAGGATAACTTATGGGGGCTTACAACTCTTGGTACTTGGTAGCCAAGCTTTGGACTCAACTTCCAGCTGCCCTTAGTGCAAGGCTAGATAAAAATCTGTTTTTTAAAGCTTTAAAAACATGGTTAGTCTCTCTGTTAAATTTAGATCACCCCTTTCTTCGGGTTCTTTAGGTCTTCCTCCCCAGTGCTTAGTTTGTACAAGAATAAATGCTGGATCCCAATGTTTTGCTCAGAAGCCCATGGCTGGCATTATTCAAAGGCTTAATGACGAATGTCAAGGCTGTGTAGCAGTGGTGGCCCATAATATAGCTAAACAGTGGGACGGGACGGGTGTGCGCACACATATTGACGCTCACACATCCCTATGCACACTCATTCACACCAGTTCATTCAAAAACACAACCATAAACACCCACCATTCATAAGCAAATACACACATTCACAGTGCATACTCGAAAATACACATACATTCATAAATGCAGGCATGTACCCAAACATAAAAAAAAAAAAGATACCAGTAGAGGTGGTGATGGTAGGTCTAGTAGGTAGGGAAGCAGAAGACACCAGAAAGAGTGGAGTGCTTCAGGAAGGAGAAAAAAATATCACATTGCCTCAGCTCATTGGTTGACCTTGGGTTAGTCAAAGAGGTGATGACCTTACTTCACTGTCAATGCGCTCAGGTAGAATTGCTGACACTACTTCACTCTGTGAGGATGTATTGCTGATTGACAGTCAGCCTTGGGCACTTCAGGCCTGAAAACTGAAGCACCCAAGTATGAGTCTGTCAATGACTTTCTGCCCAGCCATGAGAGGGAGGACCGCACAGGGCTTTGCCGAGTTGAGGACATCACACCCTCAGGGCCGTGGAGTCTTTAGCCTGGCACAGGTAGTCTCAGGTTTACAGGGATGGGCGCACATACCAAATGTACGGCACCTGTCCACCTGATGCTAACATGAGTGTCAGTCAGGTTGATGTTTTCTCAGCCTGACAGACACCCTTCATATTTTGCAAAAGGGTGAGGGGGCAGGCCCCATGCTCTTTAATGACTCATTGCGCTGGTTGCATAGTCTTGGTTCCATATCATTTTTTTAAATCCCCCACCACTCTCTCCCAGCCCCTTTATCTCACTTGTGAAGGCTATTTCTTTCCCCCTTTGCCACAGTTTTTCCATTATCATCTTTCGTCTCCTTTCCCCTCTTGTTTGATTTTCTTTCTCTTGCTCTAGTTCGAAGTCTGATGGGGAAAAAGGGACCTTCCCCCACAATTAGTGCCTGTGGGCCCCACCTGCAACCAAGGGCTCAAATTAAGCACTGCTTCCAGCTTGATCCTAATGGTAGGGCATCCCTGGGAGTAGGAGCAAATTATACAAATAACAGATAGGTAGATACATCAAAAGAGAAAGAGAGAGAGAAGTAGAGATAGATTAATGAAGGACTGCACTGAGAATATAAAGAGGGAAGAATATTTGTGCCCCTAGAAAGTCTGTTCGGATATCGGCCTATTTTAAGGGCTCGCCTAAGATAGTGCATCAGTTGTTGATTGCAAGAGCTTTCGTTTTTTATACAGTGGGCATAGATGTGTACCGTTGCTTAACATTAGTTCAATGCATTATCACGCTTATTTGCTTGCTTCTCTTTAGTCAGCTCTTCTAGGCGATCTTCCTATTTGTGTGTTTTTTTCCCACCCCTGGAACATGGATGCATTACTCATCTCCTTCCACTGCTCATTTTGTTGGCTGCTACTTTTTTCTTGGTGGTTAAGCACTCTCGCAAAGAGTCTTTTTCAGCTGACTCCCTTGATTACTTCTCCCCCTCCTTGTTCCTCTCACCATCCCTTGTTGCTGCTTGACCCTCCATCCGCCTGCCCTCATCCTTGTTGCTGCTTGACCTCCTCATCCATGTTACTGTTTGCCCCAACCCTCCCTCCTCTGTCCATCTTGCTGCTTGCCCCCCACCCTCACTGGCTCACGAGTTGGTTTTGCTTCTTGCCCATCACCCCCTCCCTCCCTTGTCCATGTTGCTGCTCACCCCCCTTCCTACCTCGTCTGTGTTGCTGCTTGCCCCCAACCCTCCCTCTCTTGCCTGAGTTGCTGCTTGTCCCCTACCTTCACTCGCTTCTTCGTCCGTGTTGCCACTTGCTTTGTTCCCCCACTCCCTCATCAGTTTTGCTGCTTGCCCTGCCCCAGCCTCGCTCTCTTGTCTGTGTTGCTACTTGCTAGCCACCCTCCCTCCATAACAAAAAAAAGCCTTATGAATAAGACAACGCTGGCCGTGTCATTAGTGCTTCCCCACAGGCACACACACTGTTGTCCATGGTCCATGTTGCCTCCTCTTCTTTCCATCTGTGTGGCCTTCTTCTGCCAGCAATAAAAAAGTGCTATGATGCTGCCAACTCTGTGGTATCATTAGTAATGTTCAGCCATGCTACATAGCATCTGCGCTTCCGTACAACTTGTCTAAACATTGACATAGCCACTAGCTCTCATTTCATAGGCAAGACCTATTGGCTTTGCATATTCTTGGTGTTGGAGGAGCTTTACCTGTTTCTGGGAATTAAAAATATTTTTTACCAGAATTCCAAATATATTCAATACTTGAATGAGACCTAGACTTCAGAGCGACCGGTATTATCCTAGAATTCAGGGCTCACGACTTGGAGTGCAATCTACATGTTAACCTCTTTCAATTAATAATGACAATTCTTTTGGTGATCTCAGTTTGTCTTGAAGTTCCTTTTCTGTTTGTCAGCAAATCATTGCTGTCTAAAGGAGCAACACACTGTCATAATCAAGATCAGACATTTTGCTGCTTTCTCCTATATACATTTTTAGTTCGGACGAAAGTGAAGTAAGTGCTTTCTTGTTATATGACTGTGTTGTAAGAACTGTATTCAACAACAAGTATGTTTATGTGTTAAGTTAATCTTTTGTATCTAATGTTAGTCTTCAAATATGAATAGAATACACTTGAATAAAGCCAAGGGGCTGAAGAATCCCTAGAAGCCAGATGATTCATAGTGGAGCTCTTTGATTACTTTAGAGTACCTGGAAGAGGAAAGCCAAACATTAAAGGAGAATAAAGAAAGAACGGTACAGCAGCTCAGGGATGTCAATATTATAAGGAAGCCGAAGGTGTGAACAAACATTCAGCTCACCTCAAAAACAATTCTTAGTAATTAGAACATATTGTTCTTAGGTACTTAGCATAGGTAGCTGAATGTAGGATAGGGTCACCACTACATAATTTAAAGGACCAACTGCAAACATAAGTGGGTACATTTTAATAGAAAAAATAAAACGTATCAAACCCATGACTCAAAAGGATCTGAAAAAACAGAAAATGTATCTGATAGAGACTTCTAGCCGCAGATTCCTTACCATAGTATTATCCCCAGGCGCAGACTGGATCTGGAAATGTTTTAATCATAACCTATGCACGCCGTAGGGGATGTCGTTCAGCTCCACTTGTTGTCAGTGTCATTTGAGCCGAAAGTGACGTACGCAGTACCTATTTAGGAGCCACCTCAACACTCTGACGTCAGTTCTTGCCTTTTCACTCCAGATAGCTCTGATCCAGTCTGAGCTACTCCCAGTCACTTTTTGACTAGCTATTTCTTACTTTTTGTCAACATTTTTGAGATCCTTCCTGGTGTGTATGTATGCCACGTATGAAACCAGCTTGTTTCAAACCATGTGGGTTCTATCACAGGCAGATGTTGGTGACAAACCCCCACTCGGTGTGTTCATAGTGCTTGTAATGGGTCCAAGTCTCGAAGTCCTGAGATAACCCCAAGGCACTGAGGAAGGGCTCTCTCAAGCTCCTGACTGCCCAATGTTGGTTGACTCATGAGGTCCTGTTCGTGCGTACGTTTCTGGGACCATTCGCGGAGTCTGTCCCATTGATTGTCGTCACACTTAAAATTATAAGGGAAGTTGGATATCTTACACAAACATAAGAAGGCCAAGAAATTGAAGAGATCTCTCACTTCACCATGTCCATCGAAGTCTTCAGATGTGACACTGGAACATCGGCACTCCAGGCCCCGCAAGGTGGCAGAACCTCTATCCGGTACCACGCCGCACTCCCCCAAAGCTTGCGATCCCCGACTGAGCTAAAAGAGGTTTATGAGGCTGTGCGTCACATATTTTGGCTGCCCGGCCCCTCTGGAGCGCCCTCGCACTCTATGTGCGCAGGAGGAGCCCCTACTGTATCCACACCTGCATGTTCGCCCTCAGTGCCAGTCAGGTCCCATTTGCTGGATCCAGGGCAGAGCGCATGATGAGACAGACCTTTATCGCTGGCTGCTCCATTGCCCATGCCTCCAGGACCGCTGATGTCCCTAGGTGGCGCTGCCCCATCATTATTCCAGACTCTGACACAGAACCAGAGTGGTGTCAACCGAGGCCAGCTCTGATGCTGACTGGGGCCATGCTTTCTGGAGTGGAACCAGTGCCTTATATACTTCATAGGCCTGGAGGGGGAGACAAATGTGAGGGGTCAGTGGACCCTTATGGTTACCAATTCCCTGAGAAGAGCAGGGACAGGATGACTGGAATGAGGAATTGGTGAAGGCTAGTAAGTTAGATACCGCACCCAATAATGGCCGGCCCCCCCTCCTTAAAGATGTCCTACTTGAGGGCTGGTCCGAGACCTACACAGGGACCTCTGTACATAGGAGGATTATCAGCTGCCATCACCCCACTCCTGACGATTCCAGTTTCCTCACCCAGCACCCTACTCTGGAGAGCTTGGTGGTCCAATCCTCCACATCCAGAATTAACCCAGGGGTGTTCCCTACCACAACACCGGATAGGGAATCCAAAAGGCTGGACAGCTTTGGCAAGAAAATGTTCTCTTTCGCCAGCCTAGCACTGTGGTTGCTGAACATCGCATGCCTTTTGGGCTGCTATCCCCATGCAATATGTGACTCAGTTTCTGCCTATGGTCCTGGAGGAGGTCCGAGCCATACTGTTGCAGACGGGCAAGATGCAGTAAAGTTCACTATAATGTGTAGATTTGACATGACCGAGTTGCAAGGCAGAGCGACTTCCTTGTCAGTGGCCTTGCAGTGCTACACCTGACTGAGAACAACTGTTTTTTCAGGGGATGTCCAGTCTTCTCTCATGGACATTCCCTTTATTGGCTTTTTGGAGAGAAGGCAGATTCAGCTTTGGAGCACTTTAAGGATAGCAGAGCTACAGCTATGTCCTTGAATTTGTCTGTGGTCCTTCCCCAAGCCCAAACTGCCTTCCATCTATTTCATAGCCACGAAAGGGGTCTCAAACTGACTGCGCCTTACCCTCCCAGCCACCACAGTCATCAGGCTCCCCAGCCTTTTAATTGCTGAGGGTGTTGGCCCCATATACACTGTGGGACAGGCAGCTTGCAGTCCAGTCAGTCTACAACTCCCACGGTAGCTGCTGCCTCCAAGCCTCTTTAGCTTGCCATATGACCCCCCCTGGGCATCCAGTGTGAGGCAGGATTTGCCATCACCTCCCCGCACTGGTGGACATTGACACCAGACTGCTGAGTTCTCCAGATTGTCTAGAGGGGCCACTCCCTGCCCTTTGTGGTTACCCCACCACCCATGCTACCCAGATATAATCGGCTGGCTGAGGACCATCTCTCCTTGCTCCTTCAAGAAGTGCAGGCTCTCTTGGCCAAGGGAGCCATAGATAGGGTGCTTGCATCAGAAGTAGGTTGTGATTCTTATTCCTGCTACTTTTTGGTGCTAAAGAAAGACAGAGGACTTTGTTTTTTCCTACATCTATGCCTTCTCAACCTCTTCTTGAGGAAAGAGATATTCAGAATGCTCACGCCTTCTCAACTACTGTCTGCCCTTGACCCAAGAAACTGGATGGTAGTATTGGACTTGCAGGAAACTTATTTCCACACCACCGTCCTGCCTGCCCAGACGTTACCTGCAGTCTATGGTGAGCCATGAGCACTTTCAGTTTGCTGTGCTCCCCAGTGGCCTTACCAGTGCCCCTTGGGTGTCCGCAAAAGTGATAATGGTGGTTGCAGCTCATTTGTGGAGGTCGGGGAATCCAGCCTTCTACTGCCTCGATGATTTGTCTGTTGAAGGCAGGCTCACCCCAGACTGTTGTCTCCCACCTCCAGATGAAGGGGAACCCCCTGCATTCACTATCAACATACCGAAGTCACACCAGACTCCCTCTCAGATGCTCCTTTTCATCTGAGCCGTTCTGAACACAGTACAGTCTTCCCCTGCCTCGATGATTGGTTGTTGAATGTGGGCACAACCTAGGCAGTCTTCTCCCACCTTCAGACTAAGGGGAACCTCATGCATTCACTGGAGTTCACTATCAATGTGCCAAAGTCACAGCAAGTTCTCTTGTTTGCATTATCTTTGGCCCAGCAGGGCTCTGCTCATAGTCAAGGGTTATTTTTCTGCCCTTTCAGCTTTTTGCAGTTGCCGGACCAACCCTCACTCTTTAAGTCACCCATAGTGGCTAGATTCCTCAAAGGCCTGCAACATATGTTTCCCCTACGCCATTCATAATGCCTCATTGGGACCTTAATTTTGTTTTCACTTTTCTCAAGTGAATACCACTTAGGCATTGGGACCTTCATTTTGTTTTCACTTTTCTCAAGTGTATGCCTTCTTAGGCTCTTGAACTTAAAAACGGCCTTCTTAGTGGCCAAAACAGGTACTCTCAGTGCACCCTCCTTAGATCTCTTTCTATCTGGACAAGCCGGTCCTTCGGATACGTGCGTCTTTCTTTCCGAAGGTTGTAACTCCGTTCCATGTAGGCCAGAAGATCACCCTTCCTACTTACTTTGTTTCACCTCATCCCTCCAAAGAGGAGTAAAGACTCCACCGTCTGTCGCACAAGAGAATGCCGGTAGGGTTTGGGGGGGATGATCAACTCTTCATGGGCTATATAGGACCAAAAAAGGGGAAGGTAATACAGAAGAGAACCAACTCTCAATGGATCATCCTGTGCATTAAGATATGCTGCAGTCCCACGTGGGCTTGCGGACTCACTCCATGAGAGTCGAGGCTCAACCACTGCCATTAGCACAGGGTGTCCAGGTCCTTGACATCTGCCAGGCAGCAATGTGGGCCTCATTGCACTTGTTCACAAAGCACTACTGCCTTGACAGTCAGGTCCTTTGTAAAGGGCAATTTGCCCATTTGGTCCTGCAGAACCTTCTAATCTGATTGTTTTTTCAGCCCTACTTGGTTGCTTGGTTATCTCTTCTATGGTAAGAAACTGCAGCTAGAAGTCTCTGTCAGATGAACAAGTTACTTACCTTCAGTAACATCTTATCTGGTAGGCACTCTATCTAGTCACAGATCCCTTACAGACCCTCCCATCCTCTCAGACTTTGTGAAACAATTACATTGTAGGGAACACCCTCTCAAGGGCCTTAGTCTGTAGTCATGGCTCATTGTGGCTCCACGCTTCAGTGTGGAAAGTCGCAAAAGTAACTGACCTCATTGCTCCAAGGTGGCCTCTATATAGGTACCGCGCAGGTCACTTCCTGAACGGATGACACCAATGATGCCATGTGCAGCTGAAGGACGCTACCTACCAGCCTGCAGGGGTACTGCTAGAATATTTTCTGTATCCATTCCGATGCCTGTGAATAATTGTAAGGTAAGGAATCTGAGGTTACATAGTCACTACAAGATAAGGACTTAGCAAAGTTAAGTAACATATTCATTTTTACCATGGACAAAGCAGACTAACATTTCTGCAAGAATTCTGTTTATCATTATGCAGACTTTGAAGAATTGTCCTGAGTAACTCAAAACCTAACTCTTCAGCTCCACCATACAGTCCATGTCTTCTCTGGCCAATGACCATTGTGAGGGCCAAAATGACAGAGTAGCTCACTCACCAGTAATGCAAACCCATGTTCCAAGGCATAAAACTATTAAGGCATCGTAATAAAATTGAAAAAAGAGTAATTTTAAGAGAATATTCATTGAAGGCAAAACAATGTGATGTACCGCCTCCTATAATGTGGTGAGTTGCCTCTTTGTTTCTCTCACTCCCCCCACAGACAGTGTCCACACTGTATCTGAACCGTGTAAAGGGATTTGTACACTATCACGGTGTACAAACTGCTATTGCCAGTAAGGCTGTGCCTGATGGATTTAAAGTGTCCATCCTTTCTCATGACCACAGATACCTCCAAGTTAGTGGTTACATTGAACTGTTCATTGCTCTGCCCTAAACATCATATCTTTAGACCTTTTGGGGAATCTACAGTTTTACAGTCTTTTAGAGTATAATGGGAGACACAAATGTTGCTTATAAACAGGGCCACTGGAATTATGCAATTGTTCGGCAGCAGTAGTTGTTTTGTGCATAATTGTAGATTTCCCGCATTTGCCACATAATCCATTACCTGTTGCATAATCTAAAGATTTTAACAAAAAAATGTGTTTCTAGGTAAAACGCTTCAAAAGGTAGTAAAAAAGCAGTGACACATGTTGTCACGCAGTGGAATGCCCTTTGCAAAGATTAACTGGACTTACAGTAGTTTATTGCTATATTTGAGTGTTAAACTGGTATTAATGAAGTACAACTAATCCCCAGACAGTGTTAAGTTTCAAGATGACTAAATAATTAAGTAATACTGTCACAAAATGTGCCGCGTAATGCTGCATAATTTGCTTTTTCTTGCCGTATAATTTACTTAACCCTGTTGCATATTTTGACCCACCCCTACTGCACAATTTCAGTGGCCCAGGATATGGGAGACTATGGCTCCGCTTCACACTGTGTGTGTTTGAGGTGGGCATCATTTTGCGTTATGCCACTGGAGCTTCAGCTCACTCAATGATCTTTTGTCTTATCTCAGTAACTAAGTCAAAGTCAGGATCATATTTATTTGGCTAATATAATAGTCATAAAAGCATAACAAACACACATAAATAGGAAACAATAAAATAGATTAAAAGGATAAAATACAAAACATCATATGATAAAATGCACAATTAATAATATACAAAAAAAAATTACTAAAATATCCAAACTTTACACAGATATCAGCTATAACCCATACAGTTATGTACCTAATCTAAGCTCATAGATCTCCTTGAAGGATTTGCAGCCCAAAGAAATAGTGACATTTGTATACAAATGTCATTGTCACCCAACCCCATAAAAAACGATAAGCATCGAGGCAGGTATGAATAGTCCTATGCTTCAAAAAGGGGATTAAGAAATCTTTTAGTACACATCAAATAGTAATCACAGAAGAAGAGAAAGTGAGTCATGGTTTGCTTTTGTAAATAGCGTCAGGGACATAACTTAGAACTAAGATTTGGTTGGTAACCAATAGGGAACCAAAGGGAGTACTTCATAATGCCGGCCCGCAACCTAAACAATAAAGATCTTTGCCAGCTTATGTTGATGTTCCACAAATAACTAGGAAATGGCCCCCCTACCAAAGTAAGGTGTAAGTAATTAATTATACCTGGCTTTAACCCTTCTGCCCTTACCCTCACTTCTTTAGTGTGCTCCAAAATCAACTCTTTAATGTGCCTTCTACTAATAGGTGCATTCTGATTCACATAAGGAAAGCACTCAGCTAGACCAACTGAGTCCACAACATTCTTAACATAGGATAACCATGGGATGAAAAGACCCATGTCACAAGCCAAGCAATCTGCTATTATTTCTTTAAGTAATACTGTAAAATCGGAGCTCCCCACAGCCAACCATAATAACATGGGCCTACATCGAATAGCATCACTCAGGTAGTCTACACTGGCCGTAAAGGGGGTACTGAAAGTAATCTGCGAAGAACGCAATCTTCCTCCCTTTGCGAATTTATCAAATCCCCCAAGCCCCAAGTTCCTACCCCATAGGATGCTATTGGAGTACACTGGGTAGAATATATTTTCAAGAGAGAATTTAAAGGTCTTTCACCTTTGGGTGAAGGGAGAGACAACAAAGAACCCACAGCCCTCAAAAACTTAGTCCTACTTCACGTCATGTGCTGGGCCCTGGAGCTAGATGAGCTAAAAGTTACTCCCAATTAGGAAAAAGTGCTTGTGCTATATAGTACATTGTTCCTTACGTAAAAAGACACGGATTTCTTACACCTACGCCCACATGTCATTAAAAACCATTTAGTAAAATTAGCATGTAACTTTAGATTCCCCATAAAACCCACACATTTGTGTACCAAATGGCGCAAGACATTGGGGGTTTGCTCGATTAGAACCACGTCATCAGCATAGAGTAACAGAGGGAGTGGGTACCGTTCTACCCTAAGCACGTCAAGTATGTACCGACTAAGCTCTGTATTTAATTAATTTTTATATAAAGTGAAAAAGAGCGGGACGAGGACGCACCCCTGCTGTACTCCCTGGCTTATGCTAAATTTGTTTGTAAATTAACTGTTCCTTCCAAATCTCTCTAGCATTGGATCCTGTATGAAAGTTAATCAACATATGCACAGCTTCCCTTGATTCACACAGTCAAATACCATTGACAAATCCATGAATGCTAAGTAAAGTTTGGATTTTTTGGTCACTGTGTACTTGCAAATGATTAAATTCAGATTAAGACTTTGGTCAATTGTGCCAAGGCCACTTCTAAAGCCATATTGGCACTTAGTTTACACTTTGTTATCGCAGGCGCATTCTATTGTCCATTTGGACAGCATTGTACCCAGATGTTTTGCGGGAATGTCAATCAGGGAAATAGGTCTGAAGCATTTGGGATCTGCCCTGTTGCCCTTTTAAAAAATTGAGACAGTTATTGAGCTTAGCTAAGAACACAGAACCAATGCCTGACCAAGATTATTGTAAACATTTGTCAACAACAGGGCACAGAGATCTGTATTGCACTTAATTATATTTATTGGAACACCATCTGGGCCTGAAGCTTTTCCACCCAGCCTCTCCTGCAAAGCTGCAGAATTTTTTTGCAATGAGAATAATAGTGACAGTGGTGGGGGGGGAACTTTCCCACCCCCAGTAGAGGGGGAGCTACATTATCAGCATGGTATATTTGGGTGAAATGTTCCTCCCACACTTCCCTCCTTATGTGGCAATCAATTTAAGATGACTTAATGATCCTAGGATCTAAGGTGGGAAGATGCCCTCCAGAATTACTTACTATCCTTTATACAAGCCACATAAGATAGTTGGCCCCACTGTTTACCAGTCACTTCACTCCTGTGTCTGCCTATGGCAATTTTGTATGATTTGTGCAGTTCTGCCACTAAAACTTGATCATGTGGCCTGGCGAATAAAGCCCTACGCAAGACTCGATTAGCCCATGAACAATCTTGGTTAAACCACAAGAAAACCCTGTCTCAGCTTTATTAGGTTTTAAGAGAGATCTAATCCTCTCACATAAATCAGTAAACACACCAATAATTGTACTAGTATCATCTATATATGGTTGAAGACATTCTAGAACCTTCTGCAAGTTATCAGCAACTAGCCTATTGAGAGAATTCATAGGATCATCTAACTTTCACCACAACCTGCAGTGAGTCCCCCCCAACAGACACAATTAAAATTATTTCATTTGCATTGTTATTTCCATATTCAGTTTCAGCAATTTCCCCATGTAATAACAAGCCCCTCAGATTATGTGAAATAAAAATATAATCAATTATTGAAGAGCTGCAACCACCTCTATAAGTTAGCAATTCCTGCTTAGAAACACCCGCCTCCTCCATAACATACAAATCTACAGAAGCGACCAAAGCCACAAGTTCATTCCCTCGTTCAAAGTACCGATTGGCTACTATCCTGACACCCGCTCTGTCTAGATATGGGAGTTGAGCATTAAAATCCCCCACAAGGCAGAGATAGAGTTGCTGTCCTTGATGAGTCCTCATCTACTAGAGTGGCAATATATGGAAAAGGGCAGGAAACTTTTAATTTGGACAATTATCGTTAAAACCCCTCTAAATATAACAGCTTGGAAAATAGAATGCAGTGTATTTAATCCTCTAGGCGGCCACCCAATAAAAGCTTAGCCCAAATTGACAGACCTCCAACTGCCCTGCCAGACGGGGAGGGTAACGCTGGCTAACTGAAACATTTATAACCATTTTTTTTTTTTTCAGTCTTTTTATTTGGTTTTCAACAAAGGCATAGCATATCCAAGTAGGCATTACATAGTAGTATCTCTGCAAAGCACCAGAACTAAGAAAATGTATCGAACAAACACATCCCTCCCCCTCAAACCATCCCCAGACACATAAACCCACTGGTACTTCAAGCAATCCCCAGTTCCATTCCTCCTCTACCTCCATTATAATCCGGAGGCCCTTCAGCATTCGATAGTTTATGGCCCTCCCTTTAGCCCATGAGTCAATACTCGACAAGCGGCCATACATCTAAGGAGTAGTTGTCATCCAGTCTCCCCATACCTTCCATGGGCAGCTTCTATTTATATAGTTAACCTTCTCCCCCATCATGAACCTGTCCATTCCTCTCCTCCTCATATCTACAGAGGGATATGTCTCGGAGCCCCAGAGGTGGGTGGTATCTCTTTGCCACCATCAGTCCAAGTCCACAGAGCGTAAGCTTCCTTCGGGGCAAATTGATATCGTTGGGTATTCCCAGTAGGATACATTTGGGGTCTTGGGGGATCTGCGCCGATATCACCCCCTCCATCTCTCCCACTATCATATTCCAGCACTCTTGGGTCACAAGGCATTCCCATAGTGTATGTAGAAAGGTTCCAATATTCCCTCGGCATCTAAGACAGCTTGGATGCTGCGCCCTTCCCATCATATGTAAACGTTGTCTATCATAGTATACTCTGTGAAGAATTTTAAATTGAATTAGTCTGAGTCTTGACAGGATAGCCACTTGACTGGGAAACATCAGCGCCGCCTCCCAGTCTATATCCTCTAGTTCACCAAGCTCAGCCTCCCCCTGCCTACGCAGTTTTAAAAGTATGTTTGCCATGTTATTGTTGATAGTCTTAAATGTCGGAGACGTTGCTGTAGCGACCAAGCCTTCCATCAATAATCTACCTTCTAGAGGGGCATAGTCAGGTATTCCCTCTCCTGGGAGACCCTCTGCCCTCCACGCATGTTGCAAGCGTGCGTAATGGAAAAACTGTGTCTTGCTGATCTCATACTCAGCCCGGAGAGATGCAAAAGGCATGATATCCCCCCTTCCATCAGATCACCAACCTTTGAGATACCAGTGCGGTCCCAACTCTCAAAACCTGTTAACTTCCCAATTTCTGACAGCCATCCTCCCTCCCAAAGGGGGGTCTCCCTGGTAGGGCTGCGATACCATCCCATTAGCTTAGTGGCCCTAGTCCAAGCCTTTAGGGCCTCCTGAGTGGCCGGCAAGAGATGCCAGTTCCCCTCTCCCTCATATAAGTAATGCTTGCAGGATTTCCTTTCCCACTGCAATCTCTCCAAGCGGAAGGTAGGATGATCTCTGGGTAAAAATAGCCAATCATTTACGTTAACCAAGTGCGCTGCCCAATAATACCCCTCCAGATCTGGAAGGGACAATTCCCCGCATAGTGGTTGCACTGTAGCGTCTTGAGGACTATTCTTAGGTGTTTCCCCTCCCACAAAAAGAGTCACACATCTCGGTCTATGGTTGTGAAAAGACCAGGAGGGATCTGGTAGTATGTGTTTTGCAAAACCCAGAGGAACCTTGGAAGAGGGATCATCTTAACCATGGCCACCCACCCCATCAGTGTGAGAGGCAGAGTTCTCCACCTCTCCAGATCAGCCTGGCATTCTCTAATTACCCTCCCCAAATTATTAGCATGACAAATTTCTGCTTTATGTGTCATATAGATACCAAGATATTTGAATCATTCAGTAGAGCTTTGCAGGTGTACTGGGAGGGAAGGAAGCACTACGTCCCCTTGTGAAGCATATAGTATTGGTTTATCCCAGTTAATTCGACATCCAGAGGGTCTCCCATATTCTTCAAGCAAAATAAAGAGTATCGGTAAAGATATCGCTGGGCGCACGACATATAAGAGTATGTTGTCCGCATACAGAGAAATACGTTCTTCTTCATCCTCCTTCAGCCTGAAGCCTTGTAATCAAGGACATGTGCGGATCCGACACGCTAAGGACTCTAGAGTGAGGGCAAATAATAGGGGGGGGGCAGGGGACATCCCTGGCTAGTACCCCGCACGTTTGGGAATTCAGAATAAAGGACCCCATTTACTCTTACTGCCGCTACTGGATTACAGTAGAGCAGTCTCACCCATTCCCTGTATCGAGGGCCAAATCCAAATCGCACCAATGTGGCTTCTAGGAAAGGCCAATGCACCGCATCAAATGCTTTCTCAGCATCAAGAGCTAAAAATAAGTGTGGGTCTAGGCGGTCCAGTATGGTAGTCAACCAATTATGCGCTCGCCTCAAATTATGTCTTATGGAGCGTCCCGGCACAAAGCCCGGTCGGACCGTGTCAAAGCAGCTGTGACCTCCTCTAAAGTGATATCTCCTTCTAAGTCTGCCTGTGTCTTTGCGTGCAAGACGGGAACATCTATATTGCTTAAATACTCAGTAATTCGGTCAATGTCTTCCAGTGGCCTTGCCCTATAGAAGTCACTGTATTAGCAGGCAAAGTTCTCCTCAATGTCTTTATTGTAGGACACCCTAACCCCCTCCTGGGTCTCTACCTTGCTTCCATCTCCTTTCTCCCAAGCCTTGCCCCCGCCTCATAAAGCCTATTTTGGACGGCCTGCAACTGACTCCTAGCCTCCTCTGCAGTTTCCCGGTATTCAGCTCTTGCAAATTCCAGTTGTCGGAGTGCTGAAAGAGTCGGCATTTGTCCTAAGGCCTCTTTATCAGTCTCTAAATTATCAATGACCTCTAGCAGCTTATGAGGAGACTTCCTGCCGACTCCCAAGCTGCTCTCTGGTGTGATAAAGTCCCTATCTTCTCTTCTGTCTCTCTTCCGGATGCTCATGCTGTGATTCCCTTCAGAATCAGTTGAATCTGCTCCCCCCACCTTCCACCGGGGCAGCCACCATGGCATGTCTCCTCCACCTCTGTGCCTGCTCCATCCCCTACGTCTTTGGGAGAGACCACTCCTTTGGCCTCGCTCCCTCCTTCTCCTGGGGCCCATTGTCAGTCCCTCGGTTCCCCCTTCCTGAGTACTGAGGGCGTTCCTCTAACCACACCCAGGCCTCCTCCGGAGATTGAAAAAGGAAAGCTTTCCCCTGAAACAGGACCTTCAATTTGGCAGGGAAGAGGAGCATGTACTGGAGCTGAAGTCTGTGAAGCTTGGCCTTTACAGAGTCAAAAGTGCAGCGTTGTTTCTGAACTTCTCTAGTATAGTCAGGAAAGACCAGGATCTTAGAGTTTTAATGCCAAACTTCCCCCATTCTACGTACCTTCATTAAGATCCTGTCTCGGTCCTGGTAGTTTAAAAAGTGGGCAATCACTGGTCTGGGGGGTGCCCCTTTAGATGGCTTCCCCCCCAACGATCTATGGGCCCGCTCAATTACGAAACAAGTAGAGAACTTTTCAGGTGGGAGGACTCACCGGAGCCATGTATCCAGAAACCGGCTCATATCTGTCCGTTCGAGTCCCTCCTCAAATCCTACACATCATAGATTGTTTCTCTGAGCTCGGTTTTCCGCATCTTCCAGCCGCCACACAATATCTTTATTAACCCCTTCGCTGCCAGGCCTTTTCTCCCTCCTGTGCCAGGCCTTTTTTTGCCTATTTGGGGCAGTTCGCGCTTAGGCCCTCATAACTTTTTGTCCACATAAGCTAACCAAGCCCAATTTGCGTCCTTTTTTTCCAACATCCTAGGGATTCTAGAGGTACCCAGACTTTGTGGGTTCCCTTGAAGGAGGCCAAGAAATTGGCCAAAATACAGTGAAAATTTTGTTTTTTTTAAAAAAAATGGAAAAAGTGGCTGCAGAAGAAGGCTTGTGGATTTCCCCCTGAAAATGGCAAGGGTTTGTAGTGCTAAACTCAGCAGCTTCCTAGCTTTCAGGAACAGGCAGACTTGAATCAGAAAACCCAATTTTTCACCACAATTTTGGCATTCTACTGGGGCATACCTCATTTTTGCAATTTTTTGTGCTTTCAGCCTCCTTCCAGTCAGTGACAGGAATGGGCATGAAACCAATGCTGGATCCCAGAAACCTAACCATTTCTGAAAAGTAGACAAAATTCTGAATTCAGCAAGGGGTCATTTGTGTAGATCCTACAAGGGTTTCCTACAGAAAATAACAGCTGAAAAAGAAAAATATTGAAATTGAGGTGAAAAAAACATCAATTTTTCTCTACGTTTTACTCTGTAACTTTTCCCTGCAATGTCAGATTATGGAAAGCAATATACCGTTACGTCTGCTGGACTCCTCTGGTTGCGGGGATATATAGGGCTTGTAGTTTCATCAAGAACCAGAGGAACCCAGAGCCAATAAATGAGTTGCACCCTGCAGTGCGTTTTCATTCTATACCAGGTATACAGCAATTCATTTGCTGAACTATAAAGAGTAAAAAATTGCTATCAAGAAAACCTTTGCATTTCCAAAAAGGGCACAAGATAAGGTGCTGAGGAGCAGTGGTTATTTGCACATCTCTGAATTCCGGGGTGACCATACAAGCATGTGAATTATAGGGAATTTCTCAAATAGATGTCTTTTTTACACACTCTCCTATATTTGGAAGGAAAAAATGTAGAGAAAGACAAGGGGCAATAGCACTTGTTTTGTTAATCTATGTTCCCCCAAGTCTCCCGATAAAAATGATACCTCACTTGTGTGGGTAGGCCTAGCGCCCGCGACAGGAAACGCCCCAAAGCGCAACGTGGACACATCCAAAATTTTGGGAGAAAACAGAGGTGTTTTTTGCGAAGTGCCTACCTGTAGATTTTGGCCTCTAGCTCAGCCGGCACCTAGGGAAACCTACCAAACCTGTGCATTTCTGAAAACTAGAGACCTAGGGGAATCCAAGGAGGGGTGACTTGCGGGGCTCGGACCAGGTTCTGTTACCCAGAATCCTTTGCAAACCTCAAAATTTGGCTAAAAAAACACATGTTCCTCACATTTCTGTGGCAGAAAGTTCTGGAATCTGAGAGGAGCTACAAATTTCCTTCCACCCAGCGTTCCCCCAAGTCTCCCGATAAAAATGATACCTCATTTGCGTGGGTAGGCCTAGCGCCGGCGACAGGAAACACCCCAAAGCACAACGTGGACACATCCAAAATTTTGGGAGAAAACAGAGGTGTTTTTTGCGAAGTGCCTACCTGTAGATTTTGGCCTCTAGCTCAGCCGGCACCTAGGGAAACCTACCAAACCTGTGCATTTCTGAAAACTAGAGACCTAGGGGAATCCAAGGAGGGGTGACTTGCGGGGCTCGGACCAGGTTCTGTTACCCAGAATCCTTTGCAAACCTCAAAATTTGGCTAAAAAAACACATGTTCCTCACATTTCTGTGGCAGAAAGTTCTGGAATCTGAGAGGAGCTACAAATTTCCTTCCACCCAGCGTTCCCCCAAGTCTCCCGATAAAAATGATACCTCACTTGCGTGGGTAGGCCTAGCGCCGGCGACAGGAAACACCCCAAAGCGCAACGTGGACACATCCTAAATTTTGGGAAAAAACAGAGGTGTTTTTTGCGAAGTGCCTACCTGTAGATTTTGCCCTCTAGCTCAGCCGGCACCTAGGGAAACCTACCAAACCTGTGCATTTCTGAAAACTAGAGACCTAGGGGAATCCAAGGAGGGGTGACTTGCGGGGCTCGGACCAGGTTCTGTTACCCAGAATCCTTTGCAAACCTCAAAATTTGGCTAAAAAAACACATGCTCCTCACATTTTTGTGGCAGAAAGTTCTGGAATCTGAGAGGAGCTACAAATTTCCTTCCACCCAGCGTTCCCCCAAGTCTCCCGATAAAAATTATACCTCACTTGCGTGGGTAGGCCTAGCGCCCCCAACAGGAAACGCCCCAAAACGCAACGTGGACACATCCCATTTTTTGAAAGAAAACAGTGCCTACCTGTGGATTTTGGCCTGTAGCTCACCCGGCACCTAGGGAAACCTACCAAACCTGTGCATTTCTGAAAACTAGAGACCTAGGGGAATCCAATGGAGGGTTGACTTGCGGGGCTCGGACCAGGTTCTGTTACCCAGAATCCTTTGCAAACCTCAAAATTTGGCTAAAAAAACACATGCTCCTCACATTTTTGTGGCAGAAAGTTCTGGAATCTGAGAGGAGCTACAAATTTCCTTCCACCCAGCGTTCCCCCAAGTCTCCCGATAAAAATGATACCTCACTTGCGTGGGTAGGCCTAGCGCCCCCAACAGGAAACGCCCCAAAACGCAACGTGGACACATCCCATTTTTTGAAAGAAAACAGTGCCTACCTGTGGATTTTGGCCTGTAGCTCACCCGGCACCTAGGGAAACCTACCAAACCTGTGCATTTCTGAAAACTAGAGACCTAGGGGAATCCAAGATGGGGTGACTTGTGGGGCTCGGACCAGGTTCTGTTACCCAGAATCCTTTGCAAACCTCAAAATGTGGCTAAAAAAACACATGTTCCTCACATTTCTGTGGCAGAAAGTTCTGGAATCTGAGAGGAGCCACAAATTTCCTTCCACCCAACGTTCCCCCAAGTCTCCCGATAAAAATGATACCTCACTTGTGTCGGTGGGCCAGGTGCCTGCAACAGAATAAGGCCCAAAACCTGAAGGGATAGAAGGGATAGTTGGGGGAGCCACGCAAGCCACACCTCCCTGGACTTCTTGGGGTGCCTATTTTTAAAAAGTTTCTGGGTTTTGTAGGTTTCCCTACATGACAGCCACACCCTGGACCAAAAACATAGGTGGGCCCTCCCCCCCCAAACACAGGCATTTTTGGAATATATCACTTTGATGTGTGCACATACGTCCGTGATGTGCCAAACACTAAAATTGTGAAAAGAAACACACTTAGGTTATGTGAAGAAGACCCCTCACCCACCAACCAAGTTGGTGGCATGCTTCATCATCGGGGTCCCACCCGAGGCACCTAGCATGTCACAGGTGTGCTGCGACGCCTGATTACAGCGGAGCAGGTTTTGTCTTTTTTTACAACACATACTGGTTGGATTTGGCACGAGGGTGAGTGATGGTTCAGTGGATCAAATTTTATTAACAAGAGATTTCACAAAAATGAAATGCACTGCTAATAACTGAAAGGCAAAAAAGTGAACCAATGACTCACAGCTCGTGAGCTGTAAAGCCGCGACAAGGCACCAACCGCTTTACAGGCCATTCACACACCTTTCATACATGACACGCACAAGACCATTCACACCGCCAGCCACGGGCCCAGCACATTACAACACTCACATCGACAGACCGCGCCACTCAAGGGCCCATCACTTACATACGCCCACATGCCTGATACAAGAATCACACCAGCTGATGGGAGTGTGGACTGCCGTTCGGCTGGCACCGCCAGCCAAGCGCCACCCCACGCACACCGCCAGCCAAGCGCCACCCCACGCACACCGCCAGCCAAGCGCCCCCCCACGCGCACACCGCCAGCCAAGCGCCACCCCACGCACACCGCCAGCCAAGCGCCACCCCACGCACACCGCAATCACTTTTTTTTATTTATAAACAACAAAGAAACTACTAATTATAAAATAAGCACAAAACTACAAACACAAAAGCTCTAACTAAATACACAACAGATGCCAACCGTGAAACATATGAAAATATAAAACAGACAGCTTACGCTCAAGGTATTTCCCAGAATTTTTTTGGGGTATGGTAACTTCTGTAACAGCCGGGAACACACAGCCCAGGCTTTGAAGGGCATTCGAGGCAGTACATCCGGCTCTCCCTCCGGATTAATCTCCGGGCACATACTCTACATTTCTTTGTGGGCATGTCTTTTTTGGGAGTGGGAGGAATGTGATCTGGAAAGTGCCGATCTTTCAATCTAGCCACATCCTCCACCACTTCTACTCTAGGAACTCTTGCCGGTTCCACCACAATAAGGCTTTCTATCACCGACTCCTGAAATTTAACAAATGTCATCCTTGACTCGGGTGAACAATCCTTGTATACAATAAAGGCATTAAAAGTTGCCAAATGAAATAAATTTAGGGCCAACTTTTTATACCACACATATGACTTACGAAGAGCAGTGTAAGGTTCTAACCTCTGATCTACTCTATCAACACCACCCATGTGCCTATTGTAGTCCAAAATGCACGCAGGTTTGTGCACTTCCGCAACCTGACCCCAAACAGCCACAGGGGAAGTACTCTCATCATGGATGGTCGATAGCATGTACACATCCCTCCTGTCTGAAAATTTCAGAGCTAGCAGCTCATTATTCCGCAAGGCACTGCACTGTCCCCTCTCAAGTTTTTTACAGACAAGCTCCCTTGGATAGCCTTTCCGGTTAGAACGGATTGTGCCACAAGCAACAGTGTCCACCCTAAACAACTCCTTGAACAACTGCACTCCAGTGTAGAAATTATCTACGTACAAATGGTGACCTTTGTTAAACAGCCATCTAGCAAGTTCCCACACAATTTTTTCGCTAACTCCAAAAGTGGCCGGACAACCAGGAGGGTCAATACTGGAATCCCTACCAGTGTAGACCTGGAAATTATACACATATCCTGTACTGCTTTCTGACAGCAGATACAATTTAATCCCATACCGTGCCCTCTTACTAGGAATGTACTGCTTAAAAACTAAACGCCCCTTGAAAAGGACCAAAGACTCGTCCACACTTATCTCTTTGCCTGGGACATAGACCTCTGAAAACCGATCCACAAAATGATCAAGGACAGGCCTAATCTTAAAAAGGCGGTCACAATCAGGGTGATCTCGTGGCAAGGCTAAAGCATTGTCTACAAAATGCAGCATACGAAGAAGAAGCAAATACCGATTACGTGTCATAGTTGCAGGAAATATAGCAGTTGCCATCAAGGGACTAGTAGACCAATAAGAAGCCAGTGACGGCTTCCTGATCAACCCCATCAAAAAAGACAAACCTAAAAACCTTTTCATCTCTTCCAGATATGTGGGAACCCAATGAGTAGCTCTAGACTGAGGCTTAAGTCTGGCAGCGTTGTCCCGCAAATATTACTCTGCATACACATTTGTCTGCTCCACAATCTCTTCCAAAAATACATCGTCCATAAACAAGTGAAAGAAATGGACAGGCAGAAAGTTTTCCGTATTAACTCTACACCCTGGGAGACCAGTAAATGCAGGTAACTGTGGCTGTTCCATGTTTGGGGCAATCCAGGTGTCAGGTCTTCCAATGGGAAACCCTGCATCCCCAGGCTGCTGCACTCTTGGCACATCAATGTCCTCCTCTAACACAGGCCCTTCATCTGCACTGAGAGTAGCTTCCTCATCAGAAGAATACTCTCGGACAGAAAACTCACTTCCAGAATCTCCTGCTTCCTCCTCTGCCTCAGATGCAGAGTCAGTGTCGTAATCATGGTCTGAAGACGACTCAAAGAGCATGCGAACAACCTGCTGAGCGGTCACTTTGCGGCTAGCCATGATCCTAACAACAAATGGATTGCCAACAACAACTAGCACTAAAATAAGTAATAAACAAAGTGTAGCTTTATCACAAAGAGTTATGTACTACAAAAAACTATACCACACAGTTGCCTGAAATAGCTACTCACCAAGCAACTACTCTGCACAGACAGCAATCACCAATGATATCCCACTAAAAAGAAAAAAGAAAAAAGCAATTTAGACATATGACAACACAAACACCACTGTGCTCAAATCTAAGGACAATGTCAAACACACAATACTGCATTTAGTACACCACCTACAAACATGTCAACAATACTCCTTTGGAGTAAATTGCGTTCACTTACCTAAAACATGCAACTATGCAAACCACAGGACAACTACTGCCAAAACCGCAAAGATCCACAGCAAAGGAAGCAAAAGCGTTGAACTAGAAGAAAAAGAAGAAATAAATTGTTATAATCACAAATACAAATACTTTGCCAGTTGACAAACACCCCACCACCAAGAACTTAGAAGTTGTCCCTGGTACCTAAGTGGATCCTGCCCCCCAAGGGGGGCAGAAATGGGCAACACCTCTGTGCCCCCTTTCAGGGGGCGACCCTTCCCCAAGGGGGCACCCCCAGCACAACACAAAACAAAAAAATCCCTGCCGTATTGGTGGTCTCTGCCCTCCTTGGGGGCAGATGGCCCTACAAAATTACGGGCAGAGATGGGCAATACAAATTTTCCCCACCTTAGGGGGGCGACCGTTGCCCAAGGGGTGCCCCCAAACACACACCAAACACAATCCCTGGCACCTAGTGTGCTTCCACCCCCCCCCCCCCCGGGGCCAGATCGTCCAAAAAATGGCTGGTCTGCCATCGGGGGGGCCGAAACAGAAAAAAAAAGCTCCCCAGGGGAGCGACCCTTGCCACAGGAGTTGCCCCCAAAATAAACAATAAAAACAAAATCCCTGGTGTCTAGTGGTTTTCGCCCCTCCCCCCCCCCCCCCGGGGGGCAGATCAGCCCAAAAATCGGCTGATCTGCCCCCGGGGGGGGGGCAAAATACAAATAAAAATTGCCCCGGGGGGGGGTCGACCCTTGCCCAAGGGGTCGCCCCCAAAAACACACATAAACAAAGATATCCCTGGTGTCTAGTGGTTTTCGCCCCCCCCGGGGGCAGATCCGCCGAAGAATCAGCGGATCTGCCCCCAGGGGGGGGGGCGAAATACAAATAAAAATTGCCCCCGGGGGGGGGGCGACCCTTGCCCAAGGGGTCGCCCCCGAAAACACACATAAACAAAGATATCCCTGGTGTCTAGTGGTTTTCGCCCCACCCTGGGGGCAGATCCGCCGAAAAAACAGCGGATCTGCCCCCGGGGGAGGGCGAAATACAAATAAAAATTGCCCCGGGGGGGGGGGGCGACCCTTGCCCAAGGGGTCGCCCCCAAAAACACACATAAACAAAGATATCCCTGGTGTCTAGTGGTTTTCGCCCCCCCCCCCCGGGGGCAGTTCCGCCGAAGAATCAGCGGATCTGCCCCCAGGGGGGGGGGCGAAATACAAATAAAAATTGCCCCCGGGGGGGGGGCGACCCTTGCCCAAGGGGTCGCCCCCGAAAACACACATAAACAAAGATATCCCTGGTGTCTAGTGGTTTTCGCCCCACCCTGGGGGCAGATCCGCCGAAAAAACAGCGGATCTGCCCCCGGGGGAGGGCGAAATACAAATAAAAATTGCCCCGGGGGGGGGGGGCGACCCTTGCCCAAGGGGTCGCCCCCAAAAACACACATAAACAAAGATATCCCTGGTGTCTAGTGGTTTTCGCCCCCCCCCCCCCTGGGGGCAGTTCCGCCGAAAAAACGGCGGATCTGCCCCCGGGGGGGGCGAAATACAAATAAAAATTGCCCCCGGGGGGAGCGACCCTTGCCCAAGGGGTCGCCCCCAAAAACAAACATAAAAAAAGATATCCCTGGTGTCTAGTGGTTTTCGCCCCCCCCCTGGGGGCAGATCCGTAGAAAAATCGGCGGATCTGCCCCCAGGGGGGGGGCGAAATACAAATAAAAATTGCCCCGGTGGGGGCGACCCTTGCCCAAGGGGTCGCCCCCAAAAACACACATAAACAAAGATATCCCTGGTGTCTAGTGGTTTTCGCCCCCCCCCCTGGGGGCAGATCCGCCGAAAAAAACGGCGGATCTGCCCCCAGGGGGGGGCAAAATACAAATATAAATTGCCTCCGGGGGGGGGGGGACCCTTGCCCAAGGGGTCGCCCCCAAATTTAGGCAAAAAGAAAATCCCTGGTGGCTAGTGGAGATTCCTGCTCCACGATCGCGGGCCCTGCCCGTGATCGTGGAGCAGGAATCTTGAGAAAACAGACACAGGGGGAAAGGAAAAACCCTTTCCTTTCCCACCGTGTCTGTTTTCTCAACCCCTCCGCCCCCCAAAAACGGAGAGGACTCACCTTTGAGCTCCTGCTCCGAAGACGAGCTGGAAGCAAATGGCTTCCAGCGCGCCGGCAACACTAGATGACGTCAGCGCGCTGTGTGCGCGCTGACGTCATCGGATTGCCGTGGGGGGGGGGGGGCGGGGGTGGAAGGGGAAGGTCTTCCCCTTCCATCCCCGCCTGGGGGGGAAAGGGGGTGCACGGGGGCGCGCTAGCGCGCCCCCAAGTTCCCCTGTGCCTAGGACGAGATGATCTCGTCCAAGGCACAGGGGAACTGTAGCCTTGGACGAGATCATCTCGTCCAAGGCACAGAACCAGTTAAGGACTCTGGTCTCGGACATCACTTTTCGCAGGTCTCTGATGGTGTCTTCAAGATCTGAGATTCTTGTCTCTGCTGTTGTAACTCGCTTTACCACATTCCGGAGATCCTGTTGCAGCAGGGAGACCTCTGAGCATACCTCACCCATTTGCCCCTCCGGGCCCTCCCTGGAGGCCTGTTTCGCAGAGAGAAGCGCACCATTATCGGGGCCGCTGGGGGGTCTGAGGCTGACAGTGGGGGGTCACCACTTTTGTATATCGATCCATTTTGCCCTATTAAGGCGCTTTTGGCATTTTATCTCTCACTATCTGAAGACTCCCAACAGTCTCTCCAACCTCATCTGACCACCTCCTCCCAGACAATATACTTTGGTCTCCGACATGATGGTGGAGGCGGGTGGGGCACCCTGAGCTTCTCCGGTCCCCACGGGATACTGTTTTCTGCCACGGGTACCTCGATTCTTCAAGTCCTGCCACAGGGATCTCCGTTTCTCTCCCCAGTGGGGAGAGCACCCCCACTTCAGCAACCTCTCCAGCCTTTCTCTTCTCTCCGGGGTGATACCACCACTCCAGCAACCCCTTCAAGCTTTCCTCGTCCACCGGCGCGATCCTGCTGGCGAAACCGGGGTCTCACCTTCTGTGCCTCGTGTCTTCCTCATGCAGAGCCTGGTGGTCTCCTGATGATCTCCAGCGCCCGCCCTGACACACCAACCAGCAAAAAAAAAGGGGTGGGGAGGTGGTGGGGGAAAGTCCTCTGAGCTGGGGCCCCTGTCCGTTCCTCAATGTGCAGTATCTTTGCTGTTTGCCCTTTCTTGGGGCTGGATCACGTCACCAATTCTCCCCATAACCCCCCCTTCAGGGTGAAATGCTCTAGGCGTGTTCTGGCGGCGGGTCTATCTACAAGCAGGCCCTCTTTGCCTCCGTCCGCTCCTTCATTGAGGCCGACACCTCAGGTGTCTTGGGCCAGGAGGCGGCACAGCTCTCGTAGCCGCCCGGGAGCGCTCTGATCGCTCCACGTGTGCTTCGCTTGCCGTGATCAGCCGCCCCCTCCGGGCAAGCACTCTGGGGTCTCTCCTTCAGCCCTGGGGTCGAACCGGAGAGTTCAAGGGTGTTTGCACAGGATTTTGGGCGGAGGCCGTATGGAGCTCTTCAGTGAGCGTCCGTCTCCAGCGCCATCTTGGCTCCGCCTCACCATTTATAACCATAATTAAACATTATCTGATCAACTAACCGCATGTCCTGCTACGTGACAATGTCATATAATCTAATAAAATTCTGCCAATCAGATAGTTCAATCTTAGTCCGTAATCATGTGATGTTCCAACTCAACATTTTTAACCCACTGTTTTTAATGTGAGAAGTTCTGAGCACAAGAATGCGAACATCATTCACAGACACTTGATCACAGCAGACAGATGATACAAAGCCTGTAAGCGAATTTACACAGGAAACCATGCTACCAATACAATTACTTGAGCTTCCTAGTGTAACCTTTCCTTTTACTTCTTGTAAGCGTTTAGGGGCAAAATATACACAATGCCAAATAGCCCGCTTGCAGGCCCCTGCTGCAGAGGCAATAGTCAGTCCACTCCGTTAAGATCCATCAGCGGAGCAAACCTATTAGAATGGACAATAGCCCCACCAGCCGGTCATGACATGCCCCCAAACCCTCTGTGACAAACTACAGAAGGTTTGTAAAAATAACCCTGGGGCAATGCCATAATTTAGGTATTTGCATGAAATCTTGATGAATATGCGTCCAAAAGATTACTCACAAAAGATGGGTGTTTGAAATTAATTACAAAAAATCCCCATCTATATTCTTTTGTGAGGGCCCAATCCACCCTACTCTCCGTACCATGTGAATATTTTTACTATCCATAGGGTTAAAGTGCAAATACGTACTTAACCAATTTGTAGCCTTGTTACAACAGCTACTCCATGACTATTCCTGATTGGCATGCAGTGGATGCACACCTGTCAAAATTAACTGATGAGGGCACGATGCAGGTGGAAAGTTCAGTATATTAGGGTTAGAAACTGGCACCGAGCCAGTATCCCTATGTGTAACTGCTGAGCTCTTCCTGTGACACAATGGGGTTGACTCAGCAGAAGTAGAATGGTGAAGTTGGGGAGGTTGTATGGTTTGGGAGGGATGAATAAATTGAGATGACAACTGCTGAATGCCTTTATTAGCATAGAAAGTTGGCCCTCCCCCTAAAATGGAGACTGCGGGTGGGCCACAGGCCAAAGAATCACCCGTATTCCCCTGTTTTACTGACCTGCAAGTGGGACATACAGAAGACGCTCTCTAATTAGCTGCAGATAGGAGTTGAACATTTTTGCCATATTGCTATATAAATTGTCCTCGATTACATTAGCTGCCAAAATAGTTGATTATCAAGATGACTTTCTTGGCGCCTTTCCAGGACCATTTGCCTTGGTCTTCACCAGTGTTACTTGCTCAGCAGGGGCCGGTGCTTTAGTCTGCATTGGTCCCCCCACTTGGTCAATCATCTCAATGTCTACTTTAAAAAAGTATTAACATAGACATTTGCTCCGTATAGAAACAAGAGTAAGACAATACACATTTGACACCCATGGTGTGTGCCATGAAAGCACTGTGTTAACTTTAAGTGAGAGTGCAGTTATGGGTAATTATTTGACTACTGGTTAAACCTCTCACAGGCACAAGCCCCACCTAGGGGGCAGTTCATTAAACTAGCACAAGATCCTGTAAGAAAAAGTAGAGGTTCCAGACTTTTGGTTTAAGCCTCAATTGCAGTCTGCATTGGCTGCTTTTTGTGGAAGTCCGATTGTGAAAAAATACAACACATTTTATGGACTTTGGGGCAGCACCTTACTCATGCTTAGATAGATTCCATGTGTTTCTCACTTCCCAATTACTGGTATGATGGATTTCTGTCCTAACCTTCGGTTTGTTCCATCCAAGGAGAATTTCAGTTTTATTGTGTTTTGATTGGACAGTCTGTATCATTTCAGCGCTGATGTCACTTTACATTTCATTGAAGGAGTGACTAACGTCTCTCCCTCTCT
Organism: Pleurodeles waltl; assembly: GCF_031143425.1. Classification (NCBI taxonomy): domain Eukaryota; kingdom Metazoa; phylum Chordata; class Amphibia; order Caudata; family Salamandridae; genus Pleurodeles; species Pleurodeles waltl. Next base: position 745,615,916 of record NC_090444.1, on the reverse strand, counting down.
ACCTCTCCCTGTTCCATCTTTCCTCCTCTCTTTATGAAGACCCAAGCATCCCCGGGCTTGCTTATTTCCCAGCCCCTATGCATGTATGTATTTATGTATGTATGTGTGATCTTAGCTAAAAGCTAGCAAAGTGTTGTACAATCTAAGGCAAGCTTAAAGTCAACGAGTAGTAGGAGAGGAAGCAAAGTTGTGGATGGTCAATGCACTGTGATGCATTGTTTTTCAAAGAGATGCACCTTCAACTCTTTCCTAAATTGGATCAGTGTTGGGTGGTCCTGATGGTTAAGGAGATGTTACAGATCCTGCGTGCATGGATGGAAAAGGCCTCACCTCTTGTTTTTTTTTCTTTTTATACTTCTTAGTCGATAGTTTTATAGTGTCTTGGCTGAGAGTGTGCAGAGAACCACCAGAGATGGTGAGTTTCTCTGTAAGATAAATAGTGATACTGGATGTTTTTTTTTTTTTTTTAATGATGCCAATGGTTTTGACGGTGGTGTGGGCCAGCAAGGAAAGCCAATGGAGTCTCCATCATGGAAAACCAAGGAGCAGTCTTAAAATATTTAAGTATTTGAAGATGGCCACTCTGGACGTACACCCACTAGCTTCTGCTTTAAGAAAATCCATTCCCTAATGGACTGTACAAATGCATGCACATCCATGATGGTAATTTTTAATGGATTTCCACAGGTGTAAGCCCTCAGTTTCTAATTTGTGAAACCTTTGATTAACAATTCTTGGCAGACTGCTCAATCTCCCACTGAAGTCAAGATCAGTTGGAGGCACGTTGAATGGCTAGAAGTACTGAACAGTACTCTAGGTGATTGGGAGGATACACAGTGAGATAATTGTGGTGTCCTGAGGGCCTTTAAGAGTAATTTGAGGCAGTCTCCCCACCTTGACCATTACTCTTCACATGAGAAATCACCATTCCTCCCTGAACAAGACCACCCCACCTTCAATCCCCCTATAATCCTATGCACTTTAAACATCACCTATCCCTCCCACTCTCTCCTGTTAACAACTAGGCACCCAATCCAAGGCCTTCTCCCTCTCTCTTTAGTCTACTCTTTTCCCACCCATTTGGTTACCTTCCTCATGCTACCCCAAACACTAATCACAAGGTGCCACTGTTGGAGCACCTTGACATAAGCGTGTACATGTACCTTTCATTCTACAGGGGAAGGGCTTATGGGGCTTCTCTAATACTTGTGTCTCACAGCATTAACTATAGGTATACTCAGCTGAAGGACTGCCCTATCTGGATATGATGTATCAAATAATACATGTCCTTTATTGCTTTAGTCTTTTGTTGATCGGTGTGTACCTTGTTAAGTTGTGGCATTAGTTGTAATTAAATAAACAAAGTTAATAAAGAATAAAAACAAACTTTAAAAAGATTTATAGCCCACATCCTAGTGATGTCACAAGGAGTGGTAGCACTTTAACTTAGGACGGACTAGGAGAAGAAGGAAGCAAAAACCCATCTGTGGTCACAACTTCTTTATGCGGCAAGGAAGGTGAACTAGCCTTGTGCCATCTAATTGGAAATATTGTTTGTTTCACAACATACTGTGTCCTCTTCAGAAATGATTGCTGATGCTATCCTGTTCTACGATCCCTCAACGAATTGTGTATTACTCAAATATAAAATGGTCACCAAAGCTGTAATTTTGCATTCTAAATCAAAGAGAGACTTATTTGGATATCAACAAAATAGCTCATAGGGTTAATAGATGAGTGGGTCATGGGATGAGCCACTCAGCCTATCACCCTTATGAAGACAGTACTAACTCAACCGTCCACAAGGTAGCTCATTGAATGTATACTCCTCACCGATGTCTGCAGTGATGTGCAGCCACAGGAATACCAACTCTAACTTTCATCCTTGTGAGGATGGTAAATGGTGTTCCATTAAATATGGTTACATAAATACTTGTAATCTACAGAGCTTACGAATAGCAGAAGTGAGGTAGGAAATTCAAAATAAACAGATGAATATTTTTATTAATATTTTTCTTGGTGTTATTATTATGGTCATTGTTATTAACCCCTTCACTGCCAGACCATTTCCCCCTCCTGTGCCAACCCTTTTTTTGGCTATTTGGGCTAGTTTGCGCTTAGGCCCGCATAACTTGTTGTCCACATAAGCTACCCATGCCAAATTTGCATCCTTTTTTTCCAACATCTTAGGAATTCTAGAGGTACCCAGAGTTTGTGGGTTCCCCTGGAGGAGATCAAGAAATTAGCTGAAAACAGCTATCATTTTTTTTTTTTTTTTATGGGAAAAAAGGGCTGCAGACGAAAGCTTGTGGTTTTTTTCCCTGAAAATGGCATTGACAAAGGGTTTGCAGTGCTAAAATCACCAGCTTTCCAGCTTTCAGGAACAGGCAGACTTGAATCAGAAAACCACATTTTTCAACACAATTTTGGCATTTTACTGGGACATACCCAGTCCTTTTTTGTGCCTTCAGCCTCCTTCCAGTTAGTGACATAAATCGTTGTGAAACCAATGCTGGATGCGGGACAGCTAAACATTTCTGAAAAGTAGACACAATTCTGAATTCAGAAAGGAGTCATTTGTGTAGATCCTTCAAGGATTTCCTACAGAAAGTAACAGCTAAAATAAAATAAAAATATTGAAATTGAGGTGAAAAAAAGAGCCATTTCTGTCCACGTTTTCTTCTATAACTTTTTCCACCTATGGCAGATTTTTAAAAAGCAATATACCATTACGTCTGCTGGACTCTTCTGGTTGCGGGGATATATAGGCCTTGTAGGTTCATCAAGAACCCTAGGTATCCAGAGCCAATAAAGCAGCTGCTCTGTGCAAAGGGTTTTCATTTGATACCTGGTATACAGCAATTCATTTGGTGAAATATAAAGAGTGAAAAATAGGCATCAAGGAAACCTTTGTGTTTCCAAAATGGGCATAAGATAAGGTGTTGAAAAGCAGTGGTTATTTGCACATCTCTGAATTCTGGGGTCCCCAAGGGGCAATAACACTAACAGCCTCATTTGGACCTCAGCGGTCTTTTTCAAAGACCACCAAGGTACAGCTGTGCTGAAGACCGCCAGTGCATGCGGTTTTCTGCCCAGCGTATCATGACTCCTGGCAGCCCTCCGCCCTTTTTTGGATGGAGAGCCGCCATCAGCCATACTGGCGGTCAGCGGTGAAGTGGAGACTGCTCCACCTCCAACGCCACGTCATCAGAACACCGCCCACTGAATCACAACCCAGGATTAGGTGTGGCAGTGTTCTAATGACGGGGAGCTCCGCTGCGGAGCAGCCCCCATTCCCTCCCGAAGGATCACCGGACCAGGTAAGGTGATTGTCCGTTAGGGGAGGGGGTTTGGGGGGGTGTTGTGTGCGTGCATGGGGGTGTGCGTGTGAGTGTTTAGGGGGATGTGTGAGTGCGTGTATGCATGCGGGATGTGTTGTGTGTATGGGAAATGTGCATGTATATGTCTGTGTGCATGTGTGCGTGTATGTGTGCATGTATGTCAGCGTGCATGTGTAGTAGTTGTGTGAGTGTGCGTGGGGGAGGGATGGGGGTGTGTGTGTGTCAATGTTTTGGGGGGCTGGGAGGGGTGGGGATGGAGTCCTGCCACCTTTGGGAGGTGGTAGGGGAGTAGTGGGTTTGAGGGGAGGACTCTGGGAAGGGGGGTGGGGGAGACCCCTATCAGTGCCAGGGAACTAATTCCCTAGCACTGATAGTGCTTACCGCCATGGATTTTCTGACAGTACAGAACCCCACGAAATCCATGGCGGTATGTGGGGTCGTGATACCGCCGGCGGTCTAGTGACGGCCGCCGGACTGGAGACCGAAGTCTCCAGCCCAGGGGTCGTTACCACCCTGGCAATCGGAATGTAGAAGTGGTGGTTTGGCATGGCGGTAACCGCCATGCTTGTAAATTATTTTTTTTTCCGCTGGCCTGTTTGCTGTATTACCGCCACTTCTACACTGACCGCCAGGGTTGTAATGAGGGCCTTATTGTTCTATTCTGTGTTCCCTCAAGTATCCCGATAAAAATGGTACCTCACTTGTGTGGAGAGGCCTAATGTCCACGACAAGAAAACGCAACATGGACAAATCACACTTTTACATTGAAATTTGACATTTTTTTTTGTAAGTGCCTAGCTGTGGATTTTTGCCTCTAGCTCAGCCTGCACCTTGGGAAACCTACCAAACCTGTGTATTTTTTAAAACTAGACACCTAGGGGAATCCAGGATGGGGTGACTTGTGGGGCTTTCACCAGGTTCTGTTACCCAGAATCCTTTGCAAATCTCAAAATTTGGCAAAAAAAAAAAAACACTTTTTCCTCACATTTCGGTGATAGAAAGTTCTGGAATCTGTGAGGAGCCACAGATTTCCTTCCACCCAGCTTTCCCCCAAGTCTCCCAAAAAAAAATGGTACCTCACTTGTGTGGGTAGGCCTAGTGCCTTCAACAGGAAATGCTCCAAAACACAACGTGGACACATCACATTTTCCCAAAACGAACTAACCTGTTGTTTTGCAGAGTGCCTAGCTGTGGATTTTAGTGTCTAGCTAATGCGCACCTAGGAAAACCTAGCAAACCTGGACATTTCTTAAAACTAGACACCTAGGGGAACCCAGGATGGGGTAACTTGTGGCATTCTCACCAAGTTCTCTTACACAAAATCCTTAGCAAACCTCAAAATTTGGCAGAAAAAAAAACACTTTTTTCTCACATTTCAGTGCCGCGAAGATCTGGAATCTGAGGGGAGTCACAAATTTCTTTCTACCCAGCATTCCCCCAGGTCACCCGATAAAAATGGTACCTCACTTGTATGGGTAGGCCTAGCGCCCACTACAGGAATTGCCCCAAAACACTACATGGACACATCAAAATTATCAAATACAAAACTACCTGTTTTTGCGAAGAAGGAGCAGCTGTATTTTTGGTCCTGGGCTCAGCAGCATCCAGGGAAACCTACCAAAACCAGACATTTCAGAAAACTAGACACCCGGTAGAGTCCAGGGAGGTGTGACTTGCGTGGATCCCCCAGTGTTTTCTTACCCAGAATCCTCAGCAAACCTCACATTTAGGTAAAAATCTCATTTTTCCCACATTTCTGTGTGGGATCACTGCGCCAACACAAATTTCCTACCACCCAGCATTCCTCTCAGTCTCCCAATAAAAATAATACCTCACTTGTGTAGGTGGGCCAAGTGCCTGTGACAGGGGGTTTGGGGAAGAGGAGTTTAGTTAAAATAGCCTGTGGAGGGAGTGGAAATCGTTTTTACTTGTATTAAACAGGAAGTGAGGGTCAGTAAGAGCCCTCCTTCCTGTTGGGACCGCAAGTTAGCGGTATAGTGTTAGGGAGCCGATTCTGGGCTGGGCCTCGTTCCTGCAGGCATAAATGTGCCGGAGCGAGCGACCGCGCGCAGCAGGCACGCCGCTAGCGCGTCGAAGGCGCACCAAAGGCAAGCCCCTCCGCGCTCGACCGGGGCCAGAAATGCTGCCCTTTTTCATAGCTGTGCAGTATCTGGGGGAGAGGAAGATTTTTGCCTAATCCCACTAATAATGTAGTATCTAAGCCTTTAAGGAAGGGTGGATCTATTTGGACCTGTGAAACCTGTAATTGGGCTATTTAAGTCCCTATAGAGGCAACAAAGGTAAGAAACCAAGACATTAGGCCGGCAGGGTTAGGAGAGAAAAAAATGAAACAGAAGGCATTTTATAATGACAGTTTTCAGTATGCCTTAATAAATGCTAGGTCCCTTCCCAAACATAAACAGGAAATCTACTAAATGATTGATAATTGGCAGATTGACTGTCTATTTATTACTGAAACCTGGGGTAAAGTAGAATCTGACCCAGATTTTATTGTCGCCTCTCCACCAGGTTTTACCTTCCACAGACTTGATAGACCTCAGAACAGGGGGGGGGGCATTATCTATATGTCTACGTTGGCATGCACATGCATTAGTCCTTCGACAGATTCATGTAAGGCAATGATATTTACAATTTCTCAAAACAGTGGGGTACTACTAGAGGGGCTGTTGATATATCGTCCACCAGGACCGAATAAAAAATGTATACAGTCTTGGCCTAAGTTGATAGAACCTATGGTTCTGTCTGCAAAAGCTGTGATATTGGGCGATTTTAACATGCACTTTGATGAGACGTCAACTCCTAAGATCTGTGAATTCATTGACTTTATGGAGGCCCTGGATTGGACCTCCAGAGTCTCGTCGGCCACCCATATTGCAGGGCATATTCTGGATGGGGTGTTTGCACGAGCTACTCAACAGGTGGAGGTAACCATGATACAGTTGAGTTGGACGGATCATCATCTGCTGAAATTTAAACTCGCTTCAAAGAACATTGGGGCTGCTAACGTGGAAACGAACAAGGTAACCAGGTTATGGAAACAGGTTAAAGTAGAGGAATTAGGCCCAGCTTTAGAAGCTGGTTCGGATAAGGCTAAAGCTATGGCCTTGCCCCTGATTGACAGCTTTCTGAAAGGAGTGGAAATGACCATGGAAGAAATGGTACCCCCTGTAATTAGAAGGCCCAATAGTCAGAAGAAACCAGGTCACCCTTGGTTTACAAAAGACCTCAAACTCCTTCAAAGAAAGTATCGACAGCAGGAAAGACGGTGGAAACTTAATCCAGTACCTGAGGAAAGGGTGGCCCTTAAGTCCACTCTAAAGGCTTATAAAGCTGCACAATTTATGGCCAAATCTAAATTTTATACTACCAAAGTAAAGGAGGCTATTAATGTCCCCAGGGAACTTTTTAAGACTATTAAGGCCCTAACTGTGCCCATGAAGCTGGCTGGTCTAGAAAACTCTCAGGGTTTCTGTGACAAAGTTGCTTTTCATTTTGAAAATAAGATATTGCAAATACATAGCAACTTTGATACCCAGATCATTCCCGAAGTATTACCCCCCATGATAACAGAGAGTGCTACAGCAGATGGCCAGTCACTAATGTCATATTTCCAACCCCCTTCCATGGATACTATTAAAAAGAAGATTCTTGAAATTAAATCGGGCTCCCCTCTGGATCCGTGTCCTCCTTCCATTTTTTACTCGGTTCCGGAATTAATGGCACGGATGTTGGTCCCCATTTACCAAGAGGTAGCTATGTCTGGGGAGTACCCATCTATCTGGAAAGAAACAATAGTAGTACCCCTCAAGAAAAAAACAGAGGGAGATAATCAGGACATGAGTGATTTGCGGCCAATAGCACGTCTCCCGTTTTTGGCAAAGATTCTAGAAAAAAGTTTGAACTCTGAATTGATCGAGTTTTTAACAAAAGCGGATGCTCTTGATATCTCCCAATATGTGTTCAGAAAAGGGCATGGTACTGAAACTGCCCTAATCTCATCCTCTGACACTATTCGAAGGATGGTTGATGAAGGCAAGGGGGCCGTTTTGGTTCTTTTAGATTTATCCGCTGCCTTCGACACTTTCTCTCCCACACTATTAATGTCCCGTTTGCATCATGTGGGTTTGAGGGACAAGGCGCTTAAACTTTTGAAGTCTTTTCTTACAAATAGATGGACCACAGTTAGCTGTGGTGATTTCAAATCTAGACCTTATCTTCTGCCATGTGGGATTCACAGGGATCTTCCCTCAGCCCCACATTGTTTAATGTGTATGTAGCGCCTTTGGCTAGTCTAATTCGTACTTTTGGTTTCATTCCATCTTCCTATGCTGATGACTCCCAGCTTATTATTCCTATTAATCAGCCATGGGAGGAGGTTGCAGATCAGTTCAGTAATTGTATGGTGGAAGTGAGTAAATGGATGAAGACCAATTGGCTAAAAATGAATGCCACCAAAACTGAAGTTTTATGTTTTGGACCTGGAAAGAATTTATGGAACTCACGGTGGTGGCCCTCTGAATGTGGTAACTGCCCTGTACCCACTACTGTTACTAGAAACCTAGGCATCTTGTTCGACGAACATCTGTCTTTTAAAAAACAGATTAATCATGTGGTAAATATCAGTTTATGATCAATTAAAATGCTCAGAAAAATCTTCCCCTATCTGCTACATGAATGGAGAGTATCTGCTATCCTGGCATTGGTAATGTCCAAGATAGACTACTGTAATGCCTTAGTCTGGATAAGGGGCTGTTAAAAAGACTCCAATTAGTTCAGAATTCCGCTGTCAGAGCGGTTCTTAATCTCCCACGATGTATATCAGTTAGAGAGAGTCTCAGGAAATTACATTGGTTACCAGTGGCACAGCGTATTCAGTTTAAGTCGCTCTGTCTTACTTTTAAGGCAGTTCATGGAATAGGACCACGGTACCTGACTTCCAGACTCCTCCTGCATGTACCTAAAAGAAGCTTGAGGTCTTCCCAAGCTCACTTGATTCAGGTCCCTCGCACACATAAAGCCAAATGGGGAGACAAAGCTTTTACAGTAGCTGCAGCCAGAGGATGGAACTCTCTCCCACAGAATATTAGGCAAGAATCAGGTTATATGAAATTTAGGAAAATGGTGAAAACTTGGTTCTTTCCTCGTTATTTTTTTGGTACATCAAGATTAGGGTCTTTGATTTAGTTTGTTTCTGTTTCTTCTATTGGATGTTTTTCTATCTTCATTATGTCTGTTATTTTTCTTATCCTCAGTCTATTTTTTACTACGTGCTTTCTTCCCAGCGCTTCGATGCTCTTTGAGTAGGAACGCGCTTTATAAATCTCGAATTACATTACATTACATTGAAATTGAGGGGGAACCAAAGCGGGTCTAAAAGGAGAGTTTGGAAAAAAAAGATTTTAGGCTGACAAGTGGGGCAGAATTTTTACTGGTATAGATGCGACAATGCTGGATGGTAGGAATTTTGTGGATTCCTGCAGATTCCGGAAGGTTCCATCACAAAAATGTGTGGAAAATGGTGCGAGGTGCATGTGAAGCACACCACCCTGGACTTAACCAGATGTTCAGTTTTCAGACGTGTCTAGGTCTCGTCGATTTTTATACATGGCAGCATGCCAAAGTCCATAAAGTGCAGCCCTCACCATTCCAAGTGGAGCGATTTTGAGAGTTAGATAAGCACTCATGGCCCAAATGTAAAACCATAACCCAAAATAATCAAATGTCTTCTTGATTGCCGTTGAGATAAGATCTTTTAGTTTTAGTGTGCTGGGAGAGCTAAAAGAGTGTTAGCCCCTTTAGTTGTCCCTACTGGACGCTAGCCACCACCCCACTATTTTTTTGTTTGTTTTTAATTCCCTGTCATCTAGTAAGCTTTCTGCAACCCATCCCCAACCGTCAGGGAGTGGATCAGGGGTAAATGCCCCATGTGCCTGCCGGTGGACAGAGCAACTTTGTCCCCATTTATTTGGGGTTTGGATATGGGCATACCCCCACCCTTTTTTAAACAAAGAAGACATCTTCCCTGGTCTCTGCTGGGCTTTCTGCCCCCCTTTGGAGGCAGATGGGCCTTTCAGAGATAGGCCAATCTTCCCCTAAGGTGGACATAAATGGCCAACAGTAGTGTACCCCAATGGTAGCGACCCTTGCCCAAGGAGCTGCACCCACAAACAAAACACACACACACCAATCCCTGGTGTCTAAGTGGTTTAATGGCCTATAATACGTTTGCCCCCCAGGGGAGCGACCCTTGTCTAAGGGGTCACTCCCCATCTGTTGTAGTTTCTGCCCCCCTTGGGGGCAGATCAACATAATTAAAATAGGAAGATCTACCCCAAAGGGGGGCAGAAATGGCCTAAAATAAATTTTCCCCCCAGGGGAGCGACCCTTGCCTAAGAGGTTGCTCCCCTTGTGTGAAAATGGCAGAAAAAAAAATCCCTGGTGTCCATGGTTACTGCCCCCCTTTGGGGCAGACTGGCCTAAGAAAAATAGGTGGGCAGAAATGGCCTTAAATAAAATTGCTCCCCATCTGTGAAAAAAAAAAAAAAAAACTGGTGTCTAGTGGTTTGTGCCCCATTTGGGGGCAGATCGGCCTAATTAAAATAGCCTATTTAAGAAATGCACCCCAGGGGAGCGACCCTTGTCCAAGGGTTTGCTCCCCTTTATTATTTACACAAACAAAACAACGATCCCTGATGTCTAGTGGGCCTTTCTGCAGCCCGATAGTTTTATTATCGGGCTGCAGAAATGCTCAGAAAGACATCAAAGGAAAGGAAAGGCTTTTCCTTTCCTTTGGTGCCTCTCTGCCTGCCCCACCCCGATTGGAAGAGAAATGCTTTCAATTCTCTTCCGATCGCACTGGAACCTGAGCTTTCAGCACAATGGGGGTGGCCTCTAATGAGGTCAGAGGCGTTCGCTCGCTGACGTCATCAGATGTCACTGGGGGGAGGGGGAGAGGTTGGGGTTGAAAGGGGTAGCGATTCCCCTTCCATCCCTGCCCATAGGCCCTCGGGTAGCACTAGCGCTTCCCCCGAGGGCCTGGTGCAGGACGTAACGGCTGCATTCTCGGCACCCAAGCGGGGCTGCCAAGGACATAACCGTTACGTCCAAGGCACCAAAGGGGTTAATATCAGTATTGTTGTTGTGGGTATTTTGGGTATTGTGATTAATATGGTTATTCACATCATTACCATTATAATTGTTTAGCATTAATATTGTCAAGATTCCTACTTCCACTTTTCAGTTTTTATAACCACACTTCTGGTTATGGAAAAATGTGCAGAACCAGTTTTGTTTCACTGCTGCTGCTTTTTACAACTCATCCCTAGAGGTCTACACCGATTTCTGAGTGTTATGGCGGTAGTTTGCATGTAGAAAGTTTCAATCTTTCCATGTATTGACATCTGGCTCATCTAGGCTGTTATCTCCTCTCCATACAAGCTGTGTGCAACTTCCTTCATCATTTAGCCTTCTCTGTTCTATCTGGAATAATTTGCTAATTTCTCTGTAATTGGTCAGGACCATTCCAGTATTCATGGTCTTGCACAGAAACAAACTGATTCCTTGTTGGTTGTCTGTAAACTTGGCTTGACCAATTGTACAACATGTTGTAGGGGTGTGCTTGGGACAGCACATTTTCAGGTTGCCAGAGCCCTTATTTCAGTCAACCTTGTGGATGTTGCATTAGACTTTGAATTGTGCCCTGTATTTCATAATGAACTTATGGCGAGATTGTGTTTTTCAAGTTGAGGCATGAAGTGCATTCTAGGGCTTGTATACTGTGCAGATTTGTTTTTGAGTAGGCCCTTGCACATGAAGTTTCAATCTTCAGTACATGCGATCAAGCACATTGTAGACTGTCTCATTTGGTTGTTGAATTAAGGAAACAAATACATTTGTGAGTGTGTGCATTTATACCTGTGTGCCCTAAACCACCCCCAAACTACCAAGTTAACCATTAGGGAGGAGGAAAGCTTAGATCTAAACAGAATGCCAGAGTTTTTACTTTTACTTACAGGTCCTTATGAGTGCTTCTTCCAGCTATTTCATCCAGTTGTAGGACAAGATATTCCTCTTGTGTCCGGTTGCTAACCATTAGTATTAGATTCTAATGGATACTTCTATCTTCAGACTGGATCTGGAGGTTTTCACAGCAGTACTACCGCACAGCATTGTCGTGCCCCAGAAATGACAGAATGGAGCCAAATATAAACACCACCACTGCACGTCGACATACGTTCCTTTCTTTCAGCATCTTAATAAGCAGATCAAATCAAATTCCAGGGCACAAAGAAATTATGTCCCCACTGAAGATTACAGAATTCAAACCAAGGTGTGACTGTTAGTAACAGTTGTCGGTATGGTCCTACATGAGGTATGGCTTTGTTTCTTGGGCTTGGAGTACAACTCCAAGTCATGCAAAGAATGTGTCCTTATGCACCCGGAGGCAATTTAGGACCGTGAAGTGAAGCTGTGCATCACCAAGCATTGAAAGAAGGCATAGGCCACACACAGGTCGAGGGCACCCACAAACAGTCTTTTTCAATGTCTTCTCGTAAGTGGAAGTCCAAGTCGAATAGGAGGTATAAGAGGAGGCCAGCTCTGCCACTCTCTGTCTACAGAGAAGTTCCGAGGGTGTCAAAGTGCCAATCGATCTCACCTCCCGGCCCCTGATTAAGCAGCTGATTCAGCAGGTGGTCGCGACGTACCCTGTATTTCCTAGTCCTGCTGTAACGCTGTAGCAGGCCAAGGCATTTAAGATGTCCATGCTGCATATTTGTAGCACTCTTTGGGGCTCTTTTGGGTGTGCCTTTGGGCCCCAAGGATCCACAGATGTCTCTGCTTGGGTTACTGCCAGTGGATCCATCCTCTGTGCTGGGCGAGCCCCTAGAACTTGGCTCAGGTTCCACATTGACTCCAGTACCAACTCTGTTCTGGTTCCCAACTTGTGCAGGTCCCTCCTTCATCAACACCATTTCCGATGCTGCCCGAGAGAGATAACTCCATTGTCTGATCCTGAACTCAATCCATCTCAACCTTAACCCAAGGTCACAATCACTACAGCACACATAGTTCTCATACATCTGACTCAGATAATACTCTTCCACTACCGATGAGCCACCCTCAGAGACTCCATTAGTTTTTTGGTTATGATTCAGACCAGAATTTCCCACCACTTGGGGATGACAATAGTGGTGATGGGGATGATTTACCCCCCACATTGTGATGATGACAGTTTATACATGGATTTAGAGCAGGCCAATGGGCTTGATACTTCCCCTGATACAGAGCTGATTTTGCTCCTTGGGCCCTCAACAGAAGAGAGTGTTTCTTTTTCTTAGATGAGCATCTGCGGTTCTGACCGTATAGTTGCCTTCTGTTGAAGTCAGGACAAATGCCCTGAGGTTTTGCTTCCTCAGCCAGCCTTATCTGAACCTTTACTTCCATTCAGTAAAGCCCTAACAGTCATCTTTAAGGGCACTCAGTGTAAGCCTTGTTCTTTTGCCCCGATAATGAGGCAGATAGCCAGACACACAGACCATTTTCAGCAACCTGGAAGTTCTTACAGGGAGTTTGGGGTCAAGCCTTCCACCACAAAAGTGAATCAGGAGACTACCAATTAATTGTAGCAAGCGTTTGGCATTAGTGTGGTGCTCCATCGCCATGTGTGAATGCGATCCAGAGGCTTCTTTGAAGATTTGCAGGCAACTCTTATAGACATGTCTTTTGAAGGATCTTGCTTTTCTTAAAATTCTATTTGTAATTGTATTTATATAGTGCTTACTACGCCGATGAGGCATTGAAACGCTTTCCGGCGAGTAGCACGCCACTCCAGAACACAAAGGTGGATTCGTGCTCGATTAGTAGGGGAGAAGTATAAATTGTTATAGGGAGTAGTGGGAGTGGGAGTGGTAGACATATGAGTCTGTTAGATGGATGAATGGATAGAGGATGGAAAGAGAAAGAAGGAGTTTAGAAATAATTATTTGGTAGTTCGTAGTAGAAAAAAGAGGTTTAGGATGAACCAGAGAGCCTACTAGGTGGATGAATATGATAAAGGATGGCTAGAGGAGAGAAGAGTTTAGAAATAGTTATTTCGGAGTGCATAGTAGTAAAAGAGGTTTGAGACAAGTCAGAGAGAGGTGGTAGGGGATATTTTGGAAGATGAGAATGAGTCAACCACTGGTTCTGCCTTTACTCCAGACCACCCGTCATCTCCCGCACATTTTTTAGCCAAAAATGCTGATGCTGCCCTCAAACTCTTTAAGATAAGAAGAGCCAATGCAGGTTCCTTCAGCCTTTCCACCCCTGCCAGAAACTTTCCCCATCAGTTTTGACACTTCTAAGGCTACTCCTGAGGGTTGGCGAAAAGACAACACCAGGCTCCTGCTTCCCTTCAACAGTCACCAAAGTCCTTTTATTGCCATGGACTGCGATCAAGCAAATATCATGCGAATCACCAGAGACCATGTTCTTCCAAGTCCCCTGCCGCTTTAGCCCACAAGCTCCTTTAGATTGCTCTTAGTGGCCTACCACTACCCTGTGGGAGGCCGATCAAGCATTAACTCCAATGGTAGCAATTCATCACATCTGACAGATGGGTCTTCCAGATAGTCCAAAAACTTCTGTTCCCCCTTCTGACCTAACGCTGCTGCTGTACACATATGAACGGTTGTCAGCCCTTTTGGCTTTTTGGTGTTTAGTGATTGTAAAGACTTCTGCCATTAAGAATTAAAAGAAAATAAAAATGGGATTCCTCGGGTCTGATTTAGAGTTCAGCAGACCGTTACAAACGTGATGGATATCCCGTCCGCTGTATTGCAAGTGCATTATATCTAATAATACTGAGGGCCGGGTGTGACATCTGTGACAGAGTAAACCTTTCACCAAACTCCAAATCAGGCCTTAGTCATAAAAGCATAGGACCTGCTCAAAATATATTTCTTGTAGTCCAACAAACCTGTTAAGCACAAATTGAAAAAAGGGTCTGCGATGTTTCAAGAGAATATAGTGGTAGGATAATAGTCTTTTTTTTGCCAAAGAGGTGACTGCTTTTCTACACTATAAGTCCATTTTTCTACCTTCTAATGAGGTTAGCTTGTAAGTAAAGAGAGTGTGATTCCACGTCTGAGTTACAGTACGACTGTGGGCAGAATATTTACCTGTGATACGAAATGGGTCAACAGATGAATGAATAAGCAACATTTATGTTTTTCTGCAAAACAAGGGTAATACAATTGACACTGGCTTTAACCAAATGAACAGTTTAACTTTTATTCTTGTTGTTGAATGATAAAAGGATCCTGTAAATGAAATTACAATGCATTTAAACCAGGGGTATCTCCCTTTCGTCCAAGTGGCTTTATCCCTGCCAGAATTTCCTGTTAACCTTTGACAAATAATTATGTTCTATTTATATTTGTAACAAATACATTTATTCAATGTTCTGTAAACCTTTTCTTAAAGACCTTTGCTAGAGTTAAACGTGTACACTGCTTTTCTGAGGGCTGCCACTTGACATTATTCTTTGTACTAGCAATATTATCTAGGCTGTAATGTCATAACTAAAAGTAATGTATTCAATATGTGATGAGCTTTCTTTTCAAGGACTTGCAGACCTTTGCAAGTATTATCTTGGTGTCAGAAGAAATGCAGCTCAAACTTTCAGAATCTGCTGGAAATGTTGATTTGTTTTTTTTTAATCATTCTTTTTTTAAAATTTTAGATAATGGCTAATAAGGAAGAATCTTTCAGTGCATGGAACTCATGTCTTCACCATGTTGCAACCTTAGCTTTGGCACATATTCACAGAGGTCAGTCACATTTCTTAAAAATTAAAAATTAAATTAATTGGCAAATGTTTGAAAGTCTGAATAGGTATAGGAAAATGTTGAACATGTGGTGTCTGTTTTTGCACATTTGAAAATGTGTTATGTGACAAGATGAGATATTAGCTATGAATTTATGGTGCCCTACTGTTAAATCTCAGACACAACTGCTCCCATCCCTCCTCTGTTAATATTCAATGTTTTGTGATCCTTAATTTTACTCTACTATTTGGACTTCTGTTGTGTCTTATTAACCAAAATCTAGGAAGATTGAGAGGAGACCTGGTGTTTGTTCTAGGGAAAGTCTCATTGGGTAGTCAAACAAGAGATTTAGGCCTTCATCCTGAGTTGTATGGGAATTAACCACCCCATTAGAATGACTAGATGTGGTGTTTCACCCAGTAACTTTGGCTGCTGAGCGCAGACAAGTTCTTCATGCAATACATTAGGCACAAGCATGGGGAATGAGGTGTAAATCTTATAATTTTGTGTTGTTTTTGCCTCCCCTTCCCTTGGAGCTTGAAATCTTATCATTTGTGGTGTTTCTGCCCCCCAGCCCCTTCCCTCTGAGCTAGGGACACCCACGGTATTGATGGCTTTCGGAGTATACCGGGCAGAAAGTTGCCCATATCATAATCGATGCCTTAGTAAGCTATTCATTTAATGAATTGAAGTCCTGAATTACGCTAGCTTTTTGAACCACAAATAAAAGCAACATGCTAATATTGTCTTCCTTGGTCACTTTATAATGTAATGTTTGATATGTAAGGTGCACTTAAATCGCAAGTGATTGTAAAAAGATATTGAATTAATTGTATTTTTGCACATTTTTTACTGCATTGCTTTGAATTTTTATCCAACAATTCATGTGTTATGATGCTGTTATAGCTATAAAGGCACACAGAAATTTTGATGGGTACTTGCGAATAGTGGGATGTTTTTCACTGAGGGATTCTGAGTGATATCAAATATACAAGTGAGTGAGTTGCCTACTCACCTGTCACTGTTCCAAAAATCACCCGGCCAGTGTGGGTACATGCTGTTGACAAACTATAGAGGACTCTGATCCATCTGTGCAATTTGCCCTTGAGGCCAAACCAATCCAGCACCATGCGCAGGTATCTCCAACTGAAAGAGCTGAATGCTTTCTCCATGTCTATCAACATAACTGCTGCCTCTGGCCAAGTCTTGGGGGCCATCTCAGCTACTCGAAACAATTGTTGACTATTTTAAGAAGTGTTAAAGCCTAGCATAAACCCACCCTGGTCAGCATGGACAAGACTCCGCATATATAGGAGAAGTCTGTTAGCCAATGGTTTGTCTAGTATTTTATAGTCCCCATTTGGGGGCAGTATGACGCTAAGTCATCCAGGGGCTTTCCTGGTTTCAATAATGCAGTGACTAGCAGGTTTCACGAGTCATGAGAAGTGACTTCATCTTTTTTAGTGTCTCCTTGTACAGCAAGACCTGCTTGGGGCCTTGCTGTTCTTTAAAAGTGTCATAGAATTCGAGGGGGAAACAGTCTACCCCTGGGTCTTTGCCTGGAGAAGGGCACCCTGCAACCTTACAAGAAGTGAAGGACAAGTGCGCTCTCATTCTGGTGAGTCAGCTGGGGTAGTGGAAGGCCTCGTAAAAAGACATCAATGACTGAATCAGGCCTTTCATCATGGTTAGTATATAACTGTGTATAGTACTCAAGGAATGCTGTTGATGTCTCCTTGCGACTGACATGGTGTCCCTCTCTGATCTTTTATCTCTGTTAGTACAATCCCTTGTCTATCTGGATTAGGCATCCAGGCCGAGAGTTTACCGGACTTGTCTCCCTCCAAGTTTTGGCAACAATGTATGCTGCATCATTCAGTGCTGCCACAGAAGTACTTTCTGAGGTAGCTGTTTTCTCCAGGTCTCATCTAGTGTTGTAAGCTGTTGGTCTTAGAAATTTGTGGGTTGTGGTCAGAAACAGTCCAGCCGAGATATTCCACCATGATAGTTTTGGTCCGTATGAGAGAAGGGCAAATAATGTGGTCTAAGCAGACATTGACATCATGTACTATTGATTGATATGAGAATTCCTGCAGTGCTGGATGTTGGTGGGGGCCATATGTGCCTGTTAGTCCAGTATGCCATCCAATCCCTGAGGACCTTGGCCGTTGCATGTACCAAAAATCTGGGGTGGGAAGAATAAAAGTAATCC
Source organism: Pleurodeles waltl (assembly GCF_031143425.1). NCBI lineage: Eukaryota > Metazoa > Chordata > Amphibia > Caudata > Salamandridae > Pleurodeles > Pleurodeles waltl. The sequence continues at coordinate 745,598,535 of NC_090444.1, read as the reverse complement.
AGGTGTGTGTCTAATATCCTATTAAAATTGCCTTCTATACAGGACATGTGGTTTTGGCCAATTTGCTATAATGGGGAAAGGGATGAATAAAATCTTGCTTGTCCCACACTATGGGCATGGATACTATCCAACAAGGCCTGTCATCCAGCCTCCCCTCCACTATGACATACCTGCCTTTAGTGTTAGTGATATGCTTACAGAGTTCAGATAGGATACCTGGACCCTCCCAAACAAAGACGTTTCTGAGAATTCAGTGGCCACCATCTGCCCTGGAGCCTCAATCCCTCCCTGGGGCCCATATGGGTTTCCTTAAGCAGTGCAATGTGGACCCCTCTGCGTCCTACAAAGGAGTGCACATTATAATGATTAAATGCTGCGGTCTTTCCGCTAACATTCCATAACAATCTTATATGTTCATCTTGTGTTCATTGAAAAAGAATATTGGGGTCTTCAGGGGACCCCCCTTTAACCCTTCGATAAACGAGAAACCAACCCACTCATTACCTACCCCTGGATGGCCAAACCTCCCTGATGCCGGGACCCAAACATTCCCTGCTGGGGGAAAAAAAAAAAAAAAAAAAAAACTGGAAATAGGAAATTGAAATGAGTGCATGTGCTGCATGCATCCTGACATAATAAGAGGTATAAATGTGCTGTAGTGGGAGAGTTATGACCAGTCCTTCACACTGACAAGGACCTTGTGGAATGAGATTGGATGGACTTGTTGCCGGCCCAGCCTGTTGCATGTAAGCCAGAGTGAATACCATCAGAGCTCTCCAGGAGACATCCCACCTCCAATGGCATGTGTAGAACAGAATAAACTATGGTGAGCTCCATACTCCTATGAAACTTCTGCATTGTTCATCAACAGCGGCGGAAATGGTTTGATGTTGGAACAAAGTGAACCTGCACTGTGGGCTGGCCTTCGGGAGTGACAGATGCCTCCACCTTAGAGTGGGGTGCGCCCGTAGAGGACCTGGACATCAGGGGCTTTGGTCTTAGTAAGAGCAGAAATGCCACATCAACCTGCTGGACCTGCAGGCAGTTTAAATGGTTCTCACAGCCTTATTCTCCTCCATCCACAATGGATCCGTCCAGATCTTGCTGGACAATACAACTGTGATGTGGTACGTAAACAATCAAGGGACATAGTTTCTCAACTCCTTTCCTTAGAGGGATTGCGGCGGAGCTCTTCGGCACACCGTCCAAGGGTCCTCCATACCCCTGATGCCTAAAGTTCTGAGAAAGATTCACCATGACTGGGCCCAAGTCATTCTAATTGCTCAGACTGGGAAAGAAAGGTATAGTCTGCGGGTCTATGGTGCTTCTCCCTATGTCCCCTGGTCCGTCTGCCATCGATGAAGAAGTTACTTCTCCTCAGGCGTCAGGGTGGACCCAGAAGATTTTTAATTAGTACCCATGCGTGCCAGTAAGTGGCGTTGTAATCCACGCAGCTTTATCGGCTGCACCGGAAGTGACGTCCGATTAACCTATGTAGGTACCACCTTTGCGCGCTGACGTCAGTTACTTTTCACGACTTTACAAGCCTGAAGTGCGGAGCTATGAAGAGCACTGATATTGGTGTATCCAGTCTGAAAGGGATCATCCTGGACCCTAGAAATCTATCAGCAGAGCAGGGAGGATGCGTGGCTCCGTTTCTGAGCCACCCAACCTTTCTTCACTCCAGCATACTCCACGAAGAGTTGATCATCCACCCGGAACTCTTTTGTTCAATCAAGATGGAACGACTACGCTCTTTTTGGGTCCACACTGTGGAGTCACTCCTCTTCCTTAGAGGGATGTGGAGGAGCATAAAAGGTGGGAAGGTGGCAGATTGGTCCACATGAAATGGTGTTACCACTTTCGTCAGAAAATAGGCCCTAGTGCGAAGCACCAGTGTGTCCAGATAAACTGAGAGGAATTGAGGCTTGGAAGGTAAAGAATGTAGGACCCTCACCCTCCGGGCAGATGTAATGGCCACAGAGAAGGCCGTTTTAATTGTGAGCAGCCACAGTGGACAATTGTGGAAAGGCTCGAAAGGAGCACACATCAGGAAAGTGAGGACCAAATTAAGGTCCCACTTAGGCATACTCAAAGGAGAAGGGGGAAACTTATGTACAAGGATCTTCAGAAATGTATTTACAATAGGAGACTTTAAGATGCAAGAAGGAAGACAGAGCAGAAAGATAACCCTTCAGAGGGCCCAAAGCAAAGTGCTGCTGGTCAAGGGTAAGTATAAAAAGCAAAATATCAGAAATGGAAGCAGAAAGGGGATCAATGGATTTTCTGTATAATATGATACAAAATGCTTTCACTGGCAGGCGTACACCGTTTTGGTGGAGGGGAAACCTGGCTGCTAGAATAACATTACAGACTTCGGGAGGAAGGTCGAAAACTGTCAACTGCCTCCACTCAATCTCTACGCAAGAAGGCAGCGAGATGACAGGTTCATGTGGAGGACCCTCCTCTGCTGCTGCAACAGAAGATCCTCCTGAAAGGGCAGTCTGATCTGAGGATTGACACTCATGTTCAGTAGATCGGGATACCAGACTCTTTGTGCCTAGTCCGGAGACACAAGGATGACTTGGGCCTGGTCGTTCCTTACTTTCTCGAGAACTTTAGGCAGGAGCGGTATAGATGGAATGGTGTACACAAGGCCTGAGCTCTACTCAAGACGAAAAGCATTTCTGAGCGAGAGCCGCCTTGGCAAAACTGCTGACATTGCGTGTTCTTGGCAGGGGCGAACAGATGTAACTAAGGCTCTCCCCAATGCTGAAAGACACCTTGCGCCAACTCCGGATGGAGACGCCACTCGTGATGCACTAGGGATCGATGACTAAGTTTGTCTGCTCTGGGGTTCAGGGAACCTGCCAGATGTTGAACCACCAGGGATATGCCCTGCTGTTCCAGCCATGTCCAGAGACTCAGAGCCTCTTGACAGAGGGCCCACGACCCCACACGCCCTGTTTGTTGCAGTACCATATTGCGGTGGTGTTGTCCATGAACACCTGCAGTAGCCTTCTCTTGATGGAGGGTAGAAAGCCTTTTGGTACCAGTCTGGTCACACAGAGCTCCAGCATGTTTATGTGGAGTCCGAATTCCACCAGAGACCCAAGTGCTCTGATCTCCACCTCTCCCAGGTGTCCGCCCCATCCCAGGGAGCATCTGATAGGGAGTCAGGTGTGACTTTGGCACGTTTATGGTGAACCCCAGCAAATGCAGGCGGTCCACCGTAGTCTGGATGTGGGAGAAGATAGCCTGGGGTGAGCCCGCCTTCAGCAGCTAGTTGTCGACCTAAGGGAACACTGACACCCCTGATCTGCGCAGTTGAGCTGCGACCACTGCTATCACCTTGTTGAACACTTGAGGGCTCTGGTAAGGCCGAAAGGGAGTACAGTAAGCTGAAGGTGGTCGTAGCCTGCAGGCAGGGCGGGGATGTGAAATAGGCGTCCTGCAAGTCCAATGCTACCATCCAGTCTTCGGGATTCAGAGCATACAAGACCTGAACCAATGTGAGCATCTTGAATTTCACCTCTCTGAGCAAGAAGTTGAGGGTTCGAAGATCTAGAATAGGGTGAAGACCCTAGTCTTTTTAGGGACCAGAATGTGGTGGGAGCAGCAACCACAACCTACATCTGGCTCTGGAACCCCTCTATTGCTCCCAAAGGCAAAAGTGCCCTGGCTTCCTAGCGGAGCAAGGACAAATGATCCTCTGTCAGACATTCATACGATGGAGGTCTGGATGGAGAGGTGGTCTCAAAGGGGAGCGAGCAGCCCCTTCAAACAGTCTTTAGAACCCACCTGTCCGATGTTTTGGACTGCCAGTGGTGAATGTGATGGCAAATCCTGCCACCAACTAGACACCCATGATCTAAAAGCTCAAGATTAGGAAGGTTTGAAGGCTGCAGCTGCCGGGGGGCTGGTGACTGGCGCAGACTGCTGAGTACTTGACCTATGGGAATGATAAGCACTGTGTTCTCATCCATGTAGACGCTGGGAAGCTTGCGCAGGACGGTGTTTGAGATAGTATTGGCATGGTTAAAAGCCCCTTCTGTAGCCACGAAAGGAGTTTAAAGCAGACTGGGGATGACACAAGGCAGTTGAGCGGACCAAGGGCTTGTCCATAGCCCACAAGTCAGCGCAAAGTCTACCTTGTCTCCAAAGGGATGATTACCATTAAAGGGCATGCCCATAGAGGAAGCCTGGACATCCCATGACAAGCCAGGCGTGGCGTCTTAGCACCACCGTTGTGGAAACCGCTCTGCCCAGTGAGTCGGTCATGTCGAAATCACAGTGTTTAGTGAACTTAGCTGCATTTCTCTCTTCTTTGACTGCTCTGGAGAGAATGGCCCTGGCCTCCTCTGGGACCTGCAGAAGCACTTGAGCATCCATATCCCACAGTGTGTGGGAATAGCTGCCCAATAAGCATGTAGTGTTCACTGACTGCAGTGCAGGGATGGTGGAAGAAAACATTTTCTTATCAAAGCGAATCCAGCCTATTGGGTCCCCTGCCCAGGAGAGCATCTGGGAATGCGCCATGGGAAGTGGAAGCCTGGACCACCAAGCTGTCAGGGGTAGGGTGTTGGGTAAGGAAGCTTGGGTCTCCTGGGGCAGGGTCTAGCGACGAGCAATCATCCTATTCACAGGAATTCCTGTGCTGGGTTTAGACCAGGTTCCCAGAAGGACATCTGTGAGTGCTTCGCTGAAAGGGTGCAGGGGTTCAGAGGAGGAAGTTTCTGGTTGCAGCACCTCCGTCAAGATGTTGTACTTGACTGCCACTGAGGGCTACTCAAGGTCCAGGACCTCAGCCGCCCTCCTCACCACCATAGCATAGGTAGCCCCATCCTCCATAGCCATGGTAGAGGGAAAAAGCATGTCCATATCTGGGGATGTGTCCAGTCCGCTGGCATCACCCAGTTCCTCACACAAGTCCATATTCTGTTCTTGTGGATAGTATTCTAAAGGGTCCAGTGACCCCTCTGATTCTTCCCTGGGGCCTAGCCCTTCAGAATAAGGCTGAGGCACCGACCTAGTGCACAAGGGTCTTCTCAGTGCCAGAATTGCTGTTGGTCGACACAGCTCCAGCTGATGTCCGATTCGGGGAACAAAATGGGGATGGCAGTGGTGGCACTAGAAGTGTTGGCTTCCGGACTGTCCTGGCGCTGGGTGGAAGTGTCAGTGGCACGACTGGCGCCAATCCGACTCCATGGTCAGATCAATGGGAACCCATCAGAGACGGGCTCTGAGCCTCTGCGGGGCCCAAAGGTGCTCTGGAGGGGTCAGCCTGCTCTAAAATTAGGCATATGGCCTCATAGAGTTTTTTTAATTTGAATGGGGATCTCTCTGGCTCCCAGAAAGGAGGGGAGGCAATGAGTCAGCCCTGGCGTAGGCTCTGAAGAACCATACATTAGAACGCCGATGTTCCTGCATTGCGTCTGCCTACAGAAGAGAAGAAGTCGACTTCTTGTGCCTCTTACTTGAGTGTACCGACAACTTCCGAAGGAAGAGAACTTGGGGCTCCTGAAATGATCCGTAGACCTCCTTCTCGACTGGGATCGAGATCTCCATGGAGTCTCGCAACACAGAGTCACCTGCTGGGCCGCTAGCAGCTTTAGGGACTGCTCCCTCAAAGCCTTTGGTGCCATGGCCCGGCAGTGGGAGCACGACTTGGAGTTGTGGTCGTGCTTCAGACACCACAGACACCCGAAGTGTTGGTCTGTCACTTAAATGGCACGGTGGGCGCCACAGGGTTTAAAATCTCTCTTCCTCAAAGACAATTTTTCTAAACACACCAGGAGGAAAAAACTCAAAAATGGTTGACAAAACGTTGAAAAAATCCTATGAAAAAGTGACAGAGGGATAGCTCTGGGTTTGTGCTGGCTGGCACAGAAAGAAAAGGACTGAGGTCAGCGTGCTGAGGAGGTGCCTATATAAGTGAAACATATGTCACTTCTGGTGCAGCGCTACGCAGAGCTGACTGATGCTATCTACCTGCCTAGAGGTACTCAGGAAAAAATGTCCAGATCCAGTCTGACGCCTAGTGAGAATTCAATTGTAATCTGCGGCTAGAAGTCTCTATCTGATTCAAGACTTTCTCTCCGATTTAGGAGAATGGTGCTGCACCCCAGTCTCCGAGGCCTCTGCATTCATGCCTGGAGATTAAGTGGAAAGACCTAAACTCCTTTCAGGTGTCACCAGAGGTAGTCGATGTAATCCTGAGAGCTTGTCGCCCCTCCACAATCTCAGGGGATGGCACAGCTTTGTTTCTTGCAGCTCAGACAACAATGTAGACCCTCAGCAGCATTTCAGCATGGTAAAAGGGTATTCAACTTCATTATAAATTTTTCTTTATCTCCGAGGCAGCCTTCCATGCTTAAATGCCACAATATGAAGCGTTTTCTCAAGTGAGTGACTAACTTGTACCTTTCAACTCCTTTTGTCATGCCCCAGTAGTTCCATAAACTTGTTCTGAAATGTTTTATGGGGTTTCCATTTGAACCCCTTCGCAATTGCCTGATGCAATTTTTTTTTCCCTTTATTGATATTTTTTATATAATAAAACACATAGCAGTAAAAGATACAACGTGTTTACAAATCAACTTTGTACCATTGGTCCCCTACATGTTTACGTGATGCACAGCCTGGTCATGGCATTGACTATAGGTCAGCCAGCAACAACTTCATTCAGGGACCAGCTCTGAGCTTCACATTTATTTTCTATATATGTTCTACAGGCAGCCACCAGGGCAGGGGTGTGGTGGATTTGCAGGGAGATTGAGGAACATGCACGCCACAGCCCAAGCTGTCTTTCACACTGATCCTAGGTAATCATCTTCTGAAGGTGTCCCCTCTCCTGCCCCTTCTGTACAGTTGCAAATATTAACCATGAAAACAGCGTTTATATCGGTAATTACTTCAGCGAGACAGGACAGTGAGTTACATGCCTTAAGTTCCTGTTCACTATTCATCTAATTTTCCCTGACAAATTGATGCTGCAAATAAGGGCTGCTTCCTTGCTTAATGTGGCTAGAACCTTTCACTTAGGCCAGTCCATCACCCTATATGGACCTTTTTGCCTGCCCTACCCTAGGAGAAGGAGGAAAGGCTTTATTGGCTGGATCCTCAGTAGGTGGTCAGCTTTCACCTAGACTGCTAAGGATATTCAGATGGGTGATCAGCTCGACGTTTGGTACTGTGGTTCAAAGTAAGACAAACTGGTCCAGAAGTGAACGCTCTTCAGATACCTCATTCTCTGCCTTGGCCAAGGAGCAACCCCTGAAAGGAATCAGGGCTCATTCCACCAAAGTCAAAACGTCAATTTTGACCTTTACCCGAAGGGTTTTAGTTGCAGATATCTGCAAGGCAGCTATGTGTGCATCCCTACACACTTTCGCTAAGCATTACTGCCTGGATTCTGAAGTACGTATAGATGCCCACTTTGCCAGATCTGTCCTGCAGGACTTCCTCGTTTAACCATCCATCAGCCCTCCTCCTAAGAGAGTTACTGCTTGGGAATCTGTTCTTCAGGTGAGGAGAATGCAGTTAGAAGTATCCATCAGAGGAAAAAGTTACTTACATGTGGTAACAGTCTTTCTGGTAGATGCTCTATCTACCTAGAGATTATTCATTTATCCCTGCATCCCTGTTTGCTGGATGTGTTATAGGGAAATTTGATTAGGATCCCAATTCAAGTTTGGTACTGCAGTCCTTACTCTTGATACAAGTCCATCTGCTTGCCTCGAAGGCTTGGGAAAAAAGGAATGCAAACTGTTGTGCCAGGGTGGGTGCTATTTGGCTTAGGTGACATGAGTTCCAGTGTCAATAAAAAGCCATCAACCCCATCAGTGACTTCAGAGCTTTGAGTTTTCCGGATCCAGTTAAGGTTCCTGGGATTATTTTACAACTCAGAATCAGCAGGAATATTATATTCCCCTAGAGAGATTGTTATAGCAGGAAAGTAACTTTTTCTTTGGGCACTGAACATGTGTTTACTAAAAATGCAGATACAACATTTTGACTTAAAAAGGATGATTTGTTTGAGGAAAACAGGTCTATTATTCCAAGTAGAAAAGCACATATTTCAGAACAAAAATGTGCATATTTTTCATAAACTGTCAGGCTGATGTTTGGTGACAAAATTAGTGCACTTCCAAATATATATCTAACGCTGATTGGTGAGATGTAATCAGTGTTGCGCCTGAGCACTGCTGTATGAACTTGGAAAATCTGTTTAGTTCTGTGTTATATACGGTATTAAACCTGGGTTCTTTGTGTATTTACAACTGGTGCCTTTCAAGGAGATTCTCTTATAGCTGAGAATCATCTAGGAAAAGGCAGGACGAAAAATGAAAGATAAATTGTACTGAAATCAGTGCACTTTTGCCACTACTTTCTCAAATTATCTTAGGAAGTGAACCTGCAACACTTTTAGGGTAAGGACAATATTAGTTGGCAAGCGATTACAGTATTGCATGGGTGCTGTGTCAGGGGCTATCCTATTTAGCAAGTTAATATGAAAAATGTGCTGTAAACTGTAGTATTTAGCCCCCATTTTTTTTCTAAAAACTCCCTGTTCCAGGTTCAGTTAGGTGAGCAGGTGTTATACCCACAAATTTCAAAGATTTTGACATCCACAACTGCAAAAGGAAACTGCTTTTATCTGTTCTTGCATTTTACCATGTGCTAACTGCTTTGGCTCCCACCCCTCCGCTCCTGCCATCCTTTTAGGTTGGCTTTACAGTGCTGCTGTCTCATGAACTAGTGCTACCAGTTCCTTAAAATATACATAAATTGAACTTTAGCTCCACTCAGCAGTGTTTTACTCCCTTACCTCATGCTATTAGCTGATAAATCATTCCATCCTCCTACTATAGGGCCCTTGCATTGGAATGTAAAAAACATATTTTCTCTTCTCAAAAGTACACTGAATCATCACATTGAATTTATTTCTCATTGTAAGAAAGTGCCTTTTTTGGACATGGTGAACCCCACTTTTTGCTCACTGGTACTGAGGTTCTTCGACTGAGGTGCATTGGGTCCCTGCCAAACAAGTCCCCAGTGCCAGTGTGCTTTCCATTAAACAAGGTAAAATATGTACAGTTGGCACACACTTATGTACCTCTGTAAATCCCTAGTAAATAGTACCCCTGGTACCTAGAGCCTGTAAACTGTAAACTTCGTACTTGTATAGCGCACTACTCACCCGTTAGGGTCTCAAGGCGCTGTACGCATACCGCTGTGGAACCCCTCCTGGCTTTTCCCTGTGAGGTGCCCACTCCTGGGCAACCTCCAAGGTGAAGCCAGGCATCGCAGCGCTGTTGGGGCCGTTGTGGAGACTAAGCAAGCTATTGCCCAGAGTTACAGAGTGGGACCCATGAATTAGATTAGGCACCGATGCGAGAATTATCAGGTCCGAGGAAATTGAGCCCAAGACGCGGGAATTGAACCCTGGTCCCGGGCCAGATTTCTGCATCAGGGATGCCGTTCTAACCATTGAGCCACACTTCTCCACTCCAGGGCATGGGTACTGGAGAGGGTCCCTAAGGGCTGCAGCATGCATTGTGCCACCCTCGAGGACCGAAACCCCCCCAAACAAGTTGCACAAAGCAGCCATTGCAGACTGCGTGTCCTGGTGCAAGTCAGGTGAAAACTCAACATGGCACACCCATTGTGTGCCAATGCTCCACTCATTTCACCTAATTATATGTAATTCACCCCTACAGCAGGCTTTGGAGCCCTAAGGTATGGTGCAGTATATTTGATGTGAGGGCATATCTGCATGAGCAGTTGTGCCCCTGTGATGTCTAGTTTGATTACTGTATATTGCAGGTGAACAGGGAAGCCACTTTTAGGTATGTACTGGACACTCATCTTTACGAGTTCCCCAGCTACATAATGGCTTCACTGAAACCTGTGATGTTTGGTATCAAACACATTGTCTTAATAAATCCAGACTGATGCCAGCCTTGATTTTATTATGACATGCACCCAGAGGGTGCCCCCTGAAACCTACTAGTCCCACTTACTGTACTGGTTGACTGGTAGTGACCAGCCTGCAACCACAAACTTGTTTCTGACCCCCTTGAAGTGAGAGCCCGTGCTGCTCTCAGAGGCCAGAAACACAATGCTTGCTTTGGAGAAAGGTGTTACCACCTGCTCCAGCAGGATGGCTATTGAATCTGCATACCAAGGCCTGGGGCTTCAAAGCCCTGCTGCTTTTGGTATGCAACCCCAGCTTCCCCTAGATCTGGGAGATGCCACCCACTTACCTGAGGCCCACTTGGCTCCAGGACAGGTGGGAAACTTGGTTCTACAGTAGGCGTGCTCCAACTTTGGGCTAGCCACACACCTATGGTGGGCTACCCGAAGTGGACACTTGAAGAAGGGTTCAACCATCTTGTTTTTAGTGGAACTAGGAATTCCTGGACAGGATTAAGCCCACCTCTCACAGGAAGTGGTCATATAGGGGGTGTAATCACCCCAAGGGTAAATAGCCAATTAGCTACTGCACTACACTCCCCTAAATGTCCTTAAATTGAGTACTTACGTGGCCCCCTGACACCAGAAGAACAGATTTGTCTGACAAGAGAAGAAGGACCAAGAAGAGCCGAAAGAGCGAGAACTGTGGACTGCTGGTGGACGTTGGCACAAAACCCTGCCTGCTTACCTGCTCCTGTCCTGACAGTCACAACAACCCGACTCGTCGTGCAGCTGTCCATCCTCCAAAAGCCTTGGAGGGCCTCCAGCCCTTTGCCAAGCCATCATACACTCCCTTGAAATAGAGGAGCCACTTCACTGCTTCCTGCAGGCACCTACCGCAACGTCTGATTTACTGTTCTGCTGACCACTGGGTCCATAGATGCAGCAGCCACCCAGGAGGAGGTCACTTGTCTCTAAGGGGCCAGACCAGTCTCTCCACAAGTGAGAGGACATCAGGATCAACCGGAGAGCCCTGCCCCAATACTTGGGTTCCTGGACTCCTTATAGCAACCAAAGCTTCTTTGAAGTCCAATCTGTATTCCAACACCCCATCCGAAGACCAGCCATTGAGGGACGTCAGCACCACAGAGGACATCACCAAGATTAGTACATCTGCCCTGTTTTGTCCCTCTTCTTGCAGGTCCACCAAAGAACAGTGAGTGCCTTGGTGCTGGAGCACCGAACATAAAGACCTGCTGCATCTGAGCTTCACGGCCTGGGCCCACGACATTAGAGGGTGTTTCCTTGTTCCCAGGACCTCCATTGGCTGAACCCCCCTGTTGGGAGCTCCCTGGCTTGTCCCCAAGTCCCACCCGCAGTCTCTTTCTAAGTGCCACCCCTCATCGCTATCCATGCAATGTGCAAGACACCCGACTCGTCAATGTTTGCTTTTTGAGACCAAAAACGTTTTTTTGCTTTTTGCCAGTGTTTGTATAATGGCACGGGCCTGGAAGATCCGACAACAATGAAGTGGTACAAAAACCATGTCAGAACAAGACATTCATTAACGAAACCAAAAGACGCACAAAAAATGTCGGATCTGTTGGCTTTGCCAGTGCTTGTTTATTTTCATGCTTCCCATATTCTTTTAAAAATGGCTACACTGATTTCCCTTTAGTAATATTTTTGGGACATATTAGCATCTATCAATACATTTTACCTGACTTGTCCCCAAGTCCCCACCCGCAGTCTCTTTCTAAGTGCCATGCCTCATCGTTATCCATGCAATGTCAAGACACCCAACTCGTCAATGTTTGCTTTTTGAGACCAAAAAAGTTTTTTTGCTTTTTGCCAGTGTTTGTATAATGGCATGGGCCTGGAAGATCCGACAACAATAAAGTGGTACAAAAACCATGTCAGAACAAGACATTCATTAACGAAACCAAAAGATGCACAAAAAATGTCGGATCTGTTGGCTTTGCCAGTGCTTGTTTATTTTCATGCTTCCCATATTCTTGTTAAAAATGGCTACACTGATTTCCCTTTAGTAATATTTTTGGGAAATATTAGGATCTATCAATACATTTTACCTGACTTGTCCCCAAGTCCCCCCCGCAGTCTCTTTCTAGGTGCCACCCCTCATCGCTATCCATGCAATGTGCAAGACACCCGACTCGTCTAGCACCACTGCACTCAGCTGCCCCAGGGCAGGTAAAACTATATTCATTGTCTTGCTTGTGACCTTGTACCCCTTAGCACCATGCGATCCACAGGGGACACCACAGAACTGTTTGAAAGGACCCCTTTGTAGTAAAAGAACGTACAAGCCATTACCGCGTAAAAAAACGCATTTGAGTAAAAGTGTTTCTTACTTGCTAAATTGTAAAAACTGCAATAGGCACTTATCTTCTTTGAAGATTTCTGGTGTTGAAACATTATATAAGCCAAGTAACTATTTTTCTATTTATTGGTCTTGAGTCCTTCATGAGTGTTTGTCTAATTTATTGACTCTGTGTGTTAAACAAATGCTTAGTGCTACCCCCTAAGCCTAACTGCTTACCACACTACCACAAAAGAGAGTTTTTGTGATTATTACTTTTACCAAGTAAACCAATAAGGGTCCCCTGTACTATCTGCGTAGTTTACCACTGGATTTGGTACACTGCATGGATAACCAGTTTCCTACACACTACATGCATTATATCCAGAAAACAGCCCTAACTTATTTTGTTTTTTTCACTGCTGCTGGCCTTTTAGGTCGCAGGTACAGATTTATCTGTCTTTCAGCAGACCTGTTGTTACCAGTATACTTGAAATTGGCTTGCTCCTCATTGGCTATCTTTGTTGTCGGTCTCTGTTGTATGCTCCTGATTTAATGGCTTTCTTCTCAAATCATGTGATTATCCTGCCCAGGAGCATTTCTGTCTCAGGAGTTCTGATTGGATGAATTGTATCCTTCCACTGTTTATTGAGGGGACTCTATTTAGTTCTGGTCTAGAGATGGCGTTTAGGTAATATGCCCGCCCCATCTATTCTGAAGAATTATAATACAAAAATGTAAAGAAATGTATGTTCGAAGGCATGTATGGATATAGATACACATGCTCTGCATACTTCTGCCATCTAGTGTTGGGTCTGGAGTGCTGCAAGTAGTTTTTTTTTTTTTTTTAAAGAAGTGTCCTAAGTCACAGGATTGAGTCATGGTGATAGTGCGAATCGGCATCGACTCTTTCATTAGATTGTTTTCTCTCTGCTGTTAAGTTTGGACGTGTGTGTCTTTGTTCCTTCTTTTGACTCACTCCAGTTCGAAATCTTTCCTTAATCTTACCCTCTTTCAGCGGTTTTGTTTCCTCTCGCGTTTTTCCACCTTAGCGCTCACTTCAAATTGTCGGTCCAGGCACTGACCGAGTGCCCTTTGGGGCATCATTGTCCAAATCGGGTCTACCTTACCACCCGGGACCAACGGATATGCCAACCAGATGGAATGGACTATGTTAGAAATGGGGTCTCTAGTTGGCCGTCAGTTTACACCCTGTTCAAGTAGGGACCCTCACTCTAGTCAGGGTAAGAGAGGTACACAGCTTAGATAACCCCTGATTCACCCCTTTAGTAGCTTGGCACAAGCAGTCAGGCTTATCTCAGAGGCAATGTGTAAAGTATTTGTACAACCACACACAGTAACATAGTGAAAACACCACAAAAGAGCACCACATCAGCTCATAAAAATAGTAAATAAAAATGGAGCCGCAGGGGCAAAAGTGCATTAGAAAAGCAAGCAATGCGTTGATTCTGTACTCTCAAGTGAGCCTGTGCATTGATTCTTTCCCTGCCAGGTAAGTGATGCGTCAATGCGTCAGTCCTTTCCTCGCAGGGAAGGGATGTGTCGATTTCCGGACAGGCAGCCTCGGGTCCATGCAGTGATGTTGAAGTTTTGGCATCCAGGAACAATGCATATAAAATCAAGATGCACAGTAAGGATGAAGTCACGCTGAGCTGCTGATGCGTCTGTTTCTGCAGGCTCAAGGCAGACTCTGTGTTGATTTTCCAGCTACTAGGTGGGTGCCGCATCGATTTTTTTTTGTTTTTTTTATTTTTTCCCCCTCTCTGCTCCAGTATGTGGATTTTCACTCAGGTTCTGCAGGGGTGTGCAATTTCTTAAAATATCTACTTGTCCATCAGACAGGTTGTTTCTGAAATCTGCTTGTCCAGTAAAAAAAAAATCTGCTTGTCCTTTTGGTGCCATCTAGGGTGGGGGAGAAAATATGGCGGCAATCTCATTATGTAAGACCTCTGATAATAGTCTCTCTGATTATGCTAGGGCTACTACTATAATAGTGCCTAAGTACTTGCAATTTCAATCCCTACTACAGCAGTTTTCTTATTTTGCCACATTTCCACAGATCTACATACTGGGTCCCGGGAGAAGCAGCAAGCAATAGTTCCAGGGATAGAATGCCTTTGAGTTTGCAAATCTACTAACTTGCATAATTTAAGGATTCCCACCAGCTCTTCTCTAATCTTTTCCCATAATGAGAAAGGTTGGAAATGTACTCCTGACAATGACAGAAGAAGAAGTTCTTCCAGGGTTGGGGAAAAAAGTGGTTGGAGGGAAAGTGAACTTGTAACAGCTCAAAATATTTTCACATGCGCATATCTACACATGCATATTTGCTTTTGCTAAAATACAGTTCACAAATACTTCCTGGGAGTACAATTTCCAGGTCTACTTCTGTAAGTTCTTGTGAATTCATGGAAGCTACCAATTCAAAGACATATACCATGGGTGCCTTTTCATGACTTTATTTAAAAATTGGGTCCCTAATTAGGTTTGGCGTTAACCAAAATATTGTGTTTTTATTAAACTTCGATTTCTCTCTCTCTCTATCACCTGGCTTTACTGTGAGTGACTGCATTATGCTCTTCCACAAGGAGAATATTTGCACACAAAGTAGTTTTGTTCAGTGCTAGGAACTACTGCGGCAATCAGTGGCATAACAAAACTGGAAGGGGTTCACCTGCAAAGAACATGGAGGGCCACCCTCCAGATTCACTCAGGGCAGGTACTGTGCTGAGGAAGCCCCTGGATGGGGGCTGTGGGGCCTTTTCTTACGCCACTGGTGTAAATGTTTGCTTTTTGAGACCAAAAACGTTTTTTTGCTTTTTGCCAGTGTTTGTATATTGGCACGGGCCTGGAAGATCCGACAACAATAAAGTGGTACAAAAACCATGTCAGAACAAGACATTCATTAATGAAACCAAAAGACTCACACAAAATGTTGGATCTGTTGGCTTTGCCAGTGCTTGTTTATTTTCATGCTTCCCATATTCTTGTTAAAAATGGCTACACTGATTTCCCTTTAGTAATATTTTTGGGAAATATTAGCATCTATCAATACATTTTACAAAGTGACGCTTCAAATAAATAGCACATAAACTTCCATAGTAGTGAAAAAAATGTTTTTTTTTCCTGAACATTTTATTTTGAAAGCAAAGAATCATCATGCTTGCTTACAAGCTTCTGGAAACATTTGCATCCAATCAGAGCATTCTGGGTGCATTATACTTAGCCTCCTATTGTTAAACTTTTCAAAACGTATGTACACTTTTTTTTCTTTTTTTCACTTGAACCACTGTCAGTAGTGCAGTTTGACCTTAAAAAGTTTATTTCAGCGCTCTCCCTAATAATCAAGGCTTTTCATTAATGAACCATAAATACGATTTTGTACAGCATTAAGAAATGTACACTCATATTACCTCAACTACAAACAGTACCCTTCTCTGTAACTGGCAGTGAAAGGGTTTGTGCTGCAGGGGGTTGGGCCTACTTGTTCCAAGGACAAAATAAGCATGAAAACTTGTTGCCTTTGACCCAAAACAATATGTCCCGGGCATCGGGCGATAAGAAGTCTACATCCCTGGGTTCTGCCAGCTTCTCCTTCTAGGGGCTCAGGGACTGGATGTGTCACCATTTGGCAAGTCAAGGGTCTCAACAAGAGAGCCCAGTTGCTGGCCTAAGAAGTCTTTGATGTCCTAGAGACTTCTTAAAAGCAGGCAAGCTCAGTCCAAGCCCTTGGAGAAACTTCACAAGCAGGATACGCATCAAAGTCAAGTCTTTGTCCTATCTAAGGCAAAAGAAGCAACTGCAGGCCAACCTACCAAAGCGCTCACAGCAAAGGGGCCGTACTCCTCCTCACAGCTCTTCAGCTCTTCTTCTTTGCAGAGGTTCCTCTTGATCCAGAAGTGTTCTAAAAGTTTATGGTTTTGGGCCGACTACTTATACTAATTACTGCCTTTGAAGTAGGCAAACTTAAATGGAAAGTCTTTGTGGTACACAAGACCCTCGCTAGCCCTGCCCCTGCCACACTCTAGAACAGTGGTCTTCAAACTTTTTAATGCCATGTCCCCCCAGTGGAAAACAATCATCAGCACCCCCCCCTCAGTTTTTCACACTTATTCTATTAAATTGTCAATGTTTAAATATGTCTACTCTTAATTAAAGCAATACAAAAGGATGATGGACAGAGTGCTGAACAATGCAAACACTCACCCCAGTCACAGATCTGGGTTTAATCCATCGTTCTTTTGCTCACCATGCCACCCCAGTTTGGACCCAGCCATATGCAAATCAATTTTGACCCTGTTCCTCATGGGAACAGTCCAGCCCGAACTGACAAGCCAGGTCCTCATTGGACCGGAAACAAGCATCCTGGGACTGGTTTCAGGGTTTCACCCTTCATCAGCCAGGCTAGCTTCAATCCAGTGGCACAGTGAGCAAGGGACCTACGTCTGGGCATACCCTTCCCACTTAGGGCAACTTTAGAAATACAAAAGGATGATGGACGGAGTGCTGAACCATGCAAACACTCACACCCAGTCACAGATCTGGGTTTAATCCAACGTTCTTTTGCTCACTGTGCCACCCCAGTTTGGACCCAGCCATATGCAAATCAGTCTTGACCCTGTTCCTCATGGGAACAGTCCAGCCTGAACTGCCAAGCCAGGTCCTCACTGGACCGGAAACAAGCATCCTGGGACCGGTTTCAGGGTTTCACCCTTCATCAGCCAGGCTAGCTTGAATCCAGTGGCACAGTGAGCAAGGGACCCACGTCTGGGCATACCCTTCCCACTTAGGGCAACTTTAGCAATAAAGGGAGGACCTGGCCCAGCAGTTCTGGCTGGACTGTTCCCATGGGGAACAGGGTCAAGACTGATTTGCATATGGCTGGGTCCAAACTGGGGTGACGTGGCGAGCAAAATAACAATGGATTAAACCTGGGGATGAGTGTTTGAAAAGTTTCAGCACTCCGTCCATCATTTTATTTTGTTTTGTTATGTTGCTTTATGCGCCCTAAGTGGCAGGGGTATGCCCAGACGTGGGTCCCTTGCTCAATGCGCCACTGAATTCAAGCTAGCCTGGCTGATGAAGGGTGATACCCTGAAACCGGTCCCAGGATGCTTGTTTCCTGTCCAGGGAGGACCTGACCTAGCAGTTCGGGCTGGACTGTTCCCATGGGGAACAGGGTCAAGACTGATTTGCATATGGCTGGGTCCAAACTGGGGTGACGTGGCGAGCAAAATAACGATGGATTAAACCCATACCTATGACTGGGGGTGAGTGTTTGAAAAGTTTCAGCACTCCGTCCATCATTTTATTTTGTTTTGTGATGTTGCTTTGTGCGCCCTAAGTGGCAGGGGCATGCCCAGACGTGGGTCCTTTGCTCGCTGCGCCACTGGATTCAAGATAGCCTGGCTGAAGAAGGGTGATACCCTGAGACCGGTCCCAGGATGCTTGTTTCCTGTCCAGGGAGGACCTGGCCTAGCAGTTCGGGCTGGACTGTTCCCATGGGGAACAAGGTCAAGACTGATTTGCATATGGCTGGGTCCAAACTGGGGTGACGTGGCAAGCAAAATAACGATGGATTAAACCCAGATCCGTGACTAGGTTTGTGAGTGTTTGAAAAGTTTCAGCACTCCGTCCATCATTTTATTTTGTTTTGTGATGTTACTCCTAATTAAACACTGCAGTCATGTTATGTTACTGTATTAAAAATGCAATCAAATACATGACGCCAAACATGCTATTGTGGTCAGGAAGGCCTTACTAACATGTAAAAGTGTCCACATTGTGATTTTTGGAAGTGGGAATGAGGATTTTGAAGAGTATTTGGAGTCCCTTCCCTTTTGACCCATACTCCCAGCTTGGATATAAATGGCAAAACATGTTAGTGACAGCCCATTACAGAGCGGTTTACTGCTGCTCATTTTTTTCACATTAAAGCAAACCTTTTTTATTAGCATAATGCTACTTTTGGCCAGAGCTTGGTGCCCCCTGGGTTCAATTGAGGCCCCCCGTAGGAGGGCCAGCCACCCAGTTTAAATACCCTGGCTCTAGGGGGTTGAAGACTGTATTGTGTGAGGTTAGGTACAGCCCTTTCAAGTCCAGGTGTCAGCTCTTTGTCCCACTCTAGCCCAGGAAGACCCAACAGAATATGTAGGACAAACCTCGGCTCCCTTTGTGCCACTGTCTAGAGTGAATTCACAAACAGCCCAACTGTCAGTCTGATCCAGACATGTATTCCACAGCCAAACAGAGGCACAGAATGGTTAAGCAAGAAAATGCCATTTTCCTAAAAGTGGTATTTTCAAACTTACGATCTAAAAACCATCTTCACCAAAATATGTATTTTTAAATTGTGAGTTCAGAGACCCCAAACTCCACATCTCATTCTGTCCCCAGTGGGAAACTCTTAAAAGATACTTCAAGGCAATCCCTATTTTACTTACGGGAGGGATAGGCCTTACAATATTGAAAACCGAATTTGGCAGTATTTCACAATCAGAACATGTAAAAAACACAGTACATATCCTACTGTTTAAATACACTGCACCCTGCACATGGGGCTGCCTTGGGCCTACCTTAGGGGTGCCATGCATGTAGTAAAAGGGAAAGTTTGGGCGCCAGATCGAACTGGTAGTACAAAACTGCACACACAGACAATGCAGTGGCAGGTCTGAGACAGGTTTACAGAGCTACCCATGTGGGTGGCACATTTAGTGCTGGAGACCCACCAGTAGCATTTGATTTACAGGCTCTGGGCACACATTGTGCACTTTACTAGGGACTTACCAGTAAATCAAATATGCCAATCATGGATAAACTAATTACCATTCCTATTTAGAAAGAGAGCATTTTCACTTTAGCAATGGTCAGCTGTGGTAAAGTGCACAGTCCTAAAACCAGGGGAAAAAACAGATCAGAAAAAATAGGAGAAAGAAGTAAAAAAGTTTAGGGATAACCCTACAAAAAGTGCCATTTCCAACAGACTCCAATACGTTTCTGCCTTCGGTGCCACGCTAAATTTACCCACACCTATCAACATCTGGTGTGTAACTTCTGCCTCTCTCACGATCATCAAGAGGCTACCTCTGAGACCTGTAGGTCATTCTGATCGAAGAAGGCACTTCGGGACCAAAGGGCATGTCAATTGGAAATGGCACACAAGACTCTGTCCGACACCTCAGACATCTTTGAGGAGGAACACGCACAGGAGGAACCTAGGCAGGAAAAGGAGGCCCTTTCCTTCCAGGATTCCTCCGTCTCCGATGTCCAGTCAGATTTCGAGAGCCACAAGATCACCTCGGTGCAACCTGTGAGTACAGTCATCCCTCCTGCTCACCCCAAGATTCTTAAGAGCCCCCTTCTAGAGGTCACCATCCCGCCACTGCTACCAGGCCATGGTCGAAATCGAAAACTGCTTCCGCTGCCCCACCTTTCAGCTCGGCACCAAAAACATCAGCCAAGACCAAGCCATCGTCTTCGACCGCCTTCACATTGGACCGAGAGGTTGTTTCCATCTCGATCTGAGCCTCGGCTCTGAGCCAAAAACCTACAGCCTCCACTTCGGTGCCGACAAAATTGCACCGCCCAAAATCTTCGGTGCTGAAACACACACAGCTGAAATCATCAGACCACAGAGACTCAAGACAGTCTTTTGCTACCCCTTCTCCTGTGAAACCTATATTGGAGACATGGACATTTTTCATTGTACACTCCAAATTCAGGAGTGTACATTACGCATTATTACTTCACCTCCTGTATTTTCAAAGAGGAAGCTTTCCTTTCAGGAAGCTTTGGACATTCCTTCACCTCAGAAGAAAAAAACACAAGGACAAGGTCACCAACCCACCTCGTAGGTCTTCTCCACCACTTCTTCCTCCACCTCCTCCTCCTCCAATCCCTTCTTCCCCTCCACCTTCCTCCCCTCCTCACTCTCCCACCTCACCTACCCCAGGGATATTACACTTCTCAGTGATCTCCTTATTTATTGGGGAAGATTTGGGTGGCCCATAACTTAAACCAGATCCCTGGGACACTTATGATCCTTAACCCATCCCTGCTAAACGAACTAGATCTCTACCTCACACGCCCCTCACCACCAGAGGACACTGCTTCCTACCAACAAGGAGTAGCATAAGCAGCTGCATTCCATAATGTAGAGTTACAGAAAGACCCTATCAAGTAGGACTTCTTGTTCAATAACTACCTCTACATACAGATGATATATTTGGTTCCTCCCAATGCTCCCTGGCATGCTTCATCACACTGACAAAATTTTAAGGAACCTGTCCGCTCTAGGGCTATCACCCCCAGAGTTGACAAGAAATATAAACCAGCTCCCTCTGACCCAAAATATATTAGAACTAAGGTCCCTCCTGATTCAGTTGTTGCCACCACAGCACTGAAACAGTTAGGCTACTGTGGACTCCCTTCCCCTAGAGAAGCAGAGTAAGAAAATTGATGTTGAAGGCAAAAGGGTTGCTGTGCAAGCAGCCAATCATTGGCGTATCACCAACTCGCAAGCATTATTGGCCTGATACAACCAGGCTCACTTGGATGAAATAGGGGAGTTCCTCTAGTTCCTGCCAGATGAGCACTGGAAAGGAGGGCAGCAAATAGTTACTGGGGGGCAATTTCCAACAACTCAGTTTGTTGTGGCCTGCCCGTGGCATAAATACTCTTGTCCTCAGAAGGCACACTTGGCTCCACTGGTCCGGTTTCAAACCATAAGTTCAGCAAGCTGTCCTTATTATGCCCTTTGACAAGGAGCACCTTTTTGAGCCTCAAGTGAACACTACCCTCGAGAAGCTCAAGAAGGACACGAACACAGCAGAGGCTATGGATGTCGTCCTATCTCCTACACAGAGGGGCACTTTTCATCATCCTGGTTTCAGAGCCTCCTTCAAAACGACATTCTCCAAGGCATCTTTATCACACTCCAGACAGCCTCAAGCATCTTAGTCCAGAGGTTTCTAAGGAGTTTCCTTTAGAGGCAACAATAATAATAGATGAGGTAAGAGCACCGCCTCCCAGAGCTCTTCCTCCATTACAAAGTAGTGACTACCTTCAACTTCCCCCCGCTCATTCCCCACCAGTCAGGGGAAGGCTGCAAAACTTTCTTTCATACTGGGTCAGCATCACCAGGGACCAATGGGTCCTCTCCATTATCCAACATGGTTATTGACTGGAGCTCATCACCACTCCTACCAATATTCCCCCTCACACCCACAGACGATCTCAGAAAAACAGGCTGCCTTAAAAAAAAAACTGCTTTATTGAAAAAGCAGTCACAGGCATTGTGGTCTGTTGACCCCAGCAGGCCACCGTCCCTGTGAGTGTGTCCATTCCCAAATGAGTGGCAAATTGCAACCTGCCTCATGAATATTAATGAGGCAGGTCCTTTGTGACCCATTTGGGAATTGCTAACAGTGTCTCAGACACTGTTGTACATTACAGATTGCGACTCACAAAAAAATGCAAATTGCGAGTCATAATCTGTAAATTTCGTACATCGGGCCTCTAGTGTTTTTAGACCGCCATACTCTCCTTTCTCTGCAATGGTGGACCACCACCAACCTGTTGAAAGGGTAGCCTTTTCTGGACACTCTCCCTCAAGTCATTCTGACCACAGATGCATTACTGACAAGTTAGGGCACTCGCTCCAAGACCTCACAGTACAGGGCCTCTGTCACCAATACAGAATGTCAGTCACCAATCCCTAAACATCAGTTACCTGAAGCTTCACGCAGTGTTTCTAGCCCTGAAAGCATTTCTTCATCACCTATCTCACAAGGTTGTCTTAGTCTGCACGGACAACATGAGAGCCTTGTATTATCTACATATATGGGGGTGACACAGTCATCTCAGTTGTCACAACTGTCTCACAATATGGAAGTGGGCTCTCTACCACCACATCCACCTGGTGGTAGAGTATCTCCCAGGGACTGACAACGACTTTGCAGACTTGCTCAGCAGGATGCAGCAACAAGTCCACAAATGGTTACTCCACCCACGAGTCCTTCAACCATAGTTTGTGAAGTGGGGAACCCCTCCAATAGATTCTCCACAGCAGAAAGTGCAAAATGCCCAAGCTTTGCTTCCAGGTATCCATACCCTCAATCGAAGGGCAATGCTCTGTGGATGAACTGGTCAGGGATATTTGCTTACGCTTTTCCACCTCTCCCTCTCATTCCATTTCTGGTGCAGAGGATCAGGCAAATGTCTCTCGCCATGATCCTTGTAGTTCCCACTTTGGCAAATCAGTTATGGTTCACCCCACTTCTAGACCTACCAGTAGTCCTCCATGAGAAGATTCCCAACAGGCCGGACCTTCTCATTCAAAATCGAGAACAAATCATACATCAAGACCCCAAGTCACTCAACCTTGTGATATGGCTTCTGGGGCCATAGAGTTTGACTAATATAGGATTTCCTGCAGAATGTATGGACATTCCTAGGGAAGCCCGCAGACCCACAACTAGAGCATGTTATGCTGAAAAATTTAAATATTTTGTTTGTTACTGTCAACCCAAACGTATTGATCCCATGAAAGCTACTGTTTAAGCGATCATTTATTTGTTCTACTTACAGAAAGCACATCTATCTTACACTTCCATTTACCTACATTTCACAGCTATAGCTTATAGCATATCTACAGAACAGACAACTTATTTCTTTGTTCAGAATACCAGTCATTAAAGCTTTCATGGAAGACCTTAAGAGGGTAATTCTACCCAGGGTTCCCCCTGCACCATCCTGGAACCTCAACATTGTGCTCACCAGGCTCATGGGCCTTCCTTTTGAGCCACTTCATTCATGTCCTCTTCAATACATTTCTTGGAAGGTAACTTTCTTAGTTGTCATCTTGTCACTCAGGTGTGTCAGTGAGCTCCAGGCACTAACCCTGAAAGAACCTTTCTTCTAAATTCATAGAGACAAGGTGGTCCTTCGCACAAACCTAAAGTTCCTTCATAAAGTGGTTTCACAAGTCCATGTAACTAATCCATTGAGCTACCAGTTTTTCTTTCTGCTACCTTACTCTATCTGAGGAAGAACTCTCCACACTCTAGATGTTAAAAGAGCACTCATGTTTTACATTGACAGAACCAAAGAGTTTAAAGAAACTAAACAGCTCATTGTAGCCTTTTCACTACCTCACAAAGGCAGCCTGATATATAAAATTGGCAGAGGTCGATGGATAGTTAAATGTATACAGACTTGTTATGCTAAAGCAAACACCGATACCTGTTACCCCCTAGAGCACATTCAACTAGGAAAAAAAGGCACCACTATGGCCCTTCTTGGAAATATTCCTATAGCTGACATTTGTAAGACAGCTACATGGTTTTCACTACACACATTCGCAAAACACTACTGTGTGGTTTTGCTAGCACGTTAGCAAGACAATGGAGGTCAAGTTATGCTATGAACACTTTTCCAGTCAACTGGAACTCCCATAGGCTAGCCACCGCTTTTATGGAGGGACTGCTTTACAGTATATGTAGAGCATGTATATCTACAGCCACACATGCCATTGAATGGAAAATTTTACTTACCCAGTGAGCATCTGTTCATGGCCTGTAGTGCTATAGATTCACATGCTCCCTCCCTCCTCCCTGAATGCTTGTGGCCATTGCAGTTACATTATATTTGTATATATTTGTACATATTTGCATTGACATCTCTTTCTCTATATTTTTCTTACACTCCTTTTTCACCCGCCTGCAGAAAAACAATCTAACAAAGGAATCGATGCCCAGTCTCACTATCACTGAGAGAATGAGTCACTCGATCCTGTGACTGACAAGACTTCTTTGAAGAAAAACAACTTGCACCTCTCCGGACCCAACACTAGATGGCAGGCGTATGCAGAGCATGTGAATCTACCACACTACATGGCATGAACAGATGCATACTTGTTATGTAACATATTCCATCTAGAGGGACTTTTGGTCAACACTGTTTATCCATTGGTCTCTTCAAATGTCATTCACATTTTGCATCCTCCCACCACAGGACAGAGCAGTGAGTCTGCCACTTCATCTATTAATTGCCTTTTCTCTTTGTGACAGCATTTTGTTGGTGTACATCCACACAAAACATAATGTACCTGAGTTACAAGATTTAAGACTTGTTTATGTATTAGTGAATGATAGAACCTAAATACATCAGGGTTTCATCACACCATAACAATCAAACATGTATTGAAAGCTGCAGTATTGACTCATCATTATACATGCTTTCACATATTTATTTAGCCTTCACAAACCAGCTCACATAATTAGCTTTGTGTTGCGCCTGGCCTTTCCTGCAGGGTCATCCTCAAACATTTTGCCTTCTTCCTCCTATTTGTGCTGAATGTTTTAGTTGGCCTTAGGACTATGTGCACTTAACCACTTCTAACCAGTGCTAAAGTGTCTGTGCTCTCTGTTTAATACATGGTAATATTGGTGTATACCCAATTGGCATATATATTTTACGTGTAAGTCCCTAGTATAAGGCACTACTTGTACCCAGGACCTGTAAATTACATGCTACTGTTCTGTAGCACTGGTTGTGCCACCCACAAGTAGGCCTTTAAACATGTCTCAGGCCTGCCATGGCAGAGCTTGTGTGTGCAGTTTAAACTGCTATTTTGACCTGACAAAACAAATATTTTGCCAGACCCAAACTTTCCTTTTTCATACATATGTCACCCCTAGGACAGGCCCCGGACAGCCCAGGGGACAGGGTGTGATATATTTAAAAGGTAGTACATTTACATTTAAATATTACATGTTCTGCTAGTGAAGAACTCTTAAATTGGTTTTTCACTACTGCAAGGCCTATCTCTCCCATTGGATAATATTGGAGGTGCCTTATTACATTTTATAAGTACAATTTCTAGATAGGAAGAGATAATTCCTTCAAGTTTGGTCTCTCTGGAATCACACTTTAAAATCCTAACTTATGGTGAATCTGGATTTTAAATTGCAGTTCTGAAAGTGCCA
Source organism: Pleurodeles waltl (assembly GCF_031143425.1). Taxonomy (NCBI): domain Eukaryota; kingdom Metazoa; phylum Chordata; class Amphibia; order Caudata; family Salamandridae; genus Pleurodeles; species Pleurodeles waltl. The sequence continues at coordinate 745,573,290 of NC_090444.1, read as the reverse complement.
CTTTTAGAAAGTTGCCATTTTCTTGCCTTAGCCATTTTGTGCCTGCAGCCTCTCTCTGGTCTCTTGACTGGATGTTCGTGGCAGTTGGGCTTTCCAAGACAGCTACACACAATGGGCGTTTAGGTGTGACTTGATTTGCCACCTCTGGGAGGATGGAAGAAAGAAGCTGGGCATAGCCTCACTAACTCCTGATTAAACTGTGTCTTGTCCACGCACAGAGGGCCTAACAGCCCTGAATTGTCACTTCAGCCAGCTTGGATCCAGGGCATGGGAGACAGGGCATTCTGTGCACTTCAAAGGCAAGTCTCTAGAAGTTTCTCCCCACTTCAAATGCATAAATAAGAAGGACCTCAGACATTACCCCTTCAATATACTTCTGGACCGGTGGATACTCTGCCAGGAAGGAGGACTGTTGTGCTGACAACAGGACATCCCACTGTGCTGCTCTTACTACTCTGAAGGAGCTGCTGCCTTGCTGTGCTGATCTGCTGCCTGCTCCCCTCTTATCTGGAGAGGAAGAACTGGACCTGCAACTTCATCTTGAACCCAGGACCCCATAGTGACTCAAAGGGCTAGTCTGCTGGCCTCTTTACCTGAGCCTCAGGGACATTCCGGGCTCCCCAAAGTTTCTGGACTTGTCCTCGACGAGTTCCTGACTCCCAAGAGGGGCCTCTCAGGTCCTGGGCCCTTGGTGTGCTTTTCGAGCTCTTAAAGTTAAACTTTTGAGCTCTTCATGACTGTGAACCAGTCTGTTTGCACCAGAACTGTGCCACCTGCACGGAAAATCAGTAAGAGCCTCAGCAAGCATCGTCCGCCCACGTGGATCCCCAGTGCGAGGCTCCAGCCTGCTCATCTACAATGTCTGGTCTGCTCCTTGCCCCACGCCGACTATCGCCAGCAACGCTCTTAGGAAACATCTTCTACGCGAAAAGGCACTATTGGCACAAAACTGGAAAAGATAAAACTTCAGCTGGATTAATCTGGGACTGTATCTGACCTGCGCACCATTGCGGTCAGCTTGAACTTTTGACTTTAACCCGGTCCAGCACAACCAGATTGTCGTGGTTGGTGCTTTATGTTTTTAGGTGCTATTTTGGAGTTTACTCTTAAAAAAATTATAACTCCGGTTCTATTGATAGGATTTTTGTCATTTTGGTCTTGTTTTATTTATTTAATTTTGCTCTATTTTTCTGACCTCGTGTGGGATCTTTTTGTGTGGTGTTTTCACAGTTTTACTGTTTGAAGTGTTGCACAAATACTTTACACATTGCCTCTAGGTTAAGCCTGACTGCTCTATGCCAAGCAACCACGGGTTGAGCACAGCTTAATTTAGGGTTTGCTTGTGCCTTGACTAGGATTGTGGTTGCTACTTGACCAGGGCTTACATCCCAGTCAACCAGTAACCCAATTTCTAACAATTTGCAAAGGTGTATATGAAAATGTATATGTTGAATTTGCAACCCCGGGCCTTGTAAAGGACTATTCAAGCGGTTGCATTTGAGTCAGGAGGGTCATCCAGTAGCAGTTTGAAGTACTGAAGATTTGAGAAGAATATTCCAAGCCATTGCATGTGATTTGAGAGGGACATCTAGTAATGGCTAGTGGGTCTGCAGCATTTTGAAAGAATTTCCAAGTGGTTGCATCTGACTTGAGAGTGACATCTAGCAAGAACATGTAGCACTACCTCTTTGTAAAAGGCTTTTCAGGCAGTTGCATCTGTCTTAAATGTGACACCTAGTAGCACCTTGTGGTCACAGCTTTGGGAAAGGCCAATTATTGGTTTTGCTTTTGCTTGTTTACATTACTTTCACCACTTCATCACAGTGAATGTGTTTCATTGCTTTTTCCCTTGTTTCTCCTGTCTCTCCCCCTGGACTCATTTTATTCCCCCTTCCCTGCTCGCTAATGCTCCCCGCCACTCTCTTCTTCTCCTCGTATATGACATAATTTATATATTTTTTATGAGGGCCCGGCAGCTGCAAAGTGCTTCTGGGCTGCTCACGGCCATGTTTGTGCTTTGTGTGCACTTATTTTTCCTCCTTATTTTGTTTTACATCTTCAACCTTCATTCTTATGTTTGCCCTCCATGTTGGAATATTAAATGAATAAGCATTTTGGATGCAGTAGGTCTCGCACTTGCTTGAACTAGAGATATTGGCATTACAAATTCATAACTGGGCTTTCCTTGCCACATAAATTGGTCAACTCTGCCTCATAATTTCGTCTTTTCCTGCCATATAATTCCAGTGGCCTGGAATATAACTAAAGCACTTCCATTTAACTTCTTCCGCGATCTGCAGCAGAAAACGAAAATGTTTCAATTTAGCAGCCTAATTTAAATCTTCCATGTTAATTCCAATTGAATACCACTTTCACCACCCTACCATCAGGGTTGCTGGCTGGCTAACACAATTCCAAAAAGAAGACACAAGACAGCTACGGAGGAGAAATAAATTGGAATGGTCACCCAAACATATCAAGAGTGTACAAACAGTCATTGTGTAATAAGAATGTTAAATTGGCCTGAATTATGGTAATACTTGTAATAAGGAGAGATTATTAAAACATATACAATTATCTTTTAAACCTTTATCAGAAATAAACTTTTGGCATCAGACTGTAAGGCTCAAAACAGCCCCTAGGGTGTACCATAACAACAATATAATGTGTAAGAAACATGGATGGGAAGCCATATTGTTAGCCCCTAGGGAGCATAACCCTGTGAAAAAAACAGGAGGAAGTAATGCAGTATAACCATATACTCAGCCCCTAAAGGGTGTTGTTAGGACTATGAGGCCTACTGCAATGATATTTCAAACAAGGTCTTTAAAAATAAATATTCTTCAAGCTATAAAACAAAAGTTCTAACCATGAGAAAGCTTAAAAGACATTGAATGGTGGTAGGGGTTATTATTTTGGAGTCCCCACTAGCATAGTTTGGGGGCCCAGAGATGATGTAGACACAAAGAGCACATTGTGGTCAATGTTTTGAAGGTGGTCCCACGATCACCACAGGCTGAATTAGAAGCAAAAATGTTTTGTAAAAGTAATGCCCTGCAAAGCATTATGGGGAAAGCTTCCATGCCACGAATATTTTAACATGTTGATACGACTGTAATGCTTAGAACAGGCCCTAGAGGACAACACAATGAAATTAGCATTTGTAAGAAACATGGTCATGTAACTATAAAGATAGCCCCTAGAGGGCATAAGCGCACAAAAAGGCAATGGCAATAAATAATGCAGAGTAACTATATATGTAGCCCCTAGACAACATAGTGCATTACATTATTTCAAGGGTAGCAGGCCTATAGCAATAATATTATAAACAAGGGTTTCAGAAGACAAGCCATTCTCAACTGGATAACAAAAGTTCTAGCCATGAGAATACTTAACCCCTTCGCTGCCAGGCCTTTTCCCCCTCAGGTGCCAGGCCTTTTTTTTGGCAATTTGGGGCAGTTCGCGCTTAGGCCCTCATATCTTTTTATCCACATAAGTGACCAACGCCACATTTGCATCCTTTTTTTCCAGAATTCTAGGGATTCTAGAGGTACCCAGAGTTTGTAAGTTCCTTTCGAGGCGACAAAGACATTATCCAAAATACAGCAATTTATTTTTTCATTTTTTTAAATGGTGGGAAAAGGGCTGCATAAGAAGGCTTGTGGTTTTTTTTCCCTGAAAATGGCAAAAACAAAGGGTTTGCAGTGCTAAAATCACCATCTTCCCAACTTTCAGGAACAGGCAGACTTGAATCAGAAACCCACATTTTTCAACACAATTTTGGCATTTTACTGGGACATACCCTTTCTTGTGCTTTTAGCCTCTTTCCAGTTAGTGACAGAAATTGGCGTGAAACCAATGCTGGATGCCGGACAGCTAAACATTTCTGAACAGTAGACAAAATTCTGAATCCAGTAAGGGGTCATTTGTGTAGATCCTACAAGGTTTTTATACAGAAAATAACAGCTGAAATGAAAACAAATTGAAATTGAGGAGAGAAAAGAGCCATTTCTTTCCACGTTTTACTCTGTAACTTTTTCCTGCGATGTCATATTTTCAAAAGCAACATACCGTTACGTCTACTTGACTCTTCTGGTTGCGGGGATAAATAGGGCTTGTAGGTTCATCAAGAACCCTAGGCACCCAGACCCATTAAAGGAGCTGCACCTTGCAATGGGTTTTCATTGTATACCGGGTATACAGCAATTCATTTGGTGAAATATAAAGAGTGAATATTAGGTATCAAGGAAACCTTTATATTTCCAAAATGGGCACAGGATAAGGTGTTGAGAAGCAGTGGTTATTTGCACATCTCTGAATTCCGGGGTCCCCATACTAGCATGTGAATTACACAGCATTTCTCGGATAGACGTCTTTTTTACACACTGTCTTACATTTGGAAGGAACAAATTTAGAGAAAGACAAGGGGCAATAACACTTGTTCTTCTATTTGTGTTCCCACAAGTCTCCCGATAAAAATGGTACCTCACTTGCCTGGGTAGACTTAATGCCTCCGACAGGAAATGCAACATGGACACATCACATTTTTACACTGACAACAGATGTGCTTTTTGGAAAGTGCGTAGCCGTGGAAATGGCTTCCAGCTCAGACGGCACCTAAGGAAACCTAGCAAACATATACATTTATGGAAATTAGACACCTAGGGGAATCCAGAATGGGGTGATATGGGGGACTCTTACCAGGTTCTATTACCCAAAATCCATTTCAAACCTCATAATTTGGCAAAACAAACACTTTTTCCTCACATTTCGGGGATGAAAAGTTCTGGAATCTGAGGAGAGCCACAAACTTCCTCCTACCCAGCATTCCTCCATGTCTCCCAATAAAAATTGTATCTCACTTGAGTGGGTAGGCCTAGTTTCCGCTACAGGAAACAACCCAAAACGCAACATGGACACATCACATTTTTACATTGAAAAATGACGTATTTTTGGAAAGTGCTTAGCTACGGATTTTGGCTTCTAATTCAGCCAGCACCTAGGGAAACCTACCAAACATATACATTTATGGAAAGTAGACACCTAGGGAAATCCAGAATGGGGTGACTTCGGGGCTCTCACCAGGTTCTAATATCCAGAATCCTTTGCAAACATCAAAATGTGGCAAAAAAAATTTTTTTCCTCACATTTGGGTGAAAGAATGTTCTGGAATCTGAGAGGAGCCGCAAATTCCCTTCCACCCAGCATCCCTCCCAGGTCTTGCGCTAAAAATGGCACCTCACTTGTGTGGGTAGGCCTTTTGCCCACGACAGGAAACGCCCCAAAACGCAACATGGACACATCACATTTTTACATTGACAACTGACGTGTTTTTTGGAAAGTGCGTAGCTGTGGATTTTGGCCTCTAGCTCATCCGGCACCTAGGGAAACCTAGCAAACATATTCATTTATGCAAAGTAGACACCTAGGGGAATCCAGAGTGGGGGTGACTTGTGGGGCTCTCACCAGGTTCTATTACCCAGAATCCTTTGCAAACCTAAAAATGTGGCTACAAAAAACACTTTTTCCCTCTCATTTGGGTAAAAGTTCTGGAATCTGAGAGGAGCCACAAATTTCCTTCCACCCAGCATCCCCCACAGGTCTCGCGATAAAAATGGTACCTCACTTGTGTGGGTAGGCTTTTTTCCCACGACAGGAAACGCCCCAAAACGGAACATGGACACATCACATTTTTACATTGACAACTGACGTGTTTTTTGGAAAGTGCGTAGCTGTGGATTTTGGCTTCTGGCTCAGCCTAGAGAAAACTTTCAAACATATACATTAATGGAAAGTAGACACCTAGGGGAATCCAGAATTCGGTGACTCTGGGGGGGCTCTCACCAGGTTCTATTACCCAGAATTCTTTGCAAACCTAAAAATGTGGCTAAAAAAAACACTTTTTCCCTCTCATTTGGGTGAAAGAAATTTCTGGAATCTGAGAGAAACCACCAAATTTCCTTCCACCCAGCATCCCTCCCAGGTCTTGCGATAAAAATGGTACCTCACTTGTGTGGGTAGGCCTTTTGCCCACAACAGGAAACGCCCCAAAACGCAACATGGACACAACACATTTTTACATTGACAACTGACGTGTTTTTTTGGAAAGTGCGTAGCTGTGGATTTTGGCTTCTAGCTTATCCTGCACCTAGGTAAACCTAGCGAACATATTCATTTATGTAAAGTAGACACATAGGGGAATCCAGAATGGGATGACTTGGAGGGCTCCCACCAGGTTCTATTACTCAGAATCCTTTGAAAACCTCAAAACTTGGCAAAACAAACACTTTTTTCCTCTCATTTCGGTGATGGGAAGTTCCGGAATCTAAGAGGAGCCACAAACGTCCTTCTACCCAGCGTTCCCCCAGGTCTTCTGATAAAAATGGTACCTCACTTGTGTGGGTAGGCCTAGTGCCAGCGACAGGAAATGCCCCAGAACACAACATGGAGACATCAAAAGGATCTATTACAAAACTACCTGTTTTTGCAGGGGGGCACCTGCGTTTTTGGTCCCAGGCGTGGCGGTCATGTAGGGAAACTTACCAAACCCGACATTTTTGAAAACTAGACACCCGGAGGAGTCCAGGGAGGTGTGGATTCCCCATCATTTTCTTACCCAGACTCCTCCGCAGACCTCAAATATAGCTAAATAAATTCACATTTTCTACACTTTTCTTTGTAGGATCACTGTGCCGGTACACATTTCCCACCACTCAATGTTCCCCTCGGTCTGCCGATAAAAATGATACCTCACTGGTGTGGGTGGCCCAGGTGCCTGCAACAGGAAAATACCCAAAACCTGTAGAGATTGAGGGAATGGCACAATTTGTTTTTTATACATTTTTAGGCTGACTATGGTTTGGGGACCCAGACAAGTGAGGTATCCTTTTACTTGGGAGACTGAGGGGGAATGCTGGGTGGTAGGAAGTTTGTGCTGGCGAGATGACCCTACAAAGAAAAGTGAGGAAAATATGATTTTTAAGCAAATTTTGAGGTTTGCAATTAGTATGGGTAAGAAAATGTTGGGGGATCCATGCAAGCCACACCTCCCTGGACTCCTCTGGGTGTCTAGTTTTCAGAAATGTCTGGGTTTGGTAGGTTTCCGTAGATGACTGCTGCACCTAGCACCAAAGACGCAATTACCCCCCGCAAAAAAAGGTAGTTTTGTAATAGATCATTTTGATGTGTCCGAGTCCTTCTTTGATGTTCCAAACACTAAAATTGTGAAAAGAAACGCTCTTAAGTTATGTTAAAAAGACCCCTCACCCACCACCCAAGTTGGTGGCATGCTTCCTCATCGAGGTCCCACCCGAGACACCTAGCATGTCATGGGTGTGCTTTGACGCCTGGTTACAGTTGAGCAGGTGTTTTCATTTTTACCACACATACAGGTTGGATTTGGCACGAGGGTGAGATGATGGTTCAGTAGATCAAATTTTATTAACAAGAGGTTTCACAAAAATGAAATGCATTGTTAGTAACTCATAGGCCAAAAAACTGAAACAATGACTCACAGCTCATGAGCTGTAAAGTTGCGACAAGGCACCAAACGCTTTACAGTCTATTCACACACCTTTCATACTTGTCATGCACAACACCATTCATGCCGCCAGCTGCGGGACCAGCACATTACAAAACTTGCATCAACAGACAGCGCCATTCAAGTGCCCATCACTTTCATATTCCCACGTGCCTGACACAGCAATCACACCAGCTGATGGGAGTGTGTGGACTGGTATTTGGCTACAGCCTGTTGCAGTGGCCAACTGCAAGCCACTATTTACACCGCCAGACAAGCGCCACTCCATGAACACAGCCAGCCAGTCGCCACTCCACGCACACCGCCAGCCAAGCGCCACTCCACACACACCGCCAGCCAAGTGCCATTCTACACACACCATCAGCCAAGAGCCACTCCACACACACCGCCAGCCAAGTGCCATTCTACACACACCATCAGCCAAGAGCCACTCCATGCACACCGCCATCACCTTTTTTTTTTAAACAAGAAAGAAAGCACGAGCTAATTAGAAATAAGTAAAAAACTACAAACACAAAAGCTCTATCTAAATACATAACAGTAATGCCAACCGTTAAACTGAACGTATGAAAATATAAAACAGGCAGTTTATGATCATGGCAGTTCCCAGTACTTTTTTTGAGTGTGGTAACTCCTGAAACAGCCACCCACATACAGCCCAGGCTTTGAAGGACAATCGGGCAGTACACCTGAATATCTTTCTGGATACCTCTTTGAGTACAGACTCTACATCTCTTACAGGAAATTCTTTTTTGGCTGTGGGAGTAATGTGCGCAACAAAGTGGCGATCTTTCTGTCTAGCCACATCCTCCACCACTGCTTCTCTAGGAACCCTTGCCGGTTCCAGCACAACAAGGCTCTCTATGACAGACTCCTGAAATTTCACAAATGTCATCCTTAACTCTGGAGAACAATTCTTGAACACAACAAAAGCATTAAAAGTTGCCAAATGGAACAGGTGAACCGCTAATATCTTATACCAAACAAAAGCCCTACGAGCAGCAGTGTAAGGTTCCAACCTCTGATCTACTCTATCAACACCACCTATGTGCTTTTTGTAGTCCAAAATGCACACAGGTTTTTTGCCCTTCGGCTACTTGACCCCAAACAGTCACCGGGAAAGTACTCTCATCCTGTCTGCAAATTTCAGAGCTAGCAGCTCATCATTCCGCAAGGCACTGTCTCCTCTCAAGTTTTTTTTCTTTTTTTTTTACGGACAAGCTCCCTTGGTTAGCTTTTCCGGTTAAAACAGATTGTGCCACAAGCAACAGTGTCCACTCTGAACAATTCCTTGAACAACTGCACTCCAGTGCAGAAGTTATGTACATGCAAATGGTGACCTTTGTTAAACAGTCGTCTACCAAGTTCCTACACAATTGTTTCGCTAACTCCAAAAGTGGGCGGACACCAGGGGGGTCAATACTGGAATCCCTACCTGTGTAGACCTTAAAATTCTAAAAATATCCTGCACTACTTTCAGACAGCATATACAATTTAATTCCATACCATGCCCTCTTGCTAGGAATGTACTGCCTAAAAACCAAACAACTCTTGAACAGGACCAAAGACTCATCCACAGCTATTTCTGTGCCTGGAACATAGACCTCTGAAAACCGATCTACAAAATGATCAGGACAGGTCTAATCTTAAAAAGACGGTCAGAATCAGGGTGATCTCGTGGCAAGACTAAATAAAGCATTATCAGCAAAATGCAGCATCCGAAGAAGAAGCTCATACCGGTTATGACTCATGGTTGCAGGAAATATAGCAGTTGCCTTCAAGGGAGACGAATATGAAGACAGTGATGGCTTCCTAAGTAAAACCTGTGAGAAAGTAGCCTCTTTCTAGCCTTGTTACCCCCACTTTTGGCCTGTTTGTGAGTGTATGTCAGGGTGTTTTCACTGTCTCACTGGGATCCTGCTAGCCAGGGCCCAGTGCTCATAGTGAAAACCCTATGTTTTCAGTATGTTTGTTATGTGTCACTGGGACCCTGCTAGTCAGGACCCCAGTGCTCATAAGTTTGTGGCCTATATGTATGTGTTCCCTGTGTGGTGCCTAACTGTCTCACTGAGGCTCTGCTAACCAGAACCTCAGTGGTTATGCTCTCTCATTTCTCTCAAATTGTCACTAACAGGCTAGTGACCATTTTTTACCAATTTACATTGGCTTACTGGAACACCCTTATAATTCCCTAGTATATGGTACTGAGGTACCCAGGGTATTGGGGTTCCAGGAGATCCCTATGGGCTGCAGCAGTTCTTTTGCCACCCATAGGGAGCTCTGCCAATTCTTACACAGGCCTGCCACTGCAGCCTGAGTGAAATAACGTCCACGTTATTTCACAGCCATTTTACACTGCACTTAAGTAACTTATAAGTCACCTATATGTCTAACCTTTACCTGGTAAAGGTTAGGTGCAAAGTTACTTAGTGTGAGGGCACCCTGGCACTAGCCAAGGTGCCCCCACGTTGTTCAGAGCCAATTCCCTGAACTTTGTGAGTGCGGGGACACCATTATACGCTTCACAATGGTAACTCCGAATATGGCCATGTAACATGTCTATGATCATGGAATTGCCCCCTCTATGCCATCCTGGCATAGTTGGCACAATCCCATGATCCCAGTGGTCTGTAGCACAGACCCTGGTACTGCCAAACTGCCCTTCCTGGGGTTTCACTGCAGCTGCTAATGCTGCCAACCCCTCAGACAGGCATCTGCCCTCCTGGGGTCCAGCCAGGCCTGGCCCAGGATGGCAGAACAAAGAACTTCCTCTGAGAGAGGGTGTGACACCCTCTCCCTTTGGAAAATGGTGTGAAGGCAGGGGAGGAGTAGCCTCCCCCAGCCTCTGGAAATGCTTTGTTGGGCACAGATGTGCCCAATTCTGCATAAGCCAGTCTACACCGGTTCAGGGGACCCCTTAGCCCTGCTCTGGCGCGAAACTGGACAAAGGAAAGGGGAGTGACCACTCCCCTGACCTGCACCTCCCCTAGGAGGTGTCCAGAGCTCCTCCAGTGTGCTCCAGACCTCTGCCATCTTGGAAACAGAGGTGCTGCTGGCACACTGGACTGCTCTGAGTGGCCAGTGCCACCAGGTGACGTCAGAGACTCCTTGTGATAGGCTCCTTCAGGTGTTGCTAGCCTATCCTCTCTCCTAGGTAGCCAAACCCTCTTTACTGGCTATTTAGGGTCTCTGTCTCTGGGGAAACTTTAGATAACGAATGCAAGAGCTCAGCCGAGTTCCTCTGCATCTCTCTCTTCACCTTCTGATAAGGAATCGACTGCTGACCGCGCTGGAAGCCTGCAAAACTGCAACAAAGTAGCTAAGACAACTACTGCAACTCTGTAACGCTGATCCTGCCGCCTTCTCGACTGTTTTCCTGTTTGTGCATGCTGTGGGGGTAGTCTGCCTCCTCTCTGCACCAGAAGCTCCGAAGAAATCTCCCGTGGGTCGACGGAATCTTCCCCCTGCAACCGCAGGCACCAAAAAGCTGCATTACCGGTCCCTTGGGTCTCCTCTCAGCACGACGAGCGAGGTCCCTCGAATCCAGCAACTCTGTCCAAGTGGCCCCCACAGTCCAGTGACTCTTCAGTCCAAGTTTGGTGGAGGTAAGTCCTTGCCTCACCTCGCTAGACTGCATTGCTGGGAACCGCGACTTTTGCAGCTACTCCGGCCTCCGTGCACTTCCGGCGGAAATCCTTTGTGCACAGTCCAGCCTGGGTCCACGGCACTCTAACCTGCATTGCACGACCTCCTAAGTTGTTCTCCGGCGACGTGGGACTTCTTTGTGCGACTTCGGGTGAGCACCGTTTCACGCATCCTCGTAGTGCCTGTTTCTGGCACTTCTCCGGGTGCTACCTGCTGCTGAGAGGGCTCCTTGTCTTGCTCGACGTCCCCTCTCTCTCTTGGTCCAATTTGCGACCTCCTGGTCCCTCCAGGGCCACAGAAGCGTCCAAAAACGCTAACCGCACGATTTGCAGCTAGCAAGGCTTGTTGGCGTTCTTTCGGCGGGAAAACACTTCTGCGCGACTCTCCACGGCGAGAGGGATCCGTCCACCAAAGGGGAAGTCTCTAGCCCTTTTCGTTCCTGCAGAAACCTCAGCTTCTTCTGTCCAGTAGAAGCTTCTTTGCACCCACAGCTGGCATTTCCTGGGCATCTGCCCATCTCCGACTTGCTTGTGACTTTTGGACTTGGTCCCCTTGTTCCACAGGTACCCTAGATTGGAAATCCACAGTTGTTGCATTGTTGGTTTGTGTCTTTCCTGCATTATTCCTCTAACACGACTTCTTTGTCCTTAGGGGAACTTTAGTGCACTTTGCACTCACTTTTCAGGGTCTTGGGGAGGGTTATTTTTCTAACTCTCACTATTTTCTAATAGTCCCAGCGACCCTCTACAAGGTCACATAGGTTTGGGGTCCATTCGTGGTTCGCATTCCACTTTTGGAGTATATGGTTTGTGTTGCCCCTATCCCTATGTTCCCCCATTGCATCCTATTGTAACTATACATTGTTTGCACTGTTTTCTAAGACTATACTGCATATTTTTGCTATTGTGTATATATATCTTGTGTATATTTCCTATCCTCTCACTGAGGGTACACTCTAAGATACTTTGGCATATTGTCATAAAAATAAAGTACCTTTATTTTTAGTATAACTGTGTATTGTGTTTTCTTATGATATTGTGCAAGTGACACTTGTGGTACTGTAGTAGCTTCACACGTCTCCTAGTTCAGCCTGAGCTGCTCTGCTAAGCTACCATTATCTATCAGCCTAAGCTGCTAGACACCCTATACACTAATAAGGGATAACTGGGCCTGGTGCAAGGTGCAAGTACCCCTTGGTACCCACTACAAGCCAGTCCAGCCTCCTACATTGGTTGTGCAGCGGTGGGATAAGTGCTTTGAGACTACTTACCACTCTTGTCATTGTACTTTTCATAAGAGAAAAATATACAAAACAAGGTCAGTGTATATACACATAGCCAAAAAGTTTTGCATTTCCTCTTTTCACTCTTTTCTAAGTGCTGAAAAGTACTTCTAAACTTTCAAAAAGTTCTTAAAAGTTTAAAACGTTTTTTTTCTGTCTTTCTAAAAAGTTCTGAAAACTTTTTTCTCTTTTTCTATCACTTTAACTCTCTCTAAAAATGTCTGGCACAGGCCAAAATGTTGATCTGTCCAAACTTGCATATGATCACCTTAGCTGGAAAGGAGCAAGGAGTCTCTGCATAGAGAGAGGTTTGAGTGTAGGGAAGAATCCTTCTTTGGAATTATTGCTTAACATGCTTAGAGAACAAGATAAGGCCATAGGGGCCACATCTGTTGAAAAAGTAGCAAATGGTTCCCAATCTGATCCAGGGACTCCCCCAGGAAAAGATTCAGGAAAGAAACTCCCTAGCCTGCCCATTACTAGACAGTCTAGCATAGTTGGTAATGATGATGAGCCACAACATACAAATAGTTTTGTCTCACATCATAGCAAAAGCATTTATTCTCACCATACTGGTAGTAATGTTTCTGTTAGCCAAGCTGTTAGGGTGGCTTCTGTAAGGGACAGGTCTCCTTCTGTTCATTCCCATCATACCTCTGTATCTAGGAATGTCCCTCCCACCAACCCTGATGACAGAATGTTAGAGAGGGAACTCAATAAGTTGAGGGTGGAACAAACCAGACTGAAGCTTAAAAAGCAACAGCTGGATTTGGATAGACAGTCTTTTGAACTAGAGAAGGAAAGACAGAAGTTGGGTTTAGAAACCCATGGTGGCAGCAGCAGTATTCCCCATAGTCCTCCTGCAAAAGAGCATGATTCCAGGAATCTGCACAAGATAGTTCCCCCTTATAAGGAGGGGGATGACATTAACAAGTGGTTTGCTGCACTTGAGAGGGCCTGTGTTGTACAGGATGTCCCTCAAAGGCAGTGGGCTGCTATCCTATGGCTATCATTTAGTGGAAAAGGTAGGGATAGGCTCCTTACTGTGAAAGAAAATGATGCTAATAATTTTACAGTTCTTAAGAATGCACTCCTGGATGGTTATGGCTTAACCACTGAACAATACAGGATAAAGTTCAGAGAGACCAAAAAGGAGTCTTCACAAGACTGGGTTGATTTCATTGACCATTCAGTGAAGGCCTTGGAGGGGTGGTTACATGGCAGTAAAGTTACTGATTATGAAAGCCTGTATAACACAATCCTGAGAGAGCATATACTTAATAATTGTGTGTCTGATTTGTTGCACCAGTACCTGGTAGACTCTGATCTGACCTCTCCCCAAGAATTGGGAAAGAAGGCAGACAAATGGGTCAGAACAAGGGTGAACAGAAAAGTTCATACAGGGGGTGACAAAGATGGCAATAAGAAGAAAGATGGTGAAAAATCTCAAGATAAGCATTGGGATAAGGGTAAAACCAAAGATCCCACTTCAAATCTTAAACACTCTTCAGAGGGTGGGGATAAAACTAATTCTTCCTCTTCTTCTCAACCCACACACATTAAAAAGCCTTGGTGCTTTGTGTGTAAAAATAGAGGCCATAGGCCAGGGGATAAGTCCTGTCCAGGTAAACCCCCTGAGCCTACCACCACCAATACATCAAGCTCTAGTGCCCCTAGCAGTAGTGGTACTAGTGGTGGGACTGCTGGCAACAGTCAAGCAAAGGGTGTAGTTGGGTTCACTTATGGGTCCATCATAGAAACTGGGGTAGTCAGTCCCAAGACAGTTTCTGTCACACCTAGTGGCATTGGCCTTGCCACACTGGCTGCTTGTCCCCTTACAATGGATAAGTACAGGCAGACAGTTTCAATAAATGGTGTTGAGGCCTTGGCCTACAGGGACACAGGTGCCAGTATCACTTTGGTGACTGACAACCTAGTGCATCCTGATCAACACATCATTGGACAACAGTATAAGATTATTGATGTCCATAACTCCACTAAGTTTCTTCCCTTAGCTATAATTCAGTTTAGTTGGGGTGGAGTTACTGGCCCTAAGCAGGTGGTGGTATCACCTAGCTTACCTGTAGACTGTCTCTTAGGTAATGACCTAGAGGCCTCAGGTTGGGCTGATGTAGAGTTGTATGCCCATGCAGCCATGCTGGGCATCCCAGATGAATTGTTCCCTATCATTTCTACTGAAATGAAAAAGCAAAGGAGAGAAGGCCTGAAAACTCCGGATCCCTCTCCATCAACAGGTAAAAAGGGTATCACAGTATCCCCTAACCACCCTACCATTCAGGATAGCATTCCTGTGGTGGGAGAAACCTCTCCTGGGGTGGCACCTGTTCCAAGGGAATCATCAGTTGGCAAAACTGTACTCCCTGAGGTGGAAGTACCTCTCTGTGGGATAACTAACATTGGTGAGAAAAAGAGCACCATTTTAGTTAACATGGAGCATCCCTCCAACCCTCCCAGAGAAACTTTAGTGCAGAAACTCTGCACTGCCTCACAACACTTAGGACAGCATCCCTGCCCTAGTGTGGAGCTCATAGGACAGCATCCCTGCCCTGCTCCAACCCAAGAGAAACAGCATCCCTGTTCTCTCTTCCAGCCATATGGACAAAGTTTTTGCCCAGCTATGGCTTTTCTGAGACAGCATCCCTGTCTGGCATTTCCATCATTACAAATAGGTTCAGTGGACAATTCCCACTGTTCTAAACTAAAACTTACTGATAGAAACTCTGAAAATACATCTTCACATTGTTGCTTAGCTAAAAAACTTCAAACAGGGTGGTTTACATCCCCACAGGGAAGTAACCATATAGTGGATGATAAAGGGAGTAACCAGTCTATTGCAGAGCTACTCTCTACTTATCACCACTTAGACAATAAAGTCTCAACTGGCCAAGGTTAGCCTTATTGTCCTTCGTTTGGGGAGGGGTTGTGTGAGAAAGTAGCCTCTTTCTAGCCTTGTTACCCCCACTTTTGGCCTGTTTGTGAGTGTATGTCAGGGTGTTTTCACTGTCTCGCTGGGATCCTGCTAGCCAGGGCCCAGTGCTCATAGTGAAAACCCTATGTTTTCAGTATGTTTGTTATGTGTCACTGGGACCCTGCTAGTCAGGACCCCAGTGCTCATAAGTGTGTGGCCTATATGTATGTGTTCCCTGTGTGGTGCCTAACTGTCTCACTGAGGCTCTGCTAACCAGAACCTCAGTGGTTATGCTCTCTCATTTCTCTCAAATTGTCACTAACAGGCTAGTGACCATTTTTTACCAATTTACATTGGCTTACTGGAACACCCTTATAATTCCCTAGTATATGGTACTGAGGTGCCCAGGGTATTGGGGTTCCAGGAGATCCCTATGGGCTGCAGCAGTTCTTTTGCCACCCATAGGGAGCTCTGCCAATTCTTACACAGGCCTGCCACTGCAGCCTGAGTGAAATAACGTCCACGTTATTTCACAGCCATTTTACACTGCACTTAAGTAACTTATAAGTCACCTATATGTCTAACCTTTACCTGGTAAAGGTTAGGTGCAAAGTTACTTAGTGTGAGGGCACCCTGGCACTAGCCAAGGTGCCCCCACATTGTTCAGAGCCAATTCCCTGAACTTTGTGAGTGCGGGAACACCATTATACGCGTGCACTACATATAGGTCACTACCTATATGTAGCTTCACAATGGTAACTCCGAATATGGCCATGTAACATGTCTATGATCATGGAATTGCCCCCTCTATGCCATCCTGGCATAGTTGGCACAATCCCATGATCCCAGTGGTCTGTAGCACAGACCCTGGTACTACCAAACTGCCCTTCCTGGGGTTTCACTGCAGCTGCTGCTGCTGCCAACCCCTCTGACAGGCATCTGCCCTCCTGGGGTCCAGCCAGGCCTGGCCCAGGATGGCAGAACAAAGAACTTCCTCTGAGAGAGGGTGTGACACCCTCTCCCTTTGGAAAATGGTGTGAAGGCAGGGGAGGAGTAGCCTCCCCCAGCCTCTGGAAATGCTTTGTTGGGCACAGATGTGCCCAATTCTGCATAAGCCAGTCTACACCGGTTCAGGGGACCCCTTAGCCCTGCTCTGGCGCGAAACTGGACAAAGGAAAGGGGAGTGACCACTCCCCTGACCTGCACCTCCCCTGGGAGGTGTCCAGAGCTCCTCCAGTGTGCTCCAGACCTCTGCCATCTTGGAAACAGAGGTGCTGCTGGCACACTGGACTGCTCTGAGTGGCCAGTGCCACCAGGTGACGTCAGAGACTCCTTGTGATAGGCTCCTTCAGGTGTTGCTAGCCTATCCTCTCTCCTAGGTAGCCAAACCCTCTTTTCTGGCTATTTAGGGTCTCTGTCTCTGGGGAAACTTTAGATAACGAATGCAAGAGCTCAGCCGAGTTCCTCTGCATCTCTCTCTTCACCTTCTGATAAGGAATCGACTGCTGACCGCGCTGGAAGCCTGCAAAACTGCAACAAAGTAGCTAAGACGACTACTGCAACTCTGTAACGCTGATCCTGCCGCCTTCTCGACTGTTTTCCTGTTTGTGCATGCTGTGGGGGTAGTCTGCCTCCTCTCTGCACCAGAAGCTCCGAAGAAATCTCCCGTGGGTCGACGGAATCTTCCCCCTGCAACCGCAGGCACCAAAAAGCTGCATTACCGGTCCCTTGGGTCTCCTCTCAGCACGACGAGCGAGGTCCCTCGAATCCAGCAACTCTGTCCAAGTGGCCCCCACAGTCCAGTGACTCTTCAGTCCAAGTTTGGTGGAGGTAAGTCCTTGCCTCACCTCGCTAGACTGCATTGCTGGGAACCGCGACTTTTGCAGCTACTCCGGCCTCCGTGCACTTCCGGCGGAAATCCTTTGTGCACAGTCCAGCCTGGGTCCACGGCACTCTAACCTGCATTGCACGACCTCCTAAGTTGTTCTCCGGCGACGTGGGACTTCTTTGTGCGACTTCGGGTGAGCACCGTTTCACGCATCCTCGTAGTGCCTGTTTCTGGCACTTCTCCGGGTGCTACCTGCTGCTGAGAGGGCTCCTTGTCTTGCTCGACGTCCCCTCTCTCTCTTGGTCCAATTTGCGACCTCCTGGTCCCTCCAGGGCCACAGCAGCGTCCAAAAACGCTAACCACACGATTTGCAGCTAGCAAGGCTTGTTGGCGTTCTTTCGGCGGGAAAACACTTCTGCACGACTCTCCACGGCGAGAGGGATCCGTCCACCAAAGGGGAAGTCTCTAGCCCTTTTCGTTCCTGCAGAAACCTCAGCTTCTTCTGTCCAGTAGAAGCTTCTTAGCACCCGCAGCTGGCATTTCCTGGGCATCTGCCCATCTCCGACTTGCTTGTGACTTTTGGACTTGGTCCCCTTGTTCCACAGGTACCCTAGATTGGAAATCCACAGTTGTTGCATTGTTGGTTTGTGTCTTTCCTGCATTATTCCTCTAACACGACTTCTTTGTCCTTAGGGGAACTTTAGTGCACTTTGCACTCACTTTTCAGGGTCTTGGGGAGGGTTATTTTTCTAACTCTCACTATTTTCTAATAGTCCCAGCGACCCTCTACAAGGTCACATAGGTTTGGGGTCCATTCGTGGTTCGCATTCCACTTTTGGAGTATATGGTTTGTGTTGCCCCTATCCCTATGTTTCCCCATTGCATCCTATTGTAACTATACATTGTTTGCACTGTTTTCTAAGACTATACTGCATATTTTTGCTATTGTGTATATATATCTTGTGTATATTTCCTATCCTCTCACTGAGGGTACACTCTAAGATACTTTGGCATATTGTCATAAAAATAAAGTACCTTTATTTTTAGTATAACTGTGTATTGTGTTTTCTTATGATATTGTGCAAGTGACACTTGTGGTACTGTAGTAGCTTCACACGTCTCCTAGTTCAGCCTGAGCTGCTCTGCTAAGCTACCATTATCTATCAGCCTAAGCTGCTAGACACCCTATACACTAATAAGGGATAACTGGGCCTGGTGCAAGGTGCAAGTACCCCTTGGTACCCACTACAAGCCAGTCCAGCCTCCTACAAAACCCAAGAACATTTTCAACTCTTCCTGATTTGTGGGAATCCACCGGCTAGTTCTAGAGTGTGGCCTTAGTCTGGCAGAGGTGTCCCTCAAATACTGATCCGCATACAAATTAGTCTGCTCAACAATCTCTTCCAAAAATACATCATCCATAAACAACTGAAAGAAATTGACAGGCAAAATGTTTTCTGTATTCACTCTACACCCAGGGAGACCAGTAAAGGCAGGCAACTCAGGCTGCTCCATGTATGGGGCAACCCAGATGTCAGGTCTTGCAATGGGAAGGATTTCAGCTACTGGCTGCTGCAGTATTGGCACATCAGTGTCCTCCTCTAAAACAGGCACTGAGAGTGGCTTCATCGTCAGTTGATTCCTCTCTGACAGAAAATACACTTCCAGAATCTTGCACTTCCTCCTCTGCCTCAGATGCAGAGTCAGTCTCATAATCGTGGTCAGTAGATGACTAAAAAAGCACACAAACAACCTGATGAGCGGACATCCTACGGCTACAAAAAGTAACTGGACAAATGCACCACCAACAACTAGCACTGTGTAAGATAAGTAATAAACACAATGTGGCTTTATCACTAAGAGTTATAAACTCAAAAACTATAACACTCACTTGCTTGAAAAAGCTAGACTTGCCAGCAAATACTCTGCACAGCCACAGCAATCAACAATAATATCCCACTAAAAAGAAAGAAAAAAGAACATTACACATAAGACAACACAAATATGATCGTGCACTAATCTAAGAAAACTTTCACACACAATCCTGCATTTAGTACACCACTTATAAAATGTCATTCATGCATGGCAAAAAATAGTCATTTGGAGTAAATTGTTTTTTCTTACCTAAAACATGCAACTACGCAAACTGCTGGTTAACCACTGCCAAAACCGCAAGGAGTCACAGGAACGGAAGTAAAAGCTTTGAACTAGAACAAAAAGGAGAAATAAAACATTATAATCACAAATGCAAATACTTTGCTAGTTGACAAACACCATGCCACCAAACGTTTAAAATTTTCCCCTGATGCTTTAGTGGCTTTTGCCCTCATGGGCCTAAAAAATAGGCCGATGTGCCCCCAAGTACAGAGAAAATGGCCTACAGTGCTGTGCCCCCTTTGTGGGGCGACCTTAACCAAAGGGGCCGCCCCCCCAAAACAAAAAACAAAAAAAGTAAACAATCCCTGGTGTCATTGTGGGTTCTGCCCCCATTGGGGGCAGTTCGGCCAAAACATTATAGGCCGATCTGCCCCCAAAGTGGGTAGAAATGGTGTAAAACATATTGCTCCGAAAAGGAGAGCAACCCTTGCCCAAGGGGCCGCTCCCCTGCACTGAAATTGACTAAAACCAAAAAATCCCTGGTGCCTTATTGGCTTCTACCCCCCTTGGGGGCAGATGGGCCTAAAGAAAATAGGCCGATCTGCTCCCAAGGGGGTCAGAAATGGCCTACAGTACTGTACCCCCTTTGGGGGGGGGTGACCCTAACCCAAGGGGCCACCCCCCCACACAACAAAAACAAAAGTAAACAATCCCTGGTGTCATTGTGGTTTCTGCCCCCCTTGGGGGCAGATCGGTCTAAAAATAATAGGCCGATCTGCTCCCATTGGGGGCAGAAATGGCATAAAATATATTGCCCCCCAAAGCAGAGCAAGCCTTGGCCAAAGGGCCACCCTCCACACAAAACACACACACAAGATCCCTGGCGCAAAGTGGTTTCTGCCCCCCCTCAGGGGGAGATGGGCCTAAAAGAATAGGCCGATCAGCCCCCAAGGGGGGCAGAACTGCCCAACAGTGCTTTGCTCCCTTTGGGGAGCGACGCTTGCCCAAGGGGACGCACCCCCCACACAAAAAAACACACACAAAAACAATCCCTGGCCCTTGGGGGCAGATGGGCCAAAAATAATAGGACGATCTGCCCCCCAGGGGGGCAGAAATGGCATCAAATATATTGCCCCCTTTGGGGGCGACCCTTGCCCAAGGAGCCAACCCCCCACACACAGAACACACAAGATCTCTGGCGCTAAGTGGATTCTGCCCCCATTGGGGGCAGATGGTCCTTAAAAATAATAGGCTGATCTGCCCCCAAGGGGGCAGAAATGACATAAAATATATTGCCCCCCAAAGCAGAGCAAGCCTTGGCCAAAGGGCCACCCTCCACACAAAACACACACACAAGATCCCTGGCGCAAAGTGGTTTCTGCCCCCCTCAGGGGCAGATGGGCCTAAAAGAATAGGCCGATCAGCCCCCAAGGGGGGCAGGACTGCCCAACAGTGCTTTGCCCACTTTGGGGAGCGACGCTTGACCAAGTGGACGCACCCCCCCACACAAAAAAAACACACACAAAAACAATCCCTGGCCCTTGGGGGCAGATGGGCCAAAAAAATAGGCCGATCGGCAGAAATGGCATAAAATATATTGCCCCCTTTGGGGGCGACCCTTGCCCAAGGAGCCAACCCCCCACACACAGAACACACAAGATCTCTGGCGCTAAGTGGATTCTGCCCCCATTGGGGGCAGATGGGCCTTAAAAATAATAGGCTGATCTGCCCCCAAGGGGGCAGAAATGACATAAAATATATTGCCCCCCAAAGCAGAGCAAGCCTTGGCCAAAGGGCCACCCTCCACACAAAACACACACACAAGATCCCTGGCGCAAAGTGGTTTCTGCCCCCCTCAGGGGCAGATGGGCCTAAAAGAATAGGCCGATCAGCCCCCAAGGGGGGCAGAACTGCCCAACAGTGCTTTGCCCACTTTGGGGAGCGACGCTTGACCAAGTGGACGCACCCCCCCACACAAAAAAACACACACAAAAACAATCCCTGGCCCTTGGGGGCAGATGGGCCAAAAAAATAGGCCGATCTGCCCCCCAGGGGGGCAGAAATGGCATAAAATATATTGCCCCCTTTGGGGGCGACCCTTGCACAAGGAGCCAACCCCCCACACACAGAACACACAAGATCTCTGGCGCTAAGTGGATTCTGCCCCCATTGGGGGCAGATGGGCCTTAAAAATAATAGGCTGATCTGGCCCCAAGGGGGGGGGGGGCAGAATTGCCCAACAGTGCTTTGCTCAAGGGGCCGCCTCCCGCACACAAAAAAACACACACACTTCTGCCCCCCTTGGGGGCAGATCGGCCTAATCCGGTGAAAATCAGTATGCCCCCCTAAGGGGAGTGACCCTTGCCTAAGGGCCTGCTCCCCTGTAGTGAAACTCACAAAATAAATGGTGTCTGGTGACATTGAAGGAAAGGAAAACCCTTTCCTTTTCCCGGATGCCTCTTTTATGGCAATCCCCAACCCCCCCACCCCGAAGGAGAAACTTACCTCCTACTCCTTGGACACACTGGAAGCAAATGGCTTACCGGCACCCCCTGATGATGTCATTCTATGGGGAGTGGTTGGGCTGGAAGGGGAAGCGATTCCCCTTCCACCCCTGCCCTGTGCTCCCCCCCATGAGTGAGGTCCAGGATGTAATGGTTAAGTCCTTAGCACCTCAGCGCCGCAGCCAAGAACTTATCCGTTAGGTACTTGGCTGGCAGTTGTTAAATAGACACTGAATGGCAGGAGGGGTTATTATTTTGGGGTCCCCACTAACCTATTGTGGGGACCCAAAGATAATCTAGAAACCAGAAAGACTGCGTCATGCTGAACATTTTGGTGGTGGTCTTACTGTCCTAGGACCACCGCAGGCGGAGTGACTGTTGCAAAAAAGAATGCTTGCAAAGCATTATGGGTCGAGTTTTCCTATTGTAGTATTGGCTCTCCTGCTGTGCCGGGAGAGCTGCTTTCCGTTGAGGATTTCTGTTTTATGTAAAGCATTTACCAATTTCAAGTGTCTTAAGGGGAGAGCCAGAAGAAATATCTCTGATTAGGTAACTGTGAAAAATATGACGAACTCTTCAATACCGCTGATCGAGTTCACGCTGTTGTGCCTGCTCGACAGTGAGCCTCATAGCCACCATGCAGTACAAAGGGGAGAGACGAAATAAATAGTTTGCCCACATTGAAGTATATCCGCAATCGAGCAATAATACATATAACTGGGGCAGTCTGCAAGGCGTGACAAAAACAGCCTCAAGGCTGGACAGACGTAAAGCAATTACCAATGACATCAAGTGCATTTTCAAAGGCAATCCCAGGAATGAATGAAACTGATCGGCATTAGTTGGGCGTGGTAAAAAGCCCACAATACTTACAAGAGGTCAAAGCACTTGCACGCTCAATCTAAAAATTACCGCTTGTGTTACAATGCATGTGTATTTATGTGACGTGTGAATGCATTAGAAGGCAACTTAACTTTCTCGGAACAGGTTTTTTTTTTTTTTTAACATAAAACCCATTTCTAGATTTCCACCCATGCGTCGATAACTGATAAAAGACATCAGTAGATCCATATGCTCTGCTGAGCCGAAACCTATTGGCTTTGCCGATGCCGAGTTCAGTGTTTTAGACAGGGATCGTGTGCGGACACAATTACATGTACACACATGGTTATATGTGTACATGTATTTGTGTACGCAAATAAATATAAACCCACATGCCTAAGGGCACAAAGTCCAATTGTTGAAAACAAAACAACCATTGCAAAGCCAGTAGGTCTGGCTTTAATGTAGCAATCCATGAAGACACAAGAATGCACTAACGCAATTTGCATACTTTAACACTTCAGAGCCAGACCCATTGCCTTTGCCAAACCCTGTTTAGATTTGAGGGTAAAGTACTGATATGTCATTAGAATGGACCTGATGAAGATGCATTTTTACAAACTAGAAGTATGTTGTGTCATATTCGTGATAGCTCGGGTGACGTTTATTTAAAGGTAACAAATATTGTTTTGGAGAAAGTGTATCATAGTTTTTTTAAATAAACATAAAATAAGAACTAGAGGTGCGATATTTCAGCTGTACTGCGAACTCTTGAAACTAACAATGAAGCATTGATAAAGCAAACAGTGTTATTTTTTTTTTATTTTTTTTGTGAGAAGTATGAGAACTGGTATTCTCCGAGCGGGTAGACTATTTGAGAACCTGGCATGTGGGGCAAGTATCAGGGGGTTGTCACGAATATCATTACTGATGTGGAATGGGATAGTGTGTGCGTGGGGGGGCAACAGGTATCCAGATGCAGGGCACGATTCAGCATTGTCTACTGGGATTGCTACTTAAAAAAGGGAAAATGGCCAGGAATTTCGGCCATTTGGATTGGTATTAGCAAAAGGGATTATAGGTATGCAGTGGACGGCTCAGTGTGCAGTCACCACAAATAGATGGACTCAAAATATGATAGAATCGACCATAGCTAAGGAAATAATGATGAAGCAGTGCGACAGGACAAAAAGTTGGGGATGCCCTCATGACATGGGCGGATATGATTTGACGGCTTACTGACCTCAGGGCTGTAGGCCGCGTAAGCATTTTTTAAAGGTAAGGCTGCGAGTGACTGTGGAGTGCCAACGGGGTGCTCCGGGTTGAGTTTGGAAGTGTGGTGCCTCACGGAAAAGAACCTGCCTTCTCGTTGTTGGGAAGGAGGGTGCTTTCGCCTCATTTGGGATTGGTAGCAGATGGCGAGATCAGGTTCTCATAGCTGTTGCCAAGGGTGAAAATTATATGAATCTTATTGCGGAATACAGCTGGGATGGTGTGGGTGGTGGGATTGGGAACGTCGTGCGGTGATATGGTGAGCTTTTGGTTGAATTGTTGTGATTGTTCCAAGGGATTTCTATGCTATATAGTGGTTGAAATCCCTCTTTATTATGGTATCGAGGAGTCACCGTGTATACTCTGAAGCATCAAGAAATAGATTTCCTTCATGCAGACGTGAAATTATTGTAACACGCGCATTACGCAGTACAATAAATTTACAGCACAGTTTCAATAGTAATAGTCACAATCGACTTTGGTTCAATATTTCTTTTGGTTTTGTCTTTCATTGGGTAACTTGCTTTACTTTCTCGAAAACAGTTGGCAGATGACCTTTTCTCTCACCAAACACCCACACAAACCCCAAAGAGTCTACAAAAACAAGAGAAACAAGTGACTGTGACATCCAGCGCTCTGGTTCCATTAAAAGCATAAAAAACGTCTTTTCCTTTGAGTGTTTGCAGCAACTAATATACCCGTTTGAGAAAACCTGCATAGCAAGATAATTTTGTACAAATGCAGAGTTTATAACGTTCTCCGTTAGATACAAAATAATTAACTAATATATACATTTTTAAAGCACTATTTTGTTATATGAAATGGCAAACTGAACACATTTCGTTAATGCCAACGACATAACAAACATAATAGAGCTGTGAATGTCAGCAGTGGTGGAAACCGATAGAGATTCGTGGTACAGGTCGTTACTTGGCAACATAGCTTGTTTTGGACATTTTTGTGGGCTGACATGTTACTTAGAAATACTTACGGAGAGAATCACGTACACTGCTTTCTGAGTATTTCTTTCATGTATTGTGCGCTTGGAGCAGGGTTTTTACTTATGCTTTGGAGACCTCACTTGTCACCCTAGGCACCAGTTTTCATTCCTCAGTGCTCACCCCTAAAAAGCAAGAACGTTCAGATCGGCGACCTGACTACCCAGTTTTCCAGTCCACGCTTCAAACACATGCATATAAACGGTGTGCCAAATATTTATGTCGTTAAAGGTTTATTTACACGCAAAGCGTTGTGTTTGGATGGATTGCCATTGTTTTGCCATGAACCTTTTTCTGTGAAATAAGCTAGCGTTAATCCGCGTTAAAGTGGTTCATCAAGGAGCTTTGAGTCCTTCCTAGAGATAGTTGGTACTAAGTTGAAGAGGCAGGTGTAGAAACCTGGAGAGGGGTTTGGTGGTTTTATTTGTTTGCTTATTTATTAGCAGTTGTACATCTGGAGTGAGCGGTACAAGGGGTAAGTAGAGTGCTTCAAGTAGGAACCGTTTCACACGATGTGTAAATACAGTCGCATAGCGATAGAATAGAATTCTGTGAGGTCCTGTCAATTTCATAAAGTATAGAGGTGTCCATCTACAAAGTAAAACTTTAGTAAGAAATATTACTAATGGATATTTCTACCCACAGATCCCTCACCGGTAGAACAATCCCAGGCGTTCAAACGTCAAAGCTCTCACGTCACCGGTAGGGGGCTCTGGCTTTGTATAGACACTGGAAGTGGCATCATGTGTCATTGCCAAAGCAATAGAGCGTCCACCCGGGTGACGATATCAGTTCCCATCTTTCCAAGCCTCCAACATAAATCTGGAGCTTGCTGTCTCGAGCAATTTTTCTCACAGAAAGCTATTTGTGCAGTATTGTCTCCTCCAAAGAAATAAGGGTTTAAGTCATGTAGGGACAGTGATGACCGATTTCCATTAAAGACCCCCATTCCACCTGCTTCTGGTGCCTTGGGTCACGACACTACACCTGTGCCTGTTTTTCTGTTTGAAGCATGCTCTCCAAGGCAATCAAAGAGTGGGAGGCAAAACTTTTCATGTCCCATGCCAGGGAGGAAAATCATGATTGGCAACTGCCATGACCTCGCTCCAGGTCACCCTTCTCTCACTCTGCAAGTGGGAGGAAAAGGAGACACAAGAAACATAAAAAATATGCACAATGTGTATACACAACGCCCTCCAACTCCTACATGATCTCCATCCACTGAACTGGAGTTAGTGGTCATGAAGCCAGTCAATGCCTCTTTGAGCAGCCCTACTTCAGTGACTCCACTAGACCCCGCCACAGATCCACCTCATCCTCCAACGGTGCTGCTTCCATCCTTTCCGGAACCATCGGTACCAGGGCCTTCACAACATGTGTTCCTGACGCCAGCTCCATCCTTTTCTGAATTTCCAGCTCCAGGGTTGGATCTGGTGGCATTTCTGAACACCATGTACTCAATCTTTGCAAGAGCATCTGCGCCTTCTGGCAAGCCTTCTTGTCCCATGGCACCTTACAGCCTCCCAATGTTTAACCAATCAATCAATCAATCATCGTATTTGTATAGCACACTATTAGGTCCCAGCTCGGCTGGCCACCAGGAGTCGCCCCAAGGTGAGGTGGTGTTACTGAACTGTAGTTCCTCTGTCTTGTTGGTGTTGAGTTTGAGGCATCTGTCCTTCATTCATTTTGCAATGCTGTTCATGCAATTGTGGAAGTTGGGACCTGTTGTTGAGGTGTCTTTGGAGAGCAAGATGACGAGCTGCATGTCATATGCATAGGGAGATTATGTTAAGTCTGTGGTTTCTGATGATGTCAGCCAGAGGGTCATGTAGGTGGTGCAGAGGGTGGGGCTGAGTGATGGTCCCTAGGGGAATGCAGCAGATGATGTCCTTGGGTTTTGAGGTGAAGGGGGAGAGGTGGACTCTGAGTTCTGCCTGGAAGAAAAGAGGCAATCCATTTAAGGGCTTTTCCTCTGATTCTGGTTCGGTGGAGCCTTGTGAGCGAAGTGTGGTAGAAGACTGTGTTGAAGGCTGCAGAGAGGTCGAGGAGGATGAGGGCAGCTTAGTTTCCTTGGTCCAGGAGAAGTCTGACATTGTCCGTAGCTGAGAGAGGATTCTGTGCTGTCGTTAGACCAGAAGCTGGATCGTGACGTGTCCTGGCGATTGTTGCCTTCTAGATAGGACGTAAGCTGTTGGTTTATGACTTTTTCGAGTACTTTTGCTGGGAACGGGAGCAGTGGGTATGGCCTGAAGTTTTTTAGTTTGTTGGGATCCGTAGATTTTTTTTGAGCAGAGGTTTTACTCATGCATGTTTCCAGTCTTCTGGGTAGGTGGCTGAGCTCACAGAGGAGTTGATGATGTCGGTGAGTTTGCTGGTGATAGTGCTGATGCCTAGGTTGAACAAGTGGTGAGGGCAAGGGTCCGTGGGGGATCCGTAGTAGATGGATCAAATGAGGTCGGCAGTGTCCTGTGTAATATTATGTTACCAGTTGGTGATGGTGCAGTTGGTGAAGGGGCCTGGAGGATTCGGAAGGCTGTTGGTGTCCCAGGGGTCTAGGAGATTGATGGTGTTGGCAACCGAGGGTTGGGAAGCATAGTTTTTGTAGATGGTGGCTATTTGATCATTTAAAAAGTCAGGGTGGGAGTTGCATACATTCCCTGTAGGGGTGGTGAATTTCTCCGATGCCGATGCTTTGGAGAATTAGTTGACGATCTTGAAAAACACTTTGCTGCGGTTGGAACTGGTTTGAATGCAGGTAGCTAGGGCTTGTTTTCTGGTATTATCGATGCATTTGTGGTAAAGGCTGAGTTCCTGAAAGCAGATCGGTCGATGGGGTCCTTAGAGGAGCATCATCTTTTTTTCGAGTTGCTTGCACTTGGCAGTTCTAAGTTCTGGTGAGTACCAGCTTGCTTGGCGTAGTTGTTGGGTTTGCTCGGTTTGAAAGGGAGGTAACAGTGTCTGCGCTATTTGAAATCCATGTTAGGACATTTCTGACAGCTCTCTCTGTTGGGATGTCTGGGCGGTGAGTGTTGAGGGTGTCACAACTCTGTGCTTTGGAAATCTTGCCCTAGCCTCGATGGGAAGTGTGGGCTGTCCTGGCTGTGTTGCAGTGGACTGATGTGAATTTGAAGTGTAAGATGGAGTGGTCAGTCCAGGTGAGTACCGAAGGAGACTGGATGTGACGATGGGGTCATGTGTATGTTCAGCAATGTGCATGGGGTCAGTGACAAATGATTATGTTCATGCTGTCCAGGAGATTGGTGGTGTTGGTGTTATTAGGGTCATCGAGTTGGAAGTTCAGGTCTCTGAGGAAGATGTAGTGTTCTGTGTCGATAGCTTGTGTGGCAATCAGTTTGGTGATGGCTTCACAGAACTTTTGTCATGGCCCAGGGGAGTCCGTATGCTAGTGGTGCACCGTTATCGTCTAGCTCTAGGTGACCCACCCTTTTTTTAGCAACCCACCCTTCACTTGAAAGCCTAGTCATCCCGACATCCTGCTTTTCAGGGCAACCATCAGGAACCTGTCCAATGGTCCCCTCAGCTCGAGAGTCAAAATGCCTTGGGAACTAATGGAAAAAGAAAGATCTCACTTGGAAGTATGGCACTGAACTCTGTTAATGCTAATAGTCTCCTTGCACGCTATTTTCACACCTTATGTGATATGGCTGAAATGGTGGTGCCTCATGAGCCAGAAGATATGACAGGACACTTCCATGGGGTGATTCAAGACTTGCAGGAGTCCGCCCACCATATTAATAAATCAGGACTGGACACTGCTGACATGGTATTCAAGGCTATGGGCAGTTCACCATATATCTGGAGGCATGCCTCTCCCCACATATCCAGCTTTTTCCCTGAATTCCTGGCAAACGGGGTGGGCCTGCTCTTTGATGGAGTGTGCTTATTCGGGAACAAGATTGACTTAGCCTTCAAGGTCCCCCTTCAAGAGATTTTTGCCAATTTTGACATTTTCATGGCTTCTCAAGGGGATTCTTATTTTGACAGTGGCAGCTATACCAGCCTCAAAACCAAACCAGCAACAACCAAGCCCGTTGGTCAGACAGTACCCAGGCAAAACCAGAGGAAAGGGTAGTGCATCCACCCAACATCCCTCCTCCTCCCCTTCCCCTGCACCACAGTTCAGAACTCACCTCAGACCAACTAGGAAACTCTATTACCTTTAATGAGGCCCTAATGGATGTTGTGGTGGGCACCTAGGCAAAATCAGGACCTTACCACCCAATGAATAGGTAAGTGGCAGGATGACCCGGGCCTACTCTTGGGGATCCAGATTTTCTGCTCTAGCACTCTACTGGGAGTGTATAGAGTTACAGGTTTCTAGCAGCTGCCAGAAATCTAATGCCTTTCTTATGATCCGACCTGAACAAGAATCAGAACAAATGGAAACATTCATGAAACGCATGCTTTCCAGTGCGAGTTAGGTCTATCAACACCTTATGCCTCTTGGGTACGTACTTGCACACACTATGCATTCTGGACATTTACCAACGTGGGCATTCCTCCACACATTCATGAAGCATTAATGCCTTTGTAGCCAGGTCCGGCTGAATGGATGTATTGCCCAATCTGTCCTGCAAGATATCCTGGTCTGTTCTGGATGACATCAGACTGACCTTACATCATTTTATTTATGATGTATTTGAGGGTCCAACCCTCCCTCCTCCCCATACTGTTGAAAGAACTCATGCTGTCCATTTGTAAGATGCAAATCTAAAGTTTTACACAATGCATTATCTGATTTTCATAGCTCAGTGCTCCACAATGCATACAGAGCTCAGAAAGAAACTGATGTCAGTGCACGGTGGTGGTGCATATATGGGACCCCGATGTCATATCCAGAGTGGACGGAGCCACACACATCCTCGTCAACGCAAGAGGGAATTGCTGAAAAGTTTACATATCCAGTCAGGTACCGGTGTAGAAATTCACAAGGTGAGGAATCAGCAGTTAGATAAAGTCTCTACCAGAAAAGGCATATCTGAAGTTAAGTAACCTGTTTGTTTGTCTGTTCCATGTAGCAGAGCCTCCTTTCCACCTCTTTTGATTGACAGTTTTTATGTTAACTCTGCTTGCTCTTCAAACGCTATTTTTTTTCTTTTTAAGTTAAGCATTCCATGAAAGGGAATGTGTTTTCGAGCCGTTTCCATCATATAGTTCTCTCCCACTGTGTTCCTCTGTCACTCTTGTGCTTCTTCCCACCCGCCTCCATGCTGTGCTCTCGTCCTCATTGCTTTCTTGCCTGTGTGCTGCTGCTCATCCACTCTGTTGCTTTCTTACACCTGTTTGCTTCACTTTGCGCTCTCTTTGTTTTCTCTTTCCCTCCATCCGCACATCCATGTTGATTCCCCCACCCGTGCCCCATGTTTACAAAGAAAAAAAAGAGGCACGTCCAGACATCAAAAAATGGTGTTTGCACCGATGGTGGAAAAGCTTAAGCAGCTTAGGGGTTAAAGTTATTTGGATACCGACTGCTTAATTTAAGAATGAATACCAAAAACATTAATTCACATAAGGATAAAATACAGGTTTAAAAATATGTAGGAGAACTGGGAGAACTATTGTGCCCCACTGGTACTAAGAACAGTCTAGCAATAATGTGATACAAATGTATTCGATTTACTTTTAAATGTGTTCTCGATTTGAAGCGTTCTAACAATTTTTTTTTTATTTTTTTATTTTTTTTTTATTTATTCATTTGAACACAAACCAAAGAAACATACATTAATACAGCAGATCTCTCTACGAGAGGATAGGGATAGATGAGAACCATTACAGACCATACAGCTACTGTAGTATCCCAAGTCGCAAGCGGCTCTCTGCTAGAGTCTCTCTCTATATGCTGATATCGAGGTATCCGTTCCAAAAAGGAGCCTCCACACCGGAGGAGCGTAGAAGTCCGCCGCCCCAACGTAGGACAAGGACATACACGCCAATGGTAATAATCTAACATCGTCGAGCAGGAAGAACTGCAGAAAGTAACAATTGCTAGAACCACTAAAAAGGCAGGTGGAGCACACAGTCACATCGCGCAGGATTATCATACAACAAGGTAACCCACATGATCTGAGGGGGAGTGAACCGCGCAAATGGGAGCCATCAGTCACGCAGCACACTGTGTCGCCAGATATTCATTTAGAGGGGCCCAAATATCTTTGGGGCGGGACCCCTCTGGCATAAGTTCCCAAAATACTAACAGCTGATCATGGCAAAAAGCAGCATCTCGTAACCAGTCGGACCTACGAGGAGCTCTCCCCCGACCCCAACACATAGCAACTCTACGCTTAGCCAGCAGCATGAGAAGGCCCACCAAACGTCTATGCGGGCCCTGAACCTCATCCATATATCCCAACAGCGCTATCTTAGGGGAGAGGGGTACCTCCACCTCTATCATTTCAGCAATCGACCATCTTATCTCCTCCCAGAACTTATACACTTCCGCGCACTCCCATGCTAGATGCAAGAAGCCCGCATCTTGAGCCCCGCAGCGAGCGCAGCATGTATCCGCTAGCAACCCCATGGAATGTAGTCTCTTGGGCGTATAATATAGTCGGTGCAGAAACTTAAAATGCAGCAAGCGCAGTCTGTAATTCGGGGATAGTGCCCTCATGTGAGCACAACAGCTACGCCACATTGCCTCCGGGATAGGCTCCCCCACATCTCTCTCCCATGCAGTCCTAGAGGACACCACAAGGCCACCCCCTGCTCCTGCATAGCATTATACAGCTTTGTTATTAGCTTAGAGGGGGATCTCGTTCTGCAAAGTACCTCCAGAGCACGAAACTCCAAGGGAGCACCCGGCGCTTCAAAAAATCGATCTTGCAGCAAAGCGCGGATCCGGAGAGCGCAAAAACATTGCAACGGAGTACCATCACAGTCCGAAAGTGCATCGGGAATATCCAACAGCCGACCGTCCACCATCCAGTCTCCCAGCACCATCAAGCCAGCGTCTCGTAGAAACCCGCGCACCCCTCCATCACGGAACATCTGAGCATCAGCAACTGCCATAACAGGCAGCGAAGGAGCAAAGGGTACAGAAACCCCAGACCGCTGCATCAGCGCTCTCCACGCTCCCGCCGCGCAGGCGACTGTGTCGATTCCCCTAGAGCGGGGTGGAACCCGCCCACCGAGCACGCATACCAAGCCATCAGGCCAGACAGAATCACTTTCAGGTGCCAGGTGTGGCATATAACGGGTCGGATTCAGCCAGTAGTACGCAAAATGCGCCTGAGCACAGTGATAATATAACTCCAGGTCTGGGGCTGCCAGTCCGCCCCGTTCAAATGGCATCGTCATTTTCTCCCAAGCGATACGCGGCTGCCGCCCCGCCCACGCCAGCCGAATAAGCGCAGATCGCAGGCGCCGGAAATAGCCCCTAGCAAGTGGAAGGGGAAGATTCACGAACAAATACAGAAATTTAGGGAGTACCACCATCTTGGCAATAGCAATGCGACCAGTCAACGAAAGTGGCAAAGCGTTCCAGACCTCCACCTTTTCCTCTAGCCATGTCAGCGCTGCCCCATAATTAGCAAGACGTAGCGCTTTTGAAGCGTTCTAACTTAATCCGATATCTGATACAATACTTCATGTGTTTATATTTGAAATTCTGGTAAATAATAGTAAAAGTTTAATGAGGGGTCAGGATTAGAATTCTGTGAGTGAATTTGGGTACATATTATTAGTGTCTGTCTGACCCACTGGCACTTGAAAAGTCAATGCACTGTTGCTGTTATTTGAGAACAATGCCTTGACCAGAAAACAAAGCCGTGTCTCCAGATGTGGTGTATATTTATGAAGAAAACTCATAAATTAGATCTCTGTGCAACGCAGCTAAAAGACTGAAAAGTTAGGTGTTTTGGTGACCTTGCATGGGTTGTATACGGTCTCGATTTTTGAGAAGCTGTATAGTGTTAACATTTCGGTAAGAGTTTAAAGTGCAAGATGGCGACTGTCGTTCATCCTGTTAGATTTTTGGGTCCTTTCGATATTCTGTGGGTTGCTGTGTGTGTCAAGAGCGGAGATCATTTTCCTTTTTATGCGGGAAGGATGTTTGAAGCAAAGTTTACCCACGTTTATGCCGACAATCAGGTGTTTCGATCAATAAAAAGATGTATTTACCTTATTGGTATTCAGAAAAGGGACCTCTGTTGTTCAAGTCAATAGGTTAGTTATATGAGTTAATGTAGTTATTTGTGAAGCTAGTCACACAGCTGTGGAAACTGATATGGGGAGAGATGGTTAAAAGAGAAATGCGATGGTTCCTATTTGACTCCTTATTACATTGCAGGGTCTTTTTTTCTCTTTTGGAGAACGTGAATCCTAATGTCACGTTGGTACATGCGTGGCTGAAGAAACGAGGGAAGGTTGAACATGAGCTGCATGTGAATTGCATCGACACAAGTGGAGGAAAACATTAAGGGCCAGATGTAGCAAAGGGATTTTCCCATTCTGTGTCAATGGGAACATGTGTTTGTACATATGGCCCTAAGTTAGATAAATATCATGCAGTCCAGCCATTGGAATCAAATGCAGAAGAGTGGGTAAAAAGTCATGAGACCTTGTTGGGTGAAAAAGGATTGTCAACATTTAAAGAGTTATTTAATGATTCGGAAAGTGCATGGATAGCAAGAAACGTTGAGTGGCACAGAAAAAGCAGAGTTCTTGTGGTTGGCAAAGAACATCGAAGAGAAGAGGGGCTTCCAGGTGAGGTGGAGAGTGTTGGAGCCTTCTCAAGGAAAAATAGTGGTCTGTGGGTGTGCGGTTTTGACACAGGATGGAAGAGCTGTGCAGACGCCAGAGAGATTTAAAGATGTTTTTATGGATTTTGTCATTGGTATAAGTGGTAAAGTTTAGTAATCATGTTGTGATAATAATATTGGGTCCTAGTCAGTGGCGTAGCGTGGGTTGTCAGCACCCGGGGCAAGGCAAGTAATTTGCGTGAGTGAGCCAGGCAGGGGCAGAGAGCTGCGAATGCGAGCGCGCCCCCCCCCAGATGTTGCGCCCGGTGCGGCCGGCCCCCCCTGCACCCCCCATGCTACGCCACTGGTCCTAGTTTACCCTTAAATGTTTGCTCAGTTTGGAGTGTGTCACCCTCAGAAAAGATCCGGGTCAAGGCTTAATTTGCAAATCTTTCAGATCTTGTTCATTGACTTTTGTGGAGTACTTTTGTTGGTGGTAAGTTGTGGCCTGCTCATTTGCCAGCAGGACCCATTTCTATAGACTACCTTTCTATTCCTTCAACTTCGTGCCTAGTCTCGTCATCATAGAGGACTCCGAATAGAAAAGGAGTTTATCCCAGTGTGAGACTCTTTGCTTCCTCCCTGTTTATCTCCGTGTCTCCCGGTACTCACAATACTTCTGCAACTGTTAGGGTGGACCACCAGCAGCACTAGTTGTGCGCCGACCGATATCTACCAAAATACCCTTACCACCATAATACCCTTGTCTACCTCAACCTGGCGCTACGAGCAACCTACTTTTGAGGACTGGGAGAACTGATTTAATATTGGGTACTTTTTACAGTGTGATGCTACCCCAGCAGTGTCTTGGAGTAAGCGTCTCCAGTAAACGACCATGACTGTATTATTTCACACTGGGTCAGGCAGAGCTCTTCCTAAAATATCTTCTGGAGACAACAGTAACAACTTCAGAGACAACTCATTGGTATCAGGAAGCATTGCATATTTACGAGTGCTTAAGTTAGTGCTGTCCTTTAGTTCATCTAGGGAAAAAAATTTATTTTGAAACATTGGGATCGATTGATAAAGAATACTTTATAACCTGTGAAAACATTCTCCTTGCTATAGCTCTTTACTGCCTGCTTATTCGCATTGACATGAGTCATTGTTTATTGCTGTGATTGCACTTTGAGACTCATAACTTGCTTATGTGTTATGTAATGCAAATACAACATTTCACAACACAGCCGGTTTGCCTTCATTTTCCTATTTAGCTGTATTGAAGCCTTACCTATTTTGAATATTTACCAAACAAGCATCAGCTACGGCCCTGGTGCGTTTGGAGGGACAACAAAATGTCTCTTTGTCAGGAGCGGCAAAAATCTTGGCACTGGCCCTGTTGAAGGCCTTGGACATTTCTCTAATGAGAAACGTTTAAGACGGATTACCGTGCTTTCGTGCTTCATAAAAACCAACAGTCTGCACGGACGACTTGAAACAACTACCACAAAGCGTATTCTTTCTTTGAAAACACCTACATGTTTTGCTGCATCCTGGTGTGGGCGCAACATCTGTATTTGCCACCTACAAGCCATGTACCAAAAACCGTGTCTAGTGCGAATCCGTGCTAGAAAACAGTCTGACAGTTTTAAAATGTGAATGTCCTACTTTTAAGTAAGTTGCAAAAGATTAGTTTGATTTTAAACTTGATGCAGCATATTATGGCATAAGTAGGTAGTTTAAAAGGGTTTAGACTATATTTTGCGAGGGCTTCTGACTATTCAGACATGTCTCTGACAAAATAGATTTTAAATTGCAGTTCAGAGTGTACAAATTAGTTGAAATGATTGATCTTGGTAGAATGAAGGGTTTCACTGTGCCTCAGATCAGGAGAGTTGATTAATCAAAATGTGTACATTTTGTGAATACCATTTAAATTTATAGTTCAGTAATATATTTGTCCAATGTATGTTGTTTGTGCAGTTTTTATTAAACTTGTAAGCATGAACAGAGGGTATTATTCCTAGGCTTTTTGTAATTTTACTGTGTGATTCCTTCAGTATGAATAATTTATTTCTTTTTTGTTACATTATGTTTCGATAATTTCTGTTACATATTTCTAGCCCTCGTGTGATCCCACAACTCTAAGCCTGGGCCCTTAATATGCTTATGGAATTCTGACCAACCTCAAGGTGGTCTTATAGGCATTTTTTATGGTTGTGTTTTGTAGTGCTTCATATGAATTAGGGTTTGGGTAGGATAGAGCTGTCTAGTGAAGTATTTAGAAAAGGATCTTATTGAATACTCGTCAACTAGTTCCTATTATTATACTAATCTGGGCAATACAATGGTGTTTAAAGAGCCTAGACCATATGTTTCTTGGGTTGGCATACCGGTTTTTACATCTGCCTTGAAATCAATGAGTTATAAATTGTTTTTTTAAATGTTTCCTGCTTCCTAATAAGATGTGAGGGTGGGTCGTTCTGGGACTAGCATCCAGTGTATGGTGAAGATTTTCACACAAAAAGCTTTCTCTGAAATGGTAACTATTTGCTAACCATTCATTACCTCCCCATCATCCCTCCGTATCCCATTCTGAACGGAGTGAAGTGCCCTCTTCACTCCTCACGTCACTTTTAGAAAGCTACTTCTTCACTTTCCATGAAAGGGAAGAGGGACAAGGAGTATATAGCCCCTCCTTTCCCCTAGAACTATCTGTTCTTTTTTTGTGCACTTCGTCTTCACGCCTGGTGCTGTTTGGGCTGGCTGGGTGCCCTTTGGAGTTTCTTCTTTCCTTATTTAATGGTAAGTGCGGCTGCATGGGCGCTGCTTCCTGTTTTCTCGCGTCAGCTAGGGCGCTGCAGGTTTTACGCTTAATGTCTGACTGGCTTCTTGCCAGGCGTTTCTACTTTTTGTTGGGAGCTCCCGGTGCATTTGCCCGGGTGCTTTTTCTGGCTGCATAGGTGCCTCTAGGGCTGCGGAGGTGCCCTGTTTCACGGTGGGGGGAGAAGGGGGTGATGGGCATCTTGTGCTTTGCACAGCGTCCCCTGATATGCCTGCTGGTGCCTTGGTGTTTATCCACTGGCGGTTTTTCCCCACACTGGGCCATTCCCAGCAACTTACATGTTGCCTGCTGCATGAGAGTTCCTGAGCTGAGTGATGTACCCCCTTGGCCTGGGTGCTGTTTGTATTGGCCTGCTTGGGCGGCCAGCACTACTTGGTGGCTCGGTGTCTTCCTTGGTCTGGCTTTGGGCCTGCCTATAATTATGGTTGGGATCCTGCGGTGGGGGCTGGCTACAGCCTTTACCTCCCCGTTCCCTTTTTCTCCGCCCCTCGGGTGTCTTTTTTTCACCCGAGGGTCCTTCTGTTTTTACTTCCCAGGCTTTCCTGTGGTCCTCGGCTGCTTTTTATTCCGGTCATTCTGTGTGTTTTTTCTGTGCTACACATGGCCATCATGGGGAAGTACGCTTGGAAGAGTCGCCATCTTTCTCCTGCCTTGTCTCCTAAAGGGGTGCGTGATGGTGCGGTTCACCATCACCGTCCCCCGGTTCCTGATGCTCAGCTCCAGGACATGGTTCGTCAGCTGTCAGACACCTTTAATTCACAGCATGGGCAGTCTTCCCCTGTTTCTCATGTGTCTTCTCCTGGTTCTGCCTGGTCTGTTTCTTCCTCTTCTTTAGTGTCCACATGGTTGTCTCCCGATTATGATGAGGATGATCTGGGGTTTCCGGCTGGTGCCTCTTCTAAAGGGAAATATATTTTGAAGGAGGATTTGGAACCAGTGATCTCTTATTTGTCCTCCAATCTCCAGCTCCCTGTGGATTTGGCGCAGCCTTCTACTAGTGGTGATTGGTTCCGACAGTTTCAGTGACCTTCCTTTCCCAAGCTTCTTGTTATCCCTGCTGTTCAATCCTTGTTACAACGTGAATGGAGGGATCTGGATAGTCTCTGTTCCTCGCTTTATTAGTCGCCTTTACCCTTTCTCCCAAGGGGAGACTTCGTTCCTCAGGTTCTCACTTTGGATCCTTTAATTTCCATCCTTAAGAGTAAACCTTGTTTTCTTTCCAAGGAAGTGACTTCAACTGATCCTGTTGATAAGAAGGTTGAGGTTGCTCTCAAGAGATCTCACACTAGTCTTAGTCTCTCTTTACGTTCTGAGATCTAAGGGTTATACTTCCCAGTCCCTTGTAAGGATTTTCGGTCCCTTTTCTCTGTTATTCAGGAAAGTGAGGACTTCTCTGATTTCCTGTCCCATATGGAGGTTCAGGTAAAGTTTCTCTCGGATGTTGCTTTTGAATCTCTTCGGGCTTCTGCTATGGCCACTGCTGGTTCTGTTTCAGCTCAACATCATCTCATCTCAGGGGCTGGAGGGTTGATTCCTTCCAGAAGAATTGTTTATTGTGCATACTCTTTGGAGGTTCAAAACTCTTTGGGGGTGAACTGGAAGAAGTCCTCAGGAAGTACTACAAAAATCAGAAACATGTTCAACCTTTCCGTCAGAAGCCTAAGGTCTGGAATGGTGGTAGGAGGGGCAGGATCAGTTTTGGAAACGACAGCCTGATTCCCTGGCTATCCGCTCCTGGTTCCAGCATAGGGGTCCTCCTTCAGGGGGTGCCTCTCGTCAACCTGGTGGTAGGGGGAGTCCGAAGCTTCCTTCCTGACTGGGCTGCCCCCTCCTTTTCTCCCGTAGGGGGGCGCCTGGCTCAGTTTTATCCAGCTCGGGATGCCCCCATCCCGGACACCAGGGTTCTTCAAGTGGTGTCCCAGGGTGTTTGTTTGGACGTTTCTCCAGAATTTCCAGATCCTCACTTCCGTCAGACAACTTAGCCTCAGGATCCGGTGAATTGGTTGACCCTCTCCGATGGTGTCACCTCCCTGGTCCTGAAGGGTGCTCTTTGGGCGGTTCCTCCTCGGGAGAAGGGGTACAGTTGCTCTTCCCATGTCTTCATAGCCAGGAAGGTCACAGGGGATTTTTGTGTGATCATCGATCTGCGGTTTCTGAACCGCTTTGTCCCGACCTTACTTTTTCGGATATCTACTTTGTGCCAGGTGATTCCGTTGGTCTCTCTGAGGGATTTCCTGACAAAGATCTATCATCAGGATGCCTATCTACATGTTCCGGTGGCTCCCTCCTCTCCGAAGC
Source organism: Pleurodeles waltl (assembly GCF_031143425.1). NCBI lineage: Eukaryota > Metazoa > Chordata > Amphibia > Caudata > Salamandridae > Pleurodeles > Pleurodeles waltl. Next base: position 745,534,531 of record NC_090444.1, on the reverse strand, counting down.
TCCTGAGGTTTGCGGTGGGCTCCCAACATAGGCAGTTCTGGATTCTTCCCTTTGGGCTCAAGTCCTCCTCCTGGATTTTCACCAATAATCTGGCCCCGGTGGTGGGTCTCCTGCGTTCCAGGGGTGTCTTTATCCACCCAATATCTCAAAGACCTTCTGATCCATGCACCCTCTCTGGACAAGTCTCTGGCGGACATGGTCACCACTGTGTCTGTTTTGGAGGGTTTTGGTTTCCTGAGCCATCCCTACAAGTCTCACCTGACTCCCTCTCAGCAACTGGAGTATATTGGAGCCTTTTTCGATTCAGAATAGGGGATGGTGTCCCTTCCTGCCTCAAGGTGTGCCTGGCTTCGTCAGTCTCTTCAGTGCATCCTGCAGGTTCGGACCGCTTCTTCGAAAGAGTGACTGCATCTACAGGGGTCTGATGGTAAGATAGGGCTTATTTTCCTATGTTTTCCCCCCTTACTTACCATTGTCTTGCTTGTCCCTGCTGTTGGATGTTATGGTGCTACTCTGTTTTCTTCTTTCTTTCAGACGCCAATTTGGATGTTGTCCTGTGGGCTCTCCTCCACTTGGGCCCTTTGGTTTACCATATCCTGCTTCCCTGGACTCTGGCCAGAGGCAACTTCGGGAATCTTATTCCTGTTTCTTTTCCAGTTCACCCGGATGAAGGTGCAAAAGAAGAACCACCAATGAAGAACAGTCAGTATTGCACCCAATAAGACGGATGCGGGTTCCTGGTGGATGCAGGTGATGTCCCACGCTGGATGGAAGGTTGCAGTCTGGTGTGCATCGCTGGATTCCTTCAACAAGCCTTGGCACACACAAAGCTCACAGTTAACGGAAAATGGCACTGCCCGGGACCGGGAAGGACCTGGTGGCCTCTACCCAGGACGGGGCTCTCAGCAACTCAGAGAGCCCTCAGAAGACCAGGAGGCGCACACATGAGTCCCACAGCATGGGGACAAAGAAGGTGCCAATGGAGGCCCCTCAGCACAACACAAAGGGATCCTGCGCCGCTGGAGAACCACTCAGGAAGCTGTGTGCCGCAGGAAGGAGTGCTGGGGGCCTGAGCTGTGCTGTGCATGAAGAACTTCGGGGAAGGTTGCACACAAGCTGTGGCAACTGCAAAACACTCGATGCACAGGGTACTGTCTTGCATGGAGAGGCAAGCTCTTACCGCCACCAAAGTTGGAAAGCTGGACCTTAGGACCATTGGGACAACTTCCGTCCACCTCCCATGTTGCTGGATCCACACAGTTCATCAGGAGAGAGGACCCACGCCACCGGTCATCGCTGCATAGGGGTGCCTGCTAAAGCAGGGAAGTGACTCCTTCACTTCAAGGGAGATTCCTTCATTCTTCTGGTGCAGGCTGAAAACAGGCAGTCCTTGGAGGATGCACGACCTGGAAACAATTGCAGTTGCTGGCAGGAGCTGAAGATACAATGTTGCAGAAGTCGTCTTTGCTTCTTTATTGCAGTTTGTAGATTTTTTAGAGGGTCCAGATGCAGTTTTGTTGGTAGTAGGTGAAGTAAAGGATGCAGAGAATTCCTGCTGGAGTCTTGCAATCCTAATCTGAGAATACACCCAGAGGAGAGACCCTAAATAGCCCTGAAAGGGGGATTGGTCAGGTACACAGTTAAGCACCTATCAGGGGAGGGCTCTGACGTCACCTGCTGGCACTGGCCACTCAGATGCTCCCAGAGTGCCCCACCACCTTGGAATCCAAGATGGCAAAACCCAGGGACACTCTGGAGGAGCTCTGGGCACCACCCCTGTGGTGGTGATGGACAGGGGAGTGGTCACTCCCCTTTCCTTTGTTCAGTTTCATGCCAGAGCAGGCACTCTGGGGGTCCTTGAACCGGTGTAGACTGGATTATGCAAAGAGGGCACCATCTGTGGCCTTCAAAGCATGTCCAGAGGCTCTGGGAGGCTACTCTTCCCATGCCTGTAACACCTATTTCCAAAGGGAGAGGGTGTAACTCCCTTCTCCCAAAGGAAAGGCTTTGTTCTGCCTTCCTGAGCTTGAGCTGCTCAAGCAAGAGGAGGGCAGAAACCTGTCTGTGAGGTGGCAGCACCTGGCGCTGCCTGGAAAACCTCAGAAGGCTGGTATGGCAGTACTGGGGTCCACTGTGAAGCCCCCAGAGTGCATGGAATTGTACAACCAATACTAGAATCAGTATTGGGGTACAGTTCCACGTTGTTACACACCTTACATGGCCATATTTGTAGTTACTTGTGCAGCTGGACATAGGTATTGACCTATGTCGAGTGCATGCATAAAATGGTGTCCCCACACTCACGAAGTCCAGGAAAATGGTCCTGGATGACTTAGGGGCACCTCTGCTAGGGCAGGGGTGCCCGTAGACACAGGTAATTTTCACCCAGCCTTCGGGGTTGAAAGGCCTGGCATATAGGTGACTTATAAGTGACCTGGTTCAGTGTAAATGGCAGTGAAAGGGTGCATGCACCATTTCACGCAGGCTGCAATGGTTGTTCTGCAGAAGCCTTTGTATGGGCTCCATATGGGTGGCAAAAGTAATGGTGCAGCCCATAGGGATGCCTTGGAACCACAATGACCTGGGTACCTAAGTACCATTTACTAAGGACTTATAGGGGTGACCAGTATGCCAATTTGGGATGAAATAGCGGGTTACCAGTATGCAGTGACAAAATTGAGAGGCGAGAGAGCATAAACACTGGGGTCCTGATTAGCAGGATCCCACTGACTCAGTCAAACACACTGACATCAGGCAGAAATTGGGGGTAACATGCCAAAAAGAGGGTACTTTCCTACAGCATCAATGAATAGACTGCTAAAGGAATGAATGTGAGATCCCTCGTCCTGTTGTTGCCCTTAACTGCACCCAAGGAATGGTGCAAGATCACTTAAAAATTAATACATGACGTTTTTATTCAACATATTCACTTTTCGTTTCAAGTATAGGTGACAATTGAACACACAAACCCCAGATTTTTAACTTTATTTTCCTTAGTTAGGGATGCCACCTTGAGAGACTTCGAATCATATGAGGAATCTATCTTTTGCTAGGCATACTCGGTGGCATCCAACTTTAGCTAAGATTTGGCAGTATGCAATGTGAGATTTTACCTTGCTTGTTTTACAAGCTGGCATCTGTGTCTGCCCCTTCAGATATTTGCAGCATGAAGTGTCTCATCTGCAGCTGAATATATTTTGAAAATTATCAGTGTCAAACCTTGATGGGAGCCCACAAAATGCCAGAACTGTTTGAACTATAGAGTGGATAAATGGTAGGCTCCCACAACCATAAGTAGACAATCTTTTTCTGGCATCCAGTAGAGTTGTCTCTTTGCTTGTATCAGGGTGGAAACCCAGCTGCCCATGATACAAAAGTGCATGACCCAAAAGGTGATGGACGATTTGCAGTTACCACTTTTTCCAAAAAATTCGAAACCAGGGGGGCATCTGCTATTGTATGATAGTTTGCAGAATCATCTGAGTTGAAAGAATAATTCTTTAGAAGTGACATGCTCCATACTGTCCACTGTTGGGCAAACGAGGCCATGCAGACAATAGTTTGGTGCACATTCAGTTATCAGTCAGAGTAGCCATTTGGGTAGTAGTAGTACAAGTCGTTTCAAAAGTTGCATTAGGAAAATCTTATATTGCAAGGATCTTCAGGATAGAAGCTTATCTTCCTACTGAAAGAAATGAGTGCCCCTCCTTCTGTATGATCAGCTCCAAGTTTTTTGGACTTAAGTTGCTGTTTTTTCGACTCCGAGAGTGCCCTGAGGCCTGCTATCAAAACCTCAGTGCAAGTGCCCTGATCCTAAATCGTGTATGTTGGATTGGTTTATACCCAATTCACCTAAGCAAACTTACTTTTAAGTCCCTATTATATAGTACCCAGTGTACCCACTGCAACACAAAACTGTCATTTTTACTATTGAAAGACTTTGTTGCCCAATTGGCGAATACAGGGTTACATGCTGACCCCTGAATGGTGTAACTAAAGTTGATACTTCAGGGTCTCAAACTACTTTTTACATTAAGCCCGACTTGATACTCAGGTTGAAATTAAGGTAATGTTGTGGTGTGCAGCTTTCACAAAGTTTCCACTTTGTTGCCATTATTCTCCTATGCCCTTAACGGTTATACATGGGGGTTTATCCTCAAGACCGCTTACTGTCCTCCTGGGCAGATGTGTAAACTACTCCAGGAAAAAGGGCAATAGGAGCCTGCGCAGGAGAGAGGTGTTACTTCTCCCTGGCTGGAAGCCACATCAGTATTGGTGCAAAAGGCGAGCTTCAAAGGAGAAGAACTCATATTGTGATGGACTGGAGAAGAGGACCGGAGAAGGACTGTTCTGCTGCACCAAGGAACCGGCAAAGAGAAGCTGCTCTGGCATCGACTGCACCTGCTAAACCTGGTGGCTAGCAAAGGAGAAGGGATTGTGCCTGCCATGTCCTGCTCATGGAGAAGTCGTCTCTGGAGCTCAGCCAAAGCAAGAGACTCCAAGGGTCAGCTGGCTGATCTCCTGGTCTTAGTACAGGACCTCAACAGCTGAAGAAGCCTGCTGGGGCAATTTGGTAGCCCAGATCTTCATATCACTGCCACTTGGCGCCATGCAGCACCAGGGGCCTGAAGTCGATCCTCAAAGTCGCACCCGGGTCTGCTGGACCCTGGAAAGTCGTCAGGTTGCAGCCTGGTCACTTAGAAGACTAATTATCACCCGGGAGAGGATTTGGATGTAATAGCAGTATCAGTCAACTGGATTTCTACCAAGACCAAGAGTACTTTGAGGGACATCAACCCCTGTGGCCAGAACAGCCTCAACATTTTTGTGGATTCAGGAGTAGCCGCAGAAAGACCCGTCATCGATTGCATCACATCCAAAGCACCCTTGAGCATAATCAGCATCCTGTATCCCTTTCATCAGGCCCACTTCAATAGGAACCTAAATCAAAAGGAAAGAAGTATCTGGACCTTGCAGAAGGCTGCTTTCTCTTCCAAGATAAGTGTTTCTGAGGAGCTTGGGGGGTCCCCCTGATTGGCTGCCTGCCAGAGTTGTCACCTGAAGTAAGTAAAAATAACCACATTGATACTTTCCTACGTTTTTCCTGAAAACATTTCTAAGTGATACATTTGTTGGACTTGTCAATGCTTATTTGCGGTTAAGTGAAAAAGTGCTTATTTACAGTGCCTTGTAATGGTATCTCCAGAGCCCTCCGGTGAATCTTTTTCGTTGTGGTGTCTAAACATACATAACAATACAGTCTATTTTAATAAATTTATGACATATTTTGTTTGTGGTGCATGTATTTCTGCTTCAGTTGTTTTTTTTAAATTCTTGCCACTTTTTCCTTTGTGTAAGCCTGACTGATCAGAGCCACAGTTACCTAGTGTTGAGCTAAGGGTTTCAGAAATTAAACCCACTGATGCTAAAGAGGTTGGTAATTGTGTTACACAGTGAGGTCGCACAATCATACCATAAAATACACCCCATTTCCTTACACCATCCCTATCATGTTTCCTGTAGTTTCCTTCTCAACTTCCATTTCGCACATAATCCTCCATTGTTTTCCCTTGTCCCATCACTTGCCTGCAGAAGGAAAAGAGAACTGCAAATGACCTGTAGTGGTGGCTAACGAACCCGCAATCTGGTCGGCAGCAGACACCTTTCTCTTCTCCAGCCAGAGCTGACTGAAGTGACAGATGGGTCACTCTTGGGCAGGGGCAGCCATTTGGGAGAGGTAGAGATCAGAGGACTCTCATTTAGGTGGGGTCTTAGCTCCACATCAACTTGCTGGAGCAGAGACTGATTTTTCTAGCACTGAAAGCCTTCGTTACTTCTGTAAAGTGAAGGCTCATTCAGGTATTCACAGACAACACCACAATCTTGAGGTATTGCAACAAACAGGGAGGGGTGAGGTTGTGGGCCTTGTGCCAAGAATGCCCTATGTCTTAGGAAATGGCTGAAACGTCGGGGCGTTTCCCTGGTGGTTCAACATAGGGTGGGCTCTCTGAACGCCAGAGCAGACAAACTCAGCTATTTATGCCTAATGGATCACGAATGGCATCTCCATCCAGAGGTGGTGCAAGGTATCTTCCCAGACTGTGAAGAATCTTGGTTAGATCTATTGGTCACCGTTGAGAATGTGAAATGTCACCACCTCTGTGCGCTGAAGTTTCCAAGGCTACTCACTCTCTGAGATGTTTTTCGTCTTGAATGGCGCTCCGTCCTCCTTTACGCCTTTCTGCCGATATCACTCCAGTCCAGAGTTCTGAGAAAGATCAGGAATGAAAGGGCCCAAGTTATTTTTGTGGCTCTGGATTGGGCAAGGAGAGTCTGGTGTCCCAAACGCCTGAGCCTCAGTTCTCCAATCAGGCTGCTTCTCCGGGAGAACTTTCTGTTGTCCAGCAGGGCAGTCCTGCACCCAACCTTGCACATGCTCGGCCTTTATTCTTGGAGTTTGAACACCGGCAGCTGGCAGATTTCGGTCTTTTTCCTGAAGTCTGTGATGTCATCCTGGCTGCCAAGCGTCCTTTATCCAAGACAGTATGCGCCTTCTGTTGGTACAAATGTGGTGGCTTGATGTGCTTCCAAAGATGTTGATCCCGTTTCTGCATCCCTGTCTCAAGTTCTCTGCTTTGTTCTTTCATTGGCCCAGAAAGGATTTGCTCAGGGCACTGTTGAAGGATATCTTTCAGCCGTATCAGCTTTCTTGTGGTTGCCATACCACCCATCTCTCTTCAAGTCAACTGTTGTGACTCAGTTTCTAAAAGGAGTCCAATATATGTTTCCTCCAGGACTATTCATCATGGCCCAATGGGACCTGAACTTGTTTCTAACTTTCCTGATGTGTACTCCTTTTGAGCCCTTGTGCAAATGCCCGCTACAATTATTGACCATCAAAACAGCTTTTCTATTGGCCATTACATTGGCCAGGTGGGTCAGTGAACTGTAAGCATTTTCTGTGCACCCTCCTTATACAACATTCTATCCAGACAAACTGGTGTTGAGGAACGCCGACTCCTTTCTCCCGAAAGGAGTAACACATTTTCATGTAGGCCTTGCTTATCTTCTTTTCTTCTCCTCAGCCTTCCAAATAAGAAGAGCAATTCCACTGTCTAGACCCAAAAAGAGCATTGTTTTTCTACATCGATTGTAGTAGAGCGCTTGAGGTGGGCAGTCAACTCTTCGTTGGGTACTTTGGAGCTACAAATGGAAAGGCTGTGCAGAAACTAGCCATCTCACGGTAGATTGTGCTCTACATCAAAATTAGCTACGTCTTGGCCAAGAAGCAACCCCCTGAGGGCATGCAAGCATGTTCCATCAAAGCTAAGGCGGCAAACACTGTGTTAGCTCTTGAAGTACCTGCCCTAGATATTGGTCAAGCCGTAATGTGGGGTTCTTTGCACACATTTTCTAAGTACTACTGCCTGGACAGTCAGGTCCATTGTGACTGGCATTTTTTCTGCTTGGTCCTATAGGACTTTTTGATCTAATGTGGTTGCAGACCCACCTCCGGTGAGTCTTGCTTGGGTGTCTATCTCTAAGGTAATTAATCTGTGGCTGGAAGTCTCTATCAGATGAACAACTTACTTGTCTTCAGTAACGCTTTAGCTTGCAGAGACTCTAGTTGCTGATTCGTTACAGACCCTCCAATCCTTCCTGGTCTGCGAATGGATCTTTCCTTATAGTGTAACCCATGTGTGGTCCTTGGTGTCTTTACACTCGTAGATCAGCAACTTCATGGCCCTCAGCTTCTGGCATGGAAGGGTTGTGAAAATTAACTGATGTTAGCGTGCAGGTGTGGCACCTCTATAGGCACTGCACACATCACTTCGGACATGGACCACATACTGGTGTGGAGAGGTACTACTCAGAAAGTTTCCGGATGCAATTTGATGCCTAGGGAATATTCTAAGATAAGGAACCTGCAGTTAGCTAGAGTCTCTACCAGATAAGGCATTACCAAAGGTATGCAACTTTCTTTTTGAATAACTGAAAGGGAGGTTGCACAGAAATGACGGATTTTGTTAAAATGTAGAAAAACAGGGGCTTTCTGGAATTAACACTCAGTAACTGCAGCGCTGACGCAAATCGGTCATAAATCATATACATAGGAAATTTTATTGTCACATCAAGACCAGTGAAGCAAAAGACACCACTGGCAATAGCGTCAATTTCAACTTCATTCCGCCAGTAGTCACCTCATGTACATTCCATCAGTCATGGAACATTCATGGGGAGAAGACCGTGAAAACATCTCCTCACTCAGAGGCCCATGTGCTATTGGTGCAGCATGTCTAGTGGCACCAGAGTCCAAAGGCCTGAGGAGCCAACAGAACCCTGATTATTGCTATTTTTTTTTTAATAAATAAGACGCCTTGACTCCATTTCATTCCTTGCACTAGGGCCCAGGACAAACTAGCTACAATACTGCCTACGCTAATACCGTCCTCCCACCTCTGCGTGTCACAGCAGATCTCCAGTAATGCTGCCTCCATTTCTGCTGCTGCAGATCCCCAAGAGTGCCCGTCTTCCTCTGCTTGCACCCCATTGGAACAAAAACATCAACCCTGCCCGTCCTCACAAGAGCAGCACTTAAGTTTAAAGCCACTCCCCGTATTTTGTGGCACATCCCAGTTTTTGCCTACCCCCGCGTAGTTTAAAAAGGCATGCATCTGCCGGTTCACGATTAACTGTTAGTCTTTTCTTTGCCACGGTACTGTCTGAGGTGTGGTGGTGTGCAGGATGTAGGGGGTTTTAGGGCTAAAGGGGCTGCCAGTGGTGAGGCAGGGCGAAGGGTGAAAGTTCTAGTGAGGCTACTTTATTTGGATGAATCTTTCTATTGTCTGCGTCTGAAGAAACTCACACTGCTGTTTTCAACACCATACTTGGTCTGCGTGTACAAGAAAGGATTAATTGCCCTTCCCGGTGTGTAGTACCTGTTCAGTGTGCAAGTCATGTGTTCAGTGCTGCTTCCACCTGCTCTGTACATGTTTTATAAGCGGGGAGGCCTGCCAGCCGTTAACCGTTTATTTGTGCCATACTGAAAACACTTGCTTGAATGGCTTTTAACTCAATGACGGCAAATAGTATTGCGATGGACTGCGTGGATTCTGCTTTGGAAACTAGAACAGTTGTTGTTTTTGTAGGTACAGTTCTTCTTACTAGGAGAATCTCACCAGTAGGTTGTTTTGGCCAAGGCCTTACTCAGCAGAGGCCTTCCAACGGAGAGACAGCCCTTCAGGAGAGCCTGAATTGATCCCGGGAGGGCAGGGGGCCCCAAGCACTAGTCAAGATTGACATTTGTCATGCCCCTAGTGAAAAGAGATACACTTCAGGATTAAAACTGTGCTGAAAGAAAACAGAGTGGCTGTGAGCCGCTCTGTAACGGCCATCAGTATTGTATTTTTTTTTCAATTCAAGTCCTGGGTGGAATTAGATGGCGTGGTAGAGTGGACAGAGGGGTCCAAATATTCCTCAAACTCTCAACCTCATTTCTGATAAAGGGTCACACAGTGGATGCCTCTAAACGTTTAGGAAGTCTAGGCTGCCATCAGCATAACGTCAATCATGTATTTGTTTATATAAGAAAAAGCCATAACTGAACATAACTTGATTGGTTGATTTGCTAAATACATTCAGAGCTAATATTTTTATAGCATAATTATGAAAAATGTTGTTTTTGCCAAGGAGGCGCTGCATTAAAAAGTTTGAAGATCACTGCTATAGGATGGAATAACATGGAAGAAGACTGCTTTGTTACACTCCTATACCTACTTTTACTGATAGACAACAGTGTGAGTGCGCAGCGCAGTGCAAACACACTGCATGTGGGTGTGGGACACATTCGCCTTAGCACCAGGTTTACATGTACTGTTTGTGTGTGTTTATCTGTCAAGGACGGGAAATACTGTCAGAACTGCCATTTCAAGCGAACTGAAGAAAAATGACATTTCTAGCTTGAACTCTAAAAAGAGGTCAGAGCAGCCCCTAGCTAGCTTCCACCTTCCCTCAAAGAGTCAATGGCCAATGCGACAAGGAAGGAGAGTCTTGGGTGGGACATTAAAGAGTGTACCCTGACCTGTCATGTCCCAACACTTCTACATGTTTCCTACTTTGATGTTCTTGCTCTCTGGATCTCGATGATGAACATATCATCTGTAATAACTGTAAACCAGTTCATGGGAAGCAGGGCTGCTGGGAAGTTATTGTGTCTGTCATGAGTCCAAGCTAATGACAGGCATTTGGGATCTACTGATTAGTATGTGATGTGAATCCCAGATTCATGATGGCTGTCACTGTCAAATGATATCACCCCTGGCTTTTCATGGACATTGTTGACAACCAATAGCCAATCTTTGTACATAGTCACCGTCTACTGGTAAACATCTGGGTGGTGCAGGCATGTTGTGCCCATCCGAAAGTTTTGAATATGTTTTCATCATATCTGGTCATCAACTATGGCACAGGGCAACCCTCACTGAGTTCTGGAGGTCATCTTTAGCATCTGGCGTCTAGTCCTGTCAGCGATTCACCACTCCTGGCTTCAGTTGAGCATCTATACCATGGAATGACCATCAGTGACGTCTGGAGGCCATCCTTGGCATCTGTTGTCCACGTCTGGCATCTGCTGTCCACATCTGACATATTATGACAGACCTCTGTGTTCTAACTGACATTGAACATGTACACTACAATAGGTTTTTGCGAGCTTCTACCATTCCTACCTGTCTGAGTATTTTATAGACTGCAGTGTCTGCATTTAGACATACTTAGTTCATACACTGACGTTACTGTGCATCGTGTAAAGAGATCTGATTAACCCCTCTAATTTAATTGTTTCAGTGACCTTAGAACAGTTTGCATTGGCTGTGGAGAATTGCCCTGTGCCAGAGGATCAGACTTTATTAATGGAGGTATGTCAGAAAATATTTAAGTTTTTAACTGCTGCTGAGATCATTGTTTTAATTGCTCAAGGGACAGCTGCATACCGTGGGCAAGAGTACTTTTAACATGTTTTCGCCTGACAACACAGGATTAATCTTGTCTGCAGTGTGTGGGAGGGATCCTGTCCTTTGAGCAGAACAGTTTACCCAGTGTGTGTGAAAATGACAGGAAAGTGGGTGTTGAGTTCTGCTTTGAAGTATATCTGACTCGCACCTGTTAGTTCCTTTTAATTCCTTCTTTATCTGTCTGCATTTTTAAGCTGGTTTGTGTAGGTTGAGATATTTTTTAAGTCCTTATCTTTCTTTTAATAAAGATCAAGTTTCCTGACCACATATTTTGTCGTTCACAGTTGTCTGGTTCTGAAGGAACTCTGGTGTATTAGAGAATGACAAGTTTATGTAGCATATTTATTTTCTTCCACAATTAAAGTGTACTTGCTGAGCTAAAAAAATTAATGGCCACGTTTTTTAGCTCAAACTAAAAAGATTCTGTCAGAGACTAAAAGTGAAATGCTGTTTACTTCAATGTGTAGATTTTGTATGCCGTTACTGATATAATATAATGTTGCATCGTCTGATATTGAGCGTGTATAAATAATGCAGTGCACGATTACATGTCTCTCAATATTAAGTGACTGCAAGTCTGTAAGTTGGTGAAAAGAGGGGATATTGTAGCTAGGGAAATTGTACATAAACAACTCCCCCTATGAGCTGCAGTAGTCAAAAATGGACTTGTCATTTGAACCTCGTAAATATTTCATACGTACTATGCCCACAGCCGTGAGTAATTAGTATTATTTAGCAATAAGACAGCTAAGGTTGCATGTTATATCAGTGAATTAATAAATAGGTTAATCAGACAATGTAACCACGTTTAGAAATGCTGGAACAAGAACAGCTACTCAACCTAAGTCTAATTGAGAATAAGCATGGATGGATGTGCTTCATTTTTAAATGCTTGAGTCTAAAACATTGATCTCCATACAAATGCAAGACCTTCTGTCCACCCATGGAGAATACATTCCTGACTTTGCCACATGTTACAAAACATCCCTTCATTCTTGGAAAGAAGGGGCCACCACAGTGCTGCCCCATAGAGGTAGACACATTCCTTCTCTCTGCTCCCATCGACGACATTTGCCGCACGTAAAGGAATGCTTTATCGTGCTGTGAGTCGAGCTGTCAGTCATTCTCCAAATCTGACAGCCAGCTACTGTTGGGCAGTGACACTATGCTGTTGGGAAGGACAGCCCTATCCTCTGAAGGTGTATACATAATCACATTTAACTGCAGTATTAGCCCACAAAGTGAGCATGCAGATTACAGCCTGAAGACTACCTACAAGAAAGTAGCAGCAGCAAGGTTTTTTTTGAGAATCTTGGTGTGGTGAGGAAAGTCTACAGATCGTGAAGTGATCCCAAGAAACAATTAAAGGAGTCATCTTTGTGCACAATAAGATTTGGCTGAGTATTGTCATGAAGGGGTTTGAATGCAGATCCCCTCCTTACCAAATGCACGGCAGACCTGAAAATGTTAGCCAGCTATCAGCCTTTCTCCCTACTACTCTTTCTGGCAAGAGTCATGGAAAAGATGATAAACACCTAGCCACTAACTCCGTGACACCACCCAATTAGAATTGAGGACCAACCACAGTAGAGTCAACCCTCTTTGCTGCCACGGATGACATCTGGATGATTGTGGACAGAGGTGACACTCCGGCCCTCATCCTGCTGAACCTTTAGACAGCCTTCAACACCATTTTCCACCCCATCCTTATTCAACGACTGCAGGAAATCTGCACCCAAGGACACATACTTAGCTGGATTTGCTCCTTACTGACAGGCCGCAGCCTGGGCCCTCCTTCATCCTGGGTGCTGACAACCTCATTTATAGATTTCCACAAGGATCCTGAGTCAGTCCGGCCATGTTCAACACCTACATGACCCCACTTTCCAGCATCATCTGCGTCCATGGAATCAACATAATCTCCTATGCAAATAATACCCAGATCATACTCTCCCTATCTGGCAAGAGCCAGACCAATTTCTCCGCTTAAGTTATGAAGTCGCCAGATAGACGAAAACCAACTGTCTCAAACTCAACACAGACAAGACTGAAGTAGTAACCACTGACAAAGACACCTTGCTCTGGGACCTCACCTGATGGCTTGCTGGACCCACACCCCTCCCAGAAACCCACGCAAAGAACCTCAGAATAGTAATCAACAACTAACTCACCATGACTTGCCAAGTGAACGCAGTCTCAGTCTCCTGTTTCCACATGCTCAAGATGGTCTTCAAATGGCTTGCCACCAACACTCACAAAACAATCACGCTAACCCTCATTGCTAGAAAGCTGGACTACGGTATTGCGCTCTACACTGAAGTCAGTGTGCAGCTAACCTGAAGACTGCAGTCCATGCAAAACTCAGTAGCCTGACACAACCTCCCACCCCACACTGACATCACTATACACCTCAAAGAGCTCCACTGACTCCCAATTTACAAATGAGCACTTTTAAAACTACTTACACACACACATATAAAGCCTTACACAATATAGGATGCATGTACCCCTAAAACTACATAAACGTCCACAAACCTACCAGACACCACCTCTCAGCCGCACTCCTATTCACAAACACCACCTGCAAATGCAGAGCCAGATTCTGCAGTCATGCCTTTTCCTACTTCACTCCTAAAACCTGTAACCTCCTCTACACCAGAGTCACCGCCTCAGTACTTGAATTCCCCTAGAAACTGAGGACTTGTATCTTCATCTAGTCCTGGCCTTTGCACAGCCCATGTACCTCCTGCTTTCAGGGCCAGGGTACTCCCCCGGGGGGATTCATGCACTATTCATATACACATAACATAACAAGGAGTCAGAAGTCAGGAGAGCTTTGTGCTCAAAAGGGTAGTAGGCAGTGTCAAGCGGTGATTGATTCAGAGAGGGATTGTTCAGAGAACGTAGAGATGGCAGAGAAAGTGAATGGTGAACAATAACTAGATGTGGGTTGGAAATTTTGTGATTGGACATGTGGATAAAGAGATTGGTAGTATTCAGGGAGAAGTATGCCTAATATACAAAGTTATCTGAAGAGGAAGGGTTGGTTATATAAGGGGAGTCAGAATGGGAATTATGTCAAGGCTTTTACAACAGTGAGTTAGCAGATATTAGTTGATATTGAGGGCATGGGGGAATGTACTGCTGAACTCTGGGCCCTTTGTGTTCAGATAAATTAGTCAAGGACATCTAGTGGTTTGGTGAAGAGAATGTCCATTAACGTATATTTAATTCAAAAAGGTGATTTTGTGCCAGCAGGCAGTATAGAGGGCAAATGAGGATGCTTCGGAGATGGGCGTTTATACGAAGAGGAAACAGGCTTGTGGGAGGTGGAGATAGTCTTGTTGAGAGTGACTGATGCTACCTTCTTTATCGCTGTGAAGGTGGAGTGGATAGAACATATTAGGTCAGTATGTCAGGTCTTGGTTTTTGATTGTTTGCCTCATTGTTCTAGATCCCAGTTTCAGTAATGGCAGTGAAGAGTTGCAGATTGGGATTTGGTAGTCTGTGATGAAGGAGGCCTTGTTGTGCATGAATAAATCTTGTGTTTCACAGGGAAAATATCATCTCTGGAGAAAAGAGCTCAGATAGACAGTTCAGAACATTGCAACTTTGCTATATGGTTAACCAAGGCTGGACGGACAGGTTGGAGAACGTGTTATGGTTGTGGGCCAAAAGGGGAGCTTCAGTGAAAAACGAGTGTAATGATGTTGGTGCAGATAGGGGAGTGACATATGCTGTGCAGCGGGTACAGATAGGGGAAAACTGTGCAGCGGAAAGTAGTGGGAGGCGAGTAAAATGGTGGCAGTAGGATGATGTTGCAGGCTTTTGACAAGAATCATAACAGGGTGGTACAGAGTTTACTGGTGATGTTTTAGTAACGGAGATCAGTGGTGCATACTTGAGTTAGGCTGAAGTGGGCATGTTGGAAGTTTGGGACAGTCAAAGGGGAAGAAGAATTAGAGGGAGACTAGGCTCAAGTTGGAACTAGTGTGCAGTGGTGTTGCCCTTTAATGCAGGCAAAGTTAACATTAATATTTAAACCTAGGGCAGAGAGCCCATGATTAGTCCTTATGGTTGTTGTTCTACCCTGAGGTGGAAGCAGGGGGTAGTTGCATGGCTGAACATTTCATATCTGATAGATACTTCTAGCTGCAGATTACTTACCTTTGGAATTCTCCCCAGGTGTCAGACTGGAGCTGGAAGATGTGTTTTGTGAGCAGTACCCCTGTGTGCCATTACGTGGCATCAGTCGGCTCCGTATCAGTTGTCTGCAACATCTGCGCCAGAAATTACGTTGCGAAACTTAGATAGACTCCACACAGGCGCTCCAACAGTTCTTTTCTTTACGCACCAGCCAATGCTGATCCGAGAGAAGAATTTCACTTAAGTCAATTTTTGGCTGGACATTTGTTGATCCTTTTTTTAGGTTTACGTAAAGTGGGTTTTAAGCCCTGTGGATCTTGTCATCAGGTGATGTCAGTAATGGATCTGCGTTTTGAGCGTGACCACGACCTGAAGTTGTGCTCCGAGTGCCGGGCCATGCATCTGAAGGGTTTGAGGGAGCTGTCCCTAAAGCTGATGCCCGCCAGGCACGCAACTCTACGCAGGTCGAAGTCCCGGTTGAGAAGAAGGTCCCGGGATCGGTTGTGGAGTCCAAAGTCATCGTCGTTCCACTCCAGGTCCTCGGATGATTAGGTAAGTCAAGGCACAGGAAGAAGAGCAAGAAGTCAAAGTGGTCTTCGACCTCTCGTTTGTTGGCCGACGAAGGAGCATCGTCATTCTAGGCCTCGTTCTTCGGAACATGCGCCTGGGCCGACTCTGCGCCTCCCTGACTTTCCAGGAGCTGGAGCCAATCCCTGCCTAATTCAAAGAATTTTATGAGGCCATGCTCCTCACTTTTGGACAGTCTGACCCTTTTGGTGCGTTTTTGGGCCCAATGTGTTGGAGGGGGCCCCATCGGGTTCCCGCCGGCGGCTTTAGCCTCAACAGTGGGGGGGTCCCAGTGTTCCAGTCCTAGATCTGGACTAGCCCCAATCGTGCCACCTCGACCTTCCCTGGTGCTGGTCCCAATGCTCCCTGTGCCACCGGCACCATCACCATTGTCATCCCCAACTCCAACATGGAGCCAGGTGGGTGTTGCCTGATGCCGACTCCAACGCCACCAGGAGCTTTGCCTACTAGATTGGATCCTGAGCCCTATTCTGTTGGGTTAAGCCTTGGGGAAGACTGGGAGGGGTCATTGAAACTTTTGGAATGCCAGTCTCACTGGGAAATGGACTGGCGTGAGGACTTGGGTAAGGCCATTGGATTGGACACTTCTCCAGATGTTGGTATGCTTTCTCTCTCTACTGTGGCTCTGGAGGAAGGCTCCTCTTACGCAGTGGTGGTGAGGAGGGTGGCTGAGGTTTTGGACCTTCAGCTTCCCTCAGTGGTATTCAAGACTAATCTTTTGACAGAGGTGCTGCAACTGGGAGCTTCCACATCTGAACCCCTTCTTCTATTCAATGATGCGCTCCTGGATGTCCTTTTGGGTACCTGGTCAAAACCCAGCACAGAGGCTCCTGTGAATAGGACAATTGCCCGCCACCATCGCCCCGCACTTGGGTACCCAACCATCCTCACACAAAACCCTACCCCTGAGAGCTTGGTGGTCTAAGCCTTAATTTCCGGGGCATGTTCCCTACCACTCCCCTGTATAGGGAATCCAAGAGGCTGGGCTCATTTGGGAAGATGTTTTTTTCTGTCAGCCTGGCATTCTGGTCTGTGAACACCACATGCCTTTTGGTCCGTTATTCCCACACTTTGTGGAACACGGTTGCGTAAGTGCTGCCAAAGGTCACAGCGGAGACCCGGGCTATACTCTCTCAAGCTGTTGCCTACCGGAGAGACGCAGCAAAGTTCACAACTCATTGCGTACCGGACACGACTGACTCCCTAAGCAGAGCGGTTTCAATAACAGTGGCCCTGAGGCGCCACACCTGACTGAGGACGTCTGGCTTTTCGGAGGATGTCCAAGCTTCCCTTAGACCCCATCTCTTCCGAGACAACGCAAATTCGGTGCTCCAGTGCTTCAAGGATTCTCAGGCTACAGACAGGTCCTTGGGCCTCATGGCAGCCCCCCCCCAATCTCCCACAATCTGCCTTTTGCTGCTTTTGTGGCTATGGAAAGAGCTTCAAACTGTGAAAATTCTCACCTAGCCACTGCGCCGCGCATGCTGCCCAGCCTCTGCATGGTTGAGGGTGAGTTACCCACTGGTCTCTAGGTCAGGTGGCCAACAGTCTGCTCAGTCCACCTCCCCCTACAGCAGCCTCTAAACACTCTTAGTCTAGCTCTTCATCACCACAGGCACCCAGTTGGTGGCAGGATTCGCCATCACCTGCCCCACTGGCAGTCTATTACATTGGGCAGGTGGGTTTTGCAGATCGTCTGAAGGGGCTACACCAACCCCTTCAAACCCACCCCTCCCTCCATGCCGCATCTCATGACTGGATGACAGAGAATCATCTGTCCTTTTTCTACAAGGAAGTCGCTGCTCTCTTGGCCAAGGGAGCCAGATGGAGGGTTTCTGTGCCAGAAGTAGGCTGTGGTTGTTATTCCAGCTACTTTTGGGTTCCCAAAAAGGACAAGGGTCTTTGCTGTGTTTTATACCTATGAGCCTACAATCTCTTCCTCAAGAAGGAAATGTTCCAGATGCTCACAGTGCCTGAGGTCTTGCCTGCTATAGACGCACAAGACTTTGTGGAAGCGTTGGACTTGCAGGATGCTTATTCCCACATCCCTATCCTGCCTGACCCCAGGCGTTATCGGAGGTTCAGGGTAGGCCACAAACACTTTCAAATCACAGTGCTTTCCTTTGGACTTACCAGCACCCCTCGGGTGTTCACAAAGGTGATGGTCATGGCTTCTGCTCATCTGCAGAGCTCAGGGGTGTCAGTCTTCTTCTATCTCAACGACTGGCTGTTGAAGGCGGGCTCGCCCCAGGCTGTGTTCTCCCACGTCCAGACTACAGTGAACCTCCTTCATTTCGCTGAGGTTCACTATAAATATGCCAAACACCTGACTCCCTCGCAGAAGCTCCCTTTCATCGAAGCTGTTCTGGATACGGTGCAGTTTCGGGGTTATCTTCCTGAGCGGCGAGTCCAGCATATTCAAGCTGTGGAACAGATGTTTCAGCCTCTATCCGGGATCTCGGTGATACTGACTCTGAGGCTGTTGTGACTCATGTCCTCCTGCATTCTGCTAGTGACACACACCAGATGGCATATTCGAGCTCTGCAATAGGGCCTGAAGTTCTAGTGGGCGCAGCATCATGAGAATCTCTCCAACATAGTCCAGATCTCGGAGGGAACTACGAAAGATCTTCAGTGGTGGTTAAAAAACTGTGATTAGGTCAGAGGTAGAACTAGATCTGACAGTAGTGACAGAGAAGTCACTCTTGGGTGGCAATTTTTGAGAAGTGAAGATCAGAGGACTTTGGTCTCCGGTGGAATCTGGACTCCACATCAATCTTCTGGATCCTGCGGGCATTGAAAGCCTTTCTACACTCCATCAAGGGAAGACTAATGCAAGTGTTCACGGACAACAACACTGCCATGTGGTACTGCTGCAAACAGTGCGGGGTGGGGTCGTGGACCATTGGATAAGAGGCTTCCCCTCTGAACATGGCTGGAACAGCAGGGCATATCTCTGGTTGTTCAACACCTGGTGGGTTCTCTGAACACCAGAGCAAACAAACTCAGCTGACGATGCCTAGTTGATCACGAATGACATCTCCACCTGGAGGTGGTGCAAGTTCTATTTCAGCAGTGGGGAGAGACTTCATTAGATCTGTTCACCTTTGCTGAGAATACGCAGTGTAAGCAGTTTACAAGTCAACTCTAGCTTGGAGACGCTTTTTGTCTCAGGTGGAATTTAGGCCTCTTGTACTCCTTTCTGCCCATACCACTGCTACCCACTGTTTCAAGAAGATCGAAATGAACAGGTCCAAGTAATCCTTGTGGCTCCGGACTGGGCACGGAAAGTCTGGTATCGCGATTTGCTGAGCATGTCCCTTGATCCTCAGATTAGACTGCCCCTTTGGGAAGATCTTCTGTCGCAGCAGCAGCAGGGGAAGGTTCTTCACCTGAACCTGTTCACTCTCTGCCTTCTTGTGTGGAGATTCAGTGGCGGCAATCAGCAACTTTTGACCTGCCTCATTAGTCTGTAACATCACCTTGGCATCCAGGCATTGCTCCCTCAAAACGGTATGCATCTGTTGTTGGAAAATATTTGTGGCCTGGTGCACAGACAAGTCTGTTGATCGCCTTTATGCCCCTCTCTCTGAGGTTTTGCTTTTTATTCTTTCCCTTGCCCAACAGTGCTCTGCTTTGGACACTCATATGGGCTATTTATCTGCCATTTCTACTTTCTTGCGGTTGTCTGATCAACCATCCATTTTTAAGTCTTCTATTGTACATAGGCTCCTCAAAGGGTTTCACTCATCTATTCCCTCCTTCTCCATTCATTGTGCCCCAGTGGGATCCTAATTTGGTTCTGACCTTTTTGATGCTTGCTCCTTTCAAGCCCCTCTACAATTATCCCCTAAGGCTTCTCGCATTGAAACAGCCTTACTTGTGGCAACTACATCTGTCCCCAGAGTGAGTGAGCTGCAGGTCTTATCATCTAAGCCACCCTACTTCTCTATATATTCTGACAAAGTGGTGTTTTGCACAAGAGCCCCTTTTCTGCCAAGAGCGGTCACGCCTTTTCATGTAGGCCAATCAATCACCTTTCCTACTTTTTATGCCCCCTTACATCCATCTAAGGAAGAGGAGAGACTCCATTGCCTGGACCCAAAAAGAGTGGGTAAGAAGAAAGGAGAGGTGATGCAGAAGCGAACCATCTCTCGTTGAGTCATGCTCTGCATCAAGATCTGCAACACACTTGCCAAAAAGCAACCTCCTGAAGGCTTGCAGGCTCATTCCACCAGAGTGAAAGCTGCAACCACTCTTTAGCAAGTTGACTTCCAGTCCTGGTCATCTGCCAGGCATCTCTGCACACGTTCACTAACACTACTGCCTGGACAATCGGCTCTGTAGGTATGGGCACTGTGGCCGATCAGATGCCGCACGTCTTTCTCGTTTCAGATTGGTTTGCAGACCAACCTCCGGGGATGGAATTGCTTGGTTATCCATTCAAAGGTAAGGGATCTGCAGCTAGAATTCTATATCAGATGAACAACTTACTGTCAGTGACACCTTATCTGGTAGAAACTATATTTAGCTGTAGATTCCTTACAGACCCACACATCCTCCCCACTCTGCGAATGGATTTCTAGGAGCAGGGACTTTCCTTTCAGGGCCTTAGTTGTGATGCACCAGAGGTAAGTGTTTTTCATGGCTCCAAGCTTTTGGCATGAAAAATCATGAAAATAAACCGACGTGGGCACGCCTGGGTGGTGCCTATCAAGGTACTACAATGTCATTTCCAGCGTGGACCACAGATGAAGAGCAGATAGACACCACCTACCAGCACTCAGGGGCACTGCTCACAAAAAATGTTCTAGACCCAGTCTGATGCCCGGAGATAATTCAAGGGTAAGGAATCTGCAGCTAGATATAGGGGGTCATTCTGACCACGGGAGCACCGCCAACAGGCTGGCGGTGCTCCCACGAGCATTCTGACCTCGGCGGTTCAGCCGCGGTCAGAAGCGGCAAGTCGGCGGGCTCCCGCCGACTTACCGCTGCTCGGGGGAATCCTTTATGGCGGCGGAGCGCGCTCCGCCGCCATGAGGATTCTGACCCCCCCTACCGCCATCCTGTTCATGGCGGGAAAGCCGCCATGAACAGGATGGCGGTAGGGGGGGTCGAGGGGCCCCCGTAAGAGGGCCCCGCAAAGTATTTCAGTGTCTGCCTTGCAGACACTGAAATACGCGACGGGTGCCACTGCACCCGTCGCACCTTCCCACTCCGCCGGCTCGATTACGAGCCGGCATCCTCGTGGGAAGGGAGTTTTTCCCTGGGCTGGCGGGCGGTCTTTTGGAGACCGCCCGCCAGCCCAGGGAAAAACTCATAATACCCTCCGCGGTCTTCTGACCGCGGAGAGGTATAATGGGGGCGGAATTCTGGCGGGCGGCCTCCGCCGCCCGCCAGAATCAGAATCACCCCCATAGTCTCTACCAGATAAGGCGTTACTGAAGCTAAGTAACTTGTCCGTCAAACCAGGTACGAGGAGGGCTTATAAAAGGTGGGATTAATGGAACCTCCTGGCAGAAACCTAAAATGTGCAGAGACATTTATTTTTTGATCTCTACAGATCCAAAGGGGGAGTTTCTACAATGGAGTGAGAGGTGTCTGGTCCTGACAGAGAGCTGCCAAGTGGAGACTGGGCCACACTTCATCTTCGAAAAAGTGATGTGTGCCACTGTAAACATCACCTCCTAAATGGAAGCTCTAGGTTACGTATATAGGCAGTGGTGTCTCTAGGAAAGTGGAGTATTAAGTGGTGTGGGGGTTAATCTTCACCATGTAATGCTCTCACGATACTCCAAAGATGGTCCTTGGATTCACACTAATAAAACTTCAGTTCATTCCTGTTAGTGTAGCAAAGAGCAGTCAGGCTTTACTAGAGGGACATGTGTTAAGCATTTCAGAGCACCAACATGGACGATAAGTAAATGACATGACTCAAAAGAAATCTGACACCAATTTAAAAATATAGCTTATTTTTATCTTAATTTAAACCCCAAAATGAACGGAATTGCATCAGCACAACCAGAGTTATAGATTTTAGAAGCAAAATTAATATCACAGCCAAAATGACATTTAAACTTAACATTACAGTCAGTGGAGAAACAAAACGGCCACTTCGGGTCAAGTTACGTGGAACCCTTGCAGAGTTAAGGTGGTCCAGGTCCTAGGACTGAGCCAGGACAGTCAGTTCACTTTTACCATGCCAGTGGAATCTGGGTGCAGAAATGTATTGGCTGTTTGTGGTGCTGAGTGGGACTCGCACTGGTGCTGATTTTACCACTTACACGACGTTGCAGAAAACAAGGTGCAAAAACTCAGCAGGAACTGGGTTGTCAAAGTCAGATGTAGGCTGAACAGTGTGTCCTGCAGTTACAGCATGGGTGTCAGTCAAAGGGCTGGCATCCTACAAGCCTTGGCAGTGGTAGAGTCAAAGAAAAGCTTTGGGAACTTCACAGGGTCGGGGAGTGACGCAGTTGCCTGAAACTTTGGAGCAGCCAAGCCTACAACTCCCAGAAGACACTGGACAACCTGGATTTTGGTGATTCCACAGAGGGCCCAATGTCCTGTGAATCATCGGATCTTGCAAGCGTTTTTACCTGCAGTTTGCAGGTGACTAGTGCCACTAGTTCAGGGGAGACTGAGGGTGTTTCTGGCATCCACAGGGGTACCTCTGGTTGAGACTGCTGAGTTAGAGTGAAGGGCCAGGGTCGTTCATACAGTTCCCAGTCTGTTGCCTCCATGACAGAGTATCACTCTTTTGCTTTGTTGCAGTGGGCAAAGTCGGGTTGTCTGCGAGACAGGGCTCTTCTTGGCCCTTCTTTGAAGTCAGTTGTTCAGATCAGAGGTTCTTGTGTCAGGGGTGTCCCTTAAATCCTGGATTTAGGGGAGTTAGGAGCGTGGAGGCTAATAGCAAATGGGCAGCAAACTCCTGCAGCTAATCTGCTCCTCAGGTGACCACATCCGTTGGAGTGGGTCACCTTCTACTACCCAGAACCCTCTATCCTGCCACTCCCAAGATGAGAAATCAAAAAGTAGTGCACAGACCGGGCTGCTCACTCTAGAAGTGTGGTCAGCCTTCTGGGATGTGTGCAGTGTCCTGCATAGCTAATTTCCTGCCTCACCATGACCAAATGAGCCTGGGCTGGGGAGGGCTATGTCCTCCTCTGGGAGACAGCACAGATGCCTATCAGGGGCAGTGAAGCATTTGAAACATACCACCCTGAAGTGCCAATTCACTAGCCCGGCTGGAGGGAGGGAATTGTGACCTCCTTCCCGCATCAGCCTTTGTTTATGACTCCTGGGAGGGTCAGAATACTGTCTTGGCAGCAGCAAGCATGTGAATGCGTGGGCTGACCAGCCAGAACACAAAGAATTTGGGACAAACAGGTGGGTAGCCTCTAAGATGCCACATGGGTATATGCCAGCTGTCCGGCGACACCAGATTTGTGTCAGAGGAGAGAAGGCACATTGTTTGACAATAACTCGCCATATCTAGGCGGTGTCATAATGGAGTTAACAACCTCGGTATGTCGGGGTGCAAGTCCCATGTGCAAGGACTGGTTGTCATTCATAGTGTATGTTAGAAATTGGGTCTCTGGTTGGCAGAGGTATACACCCTTGTCCAATTAGGGACCACAGTCCTAGTCATGGTAAGTCACAACACAATCCAAATTATCCTGTGCTTGGCATGGAGCAGGCAGGCTTAACTTAGGAGGCAAAGTGTAAAGTAGTTGTGCAATACCTCGTACAGTAATACAGTGAAAACACAACAAAAATACGCCACACAGGTTTAGAAAAATAGATAATATTTATCTGATTGAAATGTCAAAACGATGAAACTCCAATCTACACAAGCAAAGTTATGATTGTTTAAAGATTAAGTCTCACTCAAGCGCTTAGAAACACAGTTGCTCCAACTCGTGCTATCACAACATCGTTGACGAAGTCGTTTCCAACAGTCTGACACCACAGGTGCTAGTCACTGAGTCACATGGACCCCCAGGCATAGTATCTTTGAAAACTAAGAAACAAAGATGTCACACTGAGTCGTTGAGTTGATGCGTCACTGGTGCCGATGCGACGTCTGTCCCTTACGGCATCCTGGGAGGTGAGGCATCAGTCCTGTACTGCGAGGCAAGGGAGGCAAGGCGTCGGTTCCGTCCAGCTGCAGGGGAGCTGGTGCGACGTCGATGATGAGGCGTCAATTACTTTTGACCCGGCAGGGTCGATGAATCCAGTTGGCCAACACATGATAAGTCGACTTTGGAATGCCACGATCACACTGCAGGATATCAGCGCTGTCTTGGCGATGTCAAACTTGCGATGCAGGCAGCAGTCATTGTTGCAGCGAGAACCACGGAGCTGGAGTAGGCAGTGGTGCGGCATTGGGCAGCAGCGTCCGTGCTGGAGTCGCTGAGGTCGGGGCTGGTGTCGCTGAAGTCGGTGAACTAGCTAGAAGCTAGTAAATGAAGTCTTTGTTGGATCTGAGACATCAGAACAGGAGGCAAGCTCAATACAAGCCCTTAGAAAGCACTTTTGGGGAAGGCAGAGTCCTTCCAGCAGAGTCAGAGGCCAACAAGCAGTGCAGCAGTCCTTTTCAGCAAAGCAGTCCAGATGAGTACTTGGGGTAGCCAGGCAGCCCCTCTGACACAGTCCAGGTGTAGATCCAGAAGTGTCTGATTTGGTAGGGTCAGAGACTCAGTTTAATTATATACCCAAAATGCCTTTGAAGTGGGGGAAGAGTGGTTTTGAAGTGCACAAGTTCCCCTTTCAGCCCAGTCCTGTCTCCCAGGATCCCTGTGGGGGTCATCAGTCCTTTGTGCGAGGGCAGGCCACTGGCCTCTGAAGTGTAAGAGAGAGCCCCTCCTTCCTTCCTGCCCAGGGAGACCCATTCAGTATGCAGATGAATGCTAATGTGGGTGAGTGTCCTGTGTTTATAGCTGGGTGGAATGCGCAAGGGGAGCTGTCAACCAGCACAGACCAGACATGGATTGGAGACAGGCTGTGAGGCACAGATGGCAGTAAGTGCAGAGAAATGCCCACTTTCTAAAAGTGACGTCTTTAAAATAGTAATATTAAATCCTACTCCACCAGTGAGCAGGATTTTCTATTACCATTCTGGCCATACTAAACATGACAGGGCTACTCCTTCCAGATCAGAATATACCCCTTCAAAGTATATGAAGGCAGTTCTAATGCTAGTCTGTGAGAAGAGCAGGCCTCACAGTAGTGGAAAATGAGTTTGTGAGTTTTTCACTACCAGGACATGTAAAACACATAAGTACATGTTCTGCCTTTTACGTACATAGCACCCTCCCATATGGGTTACATAGGGCCTACCTTAGGGGTAACCTATATGTAGAAAAAGGGGGTTTTAAGGCTTCACAAGTAGTATTAAATGTTAAATCGAAGTGGCAGTGAAACTGCACACACAGGCCTCGCAATGGCAGGTCTGAGACATGGTTAAGGGGCTACTTATGTGGGTGGCACAATCAGTGCTACAGGTCCACTAGTAGCATTTAATTTACGGGCCCCTGGGCACATGTAGTGCACTTTACTAGTGACTTACAGGTAAAGTCTACCAATTGGGTAGAAACCAATGTTACCCTCTTTAGGGGAGAGAACACATGCACTTTAGCACTGGTCAGCAGTGGTACTGTGCGCAGAAGGGGAACGCCCTGAACCACGACTCCGTAACAACGAAGTCGTGGACAACGAAAGCGGAACAACGCTTTTGTTAACCACGACTTTGTTGTTTTGTGCCTTAACCACGCATGTGCTGAACCACGCACATGAGTGGTTAAGGCACAGAACAAGGGAGTCGGCTGAGGAGGATGACGCTATGAGTCAGGTAAGTGGGGCTGTTTTAGGGGCTGGGGGGTCGGGGTATTTTTAGTTTTAGGGGCGGGGGTTGGGGTTTTAGTTTTAGGGGCGGGGGTAGGAGGTCGAGGTATTTTTAGTTTTAGGAGCAGGGGTGGGGGGTTGGGGTTTTAGTTTTTGGGGCAGGGGTGGGGGGGTCGGTATTTTTAGTTTTGGGGGTGGGGGGTTGGGGGTTTTAGTTTTAGGGGAGGGGGTGTCGGGCAGTTTAGGTTTAGGGGCGGGGAGGGTGGGGAGGGGTATTTTTAGTTTTAGGGGCGAGGATGGGGGGGTCGGGGTATTTTTAGTTTTAGGGGTGGGGTTTGGGCAGTTTAGGTTTGGGGAGGGGTATTTTTAGTTTTAGGGGCGGGGTGGGGGTCGTGTATTTTTAGTATTTGGGGGTGGGGGGGTCAGGGTGGTTTAGGTTTTAGGGGTGGGGGTTGGGGTGGGTTTAGGTTTTTGTGGCAGGGTGAGGGGTTGCGGTAATTTTAGGGGTTGGGGTGGTTTTAGGGGTGGGTTGGGGGGTCGGGTAATTTTAGGGGCGGGGTTGGGGGGTTTAGGTTTTAGAGGCGGGGTGGGGGACTGGGGGTAGTTTTAGGGGCAGGGTGTTGGGGTAGTTTTAGGCCTTGGGGTGGGGGTTTGGGTAGTTTAGGTTTTAGGATGGGGTGGGGTTGGGGTTGTTTTAGGGGTGTAGGTTGGGGTGGTTTTAGGTTTTAGGGGTGGGTTGGGGCGTCGGGTAATTTTTGGGGCGGGGTTGGGGGGTTTAGGTTTTAGGGGCAGGTGGGGGCTCGGGGTAGTTTTAGGGGCAGGGGTGGTTTTTGGTTTTAGGGGTGGGGGTTGGGGTAATTTATTTTTCAGGGATGGGGTGGGGGTTGGGGTTGATTTAGGGGCAGGGTGGGGGGTTGGCGTGGTTTTAGGTGAGGGGGTGGGGGTAATTTTTAGGGGTGGGGTGGGGGGCCAGGGGGAAAGGATGCTGGAACCATGCATGCCTATCACTAAGGCCTTTACCAGCAATGCCTTTACAACAAAAAATCATTTATAAGGCATTCGTGGTAAAGGCATTAGTGGTAACAACGCAGTCGTTGTTCCGACCTCGTTGTTGAGGCATGCGTTGTTCCAGCATGCGTTGTTCCGACATACATTCGCGCAGAATCCTAAAACCAGCAAAAACAGGGCCAGAAAAATGGAGGGAGGCAGGCAAAAAGTTGGGGAATGACCATCCTAAGGCTGCCAGGTCTAACATTGTACTTTAATGAAAAGACACTATAGAGACATATAAGCTTGTGCCTATCTGCCTCTACTTTAAATATAATGCATCCTGTCTCATGGGCTGGAGAGGCTTTCCTTAGGGGTGCCTGACATATATAAAAGATATTGCATGGGACTGTCCACACACGGTGAGGGTACAGTTGAGATCGATCAATTTGCACTGCTCCTCCAGTCTTCAATGTCAGGTTTGCTATCAGTAGTTTGTATGGGTCTCCCAGAGGTGCACAAGTTCATGCTGCAGCCCTGGGGACCCCTTTACCACCTATGCCCTGGGCACTCCAAGTACCATTTACTAGGGACTTATAAGGTGGTGACATCTTCGACTTTGAATTACCAAGTTGACAGATCTGTTTTTGGAGCGAGCTTGAGCACTTAGGCCTGGTTAGCAGGCTCTAGTGCACTAACAGTGATTACAGACAGCATTGAGGCAAAAAGTGTGTGTTGGGGGAAGTGACAGTACACAAAGAGGCACTTTCCTACTGTGTCATTCTGTGAGATATGACTGATTATGCTACCTGTGAAATCTAGTTGCCATGAGTGCCTGTTCTGCACATACACATTACTGACCTGCGCTCTGAGCAATGAGACATCCCACAGTGATGATATTTAGGCAGTCATAGCTTGATCAGGCCTTGGCAGAATTTTCATTACATTAGTGTACTCGAGTAATTTTCTGCATTTCGCAACTTGTTATGCAAAATTCGCTCTTTTACGCCATGTCTCATAACTTCAAATGTGTTCTGGTAAAAATACTGAGCACACAAACAACGTAAACAAACAGAAAGCGAGCAGCCTTTGATCGCTTTGTTTTGTTAGCGCGAAATGCGTCATCTCTTATGAAATGAACATAAGGGTATGTTTTTTACTAAAATAACACTGAATCTGGATTTACAAAAAACGAGTATTTCACACATTCTTCATCTTGACCATGTCTCCTTCCCTCAAGTCATTTCTCGTTATTCCATGATAAACGTCAGCATACTCCTTGGCCTCTAGTTGCATACAAATTGCCCTTTTCACTCTTACCTCCCTGTTAGTCTGGGATCATCTTTTCCTCCACCAAAAGGGTTCCCTGAGAAAGATAAAAGGATATAGGAGCGGGACAGGGACAAAGCTTAAGCATATAAAGTCAGTCACCACCTCCTAAATTTGGTTCCACATTAGTAGAATCCCCTAATTTTCACATATGGCAACGAGTCAAGCATTAGTCATGTAGTCAACAGAATGATAGAATTTTTTTTTTAATTAACATTTTATTTATCTATGACTACACCTCAAAGCGTGACATAAATTGAGACTCTAGGACCTAAAAATAAAAATCCCTCCCAAATACAAAAGTACGCAGCCTACAGGGTAGAGAGGAGTGAATGATTTTGGAGAAGGAAGTAGTTTGTGGTTCAATAGGTACCGGAATAAGGTTACTGTGTTCCACCATTTAGGTATAGTTAGAGTATGAGGTGGCCTATGATTTATGATTGTAAAAATGGGAAAGTTAACAGGAGTTTCAAGTAGTCTAAGGTTGGAGGCAATAATTTGGTGGCCATACCTTTCTATGAGTTAGGCAGATAACATTATCATTCACTGGGCCATTCACCTGCCCATTGCTCCTAAATTAAAACATTGCAGCCCAAAGTATGTCATAAAATGTAATTATGTCTAGATTGGGAATCCAAATATGTTGGTTTTCTGATTATATGTCCTTCAAAAGAAGGGAATTCTAAAAACTAGAGGCAAATCAGAGAATAACTAAAACCTCCACTAATTTTTCTGCTCTGAAAACTGCAAGGAAAATACAAGCTCAACAACATCGACCTCAAACAACTACATCTGCAAGTTAAGATTCAGAGCCCTATCAACAGACCCAAAGAACTGGCCCAGATAGTGGACTTTAATTTCAAATCTCTAACAAACCTTCACCCAATTTGCTCTAAATCGAAATGCATAAGATTTGTTTTAAATATATTTTATTTTGCATGGTTAATTAAAACCTTTGCATATTGGAACCAAAAAGATACCAACGACTAAAAACACTTCCACAGTGCATTTATCCAAGTGAGCATAGGAATTAACAAGCAATCACAATCTGCTGTCATAGTTAGACATATTTAAAAAATGAATACAGTGGCATTACAGTACCCTATGTGCAAAAAATAATGCAGACATTTGAGATATCATAGCAAAACAGGAAGTTGTTAGATGCACCGATAATGAAGACATTTCCACAGTGCAATGATTAGAGTGAGCATAAGAACAGACAAAGTATTCACACTCTGATATCAAAGTTAGACATATTAATACAAAATGACTACAGTGTCATTACAGTATGGATTAAAATAACCTATGTGCAAAATTGTATATTTTTCATAAACATTAAAAAAAAAAGAATACAGAGACAATTGAAGTTACCGATATGCAAAAAAAGCAAGTTGTTGGGCAAGAGGAGCATGTTCTTACCTGGCTGCCAATCATGATTATAAGTAGGTACTATAAAACTATTGGAGTGGCCTATATGCGATTTAGCAAGATATTAGAAAATAATCTTTTCACTGACCTGGCTGCCTATCATGGTTGTTTCCTTTTCTGTTTGTGATCAGCTGGTCAGCGTGCAGGGTGTCTGCAGTCTGCATGAGGAACCTGTTTCCAGGATAGATCCATTGAAGGATCATTCCAACTAAATACATGCATTCAGTTCGAAATGATTTCTTCCTTAACCTCATGTGTCGTCGCCATGAGTTGCAATTAGTTTCTTTTTTTGCCTAAATATGGAATCTCACAAAGCAGCAGTTCATCTGCTGGTGTAAGGCAAGCCAGAACCCCCTGCCTGCATGTTCAGATCCCTCTTTGGTTGAGAAGTGGACTTAGCATTTCTCTTCACTCTACCATTAGTTCCTTGGAAGTACAGACCAGGTGCACCATATCACCTGACTGAGCCTTCTAGGTGCAGATTCTTCACCTTTGATTTTCCCAGATGTCTGGCTGGATCTAGAAATGTTTGCGGAGCAATCCCCTTTGCGTGCACCGGCGGGTGGCTCCATTCGGCTCCGCGTGACATCAGAAGTAATGTGGCGATCACCTAAATAGGTGGCGCATGGGCATTAGTTCGTTTCTTTCTGTGCCAGGTAGCGCAGAGCCGGAGACAGCTACTCCTCTGTTGCTTTTTGATGGGCTTTTTGTTTTTTTAACTTGTTGTCGACATTTTTCTTTGTGTGTTGAAATGTTTTTGAGGAAGGCTGGGTTTAAACCATGTGGCACCTGTCACCGCACCACGTCGGTCACTGACTTCCATCTCGTTTGCCTCTGGTGCCTCTAGTGCGACCATGACTCCAGGTTGTGCTCGGACTGCCGGGCTGTGGCACTGAAGGCTTTGAGGGAGTGGTCCCTAAAGCTGCTTGTGGCGCGGTAGTCTGCAACACCGACACGCTCAACTCCGAGAAGGTCTCGGTCCTGGTCGAGAAGGAGGTCGCAGGACAGACCTCGGGCCCCAAGTCCTCTTCTTCCCATTCGAGGTCCTTGTGACACTCTGGAAAGAGACAAAAGAAGAAGTCAAAGAGGAATTTGACTTCACCAACCAGATGAGCGGGGAACATCAGAGTTCCCGGCATGGTCCCTGCTGAGCCGTTAGCCAGTTCGACTCCCGTCATCCCACCTTTTCTGGGAGATGGGTCGATATCTGCTCAAATAAAGAAGTTCTATGAGGCCATGCTTTTTGTATTCGAGCGGACCAACCCTTCTGGTGCCCCTTTGGGTCCTGTGGGGTCGGATGAGACTCCAACCAGATCCACACCGGTGGCTTCATGCCTCTGGCTTGGCTCCAGCGTAGTCTCAGGGATCTGATTCTGGATCGATACTGGTTGTACCCTGATTACCTTTTCTGGTCCTGGTCACAATGCCAATGCTCCTGGTGCCACCGGCACCTACCAGTGCCTCCAGCCCCATTCTCATACCCAATGATCTGGAGCCAAACCGGTGTTCCAAGATGCTGATTTCTGTGCCCACAGGTGCCAGATCATTGCCTGACCTTTTTTTTTTCACAGCCAGGCATTGGGGAAAGTGGGAGGGGTCAGTGGACCCTTTAGAACACCAATTGAAAAGATCTTTGAACTGGTATAAGGAGTTAGGAGAGGCCAGTGTTATGGACACCTCTCCAGATACTGACCTGCTTTCTCCCTCCACTGTGGCCATGCAATGGTGGTGCATAGAGCAGTGGAGCTCCTTGACCTCGAACTGCCATCAGTGGCTGTCAAAACAAACATCTTGATGCTTCCATCTGGGGCATCTACATATGAACCCTTTTTGCCCTTCAACAAAGCACTTACAGACGTCCTGCTGGGAAATTGGTCCAAGCCCAGCCCAGGAGCTCCTGTAAATAGGACGAGTGCCTGCCGCCATCGCCCCACTCCGGGCAACTCTAGCTGTCTCAGGTCTTGTCTGCCCTAGACCTAGAAGACTGGTTGGTAGCGTTGGGCTTGCAGGATGCATATTTTCATATCCCCATTCTGACGGACCACAGACGTTACCTGCGGCTCAAGGTAGTCCACGAACAGCGTACTGCTATTTGGCTTTACCAGTGCCCCTCGCAGCTCATCTGCGCAGGTCATTGGTTTCAGTCTTCTCCTGCCTCGACGACTGGCAGTGAAAGGCGAGATATCCCCAGGCTGCTGTCTCCCACCTGCAAACTACAGTAAACCTCCTGTGTTCGCTAGGGTTCACTATAAACATGCTGAAGTCACACCTGACTCCCTCTCAGATGCTCTCTTTCATAGGAGCTGTTCTCGACACAGCAGAGAGCCTGGCTTATCCTCCAGAGCAACGAGTCCAGGATATTCAGACTATGTTTTTTATGTTTCAGCCTTTTTTCTGGATTTCAGTCAGAATGACTCTGAGGCTGCTGGGCCTCATGGTTTCCTGCATCCTGCTGGTAAAACATGCCAGATGGCATATGTGGGCTCCGCAGTGGTACCTGAAGTTCCAGTGGACGCAGCATCAGGGAAATTTCTCCGACATGGTCCATATCTTGGGAGGAATTGTGAAGGACCCTCATTATTGGTTAACGCACTGCGATTGGGTCAGAGGCAGACTCCTCTCCCTTCCCCAACCAGACCTCACAGTGACAGATGCATCACTCCTGGGATGGGGTGGCCATCTGGGAAAGGTGGAGATCAGACGACTCAGGTATCCAGTGGAATCCAGGCTCCACATAAACATGTTGGAGCTTAGGGTGATCCGACTAGCGTTGGAGGCATTTCTTTCCTCTGTCAAGGGGAAGTTAGTGCAGGTGTTCACAGACAACACCTCCACCATGTGGTACTGCAACAAGCAGGGCAGGGTGGGGTTGTGGATCCTTTGTCTAGAGGCCCTGTGTCTCTGGTCATGGCTGAAACAGCACAGCATAACCCTGGTGGTTCGAGGTCTCTTTCAGCAGTGGGGAGAGCCTTGGTTATATCTATTCACCTCATAAGAGGACACGCAATGTCAGCAGTATTGCGCTTATCTTACGGCCCCTACTATATTGGGTGAGGCTTTGGGTAGTTCCTGAACTGGCTATATATAAGTCTTCCCTATTAGAATTGTTAAAAACCTCTAACTCCATGTCCATACCATGGATCAAACACGTATCTAGTTGGTTTTGCATGCTAGGACTGAGGAACTTCTGGGAGAATCCCCAGCAACTTGTGAAGCCCCATGTAAAAGTATTGAAGAGAGCTTACTGGTCCCACATATGTAATAATTACATTTCTCAGAAATCGAATGGTCATTTAACTAACTCGTTTATTGATTTTAAATGGTACCCTGAGTTTGAACCATACTTAGATACAATACCTGATTTGTTAGGCAAAAGTTTGTATGCCAGATTTCGATTTGGAACATTACCCCTGAAGGCCTTAACGAGCAGATGGGGACCTAAGTCAAGCTCTGATACCTGTCCTGTATGTGGCATTCCTTCCGAAACAGTAGAACATTTTATGTTTTTTTGTCCCGCCTATTCAATCCCAAGGTTTAAATGGATATATAAAATCTGTAGGGAATTGAATTTAAGGAAATGTTTTTTAGCTTTGCGGATCTTAAAAAGCCACAATTCAAATGTGACAATTTACGCAGTAAGTAAGTTTTTAGCAACAGCATGGCGCATACGCACTTTTTATTTACAATGAGTTGAAATTGTTTTAAGACGGGCAAACATGGATCATTCTTTTTTTAAATTTTTCTATGACATTATGGTTTATATTATTATATTATATTGTATTGTATTGTATTGCTTTGATGGTCTGTTGGCCGAATAAAGCTTATGTGAAACACATTGCGCTTTGGAGTTTCCAAGGCGGCACTTGCTCTGTGGCGCTTTTCATCATGAGTGGAGCTCAGGCCTCCTGAACCTCTTTCCACCCATATCACTTCTGCCCAGAGTTCTCAAGAAGTTCAAGAATGACCAGGCCCAAGTAATCCTTGTGGCTTCCAAGCTTCTGGAAATGAGCATCGAGGATCTTCTCTTGTCGCAGAAGCAAGGGAGGGTCCTCCATTTACACTTGTCAACTCTGCGCCTTTATGCATGGAGATTGAGTGGCAGCAGTTGACAGCTATTGGCCTTCCTTCCAAAGTCTGTAACAGTATTGTGGCAGCCTGGCTCTCCTCCACAAAAATAGTATATACCTGGCAATGGCAAAGATTTGTAAGATATTGCACAGAGAAGTCTATTGATCCTGTTGCTGCTTCTCTATCTGATACTTTTCTTTTCATTCTTTCTCTTGCCCAAAAGGGTTCCACTCTGGGGGAACTGAAGGGCTCTATCAGCCTTTCTGTGGCTGCCTGAGGAACCCTCACTTTTTAAGTCCCCTATTGTAGATAGGTTTCTTAAAGGACTTGTAAATATGTTTCCCCCTATGCCCTTTGTTGTGCCTCAGTGGGATCTCAATCTAGTTCTCACATACCTCATGTGGGCTTCTTGTGAGCCATTGCGCATTTGTCATCTCCGGCTGCTCTCTATCAAGACAGCCTTCTTAGTGGCATTAACATCTGCCCGGAGGGTGAGTGAGATAGGCATTATCAACTAAGCTGCCATATCTCACAGTGTTTCCAGAAAAGGTAGCGCTGCCCACTCTTGACACTTTCCTTCCTAAGGTGGTGACCCCATCTGGGCCAAACTGTCACCTTGCCCACCTTTTTTGCTCTCCCCACATCCCTCTAAGGAAGAGGAGCGACTCCATCGGCGCGACCCAAAAAGAGAATTGTAGTTCTAGCTTTGCCACATAAAAGAGTTCCAGGTAGACAACCAACTCTTTCTGGGGTATGTGGGAGCAAAGAAGGGACGTGTAATACAGAAACTGACTATTTCGCGCTGGGTCATTCTCCGTATTAAGATCTGCTATGCCCTGGCTAAGAAGCAGCCTACCAAGTGTTTGATGGCCCATTCCACCAGGGAAAAAGCTGCAACCACAGCCCTTGCTTGTAGAGTCCCAGCCCTAGACATCTGCTAGGCAGCAATGTGGGCATCACTGCACACGTTTGTCAAACACCAATGCCTGGACAGTCGGGTCCGAAGGGATAGGCATTTAGCCTGTTCGGTCCTACAGGTCTTTTTAGTCTGAAACACTATCCGCAGCCCACCGTCATGAGCATATGGCTTTGGTATCTAATCAAAGGTGAGGAATCTGCAGTTAAAAGTCTATCAGATGAACAAGTTACTTACCTTTCGGTAATGCATTATCTGGTAGCGACTCTATCTAACTACAGATTTCTTACACCAACGCATGCCTCCCCCCTCTGCGGACTTGTTACTAGGGTTAGAGTGATCCCTTTTTCAGAGCCCAAGTTTTGACACACATTGTGCTAGTTCTTGCCATGGCTCTGCACTTCTGTAGTGGAAAGTTATGATAAATGTAACTGATGCCCGCGCACCTGGATGTCACCTATATAGGTGGCCGTGATGTCACTTCCATCGCCAGGGATGCCAACAATGCCACGCGAAGCCTTATGGAGCCACCCAACGGTGCACACAAGGGGTATTGCTCAGCAAAAGTTTTCGCATCCAGCTTGGCACCTGGGAAAATCAAAGGTGAGTAATCTGGAGCTAGACAGAATCTCTACCAGATAATGCATTACCATAGATAAGTAACTTGTTCTTCTTTCCCCTTTCCGCACAGCCACTGCTGCTGTGTCCTCAATTAACTACAATTTTGATGGTTTTGTTTACCATCTTTCTAAAGCTGTTGTGGGTTGCAGACAATTCCCAGGGGTCCCGTAGGCCAGTTACTGATTCTTTGAGGTAGGCTTTGGCAGAAGAGCTGCTCCTGGTCGTCAATACCAGCCATAGATGTGTATTTAGTGTATTTGGTTCTGCGTTCATAATTTTATGCCAGTAGTTATTATACGCACCTATCCTGGCGAGAGATTGTTTCTGAAGTCCAAGCTGCATCCTTATCTGAGGTGGGGAAGTGAATTTGGGGAGGCCAAAGATCATCCTGTAGGCTCCGAGCATGATCCCATCCAGAGTTGATGCATCCCTTCCGCTCACTCCCATAACTTATTGTTGGTATCAGTTTCACTTGTATTACCCAGAGCAATGGTGTTAGAGTAGGGCCGGCCACTTTCTTCTTTAGATTTTCTAATGCCAGTGCTAGGACATCCCCTTCAGCTTCAGAGCATCTTTCTGCGGTTTAAATGATCCCTTTTTATCTATAATGATACCTAAATATTTATATTCCGACACTGGCTCTAGACATTGGTAGACAATATACCAGCTTGATGCTTTTCTTTTCGTGCTATTCACTGACATTATTTTTGTTTTTTCAATATTGATTTTTAAGCCATTTTCTATCGAGTATGAATGGGTGATATCAAGGAGGTGATGTAGACCGACCAATGTGCTATTTTTTAGCACTGGGTCGCCTGCGTAAGGGAGATTACAAAGGACTATTCTGGCCAGCTTCGGATGTGGGAAATGTAGCAGTCCAGTTTTCTTGTTATATTGGCTAAACAAAGGTTGAACAGAGTAGGGACGAGGGCGGAGCCCTGCTTCAGGCCTTTAGTGGTTGAAATACATCTTAAAAGATGCATCCCTTTCCCTAGCTTAACCTGTAGCCATGTGTCTGTGTGTAACAGAATCAGTAACTTCAGGAGGGCAGGTGGAACATTCCGGTTAGCCAATTTCATCCACAGTTTACCTTCATCTATATGGTCAAAAGCGGACCGAAGTCAATAAAGCAAATGTAATTTTGCACATTTGACCCTGTATTGATATGGAAAGGGCCAGGGTGTTAATAGTGGTTCCCATATGTTTGCAGAATTCAGTCTGGTTTATAGGGAGGATGAGATTGGCAGAGGCTCAAGATGTTAACTTTAGAATGGTACTGGCGAAATATTTGGCCTCGTTGTCGATAAGTGCCACAAGCCGTGCTGCTGTTGCCGTGTTTATGGATCTTTGAAATTATGGACCATCTCCATGAGGCTGGGATCACAGCATCCACTGATATCTGCTGGAATATCGGCTCCAGTTTCTCTGACGAGTAGCTGGTGTCCTGTTTAAACAGTGCAGGTGGGATCCCATTGGGGCTCGGGGCTCCCTCCCATCTCCCTTTGGATTACTATCTCTTTATTAGCTGTCTAGTGCTGCAAAGGAATCCATGGTCAGTTCCTGGGCAGTCATTGGCCATAGGCTGCCCTTTCAGCTTTTTTTTTAATTGTGTTGTTGGAAGAGTCGGGTAAAATTTCCTCTAACACACTTGCATGACTTTGCCCCTCCCTGGGGTGGCTGCAATGCTCATACAGAAACTTTGCCCAAGCTTCTTCGGTCAAATGAGAGCTGATTCCTTGGTGGGTGGAACGCTGTAACATATTTAATTTGTGCCAAAACCGTGTGTGGTCCTTACCTTTTATATTGAAAAGGAGCTTTGCCCAGAGCGTCTTCACCTTCCCTTTTTATTGTCCAAGTTAGCTTTTTTAGTGCTGCTTTGTTCCATGTCAACTATTATTGCAGATTATCCTCACAGAGGTTCCAATTGAGTTTTCTAAGAATTAAATTTATGTTTCTCTTGAGTAACTTAACTTGCTCTAATTGCGGGGATGTAAGATGACCCTGACGGTGTCATTGCTGTGGCCTATTCCTTCTTGTCTTTGAGGTGGCAAATGTATCCCCCTGCAGTTTTGTAAAGGCCTCCCATGCTGGTAAAAGGTTTGTGGACATGCCTTACTGTCCTTGTAATATGTCTTTGGCAGTCCCCAAGAGTCAATCTATGGAAGCGATGTTGCATTTAATCCTTTTGTTGTTCATGGGATGTACATAGCGTGGTACTTCAGTCAGATAATGGGCAGCTGAAGGGCTCACTTTGAGCATGACCTCCTGTGGAAGATTATCATTGGCTTCTTCCCCGGCCAGTTAGACTGGCTTTATGGTACAATGGTAGAGTGACAAAAGTTGAGTCCAGTGTTGAGGTGGCCGTCGTGGATTGCAACATTGCTGGAGGTAGGTTATCCTCCAGAAAACAACTGTTTAGTGCCTTAAAGCTGAGGTGCTCTATCCCTCTCAAGAGACGCTTGCCTGTGTGTTTTTTTCCTTTCCCATTGTATTCTTCCCCTGTTGTGGAATGTCCCATTGCAATGATTGAGCGGCTATAGGTTCTTCACCCACAGGTGTGCCAAATAGGTGTAGATTAAAATCTCCTAATAGAATAAAGTTAGGAGTTTGTTCTTCTCCCAGAAGCCTTTGAGTTCGCTGATCAGGAACTCCGAACGCTTTGCCCTGCCTTTAGAATTTGAAAACTTCTTTATCAACAAGTTTTCACTTCGCAGGAAGTCACCGCGCATTTTGTTACTGGCACAGAGACAGATGTTATTCACTCTCTGTTACCTTGCTGTCGAAATTCAGGAAAACTTTAAGGAGCTCCTAAACAAGATTAGCATTCTATATTGAATGTTGGGAGCTGGCCAGCCAATCAAAATACTTCCTTTATGGACCATAGCTCCTGGGCTCCCACCTCCCTGACCCATTCTTTGGGTCCTTCCTAGGTGCTTTGTCCCCCTTCGATTTATTATTTTTAAAAAATCAGGCTCTGCAAGGGCACTAACGCCTTTGCTGTGCCACCAGACCTAGGCCGTCCCAGCTGTCTTTTATCATAAGCTGCTGTCTCATCCTTGCGATGCAGGCCACTCCCCTTCCTTCACTCAAGGGGAAAGCAAACCCTAACAAGCCTTGAAAAGACGGACAGTAAACTAAAAGACATATTAGGTTTTTCACACCTGGCATTTGTGTTTGTATTTCCTCTTCACAAGTAATAGAGGTCTAACACAGAGTGCTGGGATTGTGCTGCTGCGGCAGTACATTATGCCATGAATTCACCTCCTGCGAGGGAGTGGTTTTAATAGCCTTAATACCCTTCCATGCAGGGCGCTAACTGTTTTTAGTTACCCTTCCCTCTTTTTGGGCCTTCACATGGCCTTCAGGCCCATACTTGCAGAAGTTAAGTTAACAGTCAGTTTTACTCGCAGTTGTGAACGATAGTGCTTAATTGTCAACACTTTAACCCAACTTCTACCTTGATGACTTCAATTTTGCAACAACTACCAGAAAGAAAGAATTTTGAGCTCTCCAGCTAAATCTGGTGTCCTTACAAGAATATTCTTTCCCTTGCACCCGAAAACAGGTCAAATTATCCTTTACTTAGGAAACCGCAGGCTTTCCACAGTCAACTCTCCAATTAAAGGGTGTTCCAAACCCCCATTGTGAGATAAGAGCCTCACGAAGTGTGCATTTGATCATATTACCTCAGTTTAGATGTGAGGATGCTAGCACAATTCCATCATCTTCTGCAAAAGCTGCAGCACTGCAACTACAACAACCAAACTATTTTACTACATTCACTGCATGTTAAACCA
Source organism: Pleurodeles waltl (assembly GCF_031143425.1). Taxonomy (NCBI): domain Eukaryota; kingdom Metazoa; phylum Chordata; class Amphibia; order Caudata; family Salamandridae; genus Pleurodeles; species Pleurodeles waltl. The sequence continues at coordinate 745,495,796 of NC_090444.1, read as the reverse complement.
AGGTGACGCCTGCTACTAGTCAAAAACTGTATGATGTCTTGGATGACATGGTATACCACAAACTCTTTACTGCAAAGTTCTTACAGGGCGGTGCACTCATACTTTGTGCCATATACTTTTAGAAAATACTTTATCAATCAATCATTGGATTTATAAAGCGCACTACATACCCGTGAGGGTTTCAAGGCGCTGGGGGGGGGGGGGGGGCTGGAGTTACTGGTCGAAGAGCCAGGTCTTGAGGAGTCTTCTGAAGGTGAGTAGGTCTTGGGTCTGTCGCAGGTTGGTGGGGAGGGTGTTCCAGGTTTTGGTGGCAAGGTATGAGAAGGATCTGCCACCAGAGGTCTTTCTTCGGATGCGGGGGACGACAGCGAGGGCGAGGTTGGAGGAGCGGAGCTGACGGGTGGGGGTGTAGAAGCTGAATCTGTTGTTTAGGTAGGCTGGTCCGGTGTCGTGGAGCGCTTTGTGAGCGTGGGTCAGAAGCTTGAAAGTGATCCTTTTGTCCACTGGGAGCCAGTGAAGATTTCTCAGGTGGTGGGAGATGTGGCTGTGGCGGGGTACGTTGAGGATCAGTCGGGCGGAGGCGTTTTGGATGCGTTGGAGGCGTAGTAGGTCTTTCGCTGGGATGCCTGTGTAGAGTGTGTTGCCATAGTCCAGCCTGCTGCTGACGAGGGCCTGTGTCACTGTTCTTCTTGTTTCTGTCGGGATCCACTTGTAGATTCTGCGGAGCATGCAGAGTGTGTTGTAGCAGGAGGAGGAAACTGCGTTGACCTGTTTAGACAAGGTGAGGGAGGGGACGAGGATGAAGCACAGGTTGCGCGCGTGGTCGGTCGGTGTCGGTGGGGTTCCTAGTGCGGTGGGCCACCAGGAGTCGTCCCAGGCAGAGGGTGTGGATCCGAGGATGAGGACCTCCGTCTTGTCCGAGTTCAGTTTCAGACGGCTGATTCTCATCCATTCGGCGATGGATTTCATCCCCTCGTGGAGGTTGGTTTTGGCAGTGCACGGGTCTTTGGTGAGTGAGAGGATGAGCTGGGTGTCGTCGGCGTAGGTGAGAATGTTGAGGTTGTGTTGTCGGGCCACTTGTGCGGGGGGGCCTTGTAGATGTTGAACAGCGTCTGGCTGAGGGATGAGCCTTGGGGGACGCCGCAGATGATGTCGGTGGCTTCGGAGCAGGGGAGGCGGGGGGAGGCGGACTCTCTGGGTTCTGCCGGAGAGGAATGAGACGATCCAGTCGAGGGCTTTTCCTTCAATTCTGGTTTCGTGGAGGCGGGATTCCAGGGTGCGGTGGCAGACTGTGTCGAAGGCGACAGATAGGTCCAGGAGGATGAGGGCTGATGTTTCGCCGTTGTCCATTTGGCGTCTCATGTCGTCTGTGGCGGCGAGAACGGTGGTTTTGGTGCTGTGGTTTCGGCTGAAGCCGGACTGGGAGGGGTCTAGGATGCCGTTGTCTTTGAGGTGGCTGGTTAGTTGTGTGTTGACGATTTTTTTCAATCACCTTTGCTGGAAAGGGGAGCAGGGAGATGGGTCGGAAGTTTTTGAGGTCGTTGGGGTCTGCTTTGGGTTTCTTGAGGAGGGTGCGGATTTCGGCGTGTTTCCATTTTTCAGGGAATGTTGCTGTTTCGAAGGAGATGTTGATGACCTTCCGTAGTTGGGGGGCGATGGTGGCGTCGCTTTGTTGTATACGTGGTGTGGCAGGGGTCTGACGGAGATCCTGAGTGGATGGAGTTCATGATCTTGCGTGTCTCTGTGTCGCTCATGTTGGTCCAGGAGGTCAGGTGGTTTGCACAGGTGGAGTGTTCGGGTGTGGGGTCTGGCGTGGGAGTGGCGTCAAAACTGTTGTGCATGTCGATGATCTTCTGGTGGAAGAAGGTGGACAGTGCGTTGCAGAGTTCTTGGGATGGAGGGATGTCGTTGGCGCTGGGTTTGGAGAGTTCTTTCACTATGCTGAAGAGCTGTTTGCTGTCGTGTGCATTGTTGTCCAGGCGGTCTTTGAAGTGGGATCGTTTGGCTTGTCTTATGAGTTGGTGGTGCTTGCAGGTGGCGTCCTTGTGGGCTGTGAGGCTGTCAGGTGTGCATTTGAGGAGCCATTCCTTTTTTAGCTTCTGGCAGTCGCGTTTGGAATTTAGCAGCTCGTCGGTGAACCAGGTGGCTTTTCTTCTGGCTTGGTTGTCGGTGGGTTTTTTGAGTGGCGTGAGGGTGTTGGCGCAGTCGTTGATCCACTGGGTGAGGTTGTTGGCGGCAGTGTCTGGGTCGGTGGAGTCGGGGGGCTGGGTTCTGGACAAGGGCGTTGGTAGGCTGGTCTTCCGTAACTTTGTTCCAGCATCGGCGGGGTGGTTGTTGGGTGCAATGGTGCTCGGTATGTTTTTTGTAGGTGAAGTGGATGCAGTGGTGGTCGGTCCAGTGGAGTACGGTGGTATGGTTGAAGGTGATGTGGGTGCTTGAGGAGAAGATGGGATCAAGCGTGTTGCCGGCGATGTGGGTTGGTGTGTTGACAAGTTGTCTGAGGCCGAGGTTGGCGATCAGAGTAGTGGAGTTGGTGTTGTTGTTGTTCTCCAGGTGGAAATTTAGGTCTCCGAGGAGGATGTAATCCGTTGAGGTGAGTGCGTGGGTGCTGGTGAGGTCGGCGAGGGATTCGCTGAATGGTGCTCGTGGTCCGGGGGGTCTGTAGATGAGCGTTCCTCTGAGAGTGCTGTTGGGGTCGGTGTGGATGCGGAAGTGTAGGTTTTCAGCGGTCTTGAGGGGGTCGTCGGTGTGGGTGTCGACTTTGAGGGAGGATTTGTGGGCGATGGCTATGCCTCCTCCGGTTCCGTTGTTGTGGTCCCTACGGATGATCTTGTAGCCATCCGGGAGGGCTATTGCGATGTCAGGCGCCGAGGAGTCGTTCCACCAGGTTTCGGTCAGGAAGGCTACGTCTGGGGCAGTGGAGTCGAGCAGGTCCCAGAGCTCGATGGCGTGCTTGCGTGCGGAGCTGGTGTTGAGGAGTATGCAGTGGAGGTGGTTTGTTCCGGTCTTTGTAGGTTTCCTTGTTCTGTCGCAGGTGAATCTGCAGGCGCGGCATGCGAAGGGTCCGTGGGTGGTCCTTGGTGATGACTGGGAGCAGGCTGTGGTGTGGCCGCGGTTGAGGGCGTTGAGTTGGTCGACCGTGTAGCGGCGTCTGGAGGCGCAGGGGTCTCGTGGACTGGGGGATGGCGCTGGGCGCGGTCCAGGCGCGGATGGGCGCAGACGGGCTTGCCTTTGGCACGCCAGCGGCACCGCAGCTGCCATAAGAGGAGGGGAAGGTAGGAGTGGCAGCTGGGAGGTGGGAGGGTAGGAGTGGTAGCTGGGAGGTGGGAGGGTTCATCCAATGAGAGGGCTGGGGGGTGGGGCCGCAGGGAATGCAGCGCGGGAAAAAAGAGGGAAGCAAAAGATGGTGAGAGAATGAGGGGGGAGGTGGGAGGGGCCGCAGGGGCGGGGAAAAAGAGGGAAGCAAAAGACGGTGAGAGAACGAGGGGGGAGGCGGGAGGGGCCGCAGGGGACGCAGCGGCGGGGAAAATAGGGAAGCAAAAGACGGTGAGAGAACGAGGGGGGAGGCGGGAGGGGACGCAGGGGACGCAGCGGCAGGGAAGCAAGAGTGAACGGCAAAGGTGGTGGTGGCGTGGAGGGCAAAAGTGGGGACCGACCTACCTGCAAGCAGGGTTAAAGGTTGCTCCCTGCTAGCGCGCCGCGGCTGCCATAAGAGGAGGGGAGGGTGGGAGTGGCAGCTGGGAGGTGTGAGGGTTCCGCCAATGAGAGGACTTGGGGGTGGGGCCGCAGGGGACGCAGCAGCGGGAAAAAAAGAGGGAAGCAAAAGACGGTGAGAGAACGAGGGGGAGGTGGGAGGGGCCGCAGGGGACGCAGCGGTGGGGAAAAAGAGGGAAGCAAAAGACGGTGAGAGAATGAGGGGGGAGGCGGGAGGGGCCGCAGGGGACGCAGCGGCGGGGAAAAAGAGGGAAGCAAAAGACGGTGAGAGAACGAGGGGGGAGGGGCCGCAGGGGACGCAGCGGCGGGGAAAAAGAGGGAAGCAAAACACAGTGAGAGAACGAGGGGGGAGGTGGGAGGGGCCGCAGGGGACGCAGTGGTGGGGAAAAAGAGGGAAGCAAGAGTGAACGAGGGGGGAGGGGCCGCAGGGGACGCAGCGGCGGGGAAAAAGAGGGAAGCAAAAGACGGTGAGAGAACGAGGGGGAGGTGGGAGGGGCCGCAGGGGACGCAGCGGTGGGGAAAAAGAGGGAAGCAAAAGACGGTGAGAGAATGAGGGGGGAGGCGGGAGGGGCCGCAGGGGACGCAGCGGCGGGGAAAAAGAGGGAAGCAAAAGACGGTGAGAGAACGAGGGGGGAGGGGCCGCAGGGGACGCAGCGGCGGGGAAAAAGAGGGAAGCAAAACACAGTGAGAGAACGAGGGGGGAGGTGGGAGGGGCCGCAGGGGACGCAGTGGTGGGGAAAAAGAGGGAAGCAAGAGTGAACGACAAAGGTGGTGGTGGCGCGGAGGGCAAAAGTGGGGAGCGACCTACCTGCAAGCAGGGTCAAAGGTTGCTCCCTGCTAGCGCGCCGCGGCTGCCATAAGAGGAGGGGAGGGTGGGAGTGGCAGGTGGGAGGGTTCGTCCAATGAGAGGGCTGGGGGGTGGGGCCACATGGGAAGCAGCGGAGGGAAAAAAGAGGGAAGCAAAAGACAGTGAGAGAACGAGGGGGAGGCGGGAGGGGCCGCAGGGGACGCAGCGGCGGGGAAAAAGAGGGAAGCAAAAGAGGGTGAGAGAACGAGGGGGGGAGGCGGGAGGGGACGCAGGGGACGCTGCGGCGGGGAAAAAGAGGGAAGCAAAAGACGGTGAGAGAACAAGGGGGGAGGCGGGAGGGGCCACAGGGGACGCAGCGGCGGGGAAAAAGAGGGAAGCAAAAGACAGTGAGAGAATGAGGGGGGAGGGTGGAGGGGCCACAGGGGACGCAGCGGCAGGGAAAAAGAGGGAAGAAAAAGACGGTGAGAGAACGAGGGGGGAGGCGGGAGGGCCCGCAGGGGACGCAGCGGCAGGGAAAAAGAGGGAAGTAAGAGTGACCGGCAAAGGTGGTGGTGTCGCGGAGGGCAAAAGCGGGGAGCGACCTACCTGCAAGCAGGGTCAAAAGTTCTTGGAAACAAATTCGAAACCGTTGTAAGCTGTGGCTAGCCTTCTTGTCAGAATGTCTCCAGTAATTAAATGATTACATTTGTGCAACTCTCTGAACAAACTCTTATTCTATCCATGTTGAACATTATTTCACATTTACCATCTGAAAATGACCTGTACTTCCTAGAACTTCATTCAGATCAATTACTTCCAATGGCAAATTCTCCTTAATTCTTGCTGACACTTCATCTGACCTGAACAGCCAGACTGAAAATACAGAATGTATTTTGCTACACTGATAACAATGAGTCCAAATGTAACAAAAATTGGCTCTCAAAATCACTTACTGCTGGCTTTGCGGCAGCCCCCAACAGTGAAGTAATACCCTTGCTTCTGGATTGCTAAACATCTCTCCATGTGCTCACATACTGACTGTTCAGCTAAAACTTTGGGGTCCAGTGTCCTGTCACTGGCCATATATACTATTTTTATTACAGTCAAATGAATTTCTAGTAGTATTCAAAATCAAACTAATGTGTATAAGATTTAAAGACCTCTATTGTCATCAAAGTATTTACCTGTATTTCTCCTTAAAAATCTTAGAAATTAAGAGGAAATAAAACCTAAGGAGTATAACGATGTTTTAAAACTTGAAAAAAATATTAAACCCTCCTCTGACTACAACGTCTAACTCCAATCGACCCATTCTTTTGCAGTCCTGTATTTTCGCTCATTTCATTATTTTCTACCTCTCTTCTAACTTGCTCTTCCTTTTTCCTCTCATTTCACTTATCTTCCCCAGTACATGTCTTCTTTTGTTTGCAAAATCTGGCTACTTTTGGTCCTCACATTTATTTGCTGGCTTAGTTTATTTATGTTTCCATTTGGTTTGTTTCCTTGTTAAGAGACATCTTGTCTTAACTCTGGGTCTCTCTAAGGTGCACTAGAACCTCTGCAGTATAGTTCTGCTCTACAATGCTGCAAAATTAATAATAAATAAACCATATTACAGTTCTCAGGTTGGCTTGCCCAAACCCTTTGGCATTGTCAATCTTAACAATGACTTGAGATCAGTATATACTTTACGTTGTATTTTCTGCAAGACAAAACGATGAACATGGTTGCCTCTTAGGTAGGATTGGTTGGATTTACTTAACTACCACCAGATATGAGCAGGACCATGTGTGCGCTGCACACGCAGTGCTGTTGGCTGTTTGGTGTGTATCATTCCACCTTGACTTGAGTGCCTGCATTGCAATATATCCAGTTCTTCATCCCATATATGCAGCCAATATAGAAAGTAATCCTTTTTTGGTAAGTTTGTTTTTTTCACCACATCGTTCTTTTTAATGTTTTAGCCAGGACTCCAAAGGCAAGCTAGATATATTGACTTTGCTAATGGTTGATATATTTGGCGTGTAATGGCCTCTGTGCCTTTCATGGCACACATATTCTGTACATACCATAAGGGGCTTTGATTCAGCCTCCTTCAGCCATTGTCTTCTTTGGCTCAGGAACCTTCAACCATTGGCTGTAGGCATTTCCAATCACGTCTTTGACCAGCTCAGTAGAGTAATTTAGTCTTTCCTTATTTCTAATGACTGTTTTGGTTAATGTTCCCCCTTCATTTTGGTGTAAGAGGAAATGAAAAGTGCACCCTGTCATCACACGTTTAATTATTTACATCAAATGTGTATCATATAACCAAAGCAATACTGTTTGTAATATTGCATGCAATGCGTTTGTTATCTCTCCATTGCTAGATTCATATTATTTATGTACTGTGTTGGTGGAAAATCAATGACTGTAGCAGTGTTGTATTAGATCCCACATTGAATTACATAGAGGTAAACCAACATAGTGGTGGGCAAAGCCCTAACTCTCAGAGCAGGGCACAGAAGTGTCCTGGTATTTCTAACTTGGCACCCAATACCACTGCTGTTGATTTAGTTGGGTGCCTTACTCTTTGTGAAACCTCTTCCAATACATCTGTGGGCTCCAAATTGGCAGTTGGAGTTAAGTCGGATGTGGAGAAAAAGTTTACCCTAGTGGAACTTGTTAAAAATAGTGTAAGGAATCCTGAGGTTGAGGAGCTGACCCACGTTCAGGGTCCACCCATCGATCCGGAAGGTAGCAAGGTTTGGGTAGCCAGGAGCAAGCCTCCAAACCCTCTCAAAATAGCCTCATGGAATGTTGCAGGCCTGAGGAACAAGCTCGCCTGCCCAGACTGGGGTAACTATTGAACAGTATGATATATTTTTCTTACAAGAAACTTGGATGACACATGAGTTTCAGCGCCCAGAATTCCCGGTTTTTCATAAAGCATCAATAGGGGGAAGGCAAGGAAGACCGTCGGGGTATTTCAATTTGGGTTGCCACCCATCTGGGATGTAGAGTTGACCCAATGGAAGTCTATTCCAACGACATCCTTTGCCTTTTACTTACTTCCCCCCCAGCTTAGAACTGTATTTGATTAATGTCTATTTGAGATCGGTCAGTCTGAATCGCAAGTCGGGTGTGGTGGAACAGCTAGAAGAACTTCTTACTACACTCTCAGTGAGTGTATATAGGGTAGTGTCAGGTGACTTTAATTGCCTATTTGGGCCTTTGGGTATGGAGCGAGTGATACATCAGGTATGGAAGATGAGACCTGTACTATCCCGAGGCTTCTGAGCTCCCCAATCTAAAACTGGACTCCAGGGGCCTTACAAATGAACGCGCTCACATTACACTTTGCACTTTGGGCCTGTAATGGGCGAACCAAGTCTGACCGCCAGGGGTCCCACACTTTCAGTCGTGCAGGGCAGACCTCCTTGATAGATTATATTTTAGTGGATATAAGGCTGTGGCCTCATATAGTGGATATGGAGGTAAAAACTAGTCAGCACAGTGATCACAATGACCTCTCCTTAGATCTTATGCTTCCTCTCAATAAGGCCACAGGAGCGCTGTCTGCCCCGCTGGATGATTGGCTTACATTGGTCCAAAACCAGCGGAGAATTAAATGTAGCGAATATGAGAAATCATTTGTCACTATCAAGGCAACGGTATAATTCAGTAGGAGCTGCGCTTGATGAGTTGTGGAAGGTTATTGGAACTGTAATTGACATAGGGCAAAGGGCAATAGTGGCCGCCATTCATCAGAAATTGACAGGCACTGTGGGCAATCTCTTTGTTGTGGCGTTTCGGGATAGGAGGAAAAGCAACTCGTACTGGTTTAATAGTCAGTGTTGTGCAGCTAAGCTCTCTCTCTTAAAGGCTTTAAGATCTAAAGATAGTGGTGCGATCCATTCAGCTAGGGGAGCCTATAAACACGCTGTTAATTGTGACAAAAGAGATTGGGAACAAGATAAGTGGGAGTCTCTGCTTGCTGCCCTCAAAAACAAGAATTTCAAAGCATTTTGGTGCATAGTAGCCACTATCCAACCAGATTCATGTCCCCGGATTGGGAAAAAGATATAGGCGGACATGTGGAAAGAACATTTTCGTTACTCATATGGAGAGGGGAGTGGGCTGGAAAATTTGTGGGGGAAGAGATACTGAAACAGTGAGACATGAGGAGGCCCTTCCATGTCGGGGACTGGGGAGTTCAGTTTTATAAACCTGGAGGAAGTTGAGAGGGCCATCAATTCAATTGCCCCTGGGAAGCCACCAGGACTGGATAAAATTCCAGGGGGCCTCTTTCGGGCAGCATCTGAAGTTTGGGGACAATATCTAGCCATTGTGTTCAATGCCATTCTGAAGGGGATGCCTATTCTGTAGATTATTCCCATCTTTGAAAAAGGCTAACCGCTGCAAACTAGTAATTACAGGCCTATTAGTCTGATTGATGTCTTGCAAAAAATATTTTCCAGAGTAATCCTAGAGAGGTTACATGACTGGATGGAGGACCTGGATGTTCTTCATCAGTTTCAAGCAGTCTTCCGTTAGTGTACCTTGACTATTGATCAAATTTTAAGGCTACAGCTATTGTATTGGAAATACGTTGTTCTGGGGGGAGGTAGCCTTTATTTTATTTTTTTGATGTACTCTCGCTTTAGATTTGGTCTCTCGGGACAAGCTCTGGCACATTTTGGCAAACTTAGTTGATCCCCCCCATCTGTGCCTCATTTTACAATGACTCCATAAAGGGAACTTTGAGCAGGTTCGCTGTGGCCAACTAGGAGAGCTCTCAGATTCTTTCCCTGTTTCAAAAGGGGTTCGACAGGGTTGTGTGCTGGCACCCATGTTATTATCTTTGTACGTTAAAGAGTGAGTTTACAGCATGTCAGCCATACATAATGATGCCCCTAAGTTAGTGAACGCTAAGGTACCAGCTCTTATGTTCGTTAATGACACCCTTTCATTCTCAAAGACTCCTATGCAAATTTAATGGGTACTCAAGAGCTACAACTTTTTTTTGCAGGGAAAGGGGACTAGAAATTAACCCTGCAAAGAGTACACGCTCCAATTCCAATTTGAATGGAATTCCATTAGAGTGGGTCCCAATCTTTGAATATCTAGGTACTACTCTCAGGGAGTGTAAGGACTGTGGGTTTTCCACATGGAAAGACAAAGATTGAGGATGGGCCAGTTTGTGGGTGGGCTCACGAAGGTGCAAAGGGGGTCACTGTTCAAGCCAGTTAGCCCCGTAATTGAGATCAATAACAGGTAAGCCGTAGGCGCGGCCATGTATAGGCCGAGCTATGGGGACATAAGCCTCTGGCAGAGTTTATGAATATTGAGGATAGGTTTATGAGACAGCTGTTGAGCTTCCCAGCCAGTACCCCTCTGTTGCCCTTTCGTTTGGATTGGAGTTTGAGACTTCTAGAAGAGGAAATTAGACTTATGCCTATACTATTTTGGCGGAGAATATGGGCAACGCCAGAGCTAAGTTAATATAGATCTCCCCTTGTAGAGGTTCTAGGGATTGTTGGGGCACATAGATTACCTTGGCTGAGACACATCAAGATCACTTTGGAACTGATGGGGAAGCGCCATTTGTGGGGTAATTCGGGAGAGGACTGTCATTCCATCTCACAAGTTGAACTTGCCAAATGCTACAGGGACTATACGTTTTCTAACTTGTTAAGGGTGCATTCCCAATGCATCTTGACCTCATGATTCCTATGTTCTAAGGACTCTTATTGTTTGGAAAGATGCCTTGATGTAATTCAGCCGATTTGGAAAGGAAGCTATATATCCAGTTTAGGCATGGCACCCTCCCAATTTGTTACTTCACAAGCAAGTGGAGTCAGGAGGAACAATTGATGGTGGACAGTCTGTGCCCATCATGTGGACAGGGGGAAGAGACCGAGGCGCATGTTCTCTTTTTTTTGTCCAGTGTTTAGGAGGCATAGATCTGCTTGGATAATCCCAGCCTGTCGCAATCTTGGATTTACTCGCTGTTCTGAGGCACTCAAAGTTTTGTGGACGAATACTGACCAGTTTATTGTCTTTGCTGTCTCTCGTTATCTATTCAAGGTATGGTGCATAAGGAAGAGGTCAGTAGGCTGATATGAACCCTGATATATGTTCGTCTCTGGCTTGTACAACGTTTTGCTTTTTATCTAGTAAATTACTATGGTGCTTGTTGCATTCGGATTATATGGTATGCTTAATATTTGGTTCTTGTTTAACGACGGGGGTGGGTGCATGATGCATCCGGCTTTAGAATGAGCTGTAATATCCAGCTCTTGGAAAATTGTTTCCAGGACAGGTGTTAGTCCTGGTTTTTCAACACGTTCAGATTAATTTTCCAGGTGTAGGTGGCCAGAGCAGTCTTTCATGGCCCTTCTTAATTGTAAACCTAGTTGTCTTGTCATCTTTTAACAGCGGCTCTTTTTATGGGGAAGGTTTTAGATACCCTTGTTCATTTTGTTGTGCATGGTTTGTTACTGACTTAATGTATGAAAATGTTATTTATTGCCTTCTTTGCACTTTTATGGTCTGGAGTGCAGCAATATAATATTGCTGCTGAATTACATATTTAAGGGAAACATTCCCTTTTAAGTTTTTTTATTGGAAGTGTTACAGTTAAAAAGTGGATGTTTCTTAGTGAACATGTTCGTCTATACCTTTTCTTTGTACCTAGATTCCGTGGTGAAACGCTTTCTAAAAGGCCTGCACAATGGGAAGGGAAGAATGTGTATGATCTTGGAGAATGTTTCTTTTCCATTCTAGATTTTAGAAGCGTATCGTCCTAATTTGCTCCAGTAATATAGATGCAGCATTATAAATACATCGTTGTTCTATTATGCTGATTAAATATTTGTATCTGTGTTTTTTCTTTAGTTTTGTCTTTTATATGGAACAAAGCTGGTGTATCAAGAAAGAGCTTGGTACTTAGAACACAAATACCTAACTCCAGCAACTAGCATCAAAATTAGAAATCAGGTATGTGTTTTTTTTACAACGTGAGGTCTGTTGAATGCTGCTGTATTAAATCTCACATTTGTATCCTCAGCTTCAAGTTCTCTTTATATGATCGCCTCTGCAGTTGTCAGCTTCGGAATGCTATTGAAAGTGACATCTTACAGGGGTCAGGTGTACTTCTATTTGATAGTGGGAGAGTACATTACATCCACCTCATAGGAGTCTCTAACTTACACAAAATCGTACATGCCAAATGTTCCCTACTTAGATATGTGCACATTGGTCCTGCTACAATTTTGAGGTGTTTAGCACCATCACTGAACAACACTATAAAGACGTCCATACGGAGCATATGAATCATAACGTTTTCCCTAAATATATGTGCTAAACAATGAAAATATCTGAAACGTTTTGATAAAAGTTTTAAAAAGATGGTGCCAACGATGCTTCTTTAGAAGTCTTCGTTGCGTGCCTCAAACCACTGCTACGGAAAGCAAAAAGATGGTGGGTGAAATGACTGAATTAATCTCAGCTCTGGTTATTCCAAAGGCCGCATTCCATCATGGTTTGTTCTATGTGTGGCTTCAGAGAGTTACAAACCTTATGCAAATGACCCTCCGTCTCGCTTCAAAAGGCAGGCTCGAGCCCACTCTACCAGGACATGTCCCTTCTGAAAGGGAACACAGGTCATTTTCTGCATCGTCATTTTATTTAGGTCACAATGACCTCTGCATCCTTCCTCTTATTTGCCTGTATTTTTAACCTATGAAGGATACCTGTTGTTTACAATATAATTGGAGTGGGCTTTTGGGTCAGCTACCTTCAGCCAATACTTCGAAACGTTGTCCAGCCCGTCATGAGTAGGAGCACAGGTATATTTCTGCTCACCATCATGCTGTTGGCTGTTAATTTTGCCTCCTAGGGAGTTCTAACATTACAGTGAATGAGGTGTATTGTTTCAGCAGGTGACAAGGACTGTATGGGAGTTCAGAAGCCACCTTGAAAAGAAGTCTTCCCCTTCAATAAGCAATAAGTTCTGCATTAATAACAAATGCTTATTTCAAGTTTAACCCCTTCGCTGCCAGGCCTTTTCCCCCTCCTGTGCCAGGCCTTTTTTTGGCTATTTGGGGCAGTTCGCGCTTAGGCCCTCATAACTTTTTGTCCACATAAGCTAGCCAAGCCAAATTAGCGTCCTTTTTTTCCAACATCCTAGGGATTCTAGAGGTACCCAGACTTTGTAAGAAATTAGCCAACATACAGTGAAAATTTCGTTTGTTTAAAAAAAATGGGAAAAAAGTGGCTGCAGAAGAAGGCTTGTGGTTTTTTCCCTGAAAATGGCATCAACAAAGGGTTTGCGGTGCTAAAATCACCATCTTCCCAGCTTTCAGGAACAGGCAGACTTGAATCAGAAAACCAATTTTTTCAACACAAATTTTGCATTTTACTGGGACATACCCAATTTTTACGATTTTTTGTGCTTTCAGCCTCCTTCTAGTCAGTGACAGAAATGGGCATGAAACCAATGCTGGATCCCAGACTCCTAAACATATCTGAAAAGTAGACAAAATTCTGAATTCAGCAAGGGGTAATTTGTGTAGATCCTACGAGGGTTTCCTACAGAAAATAACAACTGAAAAAAAAGATATTTAAATTGAGGTGAAAAAACAGCAATTCTTCTCTACGTTTTACTCTGTAACTTTTTCATGCAATGTCAGAGGTTTGAAAGCAATATACTGTTACGTCTGCTGGACTCTTCTGGTTGCGGGGATATATAGGGCTTGTAGGTTCCTCAAGAACCCTAGGTACCCAGAGCAAATAAATGAGCTGCACCCTGCAGTGGGTTTTCATTCTATACTGGGTATACAGCAATTCATTTGCTGAAATATAAATAGTGAAAAATAGCTATCAAGAAAACCTTTGTATTTCCAAAATGGGCACAAGATAAGGTGTTGAGGAGCAGTGGTTATTTGCACATCTCTGAATTCCGGGGTGACCATACTAGCATGTGAATTACAGGGCATTTCTCAAATAGATGTCTTTTTTACACACTCTCTTATATTTGGAAGGAAAAAATTTAAAGAAAGACAAGGGGCAATAACACTTGTTTAGCTAAACTATGTTCCCCCAAGTCTCCTGATAAAAATGATACCTCACTTGTGTGGGTAGGCCTAGCGCCCGCGACAGGAAATGCCCCAAAATAGAACGTGGACACATCACATTTTTTGACAGAAAACAGAGGTGTTTTTTGCAAAGTGCCTACCTGTAGATTTTGGCCTCTAGCTCAGCCGGCCCCAGGGAAGGGCAGAAATGGCCTAAAATAAATTGCCCCACCCCCAACCCCCCCAGGAGCGACCCTTGCCTACGGGGTCGCTCCCCTTGCGTGAAATTCACGTTAAAAAAATAAACTCCCTGGTGTCTAGTGGTTTCTGTCCCCCTTGGGGGCAGATTGACCTCAAATTGGCCGATCTGCCCCCAAGGGGGGCAGAAATGGCCTAAATATAATTTGCCCCCTAGGGGAGCGACCCTTGCCTAAGGGGTCGCTCCCCAACTCCAAAAAAACAAAACAAAACAAACAAAACAAACAAAAAAAATGATCCCTGGTGCCTAGAGGTTTCTGCCCCCAGGGGGGGGGCAGAAAAGGCGGGAGCGACCCTTGCCCAAGGGGTCGCTCCCTTATTCCAATTTCTAAAAATAAACAAAATCCCTGATGTCTAGTGGGCGTTTCAAAAGCCGGATTGCTTTGCAATCCGGCTTTTGAAACGCTCAGAGAGACTTCAAAGGGAAGGAAATTTCTTTCCTTCCCTTTGAAGCCTCTCTGTGCCTCCCTCTCCCCCACGTGATCGAAAGAGAAATGCTTTGAGCTTCCAACGCGATGGGAGGAGGCCCTCTGTGATTGTCAGCGTGCAATGCGCACTGACGTCACAGGGGGGGTGGGAGGTCGGGGTGGAAGGGGAAGGGCTTCCCCTTCCATCCATGATGCGGGGGTGGGTGGGAAGCCTGTTGGGGGAGCGCTAGCGCTCCTCCCAGTTCCCGGGTGCAGGACGAGGTGATCTCGTCCAAGGCACTCGGGAACCGGTGCCTTGGACGAGATCACGTCGTCCAAGGCACCGTAGCGGTTAAAAAGGATTTTTTTTTTCAAATAACACCTTACAAATATAATATAGCATCTACATACTTTTGATCATCTCTCTGTGACCTTTAACTCTATACCCGTTGATGCCACTCCATGTGCCCTTGCCCCTCTCTGCACCCCATCCTGCCCGCTGCTGTCTTCAGGACCCATCACTCCCCGCCCCATCCCATTCTCATTGTTGCCCCCCCTTTTCCTCCTCTTGTCTTGCGCCCATTCCTCTCTTCTACCTCCAGCTTCTGTCAAGCTGGCTGAAGAAATATCCAACTCCAGGCGAAAGTAAGTCCCATCTTCACGATGATCGATTTCTGCCCCAGTAGCTAGTTCTGCCAACAGGGTCGCCACTGTTAATGGTGTAGCAGGTGCAATGATACTGTGAGCCTTGGTTTTTTTTTTTTTACTTGAATCTTTTTACTTAGTTTTTCAAATTTCAAACATTTACAATCAATACATACTAACCGCAGAAGAGAAGGATCAGTGACCCAGCCCTGAATACATTCAATGCAACCCGAGCATATACTACTGCAAAGTTTCATACACCAGTTAATGACAGGATTGATAAACAAAGCACCTTATCGGCTCCAAGAGTGTACATGTGTCTCCCCACTCTAGGGTATGCTTAGGTGTAGGCCGGTAATCAGGCCAAAGCAATCTCTTAGTGAGCAGTTTTCTTTATCTTGTACAACACAGAAGGAAAGATTCAGCATTGTCATGGTATACATTAATACAAATAACAACTAAACCAACAACTGCAGATGGAGTCCGCTTCCTCAGTTCCCATTTGCCCATCCCCACCTCCATGTCCCACCCAGCCATACTGTGAGCCTTGATTCTTGCTGCATTTTACTACAGGGCCATTTTCCTTTCTTGCACTAGGGCCCATGGCAAACTTAGCACGCCACTGTCCTCCAAAGCTTCTGCTTCAGGGAAAACACCATTGTTACCCCACCCTTTTACAGTAAGTGCCCTGGCAAACCTGCCCCTGGATCAGCATCTCCAGTTTTGGGTATGCAGTGTAAGAGTGTGCTCATGTGGAGGCTACATATGTGCAGTCATCTGCTTAAAAACACTAAGGGGGTAATTCCTACCCTGGCGGTAAAACCCGCCAGGGCCGTGAACGACGGAAAGCACCGCCAACAGGCTGGCAGTGCTTTCCTGCCCATTCTGACCGCGGCGGTAAAGCCGCGGTCAGAAAAGGGGATCCGGCGGTTTCCCGCCGGATTTCCCCTGGCTGGGCTGAACCTCCATGGCGGTGCTGTAAGCAGCGCCGCCATGGGGATTCCGACCCCCTTCCCGCCAGCCTGTTTCTGGCGGTTTATACCGCCAGGAACAGGATGGCGGGAACGGGTGTCGTGGGGCCCCTGGGGGCCCCTGCACTGCCCATGCCACTGGCATGGGCAGTGCAGGGGCCCCCTAACAGGGCCCCAGCATGATTTTCACTGTCTGCATAGCAGACAGTGAAAATCGCGACGGGTGCAACTGCACCCGTCGCACCCCTGCAACACCGCCGGCTCCATTCGGAGCTGGCTTCTGTGTTGCAGGGCCTTTCCCGCTGGGCCGGCGGGTGCTCCCTTGGCGGGCACCCGCCGGCCCAGTGTGAAAGTCTGAATGGCCCCCGCAGTCCTTTGACCGCAGAGCGGCCAAGTGGCGGTGTAAGTTTGGCGTGCGGCAACCGCCGCCTGCCAAACTTGGAATGACCACCTAAAAGCCATTATGCAGCTGTGGAAACATTATGGGATGCAGTGTTGGAGGTCACCCTTGGGACATTTTTCTGAGCTTCACCCTGGGTCCTTACAGCCTCAAAACTCCCTTCTCAGAGAAATCTGCAGGAGAACGTGGCGTGTACCTCTGCCTGCCAAGTGTCCTTCTGTCATGCCATTAGAACACCAAAGGCCTTAGGCGCTCCAGCAACCGCTTGAAGATGTGGGTTTGAAATGTTGTACCTTTCAAAAAGTACTGTGTATTTTAATATGGATTCATTCAGTGTGTTATATGCTTTTTAAATGAGTACCACACACCGTAATACAGTATACTGCCTATATTTAAAAGTTTAACTATTGGTATATTGTTAGGTTTTTACATCTTCTGTTGGGTAAAATGTATCAAATGTACATCCAGGTTTTCCTCTAAACAAAACGTGTTTTGTTTGCGAGGGTCTTTTGCACCAAAGGAGGTAAGTGAGCAGTATATAATGACACTGTAGTAGTATACATTTTATAATACTAATCCAAAGATTACTGTTAAAATGTGATAATAATTACCTCCTCCAAAACAGATCATCTGAAAAGACATACAAAAGCTGAAATTTAAAATGTGACATTTTGCTTTCTAGGCTTTGGTTCAGGTACCGATAAATATGGTCTAAGGATTTCATAAGTTTAACAATCAAATCATTAAAGTGCGTGCTAAAACAAGACTTTACTGTCTCTTAAGTTGTCCATATCTTAGCTTCTCTGGATGCTGGCCCTTGATACTTCTTCCAAAGATCTTGCAACTTGTACGGTTCGGTTCACATAAAAATAGCCATAAGCTAGAAATTTTAAAAAAATTACTAATAAAAGCATTGGATTGTTAGCTGAAGCTAAAGGTTACTGCCTCACGAATTGTCCATATTTTAGCATTTCTGAATACTGGCCTTAGGTATTTATTCTGGAGGTCTAATAACTAAGGACAGAGGCAGATAATATGATCAATCGTTTCGTATGTATAGCCACATGGTCTACATCTCTTAATGCCCATTAAGTGCATATTTTATGACTCTTCAAATTGTTGCAGAGGAATATACAGCAGTCCAAAACGTAAGTACTTCCTTTTTGTTACAGCTTCAAGGTTGGAATAGATGTATGGTTACTGTGGAATAAAACAAGAGTCGAAGAGCAATTCAGTAGGCTTAAACAACAAAATTGAGGGCAGATCTTCTTCACAGCTATTACTCTGTAAGGTTCTTCTAACCAGAATTGCGCTCTCAGTTTTAGAAATCGCCGCTAATTCATCCAGTTGTGGTAATTTTTGCAGTATGATCATTTTGTTTCACATTGACAAATCCAGACTCATTCTCCTGAAGGTCCAGATCTCAGTTCTTCCAGTATTAAACTCTTTAATATGTTCGATTTTGGGTTGTAACACTTAGAAATATAAATGATGTTAGATTACAAGAGTAATGACATGAAATTGAGTTCCAAGCGCAATTTGTATTGGGAAATTGAGCCTTGTAGTTCATATATTTTGCATGTAAGTTGTATTCAGTTCTGATATCTTGTCGATAAAAATTGATGATGCATACAGAATGGAGGGGATATCTTTGATGTTTAATACATTTAATGATTGGCCTATCTTTCTTCCTCCGTAAGTCTTAGAGAACCTTTTAACAGTTTCAATGACCATAACAGCTTTAGCTTTCTTTAAGACGGTATGATAGGTCCAAGTCAGAAATGTATAAATGTTTACTCCCACATACTTGTAGTTGTTTACCTTCTCAATTACTTGGTTCCAAATCATCTGTCTTTTGTCTGCAGCGCTTTCCAAAACACAATACTTTAGTTTTTGAACAGATAATTGAAAGGCCATTCTGTAGATCATAGCTATGTAATCTCGTTAATTTATGTTGTAGGCCTTTGGGGGGTCATTGAAAATATTATCCAGAAATCTGCATAAACTAGATGAGTGATAGGTAGCGTCCCCAATTTTAGCGGTAGGTTCGCAGTTTAAATTAAAATGACTTCCAGAGTCTCATGCTGCTCAAGTGATCCGAGAGTGGCTGGTTGCCAACATGCCTTCACATGTCATGGTTACTTCATATTCCATTTCTAGACTTTAGTTGGAAACGTCTTGTGAGTTGGTAGAGTGCATCTAGTGAGTAGGTAGGGTATCGATTCACTCTCTTTTTGTAACTTATTCACTAACTACACTGCTGGGTTTTGTCAGGAGTCTGGCTGTATACAAGCACCAGCAGCAGAGCAGCCTATGTGCCATTAATGGCAGTTTTTCGAGCCAAGTCATTGTGGAAGACTCACTTTAGGTTCTCCTAATTGCATCACAGTAATAACAGCATATGCAATAGAAAGGTAAATGCGATCACCTTGCCAGGCCACAAGATTGGTAAAAAAAATCCTGAAAGTAAGAGCAGTTGGGATATAGAATGACTGCTGAAAACTGCACCTTAAATCAAATTAGTCTGGTTTATGCATGCTGATCAAACCAATGCAACCATTGACAAATTCTACTTGCATTCATTAGCATTTTAAAGCCAAATGTGATGATTTTGCCACTGCTTATTCATAATGGTTTGGGCCACTGAAAGTGCTGGGATTCACTACGTCTTTGCTGCTGCTGAGATTTTATTTTTTCTGAATATTTTATTTTGAGTTTCTTTTGCTGTTTTGAAGTATGTTCCACTGGCCCCCATGCCCAACGCTGGTTATAAGACTTCAAATATTGATCACTTGTGCAGGATTACTGCTTCTAGCCCCACCCTAAAAATAAGTTGAGTTTCTAAAGATAGACCGTATCTGCTTATGCTCAGTTTACTGTTTTTCAACAAATCAAAACCAAGGAACGTAATTGGCCAGTTTTGAAAGTTATCTATAATTTTCAAATAAATGTGAGTGACCACCCACTGACCTCCTTCATGTCAATTCGGTACTAATGTCATGTTGAGTGATGAGAAGATGCTCTTAGTTAGGCACAATTCTTGCATTCAGAATAGAGTATATTGTTTTAAGCGTTGGATTTCTGATGTTGCTGGTACTTACAATTTCAGGTTCAGCAAAGTTTCCGCTGGTGACCTAATTCGTGAGCAATCTACTGTTGAGTGCGGATTGCATGCATCTTGTATGTGTAGATGATGTAAATGTCTGCAGATCTGATTGGCAGATGGATGTGTTCAGTTGTCAAGCTGATATACAGGTCTTTTCGAATTGGCTGTGCCCATATTTTGTTTTATTTTTGTAATGACTTTTATCTGATAGAGACTTCTAGTTGCAGATTCCTTACCATAGAATTTTCCCCCAGGTGTCAGACTGGATCCGGATATTTTTTCTTCGAGCAATACCCTTGCACGTCAGTAGATGGCGTTGGCCGACTCCGCAGGCATTGTTGGCATCGTCGTCGCTGTGATGAGATTGGGAGTAGTACATAGACGCCTCCTCAGCACAGTGACATCAGTTCTTTTCTTTCTGCCTCATGCGCTGATCCAGAGAGAGCTACCCTGGTCTCTTTTTGACCAATTTCGATCCTTTTGTTGAGTTTTTCGTGCGTCGAGGATCTACCCAAAGACCAGTTTCAAACCGTGAGAGGATTGTCACTGCATGATGTCAGTGACGGATCTGCATCAGGCCTGTTTGTGGTGCCTGGAGCGCGATCAAGACCCAAAGTCATGCTCCGAGTGCCGGGCCAGGCATCCGAAGGCCTTGAGGGGATCGGTCCCTCAAGCTTATGGCGGCCTGGCGCCCAACTCCACCTAGGTGATGGTCTCGCTCGAGGGGAAGGTCTTGAGGCTGCTCGCAGAGCCACCACTATTCTTCTTCCTACAAAGTCTTCGGGTCAAGGTATGAAGAAGAAGTCGAAGAAATTCCAGTCACCCTTCGACTTCACCCTGTCGCTCGACTGATGCAATGCTTAAGGAGTGTTGATGCTCGGGGCCTCCTTTGGAGCCTGTTTCTGGGTCTGCTCCGCGCTTACCCGAGTTTCCGGGAGCCGGAGCTACCCCTTCCCAATTGAAAGAGTTTTATGAGGCCATGCACTTCATTTATGGGCAGGCCGACCCCGAAACAGCACCTTCAGGCCCAAGGGATTCAGTCAGAGGGCCTTTAGGTTCCGTGCAGGCGGCTTTGGCTCTGGCCACCGAGGTCCCCTCCGGATCCGCTGTCGGATCCGCACCGATGTCGGTCGTACCATTGAGACCTTCCCCGGCACCGGTTTGATTGTCGACGCTCCCTACGTCAGTGGTGCCCACCATCGACGTCCACCCAATCTTCTTCCACAACGACTCGGAGCCGGAATGGCGTTGGCTGCCGCCTCTGTCTTTGATGGGGCTTTTCACCCCATGTCAGACTCTGACCCTTTTTCTTATGGGTACAAATTTGGGGAAGGATTGGAGGCGTCCCTGGACCCTTATGAATACCAGGATGACCCTAATTTGGACTGGACACAGGCGTTGGACGAAGCCAGTGCCATGGACACTTCTCCAGATGCTGGCTTGCTGTCTCCTCCTACAGTGGCCACGGCAGAGAGCGCGACTTATTCAATGGTGGTCAGTAGGGCAGCAGAGGTCCTTGGCCTTGAGCTGCCTACTGTTCAGGTCAGTTCACATCTCCTGATGGAGGTGCTTTAGCCAGGGGCTTCCACATCTGAGCCCCTTCTACCATTCAATGAAGCTCTCACTGATGTCCTCTTGGGTACTTGGTCCAGACCCAACACAAGGGCTCCTGTGAACAGGACTATCGCACGCCGCCATTGGCCCGCCCCGAATGACCTTAAATTCATGTCCCAACACCCCACGCCTGAAAGCCTTGTCATACAGGCATCCTCTTCCTTGGACGCATTCCCTTCCACACCCTCGGATAGGGAATCAAAAAGGCTGGAACAATTTGGAAAGAAGATGTTTTCTTCCTCCAGTCTTGCGCTGCGGTATGTGAACACTGCATTCTTTTTGGGCCGCTATACCCACTCTCTGTGGGATACGGTCACGCAGGTTCTGCCGCAGATACCAGAGGAGGCCTGTCAGAGTCACCAGATCCTCGGGATCTGTGCACGTTCCCAACACGTCCACCACTGAACAGCTCCAAGACTCTGGTAGATAAATCACAGAGACTGAGAGAGTTCAAGAAGTGAAGAGGGGATTAGGAAGGGAACAGCTGGGAAGGAGCCCTGTAGTAAGAAAAAGGTTAGAACACACAATATGAAAATTATATCTCCTGAAATCAATACTAGACTATGATTCTAAGCCTAGTCACTCTGAAAACATGAACAATCTAAGAGTTAAGTTTAAAATGACTAAGTTTCAAGATGGCCGGATACCTGTAGGGGAATCAAGAAGAATTAAATGAAAACTTTCTTTTTCTAGTACTTTCCTTTACATGAGAATCAGAAAAACATTCTGACTAAATTTTAAACCAGTCATATAAATCCTGTTTTGAGAATGTATACTAGGACCATACAATATTGCATCTAGAAACTCTGGCCTTCTGTGTACTCTTAAAATGTTTTAACACAAATTGCGCATATTGCAGATATATATATATATATATATATATATATATATATATATATATAGTAAACACCATAAAAGGATTGTGCACCATGAATAACTCAATATGGATTCAGGAAACAAATCACATAACTTGTCAACTCGAATATTACATAATAAATATCTTAGAATAGTGGCATACAATAAACAACATGAAATAACGTCGAGGAGAGAATCGTGCACCTTGCCGATTCGAGTGTCACCATGTAAAATACCAAGAAATGGTAGCACGCAATGAATATCAAAGTCAAATCATCATTAATCGAATCGCGCGTCTTGCCAATTCGTAAAACACAATGTAAATGTCAAGAAATAACAGCTCACAATAAATAACAGGATCAAAGTACAATGAAACGATTTGCGCTTCTTTTGCCGATTCTTAAGACACCATGTAAATGTCAAGAAATGGTAGCGCGCAATGAACAACAAAGTTAAATCCTCATGAAACGAGTTGCGCGTGTTGCCAATTCGTAAAACATCATGTAAATGTCAAGAAATAGTAGCGCGCAATGGACAACAATATTTAAACACCATAAAACGAATTGCGCGTCTTGCCGATTCTTAAGCCACCATGCCACCATGCCAATGTCAAGAAATGGTAGCACGCAATGAATAACAAAGTCAAACCTTTATGAAACAAATCGCGCATCTTGCCTATTTGTAAACTACCATATAAATGTCAAGAAATGGTAGCGCGCAGGTAATCTGTTACTCATTTAAGAATTAAACCAAGAATATGAAAATTCTCAATAACGGTGTCGGGACAGTCCAACCACCGTCTTACCGCCTGGAACAATGATCACCAATGAAGGATGAAGAGCAGAAGACTGGAATATCCATATAGGCCGCTGGGACAGGAGTTCAGGAAGAAGCTGCTGCTCTGCACCAGGAACTCTGAATAGTGAGCACTGGGAGTTGGGCTGGCTCTCTTTTATAGAGTCTCGGCCCAGCCCAGAACCACGCCCAGGCATGTTGCAGGTAAAGTCTCTGGAAGGCCCTGGAAAGGGGCCACACCCTAACACACTCTGAAAACCTGCAGCAATACATTGCAAAGGAACAGTATTTGTAAGCATATTAAAAATAAGTTTTCAGGATTGAACTCTGCAATGCAAAAGGTTAAACCACAACATATCAGCACAATGCATAAATTACGTTGTTTTGAGAGTGCTGGGTTTTTGCATTTTTGTCGCCAATAGAGCGCGTACTGCTCTGATGTTGACAGTACTCCCCTCTACCAGACGCGCTCTAGGGCCTGGTTTGCTTGGATTAAGACGATGAAAGCGTCTCACAAGTACTGGAGCATGAACATCAGATGCGGAAACCCATGAGTTACTTTCAGGGCATAACCTTTCCATGAGATTAAGTACCATAGATTACGCCCTCTCAGTTTAGAATCCAACACTTTCTTGACTTCGTATTCTTCTTCCCCTTGCCTTTTTCAAGAGGGAAGTGTGGAACACTGGATGAATCCGTAAGGATCTGGGCAATTGTAGTTTATAGGTCACCGGATTGATTTGCTGAAGGACAGTATAAGGACCTATGAATTTAGGGTTAAACATGTGCTTCTTCTTGAAGTCTATATGTTTTGTGGAAAGCCACACTTTGTCACCTGGTTGATATTGCGGTCCCTCACAATGTTTCTTGTCATAATGCCTTTTATATTTTTGTTTGGCTTTTTCTAAATGCTGTTGAATCAGTTTCTGGGTTTGATGTAAATACTGAATGGTTTCTGTCACAGCTGGAGTAAGAGAATTTTCTTGAGGAATTGTGATGGGCAAGGTGTCAGGATGATAGCCAAATAAACCAAAAAAGGGTGCAACGCCAATAGAAGTGTGGAATGAGTTATTGTAAGCTAACTCAGCTAACCAGAGCATAGATGTCCAAGAATGAAGTGCCTTTTCAGCGTAGGCACGTAGGTATTGTTTCAAAGTCTGATTTAGTCTCTCTGTTTGACCATCTGTTTGAGGATGGTGACTAGTAGATAGCGTAGATGTCACTTGGAGTGTTTTACACCATGTCTTCCAGAAATTGGAGGAAAATTGTGACCCCCGATCGGAGAGGGTAACCTTTGGCAGTCCATGATAACGAACCACTCTGTTCAGTAAAATAGTTGCCAATTCACTAGAAGTGGGCAATTTTTTAGAGGCGATGAATTGTCCATATTTCGTGAGACTATCTACTACCACCAGAATTACTGAATGCTGTTGAACCACTGGCAGACCGGTAATAAAGTCTAAAGAAATGTGCTCCCAGGGACGACTTGGGTTTGGAAGTGGATGTAACAACCCTTTTGGTTTTGAATGACTTGTTTTAATGCGAGCACAAACTTCACAGTTGTTTACCATTGCTTTTACATCTTTTGTTAGGGTAGGCCACCAAAAATAGCGTTGGATCAGTTCAAGAGTTTTAGGAGTACCTGGGTGACCTGCCGTAGGTATAACATGCAACCAATGAAACACTATCTTGAGAAGTTTGGTAGTGGGTACGAACAAACGAGCGTCATGAAAGGGTAAACCTTGCTTGATTGACCTTTTGGGATCTGCTTGGGCCCATGTTTGCCATTTTTCAACAGTGAAAGAGTTGCGAATTTCTTCAAAGAAATCTTCAGTTTTTATGATACATAGAACCTTGTCAGGAGCAATGATAGCTCTGGGGGCTTGAAATGCAGGCAACGTGGTAGACTCTTGACGGGACAAGGCGTCAGCCTTGCGATTATCTTTACCAGGCCGGAAGGTTACTACAAAATCAAATTCGGCAAAAAAAAGCATCCAGCGTAATTGCCGAGGGGTCAAAAGTCTGGCGGAACCCATGAATTGAAGATTACGATGATCAGTATATACTGTGACAGTGTATTTGGCACCCAACAAATGATGTCTCCATTCTTTAAGGGCGTCATGAATCACCAGAAGCTCTTTTTCAGCAATGACATAGTTCTGTTCGGCTTTGTTCCACTTCCGAGACATATAAGCTACAGGATGAAGTTGACCAGTGTCTTTATTTCGTTGTGATAAGACGGCTCCTATTGCTACATCTGAAGCATCAGCTTCCACTATGAAAGGTCGATTCGCATCAGGATGAGTCAAGACTGGGGCAGTGGAGAAAGCTTCCTTCAAAGTCGAGAAGGCTTGATCAGCTTCTGGGGACCATACAAACTTTTCATTCTTTCTTAGTAGCTTAGTGATTGGAGCCACTGTCTGGGAGAAATGATTTATGAACCTCCGGTAAAAATTTGCAAACCCCAGGAAACATTGTACATCACGAACAGTCTTTGGGGTGGGCCAATCAGATACAGCTTTTACTTTCTTTTCTGCCATCACCATACCTTGAGGGGTAAGAATAACCCCTAAAAACTCAACTGTGGTAACATGAAACTCACACTTGGTTAGTTTGCAATATAAATGGTGCTTTCGAAGGGCTGCAAGAATTTTCTTGACATGTTGGATATGATCGTTTTCATTGTCTGAGTAGATCAAAATGTCATTGATGTAGACTATGGCAAATATGTTGAGGTACTTTCTAAGAACGTCAGTCAAGAAAAATTGAAATGCTGCTGGAGCATTACACAGACCAAAAGGCATGACGGTGTATTCAAAAAGGCCATATCTTGTCTTGAACGCTGTTTTCCATTCGTTACCCTCTCATTCTGACCAAATGATAAGCACCTCAGAGGTCAAGCTTCGTGTAGATTTTTGCTCTCTTTACTTGTTCCAATAAGACCGGAATTAGGGGTAAAGGATATTTATTCTTGATGGTGACTTTGTTCAAACCCCTATAGTCGATGCAAGATTGAAGTTCTCCATTAGCTTTTGGAAGAAAAAACAAAGGCGAAGCTGCAGGAGACTTAGAGGGGCGAATGAAGCCATTCTCCAAAAATGTATCTAGGTATTTTCGTAAATGTTGATTTTCATGTTCTGACAGGGCATATACACGACAGTTGGGAAGTATCGCACCTGGGGCTAGATCAATTTGACAGTCATAAGATCTATGAGGAGGTAGAGTCTCTGCTCCTTTCTCATCAAATACATCTTTGTAAGATGAATACTGTTTGGGCAGCTGAATTTCTTTCTCTGCGGCAGTAGCTATGTAAGAGTTGCAAACTTTTGGTACTTGAATCTTTTGGAGACATTGTTCGTTACACAGTGCAGATGAGAACACAAATTTTTGTTCTGCCCACTTGATCTCCGGATTGTGATGAGTTAACAATGGCAAGCCGAGGATAATCCCATATTGGGGAGCATGGATCACGTGAAGGATGATTTTCTCTTTATGTTTCTTTCTTTGATTCTTATCTTCACAAATCATCGACAAGGGGATAGTCTGAAGAGTTACCGGACCTCCAGTCACGAGTTTTCCATCGACTGCCTGGATGATTTCTGGGGTCTTCTTTTCAATACATGGGATCCCCCATGCATGAACCAATTGGACATCAACAAAGTTTCCAGTAGCCCCAGAATCGACTAGAGCTTTTTTGAAATAGATCTTTTTCTTGACCTGAACTCTTGTTTCCAGTTTAAGATGTCTAGATTGTGAAGGGTCCACGGTGACACCCAAGAGCAACCCTTCTCTGCATCTTGGGTGTTTTCGTTTTCCAACTCGACTGATGAATTGGCTGCGATCTTCTGAACTGGACCTTGCTTGTTCTTTGGTTTGATTGGACAATCTTTGGCAAAATGACCTTTTTGCCCACAATAAAGACATTGTCAATTTTTTCTGCGTAGGTCCTTTTCATCTTTGGTCAAAGGTCTTCTGATGGTTCCAATTTCCATCGCTTCCGGCGTTCTTTCTTTCGGAGTTCTTGAGTCTCTGTTATCATGAACGCGCCATTAATATTTTTCAATCTTTTTGCGCGTTCCTTAACGTTCTGCTAAACGATGATCAAGTCTCAAGACAAGATTTATTAATTCTTTACAGTCTGTAGGTTGTGGGTCGATTTGCGCTAAGATATCTTTTAGTTCCTCTTTGAGTCCCTTGTAAAACAAGACTGCTTGTTTTTCTTCAGGCCAGGATGTCTCGGCAACCAGCCGGTTAAAGTTGGCTAAATACGACACTAGGTCTTGATTCCCTTGGCGTAAATTTAATAATTCACGATCTGCTGACTGTGTTACAGTTCTGCTATCAGTCAGTCAGTCAGTCAAAATAACTTTATTCGGCGATTAGCCATAAAAGTAAACATGCATACATAAAGATCATCATAAAATACAGTACTTATGACATTCATTAAAAATAAGTCTAATAAATCTAAGCTTACCACCCAAGCTTACTAAAACAGTAAGCTAATAAATACTTATAAAAACGTATATAACAATAAGACAATATAATAATAGGACAATGCCTAATTTCTCTTAATAAATAGTCACATTACCAATTCATATCGATTTCTAATAGTGATAGCGGATTTAATAAAACTAAGAATAGAAATGCAGATTTGTTTGGATGAGAGGCTTTGGATGCCAATCAATCCTTCTTTGTAGGAAGAAGTGTGCAAGTTGCGCAAAATGGGTAATAAAAAGGATTTCCTGGGAACTGAATAAAGTTTACAAAATAAAATAAAGTGGCAAGTGCTTTGTTTTGAAAAGTTATCACAAGGGCATGGGGGTAGTGTTTTTTCCCACACACATTTTATCGGGAACGCCACTCTAAAATGGATCAAATTAAATCTAAAAGATACAAGTAAAGAATATAAAGAAGGTGTCAGGAACCAAACAAAATAAGGTTCTAACAAGTCTGATGATAGAATTTGTATATATGAATTAAAAGAGCTCAATTTCTCTGCCACTTGGTATCTAAGATTCATGACATACTCTTCATGTCGAAGTTTAACAATTTCTTTCGCATTAGCTGGCAGGAGCTCTGGTTTAAAATACATAAACTCCAAATCCAAGTTTCGGAAGCCATTGTGAACAAAATTTAGCCATGGAATTTTGTTACAGTTTGATAATGAGAAACAGTCTTTTACACAATCATGTGTTAAAGTAGCCGCCGGATTTGACCATACTTTTATCCATAGCAAAAGTGGGGCAATATCTATCAGATCTGTAATGTAGCGGATTCCTAGTTCCTCATGGCATAAAATGTTCGCTATGTTCTTAGGTACCATAAGTAACCGATGAAGGAATTTATTCTCTGCAAGCTGCAAAGTACTTGGATTGGTATATCCCCAAAGGCCACCCCCATAGATCGCCACCGAAACACATTTAGAGTTGTAGAGTGTGAGGATCTGATGGACCGGTCTATGCCCTAATCTGCGGGCAAAGCGAAAGATTGCCTCAACATTTCTTGCCAGTTGTTGAAGCTTAAAATTCAAATGGGATTTCCAAGACAGAGTGGAACTTAGATACAGACCTAGATAGCAAAAGTCTTTTACCTTTGTCAGGGTATTCCCCCCCCATTCTAAAACATCTGGTACGAGTATTTTTAGGACCGCAGGTCATAACATGTGATTTTTTTTAATTGACTTTCAAATCCAGCTCTCGTGTGTGTGTTAAAAAAAGATCCAAGAGAGTCTGTAGACCATTGGCCGTGCGGGCAATTAAAACAGCATCATCGGCATATA
Organism: Pleurodeles waltl; assembly: GCF_031143425.1. Classification (NCBI taxonomy): domain Eukaryota; kingdom Metazoa; phylum Chordata; class Amphibia; order Caudata; family Salamandridae; genus Pleurodeles; species Pleurodeles waltl. The sequence goes on along the minus strand of NC_090444.1, from coordinate 745,467,406 downwards.
ATAAAATTGGCAATTGTCTAAAACTCATCCTTGGGAAATCCTTACCATTTTGGACCAAACAATTATGCAAGCCATTTATGTAGAGTAAAAACAGGAAAGGTGCCAGTGTGCAGCCCTGTCTAACACCTCGAGTGGAAACAAGGGGATGGGACCTTTCACCATGTTGTCCAAACTGAATTAGAATATGGAGGTCAGAGTATAAGCGTTTGATCAAAATTAGCAAATCTTGCTCAATCCCCATTGTATCCATTATGTCCCACAATTTTGCTCTGTTCACCATATCAAATGCACTAGACAGATCTATGAATGCTAAATGGATAGGTTCCCTTTTGGCAATTACATATTTACTGAGGATAAAATGTAAATTTAGGGCCTTGTCCACTGTGCCTAATCCAGGCCTAAACCCATATTGAATTGGCGATAAAATGTTTGACCTTACAACCCAATCCTCGAGCCGGGTCAGGATGACACTCCCCAGTATCTTTGCCGTGGAGTCTATTAAAGAAATGGGTCTATAGCAGAAGGGGTCAAGCCTATTACCCTTTTTGAAAATCGGAACGATAATTGCCATTAACCATGAGGAGGGAATAGCGCTTTGAATAGCACTGTTCAGAACGTTTGTGATTAATGGAACCCACAGATCAGGTAGAGATTTAAATAGATCCACCGGTATCCCATCAGGGCCAGGGGCTTTCCTTAGTTTCATTTTAGTTATTGCTGCACTAATCTCATGTGCCTCAAGTAAAATGGCGCTCTTAGCTGGAATTGGAGTAGCCAAACGTGGGGGGCCACATACCTCCCCTCCGTCATTGGGATTATTTGCAGATTGAAATACAGATGAAAAATGGTCTACCCAAACCCCCTCTGGTATCAAACAGTCATCTTCCCTGTTTTCCTTTCCTGAAAAATATGGGTGATTGACCACCTTCCAAAATTGAGAGGGATCCCGTAGTTCCGTCGCTGCCATAAGGTCTTCCCAAGCGCTAGTGCGTATTTCATTCTTTCTCTCTTCTAGGACTGATTTATATCGGCCCCTGGCCTGTTTAATTAAATCCCGATTACATGGAATGGTTTTGATCGCTAACTTTAGATCTCTATGGGCAGCCGTACAGGCAGAGTTGAACCTCCGTTGAGGTTTTACACCTTTGGGATGTTGGGCACACAACAATGCCTGAGAAATAGCACAGCGTGAAGATTCAAAGGCATTTATAAGGTGGAATGGAGTGGGTTGCAGGGACAAGCAAGTGTTTATGTCAGCCTTGTTTTGAGTGATAAGGTTCGTATGGAAAGTGTTAGAGTTAACTCTCTCCCACCTTATGCGTGGGCCAGAATTTCTTTTGAACACCTCTTTCCCTTTATATGCAATCCTAGGTAAAGTTACTCTAGTTTTAAAGGATAGTTTTATGCGCAAAGGGTTATGGTCACTAGCACAGTGAGAATACATTTTAAAATCCGCTATTGAACGTGAAAGTGAGGAGTTAATCAGAATAAAATCAATAATGCTACCGTTAATACTTCCAGTATAGGTGGGTGTTTCTCTTATCTGACTGTTTGCCATATCCCTTGCAAAGGCAAGATCAAATTTATAAATGAGAGTGTTCAAGGCATTTCCTAAATTAGAGTGAATAAAATGAGTGAGTGACTCTCTGCCTTCTATAGCGGTGCCACATAAATGAGGTAATTCATACTTGCATAACTGAACATTAAAATCTCCAACCCAGATCGTGTCAAATTCCCTATCCTGAAGTTTCCCGCCTGAGTCTAATTGGTCTGTAAGCTCTTCGAGACTTCCTGGCAGAGCAGCACTTGGAATGTTATTATAAAATTTAAGAGTAAAATATCTTTTCGTCCGGATATTGATAATAAAACTACCCAAAAAAAAGCAGAAGACCAAATCAATGAAACCTCAATTTTTGGGAGTAATAACGACACAAGTACCAGAAGGCCGCCACTTGCTCTGCCTGCTCTAGATGGAGTAGCTGGCTGAGATACGGAGTAGTAGCCGTCTAAATGGAAGGGTGCCGTAAGCCAAGTTTCTTGAAAACAAATGATGTCAAATGTGGATATAAATTCCAGCCATTCCAAATTTTCAACTTTAGAACGCAACCCAGCAATATTCCAACTAATTAAGGATAACAATGCGTTACTTTGCTGGGGCTTTTCCCAGACTCCTCGATTATGGCCGTATCTGTTGTAAGATGTGGAAAGCTAACTAACTCATCAGGCCCTATGGGTGATTGCAAAAGTGTATGCACTCCCATCAGCTCTGGTTCCTGTAAATATTCATTTGGGAGCCCCAAACCCTCCGATTGTCAATCAATTGCGTCAAGGGAAGAGTGATTTTGAGTAACCCCAGAGTCAAAAATGGGGTTCTGTACAGGTGCCTTTGTTAGAATATTTTTACCATGAGAAGCCCTCATAGGAGGAAGTGGTAAAGTGGGCGGCCTGTAGAAAAAGCTTAATGGATAGACTTTAATTCCACCTTCCCCTTTTGGAGTCGATGGTAGAGACGCCAACAAATGATTAACACAATGAGAATTTGCAAAATTAATCACTATGCAATCGCCTTCATATGCTTTTTTAGACAAGCCTAACCACTTCACCCTTCTAGCCATAATTATTCTATTATTTAAATCATCTTGATGTCTAAGTTTTTGGCTCATCCAATATGCACATTTCCTTATTAGCGCATGAGTATCTTCCTTCTGAGCGCAATCAAGAGGTGGAACATTTGCTAAAACTAAAACATAAGGCAAGCTATCCGGAGGAAGCTGTAGAACCTCCTTTGTGCTAGTGAAAGATCTAGGTTTAGAAGCAGTTTCAGGCCTCTGTAAATCAATCGTGCCACCAGCCAGAGTAGACCGGGAATCGGTTAATAAGTCATCATGGGGATTGCGGGTAGGTATGCGATGGGACGGGAGTTGGTTGCAGTTCATTAGACGGTTAGCCTGCTGAGAAGCAATGAGATCAGACACCAATTTCGGAGTAGAGGGAGGGGAGTTTGAACTAGATTTTAGAGTGGGCTGCTGAGGCAGATATTTAAAAATAGTTTCTTGTAACTGCTCAAATTTTAAATCAATGAGTAATGTTAGCTTCTCCTCTAAAGCCGAAAAAAAAGGTTTGAGGATTGAGTCTAAGTTGGTCGAATGAATATCTCTTAAAATCCTGCAGTCTGAGCCTAGGTCGCCCAATGTTGAGATTTCCTTTGGAAAAGGGTCGGCCGGGACAGTTCTACTATCAAAAACTCTCTCAAATTCACAAACAAAATTTCTCCAGTTGTACAACAAGGGACTATTTTTTCGCACAAGAGGAATTGCCCAAGTAGCTGCATCCCCAGACAGATATGATAACAAGAAAGCTATTTTGGACTGGGCATCGGGGAAAGTATTTGGTCTGCAGGTGAAGTGTAGTTCCACTTGAACCAGGAAAGATTGCGCTTTCAAAGGGTCACCTGAGAAACGTTCTGGGGGAGCTAAAGGAATTGCAGAAGGAACATTTAGGGAAATCGGATTACTTCCAGAAGCCTGAGAAGAAGTACCTGGCCAAGACACACCTGTGGGACTTTGTTCCTTCTTCTCTACCTTATCTTGCAACTGACTCACTCTCTCTGCTAAGCTAGTTGTCAATTCTTTGGATGATACCACCTCTGCTTGGAACTGGGTGATAGCCTTGACTAACTCGTCTAGCGTGGCCATGCTGAGAACATACACAAGCCAGGAGGATAATAATTAGTGGGCTCACTATTCTGTCAGAGTCACCAGATCCTCGGGGTCTGTGCACGTTCCCAACACATCCACCACTGAACAGCTCCAAGACTCTGATAGATAAATCACAGAGACTGAGAGAGTTCAAGAGGGGAAGAGGGGATTAGGAAGGGAACAGCTGGGAAGGAGACCTGTAGTAAGAAAAAGGTTAGAACACACAATATGAAAATTATATCTCCTGAAATCAGTACTAGACTATGGGCCTGATTCTAACTTTGGAGGACGGTGTTAAACCGTCCCAAAAGTGGCGGATATACCACCTACCGTATTACGAGTTCCATAGGATATAATGGACTCGTAATACGGTAGGTGGTATATCCGCCACTTTTGGGACGGTTTAACACCGTCCTCCAAAGTTAGAATCAGGCCCTATGATTCTAAGCCTAGTCACTCTGAAAACATGAACAATCTAAGAGTTAAGTTTAAAATGACTAAGTTTCAAGATGGCCGGATACCTGTAGGGGAATCAAGATGAATTAAATGAAAACTTTCTTATTCAAGTACTTTCCTTTACATGAGAATCAGAAAAACATTCTGACTAAATTTTAAACCAGTCATATAAATCCTGTTTTGAGAATGTATACTAGGACCATACAATATTGCATCCAGAAACTCTGGCCTTCTGTGTACTCTTAAAATGTTTCAACACAAATTGCGTATATTGCAGATAATGGTAGAAATGGTAGCGTGCAATGAACAACAAAGTTAAATCCTCATGAAATAAGTTGCGCGTCTTGCCAATTCGTAAAACATCATGTAAATGTCAAGAAATAGTAGCGCGCAATGGACAACAATGTTTAAACACCATAAAACGAATCGCGTGTCTTGCCGATTCTTAAGCCACCATGCCAATGTCAAGAAATGGTAGCACGCAATGAATAACAAAGTCAAACCTTTATGAAACAAATCGCGCGTCTTGCCTATTTGTAAACTACCATATAAATGTCAAGAAATGGTAGCGCACAAGTAATCTGTTACTCATTTAAGAATTAAACCAAGAATATGAAAATTCTCAATAACGGTGTCGGGACAGTCCAACCACCGTCTTACCGCCTGGAACAATGATCACCAATGAAGGATGAAGGGCAGAAGACTGGAAGATCCAAATAGGCCACCAGGACAGGAGCTCAGGAAGAAGCTGCTACTCTGCACCGGGACCTCTGAATAGTGAGCACTGGGAGTTGGGCTGGCTCTCTATTATAGAGGCTTGGCCCAGCCCAAACCACACCCAGGCATGTTGCAGGGAAAGTCTCTGGAAGGCCCTGGAAAGGGGCCACACCCTAACACACTCTGAAAACCTGCAGCAATACATTGCAAAGGAACAGTATTTGTAAGCATATTAAAAATAAGTTTTCAGGATTGAACTCTGCAATGCAAAAGGTTAAACCACAACATATGAGCACAATGCATAAATTACGTTGTTTTGAGAGTGCTGGGTATTTGCATTTTTGTCGCCAATAGAGCGCGTACTGCTCTGATGTTGACAAGGCCCATGCTATCGTCTCCCAAGCTGTCACCGATGAGAGAGATGCAGCAAAGTTCACGATCAGGTGTGGGCTGGATACAACCAACTCTCTACGTAGTTTGGTTGCGACGATGGTGGCCTTGAGGCGCCATGTCTGGTTGCGTACATCTGGTTTTTCAGGGGATGTCCAATAAACTCTTATGGACATGCCCTTTAATGGCTTCCGTCTCTTTGGAGACAAGGCAGACTCGGCTTTGGAAAGGTTCAAGGACTCCTGAGCTACGGCTCGGTCACTAGGCCTTTCCACTGCCCTTGCCCCCAACAGTTTGCCTTTCGCGGCCACGGAAGGGGCTCCCTGTCATGTCCCCATCCCAGCCACCGTGTCACCCATGCTTTTCAGCCACTGTGTAGCCAGGAATGCGGAATCCCACATGGGCGTGGGACAGGGAACCAGAGGTCTGCCCAGTCCACCCTTGCCCCTGCTGCAGTCTCCAAACCCTCCTAGTCCGTCCCCTCACTCCAATCCAGTTGGCGGCAGGATTCGCCATCCACTACCCCACTAGGAATCCATCACTACAGACAGGTGGGTTTTGCAGATTGTTCGAAGAAACTTCTCCTTCCCCTTCGAATCTGCCACACTGGCCATGCCTCCTTCAGTCAGCCATATTCCAGAGGATCATTTGGCACTTCTCTGCCAGGAAATTGTGGCTCTCTTGGCCAAGGGAGCCATAGAGAAGGTCCCTGCTCCAGACGTTGGTCGTGGTTGTTATTCCTGCACTTTTTGGTGCCCAAAAAGGACAAGCGTTTACATCCTATCATAGACCTTCGGGACCTCAATTACTTCCTTAAGAATGAGAAATTCAAAATGCTTACTCTGGCTCAGGTCCTGCCTGCCTTCGACCCAGGAGACTTGATGGTAGAGTTGGACTTGCAGGATGCTTATTTCTGCATTCCCATCCTGCCTGCCCACAGACGTTACCTAAGATTCGTTGTAGGTCACGAGCACTTTCAATTTACTGTCCTCCCCTTTGGCGTTACCATCACCCCTCGGGCATTCACGAAAGTGAAGGCGGTGGTTGCAGCTCATCTGCGCAGTTTGGGGGTTTCAGTCTTCCCTTACCTTGACGACTGGCTGTTGAAGGTGGACTCACCCCAGAAAATAGTCTCCCACCTTCAGACTACAGGAAACCTCCTGCACACTGGGGTTCACTATAAACGTGCTGAAGTCACGTCTGAATCCCTCTCAGACACTCCCATTCATCAGAGCTGTTCTGGACAACAGTTTTGGGCTTATCCTCCCAAAAAGCGAGTCCAAGATATTCAGGTTACGATTCCAATCTTTCAGCCTCTGTCTTGGGTTTCGGTGAGACTGACTCTGAGGCTGCTAGGCCTCATGGCCGCATGCATCCTGCTAGTGACACATGCAAGGTGGCATATGCTGGCTCTTCAGTGGGACTTGAAGTTCCAGTGGGCGCAGCATCAGGGAAATCTCTCCGACTTGGTCCAGATATCGGAGGGGACCTGCAGTGGTGGCTTTCGAATCCGCATTGGGTCCACGGCAAATCCCTCTCCCTTCCCCAGCCAGATCTAGCCATAGTGACTGATGTGTCACTTCTGGGATGGGGCGGCCACATGAGAGAGGCAAAGATCTGAGGTATCTGGTCTCCAGCGGAGTCTGGGCTCTAAATAAATTTTCTGGAGCTCTGGGCGATCAGGCTTGAGTTGAAAGCATTTCTTCCCTCTCTCAAAGGGAAAGTAGTGCAAGTGTTCACGGACAACACTACCGCCATGTGGTACTGCAACAAACAGGGCGAAGTAGGGCCTGGACCTTTTGTCAGGAGGCACTAAGTCTCTAGACATGACTGGAACATCAGGACATTACACTGGTGGTTCAACATCTGACGGGCTCTCTGAACGCCAGAGCAGAAGAACTCAGCCATCGGTGCATAGCCGATCACGAATGGCATCTCCATCCAAAGGTGGCACAAGGTCTCTTTCAGCAGTGGGTAGAGCCTTGGTTACATCTGTTTGCCTCCGCAGAGAACGTGCAATGTCAGCTGTTTTGCGCATTGGAGTTTCCAAGACGGCACTCACTCTGAGACGCTTTTCGCCTTTCCGCCTATACCACTTTTGTCCGGAGTTCTCAAGAAAATCAGGAACGACCAGGCCCAAGTTATCTTGGTGGCTCTGGACTGGGCACGGAGAGTATGGTATCCCAAGCTATTGAGCATGGCCACAGATCCTCCACTCAGACTGCCCCTTGGGGAGGATCTTCTGTCACAGCAGCAGGGGACAGTTCTCCACCGAACCTGTCCAATTGTCGCCTTCATGCGTGGAGATTGAGCAGCGGCAATTGACGGCTTTTGACCTTCAACCCAAAGTCTGTGATGTTATCTTGGCAGCCAGGTGTCCCTCCACCAAAATGGTATACGTCTTTCTTTGGCATAAATTTGTGGCATGGTGTACCAACAACTCTGTTGATCCCCTCTCTGCTCCTCTTTCTGAGGTTCTTTTGTTCATCCTTACTTTAGCCCAGCAGGGCTCTGCTTTGGGCCCCCTTAAAGGGTATTTATTGGCTATTTTGGCCTTTCTTAGGTTACCTAATCAGCCCTCACTTTTTAAGTCTCCTATTGGCAATCAATTTCTTAAATGTCTCACCCATTTATTTCCTCCCACTCCATTTATCATGGACCTCAATCTTGTCCTTACTTTCTTAATGTGTACTCCATTCAAGCCAATGCACAATTGCCTTTTACGGCTCCTCACTTTCAAGACTGATTTTCTTGTTGCCATCACTTCTGCTCAAAGAGTGACTGAGCTTCAGGCTCTTTCTTCAAAGCCTCAGTACTTGTCTGTGCACCCTGACAAAGTGGTGTTGCGCACCAAGGCTTCCTTCCTAAGGATGTTAGGCCTTTTTATGTAGGCCATTCCATCACCTTGCCTACTTTTTATGCCCCCCACATCCTTCTCATGAGGAGGAGAGACTCCACCGCCTGCATCCAAAAAGAGCGTTGGCGTTCTATTTAAATTGTACTAAAGATTTCCGGTTGGACCATCAACTCTGTTGGATATGTGGGTGCAAAAACATACCATCTCTCGATGGGTACTTCTTTGTATCAAGATGTGCTATGCTTTAGCCAAGAAGCAACCCCTTGAGGGCTTGCGCGCTCATTTCACCAGAGGAACTTCTGCTTCCACTACGTTAGCACGTGGAGTTCCTGTCCTGGATATCTGCCAGGCAGCTACTTGGGCATCCCTGCACACGTTTGCTAAACATTACTGCCTGGACAGTCAGGTCCGCCGGGACGGCTACTTTGGTCATTCGGTCCTGAGGGACTTTCTAGTATGATCTTGCTTCTCAGCCCACCTCCAAGGATGGCATTGCTTGGGTATCTGTTCTAAGGTAAGGAATTTGCAACTAGAAGTCTCTAGCAGATTTACAAGTTACTTACCTTTGGTAACAATATATCTGGTAGTGACATATTCTAGTTGCAGATTCCTTACCGACCCACCCATCGTCCCCACTTGCAAACTGATTTCTAGGGACAGGGATTCCCCATTCAGGACCTTAGTTCTGGCTCACCAGTCTCAGTGTTCTTCGCGGCTCTGCGGTTTGGCTTCGAAACTCGTTAGAAGAAACTGAAGTCACTGCGCTGAGGCGACGTCTATGTACTACTCTCTATGTCATCACGGCGACTACGATGCCAATAATGCCCACATAGTTGACCGTCTCCACCTACCGACACGCAAGGGTATTGCTCGAAGAAAAAATCTCCAGATCTAGTCTGGCGCCTGGGGAAAAATTCTAAGGTAAGGTCTGCAACTAGATTATGTCTCTACCAGATATATCGTTACCAAAGGTAAATAACTTGCACTTTAAGTCATTATTTTTCATCGATGGATTTGGAAGAAGTATTTTATCACTATTGCTATTTAAACAGTGAAGCTACTTCTTATTTCTCGACTGTCTTGGAAGAGTGACACTTCTTGGTTCTCTGCTGATATGCTGCTGGTGGGGTAAATAATGACTAAATCTCTCCTTTCTCTCCATGCTTTCACTTTCATTCAGAAAAGCAGCATTCTGTGCATAGAGATTTCACTGGTTGTACTTAATGTAGTTCTGTGAACTGATATTGAGCAAAATAGTGAGTCACAAAGGCTGCGGGACGAGAAGAGTTATCCCCACCATCCATATGGCTACTTTGGCGACTTGCGCGTTTCTCCAGTCACAAAATACCTCTTAATATTAAGATCATCCATGTGTATGAGATAAAGTAGGATTCCATTGGTGACTAGTGTGTATGAAATGCGGTATGCAGTCATCATACTGTGTTATGATGTTTTATTTATAGCAGACTGAATTGGTGCTAAAGTAACAGATAACACAAATAGATCCTTGAAATGTCTTATTAACCCGTTCTGTGCCTTGGACGAGGTGACCTCGTCCAAGGCTACAGTTCCTGTGTGCCTTGGACGAGGTCACCTCGTCCAAGGCACACGGGAACTTGGGGGAGCGCTAGCGCGCCCCCCCCCTGTGCACCCCCCTCCCCCTAAGGCGGGGATGGAAGGGGAAGACCTTCCCCTTCCACCCCCGACCCCCCCACCCTCCCTGTGACGTCAGCGCGCGAGCGCGCTCTGATTTGTCACAGGGGCCTCCCCCATCGCGCTGGAAGGATTGAAAGAGAAATGCTCAGCATTTCTCTTTCAATCACTGGGGGAGGCCCGGAGGGGCTTCAAAGGGAAGGAAATGTATTTCCTTCCCTTTGAAGTCTCTCCCAGGGTTTCAAAAGTCGAATTGCTTGCAATCCGGCTTTTGAAACCCCACTAGACACCAGGGATTTTTCTTTTCTTTTTTCAGAAATATAAGGTAGCGACCCCTTGGGCAAGGGTCGCTCCCAGGGGAGGGGCATTTTTCGGGAAGGCCTTTTCTGAGATCGGCCTATTATTAGGCCGATCTGCCCCCAGGAGGGGCAGAAACCTCTAGGCACCAGGGATCTTTTTTTTTTTTTGTTATGTATTTTTTTCTTTTTAGGTGGGGAGCAACCCCTTAGGCAAGGGTCGCTCCCCTAGGGGGCAAATTATATTTAGGCCATTTCTGCCCCCCTTTGGGGGCAGATTGGCCTATTTTGATGAGGCCAATCTGCCCCCAAGCGGGGCAGAAACCACTAGACACCAGGGAGTTTTTTCTTTGCGTGAATTTCACTCAAGGGGAGCGACCCCTTAGGCAAGGGTCGCTCCCTGGGGGGGGGGGAATTATTTTAGGCCATTTCTGCCCCCCCTGGTCGGCCTATTATTAGGCCGATCTGCCCCCAGGGGGGACAGAAACCTGTTAGGTTAAGTTGATGCCTCCTTATTGGGTGGTAGCAACTATATTGATGAGGCCACTTTCCAAGTTTCAAATACTTGGGTCATATTCTGCTCTTCTGTGAAATGGAACTTTAGATTTAACAAACAATTAGAATAATGAAGTCAGATGCGGGGTTAGTATTATTTCTACTGTGGTGACATGTACTGATGACAATTTCACATGGTTTCTTGGTGGTGGGTCACCATTAGATTCCAAGGCACAAGCTCATTTTGTGAATTGTTTTGTTTTCTGTAAGTTTGCATTTTGACGGATTCCAGTAAAAAGAGTATAAAGCAGATGATGGTGATAGTATAGGACTGCAACTACTGAACTTGCCTTAAACGGATCACCATGAACAAGATACAGATTCAGTCTAAAAGATATTCACAAGACAGAATCACTAAATGGTAGTCCATAAGAACATTTGAAAAACCATGCACTCCCTTCTTGTCACTAGAACCTCAATCAGACATTTGTTTTAGGGCAGTCTGTAACTAAGACAGTATTTGCTGCTCTAAGTACTTCTGAATAAACAGTTGATTTACTTCCATGACTGGGCACGAGAATATCTACGAGGTATGGTTATCACTCTCCAGCACCAGACAGTGATGTGTTACTATCCTCTTCACATAGATAGTCGATGAACTCCCATATTTCAAAGGTGCTTTCAATTTTTTAGATTGTTTTTTCCAAAGTGAAACTACCCCAACACACCTTCTTTCAATGCCTACGTAGTCATATTGGCACTTTAAGTCTGTTCTCTACTAAGATTCAGGCATTGTGACAAATTTTTAAACAGTCTTTGAATTAAACAGCAGTAGGTCACTCAGGTGCTCATTTTGACTTCAGCGGTCTTTTGCCAAGACCGCCGTTGAAGCTGGCGCCAAAAGACCACCAGTGTTGAAGGTCTGAAGACCACAGCATTACAACTCACCAACGGATTTCCGCCCATAAACAGGCAGAAATCCGACACCGTCAGCCTGACCGTTGGCGGGTGAGAGGCTGTTCCACCCCCAGCAATGCCACGACGCAAGGACTCGCCTGCCATATTACGAGAAGTAATTTGGCACTGTGGTCCTTGCACGGCGGTGCAGCATTGGTGGTGGAACCGCCGACATCCACCCCCTCCCGGACAACCACCTCGACATGGGCTGCTGTGCGGCCCAGACAGGTAGGTGGACCCACAGGGTGTGTGTGTGTGGTACATGCATGTGTGTGGTGTGTGCGTCTATATGTGCGTGTGTCATAATGGGTGTAGGTGTGTGTGTGTCTGTATGACTGCGTGGAGGGTGTGTGTGTGTGAATGTATGCGAAGGGGGTGTGTGCATGTATGCGATGGGGTGTGTGTGTGCATGTATACGAGGGGGGTGCATGTATTAGATAGCGGGGTGTGCACGTATGAGAAAGGGTGTGTGCGTATTAATTTGGAGGGGGTGCTTGTCAGGAAGTGAGTGGGGGTGTGTGTCTGCAAGTGTGTGGACATGTGGGGGTGCGTGTGCCAGCAACTGGATTGGTGATTCTTGTTGCTGGGTGCATTACCGCCAGGGTTTTCGTGGCAGGTCGACCGCCGAGAAAAGCCTGGCCGTGTGCTGCCTCTTAATACGGCCGGCGGTCTTCGGTATGCCGCCAGCCCGGAGGTGCTCAGTGCCGGCTGTGGCAGTCCAACCACACTGGCGGGACTGGCGGCATTGTGGCACTTTGGTTTCGGCCAAACCACCAAACGCGTAATGTCGCGGTCTTTACCCTCTGGACCACGGCGGTAAGACTCACAATAAGGGCCTCAGTGTCTTATGAGAGCAACCTACTCCACTACCCCTCAGTTGTCATTAATGCCTCTGAATAATTGTTAATTTTTAAAGCAGTGCAGTACAGAATTCTGCACTTGATCTTAAAGTTCGTTATCTTTTTACGACTCAAACAGCTGTTTTCAGATCCTTTCTCCCATCCAATTAGTCCCTTTTGGTGCAGCACACTGTCAGCATCAGACTACATTTCATTTATTTCCGTCACCACCGTACATCCTGTTTCTATGGGTATGTATACTGAACTTCTCTTAGTGTCTGCTATACTACTTTCAATAGGGAATTAATACTAACCCTCATCAAAGGTCTTCTTATAGTTGTCCTAACGGCGTTTTCTGTCTCGTAGTTGTGTATTGAGATCCAAGAACTATTTAGATTAGTTAATCACCGTTGAACTGGCTGTGTTTAAATCCAGAGTCTAAAATGGTTTTGAACTATGAACTCATGACTATCTTCCCCCTCGCTTTCTTTGTTTGGTTACTAGTTCAGGGAAGTGTGTGAGCGAATTTATTTTCAGGTGTCTGATGTAGCCCACTTGTGTCTATGGCGATCTTAGTTTGTTTTCTTGTAGACAACAATGATTGTATTCAGTGGATGACATTGTTTGTGAGTAGGACCTGTAGGAGAAGATGGTTTTGCAAGATTACAACAGTAGAGCAGCTCTAGTGCCTGACCAAAGTCATATGCTCTGGCCCCACACAGACATACATGAAGCATATTCTGTTGTTGTTTAATTTCTCCCCACAGTAACTCACTCCCATGGTCACTGGTGTCCTCCTGATGTGTGTTTCCTGATGCTTCTCACACGCCTAATTCTCCAGGCAGAAAATCGCATTACAGAAATTAAAGCTATTACCTTGCTTGTGTGTTAAAGTGTCTTGATAACATCCCGTCCTCGTCGCTAGTGTGAAAAAGACTTCCTACTAGTGAAGACCTGTAAACTGGATCTAGTATATCAAGATTTACTGTAGACACCCCAGCCACTGCTAGAACAGCTGTCACTCCAATCCAAATGCCCAGTGCATCAGCGTGGTACATTCTGCAACCCGAGGGTGGCATGGCTCCAAAGGAGATCATTCTAGCTGTGGCTGCCATGAAAGATTCTACGCTGATAATTTCTGTCTTACCTCTAGCTACCTACTGGATAAAAAAGGTGTTTATAACTTTGTTTTTTTTGTAACGAAAGAATTTGATACTGGTTTGTTTTCACTCCCTTTATTTTGATGAGATGTGAATATTGATGGCAACAATTTTTTCACAGGCTTGCTTTGTGTTCTCTGAGTACCACTGAAGTTTTTACTTGTAGGAATAGTAAACTCTAAGCAATATGTCGATCTGAAGAAAGCCAAGGCTCTTTCTCACTGTTAGGAGATTGGTGTGCAGGAAGCCCAGTGTTGGCAGAGGACGAGATGAACATTCGTTTCTACAGATTCATCGGACCTCAAAGAGTATAGTAATTCTTTGTACTGGGTAACGAATTTAAAGCATTGGAGTGAGTGGTAAGTGACACGTCAGCTCTTTGATGCACTGCTCTCGCATGAAGCTTTCTTCAGTATTTTTTATTTGAATCGTCGCCTCGGCTTTAGAGATATAACTTGATTTCCTTTTTCTCAGTATACATGTATTCTTTGATGACCGATATTCTAAGAGTGCTTTCTCCTTTGGCTGAAGGGTGTTATACATGCAGTCTTGTCTGCAGTATCTGCATACCTGACCCATTTGTTCAGGACGGGGATTGGATGTGAGCATTAAAGTAGTATTTACATTGTTAATGTTGTAAGTGCAGTGTGGCCATATTAAGTATATGGTCTGGGAGTTTGTCAAAACAAACTTCACAGTTTGTCATGGTTTCGGGCGGATCATATCAGGTCTCTGGTTGGGGGCACCCCTTGAGGTCATAAAATATCCCAAATAGGTAGTGTACTGGGGCAGAAAGGCAGCTAAAGGAATACACGGAAAAGGACAGCTATGGACAGGCACAGGAAACAGGAAAGTAAAAGCAAAGCAACCCTTGTGTGAACAAATAGGAAACGGATTACTAATGGACAAACGCACTGGGGTTGTACACAGGGTAGGGCGCAGAACCTCCCACAGCAACAGGGAATGTCAATGCCTCTGTGCAGTTTGCTCTTACAGATAGTCATCCCGCCAGCCCCATAGAAAGGAGGCAGCAGAAGTGATTCTGTCTCTGGACCCTAGAGCACAAACAAGGATAGTACTTACATACACAAGACACGCTCTTTTGGGTCCAGCTGGAAAAACAGTGGCAATTCCTGGAAAAACAAAAATAGCACACTGTCACTGTTAGGCATGAAAGACAACATATAACACTAGACAAGGATGGGGGCTGGAATTGCCTCCTGGAAACCAGGAGCCAACCCCAGTACAAAGGAGGACACTTATACACTGGTGAAGACTGATAGAACACTTACGAGACACGAATACCGAGAGGAAACGGAAACTGAAGAAATAAACTAAGAGGCAGAGGCAGGAACTGGGAACAGGCTCAGGCTGAAGCAAATGCAGGACTAAGACTGGAAAACAGGGCGCAAACTTCTGGCTCAAACAAACAGAGACAGGAATGGGAAACAGAGAGCAGGCTCTGGCTGGAACAAGCACGGACAGGGCTGGAATACAGTGAGTAGGAATAAGCAGAAAACAGGACTTGGAAACAGAGAGCAGGTTCAGGCTGAAACAAGGCAGGAGCAGGACAGATAAACAGGGAGCAGGCTCTGGAAGAAACAAACAGGTACAAGGCTAAGAGATAGGGATCAGACTCTGGTTGGAGCAATCAGGAACAGGGCAGAGAAACAGGAAACAGATAGATTAAAGCTGGAACAGAACAGGAACAAGACTGGAACACCATCCGATAAAGGGTCTGTAACACAAAGGAATCAAACTCCAATGAATGTCGAGGATCTTGAGGAAATGGCTGCTTATAACCCCAGGTGGAATCACATGACGGGGCTGCACAAGAGGGGTCTCAGTTGTGTGTAGTTTCAGACACTCGCAAGACCTGGAGGAGAGTATCCGGTGAAAAGAAGCAACTGGACTTCTCCCATAGGAAACAATGTAAAACAGAATCCAGGCTTTCCTGACTACCAGGCTGTGCATTATGGGATTTGCAGTCCCAGGAAGCAAATGTAATACTACAAAAGCATACCATGGCGAAAAGAGAAGCAAACGGGAGTCAGCAAGGGACTCTAGGTAAGTGTTCAAGGTGATTCCCGGGCTTCCAACAATCCCCTTACAGCGCCCCCTAGAAATGGGACGACCGAGTCGAAACACAGTTCCACAATGGCTGCACTAAATACTGTTAAGTTTGGTACCAAACTTCTCAGCACAATAAACCCCCACTGATGCCAGTGTGGGATTTATTTAAAAAATGCACACAGAGGGCAACTTAGAGATGCCCATTGTATTTTACCCATTCCTCTAGTGCAGCACTGACTGGTCTGTGCAAGCCTACCACTAGCAGACAAGTTTCTGACCCCATGGGGTAATGGCCTTTGTGCATCTGAGGCCAGAAACAAAGCCTGCTCTGGGTAGAGGTGGTTCACACCTCTCCCCTGCACAAACTGTGACACCTAGCAGTGAGCCTCAAATGCTCAGGCCTCGTGTTACAGTGCCCCAGGGCACTCCAGCTAGTGGAGATGCCCGCCCCCGGACAAAGCCCCGCTTTTGGCAGCCAGTTCGGTGGAAAACTTAAGAAAAACAAGGAGGAGTGACCTTTTCAGCTGAGACCACCCCAAAGGTGTCCAGAGCTGAAGTGATCCCCCTACCTACTGAATCCTCCATCTTTGTTTGGAGGACAGGGACGAATAGGGATAGGAATGTGCCCTCCTCCCCAAAGGGAGTGGACACAAAGAGGGTGTAACCACCTTCAGGGACACTAGCCATTGGCTACTGCCCTCTGACCCCTGTAATGCCCTATAATCTTGTATTTAAGGGCTTCCCTGAACCGAACTCACCAGATTCCTGGCGACCTATAAGAAGGACTGCTAGGCTGAAACCCCCAGCAGAGAAGAAGGAAGACGACAACTGCTTTGGCTCCAGTAAACCTGCAAAAAGACCAGCGACATGTCCAGCGGGCCCAGCGACCTCTGCCAACTCCAGAGGACTGCCCTGCATTCAAAAGGACCAAGAACTCCAGAGGACAGCGGCTCTGTCTAAAGAAACCTACAACCAAGGATTCTCACCTCATTCCAGATGCGTGAATCTTGACCTCTGTGTGCGCCGACGCCCACGGCCTGTGTCGAGGTGGTCCACCCAGCAAGAGAGGGCCCCCAGGCGATTGCGAGCAAGTGCCCAGCCTGGGTTGACCTCTCCACCCCTTCACGACGACCCCTGCAGAGGGAATTCCGAGGACCCCCATGACGGAGAAGCTCCGGACGAAGATATCCGACGCCCAAGAACACACTGCACCTGGAGCCCCCAGGTCTTGGAGAAACCAACCCCCAGTGCCTCGTCGTTCAGTTGGTGGCCCTCCTCCCTGCCCGACCGGTGGTGTGCCCGAGACACCACCTTGGACCTCGCCTGCAGCCTGTGAGTGACCCCCAGGGTCTCCTCATAGACCAGCATTGGAAACCCGATGTCCTGTTTGCACCCTGCACCGGCTGCCCCTGTGCCGCTGAGGGTGTGTGTTTGGTGCCTACTTGTTGCCCGTGTGTGTTTGGTGCCTACTTGTGGCCCCTCCAGTGGTCTTCTAACCCCCGTGGTCTGCCCTCCGAGCCACGAGTGCTTACCTGCAGGCAGACCTAACGCCAAGTACCCCCTGTCTCCATAGGAGCCCATGTTATATTTGCTCAACTTTGCCCTCTGCACCCAACCAGCCCTGTGTTGCTGGTGGTGGGTGTTTGGGGTTAACTTGAACCTCAACCGGTGGACTTCCTGAAACCCAGAGACTGAAGCTGTAATTGTTGTAATTACCTGTAAAACGACCTAACATTTCTTCCCCCAGGAACTGTTTCTGAAAACTGCACTGTCCCCATTTTTAAAACAGATTATTGCCAATAATTCACAAACTGTATTACTTACCTATTTCAAACAAAGTACTGTTGACGCATGTGAAATACGAAACTTTTAAGGTACTTACCTGCAACTTGAATCTTATGGTTCTAAACATGAATCAAGAAAATATATTTTTACAATATAAAAACCATTGGTCTGGTGTTAAGTTATTTAGTGTGTGATTCTTCTATTTTCTGTGTGTACAACAAATGCTTTGCACTACCCTCTGATAAGCCCAACTGCTTGACCACACTACCACAAAAGAAAGCATTAGTATTATCTACTTTGGCCTCTGTTAAGCCTCTGGTGACCCCCTGGACTCTGTGCACACTATATCTCACTTAGATATAGTATATACATAGCCAGCTTCCTACACTTATGAATTACAACATTCCATCTCATATCTTGCATGAATAAAAAAAACCATTACGTTCATTCATTTGATGTGATCTTGTACTGTAGTTGCTTCTATATAGTGCTTCACGCTGCTGACAATTCACCAATGCTCGTTTGCAGATGGTTAGTATGGTCATACTTGCTAGCGCTTGAGATGAAGACTGTCTTGATGTCATGTGACCTGCATAGGCAGTGTTATGATGTCATGTGTCAGAGTTGATCTTTTAAAATGTGATTTGTTGCTGCACCTTAATGTGAATTCAAATGCAAAGGACTGACGGTTAAGATAGCATTATATAGTAGTGTACAGATGGATGCCACATGTATGCACGCGGTGTGGCCTAGGTGAGAAGTGTTCTGATGTTGTGCATTTTGGGAGAGAATGCTCAAACCTTGGCGCTGCAAGCGTGTAGCTGCACGTATATACACGGGGTATTGGAGAAAATTATGAGAAGAAGTGTGGTCGTGCATGGAGTTGCCTGTCATCATGGATGCCTGGCATCAATATCATCTAGTTTAAACCACATTGAATATAGGAAAGTGTTGAGAGTTGAAAGGTGCAACAGTTGGGAGGTGTGCAGCCTTCCAGCAACTACAGTAATCCACCCCGTAGCAGCAGTGGATCACCCAAAGGACTAGACATTATGCAACCATCTATGGTATATTTGTTCAAGGGAGCCCAACCTCAAGTGGCAGCTAGCAAACCATAGGAAAATACATTTTAAAACTATCAACTGTGTGTGCTTTGGTGGGTACACCATAGGGCGACAAAGGAAGCATGACTAGCAATAGGTGGCTGAGTAGTAATTCTCAAATGCTGGCACATCATCCACTATTTTCAAAGTCTCTGCAGAGTTCCCTCCACTAAGCTTTCCTTGCCCATATAAATGAGATGACTATTCCATTCAGCTTTGTAAAAATAATTTTCTCTAGAGAAAGGTAGGAATGTTAGGGAAAAATAAGCACTGGGGTAATATACCTACTTTAATAAGGCTCATCTTTTGGTATTTTAATTGAATTTAATCCTTGCAAGAAGAAGAAGGTAGCCACAGTTTAGTTTGTATCTCTCTTCTACTTCTCTGACTCCTGAATGCCCAGATGTCCATAATGAACTTGACGTTTCATACCCTGGTGCTCCATTGAGAGTGGCGTTTGACTTGCACCCTTTAAAATTACTCCCACCTCGGCCATGTTTACCTTATAGCCTGAAATTCTAGAGATTCATTTCTATACTAAAAATATTTTATCGATATTCTCTTTCTATATTGTAGATGTTTAGGTATCTTTGGGCTCCTTCGGCATCTCTAGCATGCGTAATGCATGTGATGAGTGGTGTACAAATCGCAAAGAGCAGAGTGTCACTGCAGGAGGTGTGTGTTGCGTGAGGTCTAGAAAGTGGAATGCGAGAGGGAAAACATTGTTTCACTACTCTTGGAGCTGTGCGAACATAGAATTTCTCGTTTTTAGAATTAGAGTACAGAACAGTAGTTCTGGCAATCAGGTCGCTAAGTGATACTTCCTTTAAGAGTCTGTGACTTTTTTCCCTGTATGGATGTCGCTTTTCTTTTAGTGCTGTACAAAATGCAATCCGTTTTCTCTGAGCACTTGCAGGACTCTCAGATTGCGGCATGCACTGGTGTGGCGTATGTGCACTTCCTAGGCTATAGTGATGGGCCAGGTATTCCAAGGTAGGACTTTCCTTCCCTCTGTAGAGCACAGGGTTGTAGCAAGCCGTTGTTGCCTTGCACTGCCTCTGAGCACACCTAGTCCTCGAGTTCCACGAATGGCGCCATGTACATTTGTGACCGTTTTAAGGAGGGCAGCTTGTGTGAGCACTTACTGCTTAGTGGCAACCTGTGCGTCTGCTTGAGGAGGGCGACATATGTTTGTTTGTTCTGTTCTTTCTGTGTGTCCCACCCGCTGTATGGCCAGTGCTAGTGCCCAGTTGTGCCCCTCTCTTCTAGGAATCAGTGTGTTGCTTTGTGGAGCACAGGGCAGACCGAGTTTGCATGGGTTCAGAAGTGCCATGCTCACAATTAGCTCCTGGAAATCCCGGTAGGTGTCTGTATTCCGTGATGCTGAATTCCTTTCTGTACCCTGGTGAGAGTTGTAGAGAGCCATCCGGCCTCTCCTATAATTTGTATCCTGTTCCGCGCGTCCGGGCGGAGCTCGGAACAGAGGCTATGAATAAAGAAGGGGCTACGCTGATGCAGTCTTCCCTCAGTATACCATTCCAAGTGTCTGTGCGTTATTTTGCTACAGCCGGCAGGGCCATATCTACACCAGCGACGAGTGGGCCCATGAACCCCGCGCAGGAGTGGGGAAAAGACCAGTTCGGAGCCTACCCGAACGCGCCCGTGACGACCGGTGATTCCGCCCACCCCGGCCTAGCCGTGTAACGAAGGAACGAGTGCCTCGTGGTGTCTTGTGGCCTACCTGAACGGAGTGGGCCTGCCGCTTCACTGGTGAGGGCCGCTGCGCACCTGCCGGGTCACTGCCCCATCTGTACCCGTCACGCTGATTGGCGCTGTGTGGGTCGCCAACGCGGACCCAAGGAGAAGGAGGCGGCCCTACCTCAGACGGTGAGTCTGTTCCAGCGCTCCCGTCCGAGGCCTGCAGATACCACGTGGCCGTGCGCTAGGGAACTGACGCGCACGCCCGGTTGCCAGGAAACGGCAACGCGAGCACACGGCCACGCTCCCCTGAGCGAGGGGCGCGCTGGCTGGTCTCTGAGCACCAGAACTCCGTGCATTTCAATTCCCAGGAGCGGAAGAGTTCCGTGGAAAAAAAAAAAAAAAGAGAGACGAGTGGGGAATTTTTTTTTTTTTTAAATCATAACAAAACATTCCCAAAACAGGCCCCCAACAACAAAGAGAGAAGAAAAAAAAGGGGGAAGCAGCAGAGCAGTGAAAAGGAGAACTAGAGCCCCCACAGAAAAAAAAACACAACAAGCTATAAATGCAGCAGCAGTGAAAAGGGGAACAAGAGCCCCTGCAGAGAGAAAATAAAAAAAAGAACAACGTTATAAATGCAGCAGCAGAAAAAGGGGAACTAAAGAGACATAACCACAACAAGGAGACTAGAAAAAAAAAAACATAGATATAAGAAAAAAAACAGTTTAGTAGGAAAAGAAGATGAGTGCGCCACAGCAAGATAACCCTCAGCTACCTGCGCAGGTGAACACCAGTGCTCATTACTCAATCACCGCGCTGCCCCATTCAGCCAACTGATTGATCCGGCCACTGCAGTGCCAAGATGGTGCCTGTGGTTAAATCATCTGGAAAACTACTTCTGCGCCACAAGAGAAACAGATGGAGCGGTGCGCAGATCCCTCATGCTCCTGATGGGCGGAGATGAGCTGCAAGAGTTATTTGATTCACTCCCAGACACAGGTGATAAGTCAGATTTTGACGCTGCAGTCGTAGCATTGAACAGACATTTTGACCCACAGCTAAACTCAGACTCCGAACGCTTCAAGCTTCGCCAGGCTCAACAAACTGATGTCGAGTCAGTGGACATGTTTTACGCGCGGCTGAGAAAGCTAGCAAGTTCGAGCGTAGGACTTAATCAGCAAGAGGAGATTAGAGCCCCGATCATCCAAGGGTGACATTCCAACGCCCTGAGAAAACTCAACTTACGCCAGCAAGGCATCTCTCTTGACGACATACTGGTTTTGGCACGATCACACGAACTATCGGCGTTGCGGGCGGATGCCATGGCAGCGGTGAGAGGTCAATCGTTGGCAGCCGCGTCAACCACACGTCCAATTCAGGTAAAGGAAGAGCAGATAGAGGCCATTCACACTCGTCCACCGTCTGGACGCAGGCCGAACTCTTTCAGGCCCAGCGAAAGCACCTGCGGAAGCTGCGGGTATGAACACGGAACAACAGCGGCGTGCCCGGCAAAAGGGAAAACGTACAACCGATGTGGCAAGAACAGCCATTTTGCTAAAGTGTGCAGGTCAGGAAGAAACAGGCCAGGAGATCAAAAGGGAAAAGACGCCAAAGTCAGGAGTGTGAGTAAAGACAATGATGACTCTAGAGAAAGCACAACTCAAGGGGTGCCCGTCTTTGAAGAATATGAGGACGAAGACATCTTTGTGATCTCGTTCACCGGTGGGAGACAACAAAAGAGGCGACCTCCACCAATGAGCAACATACAAGTCAACGGCATATCAGCAACAGTACTCATCGATACGGGGGCGTCCGTTAACGTAATGGATGACACCCTGTTCCGACAGTTGGTCCCGACACCATCTCTTATCCCAACCACCACTAAAATATACAACTACGGAGGTCGAGAGCCGCTTCCTCTGAAAGGCACGGTGGAAGTGTCTGTGACCAGTGGAAGTGTTTCAACGCAAACAAAATTTTATGTGGCCAAAGGAGACCGAGGCCCATGTTGGGGTGTCACACTGCGGAGGAGCAGGAATTGGTATTCTTTGTGCGACAGATATGAGTCTCATGTTGAACAGCTTGTTGGAGAGTTTCCGCAGCTCTTTGAAGGGCTGGGACGGCTAAAAGGCAAACAAGTCAAACTTCACATAGACCCCAGTGTCCCGCCAGTTGCTTTAAGACACCGCCGTGTGCCGTTTCATTTGCGACCTGCAGTGGAAAAGGAGTTGCAGCTGCTCGAAAGCCAAGGAGTAATTGAAAAGGTGGAAGGGCCAACACCGTGGGTTTCACCTCTGGTAATAGCTCCAAAACCCAAGCAACCCGGTGCTATTCATCTGTGTGTCGATATGCGCATACCCAACAAAGTCATCAGGAGAGAGAGACACATAACACCCACCATGGACGACATCATAGCAGACCTGAATGGGGCACAGTGGTTTTCGAAACTGGACCTGAATGCTGGGTACCATCAGTTAGAATTGGATCCCGAGAGTAGAAACATCACCACGTTCTCAACACATGTGGGGCTCTGGCGGTATAAGAGATTGAGCTTTGGGGTATCCTCGGCTGCAGAGGTCTTCCAGAATGCTATTCAAGAGACTTTGTCCGGCTTACCGGGGGTGATAAATCTGAGTGATGACATCCTCATGCACTTTAAAACGAGATACGAACACCATCATCATTTGAGAGCCACGCTGCAGAGGCTGGCCGATGCAGGGCTGACGCTCCACAAGAAAAAATTTGCATTTTATCAAACATCGGTGGAGTTTTTTGGTCATGTGTTCTCCAAAGAAGGTTTGCAAGTAGACCCACGTAAGGCCGATGCCATTCAGCAAGCCAAGGTTCCTAAGAATCCCACGGAAGTGAGAAGTTTGCTAGGCATGGCTACCTATTGTGGGAGGTTCATTCCACAGCTCGCTACCATGGCAGAACCCCTCCGACAGCTCACTAAAGGAGTACATAGGTGTGACTGGAGCCCGGCTGCAGACAAAGCGTTCACAGACATCAAAGCAGCGCTGTTTGATAAATCAACCATGGTGTACTTTAATCCCCACCGACTGACGGAGGTCGTGGTTGATGCCAGTCCCGTGGGCCTTGGTGCCGTTCTCCTCCAGGAACAAAATCATCAGGAGTGGGTTCCAGTTCATTACGCCAGCAGGGCGTTGTCTGCAGTTGAGACCAGATATGCCCAGATTGAGCGAGAAGCTTTAGCAATTCGATGGGCGTGCAGACATTTTCATTTGTATTTATATGGACAAGAATTTTGAGTGGTAACTGATCACAAGCCTTTAGTGTCATTATTTGCTGGAAGCCCGCGTCTGGCGCACCCGCGAATAGATCGTTGGACTGTCTTGCTTCAACCCTATTGGTTCACTGTGGTCTATCGACCGGGGGTAAACAACCCAGCTGATTACTTATCTCGTCACCCGTCTCCAATAACGACCGACGAATACCAGGAACAGGATGAAGAGAGTACGGAAGTGTTCATTAACATAATTGTGCAGTCGGCATGTCCTAATGCCTTTGGGGTAGCCGATATTGTGGATGCCACCAAAACAGATGTGGTATTGAATCAGGTCAGGGAAGCTTTAGAGCACAGAAAATGGAAACATTTCCTGGAAAAGACAAAAATATCCAACCTGGTAAACAAGGAGACCATGCAGGGAATGTGGAGGGTGCGAGATGAGCTGTCCACGGATAGTCAAGGGCTGATTCTTCGGGGAAGGAGAATTGTACTACCTCGTAGTCTGTGGGCTCGAGTGGTGGAGTTGGCACATCAGGGTCATCAGGATGCTGCCAAGACCAAAGCGAGGTTGCGTGCGAAAGTGTGGTTCCATGGCATGGACAGTCAGGTTGACGAGCTGGTGGGGAAGTGTCATTCATGCATCATCACATCCGGAGAGCCACCTAGCTGCCCAATCATCACTGAGCCGGCTAGTCAAAAGCCGTGGACGAAAGGGAGCATGTACTTCAGAAGCTTCCCGGACGGGAGCTTGACAGTCGTCCTTATGGACTCGTATACGAAGTTTCCTGTTTGAGAATGTACGGCCCGTACTTCAAAAGACGTTTGCCATGCTTGGACTGCCTGACGAGATCAGGACCGACAATGGGCCCCCATTCCATGGACAAGAGTTTCGGTCTTATCTGGATGGTCTCGCCATACGTCATCATAAGGTCATGCCTTACTGGCCTCAGGGTAACGGGGATGTTGAAAGGTTTATGCGAACTCTAAACCGAGCTCTACAGATAGGTGTTGAACAAAGAGATGATGTTGAAAAATGTCTGCAGCAGTTCCTTTCATGCTTATCGCCAGACCCCGCACAGCACCACAGGGTGCGCCCCGGCAGCGTTGATGTTTAAAGTTCCACCAAGTGATTGCATCCCAGCTGGTCCTCACTGGGTGGCCCCAGAACTAGATGTCCAGGCTACCCAGCGCCGTCGAAAACTCATTAACCAGAAAGCTACTGAGAAACGGCAAAGTAGGTTTAGAGACTTTCAAGAAGGTGACATGGTGGTAGTCAAAAGTCGTCGGCCAGGAGGAAAATTCCAAACAATTTTTGAATCTGAACCATGGCAGATCATTGGTGTAAAAGGCGCCATGGTAACAGCAGCTCGAGGAAGGCAGAGGGTCACGAGGAATGTGTCACACTTCAGGAGAGCAGGAGTCTCAACCCCGTCCGGGGAAGATGGAGAGATCGATGAGTGATGCGGGAGGGACTGAAAGTGGTATGGTATCGATCCCGGGTGTGCATAACCCATCTGTAGTAGTCCCAACAGTACAGACACTCAGTAGAGGCATCTTGGGTTATTAAGGTAAGTATTTATTTGTTATTTCAAATAAAGGATGTATAAGATTTGGTAAAGGGGTATAGAGACTATTGCTTCTTTGGGGTGGTGAGCTTCGTCTTCCTAGCGTGCTTCTCTTCCTCTTTTCCTGTTAGGTGGCGGTTTGGATCTTCCTCATGATCCCGGGTAGCATACAAGGGAAAAAAAAAGGATAAATACCGATGGTGAGTGGAATGAAGGCCGTTACATACGTCCTTTTACTTAGCTACAATACTGGGGAATGAGTTCAGGAAGGGGAGTGCCAGTGAGGACTGTGGGCTGTGACTCTATGGCCTTATCTCCTAAACGTACTTATTTTTGGTGCTCGTTACGTGCCCCTTTTGGTGCCTTCTGACTCCCTCCCTGTCCTCCCCTCACCCTGCCTCCCTCCCTTCCCCAGCTTGTCTCTCTTTAAGGTGCCCCTCTGGTTGTCCACAAGGACCGTACCTTCCAGAGCCACGACCCTCCGGGGCCGTGGCTGGCTCTGTGGAGGTCCTCTCGGTGGTCTCCGGTCCCGCTGTCTTCTGGTCTGGTCCCCGTGGGCTCCGGTACCACTCTGGCGTCGTCTCCCACGTTCCCGGCCAGTGGGTCTGCCCTCCGTCCTCGGGGTTGTCTTCTGGCTTGTGTGGCTGTCCTCTCCGACCGCCGCCACCGCCGCCGCCGCCTTTCTCCTCACTCGCCGCTCCTCCGTCCTCCTTCGCCGCTCTCCCGTCCTCGCTCGCTGCTCTCCCGTCCTCGCTCGCTGCTCTCCCGTCCTCGCTCGCTGCTCTCCCGTCCTCGCTCGCTGCTCTCCCGTCCTCCTGGGGAATCCCTGGCTTTTGGCCTCCGGCTGGCCAATCCGCTGTGTCCTCGTCATCGGAGGTTGTCGAGGCAACCTCGAAATGCCGGCCTCGCCGTGAAAGCGTTCCCATGGTAACATGGGAACGCGAAAACAACTCTTGTCCTGCTGGTGCTTCGCTTACGATCGGGCTGACCCGGTCGCACCATCGTTGAGGAATGTCAAGCCTAAAGGGTTGCCCAAAAGAGGTGGAAGATATCATCTGCGTCCTAATCCCATGCCGAACAGTCAACTCAAAGATTTTGTTTGTAATCTATACTAGTCACAGGTGAAGTCTTGGTGTCATCGTCCGGTGACGGTACTCCTGTGGTATCGTAAAATGGAATCCGAAAAATTGCCTCCAGGGTTTGGAGTGAACAGTTGCCCATCTTTAGCAGGGACAGTTATCTGATGTCTGGTTGCTTATGTTGAATGCTGGACAATATTCAGTTCTGTTCTCTGATCATTCTTTTCTTTATTCTGTGTTGCTATCTCTCTTGTTTTTGTTCGGGTCTCAGGTGTTCCGTTTTGGATCCTTTTGTTTAGTTATAGTCTGATAAATGTATTTGTTTTACTTGCCCGTGTGAACTAAAACATAGGAGGGATGTAGAGAGCCATCCGGCCTCTCCTATAATTTGTATCCTGTTCCGCGCGTCCAGGCGGAGAGCGGAACAGAGGCTATAAATAAAGAAGGGGCTGCGCTGACGCAGTCTTCCCTCAGTATACCATACCAAGTGTCTGTGCATTATTTCGCTACATCCGGCAGGGCCATATCTACAAGAGTCACGATTTCGTAGTGTAGCAAATGAAGAAAGATTCTTCTTCATGCGATAAAGAGGATGGATCCCACTTGCTATCAGTGTGGCCATGTAGTCTTGTAATTTGATTTGTTCTGGGACCACCACAGTCTCTTGGTATCTTTTGTCTTAATACTTTTTCAGCCCAGTGACTCCTGTTTCACTTTTGGTTCATTTTTGTTTCCTCACTGCAATATTCAGGAAACGTCAAGATATGCGTCTCGATGGTAACTTAGATAAAGTTGACGACTTTTTTTCATTAGTCTATTATTTTAAACACAGTGTAGTGGTGATGGATGCTTCAATAATTATAGATTGATATTTTAATATCCTGCTTAAAGATTGGATAGCCCTTTGCAGTGTTCCAATTTCATTATCATCGTGAATATTGTTTTAGTTTTTTGTGTTTAATCCTCATTATTTACCAGTACAATTCACCATGTCCCGTGTGAAGTATAGAAATATAGGCCCTCGTTACAACCCTGGCGGTCGGTGTTAAAGCAGCGGTAATACCGCCAACAGGCCGGAGGTAAAAAAAAAAGGGAATCACGACCATGGCGGAAACTGCCAACACAGACAGTCACTTTAACACTCCGACCGCCACAGCAGTAGAAACAAACACTGCAGCGGTAACCGCCAACAGACAAGCGGAAGACAATGTACTGCCCACTGTATTACAAGGCACCAATCCACCAGCTTTTCCAGGGCGGTACCAATGCCATCAAAAACACAGCAGAAAGAGTACACAGAAAAGAAACCACTCACCTCTCGACACCCAATGAGGAACCAGGACGCCATGGAGCCGAGATACAGGTGCTACCAATGTTGGTTTACCTCCTCTTCTACCAGGATCATAAAAGACGGCAGTGACAACCACAGTGAGTACTGCACCTAGTACACAGGGGAGGGGGGGAGGAAAAAGAGAGTGACACAAACACGCAACACCCTCACCCCCACCCCCATCACCATACACACAAATACATGCAGCAACATTACCTATACACCCCGTAACCCTCTGGAAGAACGCAAGGACAAAATTAAATTAGTTTAACAAGTGTAATCATCGAAAATACAGATAGGGAAACAGGTCTGCAACAGATCATTATATACAAATCTGTGCAGCAATCACACAAGTCCGGATAGTGTTTCATTCATTGTCTGTGGACCAGTGGTCCCAAAATGCATGGGTGAAGCCCACACATGATACCTGCTTCAAAACGGAGAGAACACTGCTGGGGCATCAGGTCAAAAAAATACAGGCACCTCAGCCGGATGATGGGACGACGCCACTGCTCCACAAGGGGGCTCCATGCCCACTGATTGGTCCTGGGGAGTGCAAAGCCACAGTCTCACAAGTCTCTCAAGTGGGTGGTTTGCCCACAGATTGGTCCTGGGGAGTGCAAAGCCAGTCTCACAAGTCTCTCAAGTGGGTGGTTTGCCCACTGATTGGTCCTGGGGAGTGCAAAGCCACAGTCTCACAAGTGGATGACAGTCTCCACTGGTTCTGGAGGGGGCATTGTGTCCAGAGTGCTTCATCCTGCCAAGGATTGGGGTAGTGGATGTATCTCTCCACTGGTTCTGGAGGGGGCTTTGTTTCCAGAGTGCTTCATCCTGCCAAGGACTGGGTGAGTAGATGCATATCTCCACTGGTTCTGGAGGCTGCTTTGTGCCCAGAGTGCTTCATCCTGCCAAGGACTGGGTGAGTGGATGCTGTTCTCCACTGGTTCTGGAGGGGACATGGTGCCCAGAGTGCTTCTTCCTGCCAAGGACTGGGTGAGCGGATGCATATCTCCACTGGTTCTGGAGGGGGCTTTGTGCCCAGAGTGCTTCATCCTGCCAAGGACTGGGTGAGTGGATGCTGCTCTCCACTGGTTCTGGAGGGGGCTTGGTGCCCAGAGTGCTGCACATGGTGTGTGGCAGTTCCCATTCCAGTACCTGGGTGTCAGAGCCACAAGATATCCTGGGAACAGGTAGCATGATACTCCATGGAGGCAGAGACACACTCCACCCTGCAGCAACTTTGCCTGCCAACTGCTGGTACTGCCAGTGCTGGTTGTGGTGCCTCATGTACTCTGTGCAGGGTCCAGGACATCTCCTGCAGCCTCGGACGACTTCCCACTGGGGCTGATGGTCATGGCGGCTGTGGTGGCACTGTGAGCACGTCGCGAGGCAGGTGGCGGTGGTTGCGGTGGTGTCAGCAGCAGAGATACTGGCGGTGGTGTGTGTGTCAGCACCTGTGGAGGGAGACAGCAGGACGTCTCCTGCAGCCTCGGACGACTGCCCACTGGGGATGATGCTGGAGACTGTAGCAGAGGCAGCAGACGTGCAGGTGGCGGTGCAGGTGTGCGTGCAGGTGGCGGTGGTTGCGGCGGTGGTCGCCGCCGTACAGGTTGCTGTTCTGTCTTGCAGAAGTGGTGTCACCAGTCCCTCACCCGGAGGCTCCCTGCCCTGAGCTGCCTTCCCTTTAGCCTTGTGTCCCTTCCCCACCTTGGAAGTCGCTGCTGGGACCTTGGCACTGTCCTCTTTTGTCCTGGAGGAGGCCTTGCTGGGTGGTTGGTGCGGCTTTTCCCTATGGCATGTTGTCCCCTTCTTCACCTTGGCAGGTGGCGGAATAGGGTGATCGTTGGCCTCACTAGGTGGCACACTGGCAGCCCTCATGGGTGCAGCCTTAGATGTTCCCGGACTTGCAGGGACCACACTGGACGATGATTTTGTGGCTGAGGTGCTGGGCTCAGATCTGGACGTCCTGGCCCTAGGGGAAGGACA
The DNA here is from genome assembly GCF_031143425.1 of Pleurodeles waltl. NCBI lineage: Eukaryota > Metazoa > Chordata > Amphibia > Caudata > Salamandridae > Pleurodeles > Pleurodeles waltl. The sequence goes on along the minus strand of NC_090444.1, from coordinate 745,438,022 downwards.
GGGGGGGAAGTGTAGGGAAGAGGTCAATGTTAGCCAGGAAAAGCTTTTTAGACACACTGGGACGGGAAGATGGAGGGGGTTTGGGAATTGAGGAAGAGGTAGTGTTTGTAGGAGGTGGACGTCTGCTGAGTTTGGGTGAGGGTGCATGGGCTGGAAGCTGTTGTGAGGTGGATGGCTGTTGAGTGGGTGTGTGCCGGTGTTTGTGTACTTTGGGAGGAGATACACTGGGAGAGGACACAGGGGACGTGTGCATGGTAGGGGGGGTGGTGATTGCACATGAGCGGTGTGTGGTGATGGGCATGCTGGTGATTGAGGTAGTGGCTGAGGATGTAGTGCATATAGGTGTGAGTGGAGACGAGCCTGGGAGGGAGGAGGAGGACGTGTAGGAAGGGGGAGGCAGTGGATGTTGGTGTGTCTGCATGGGGATGGTGCTTGTGTGAGTGCCTGTGGGATGTGTGGTGCTTATGTTTGCCATGTCCACTCTTGTGTGTTGACGAGTGTGCATGCTGCTCTGATGGTTTGCTTGGGATAGGCTGAGGTACAGGGGATTGGGTCTGGGTAGTGGTAGTTGGAGGGGGGAGGCTGGACACAGGGACAATTGCTTTCATGAGTGCTGAGGCCAGAGCCTGAAATGCCCTCTGTTGGGCTGCCACGCCAGAATGAATGCCCTCCTGGTATGCATTTGTTTGCTGCAAATGCCTCTTGACACCCTGAATGGTATTCAAAATTGTTGATTTCCCAACAGTAAGGGATCTCAGCAGGTCAATAGCTTCCTCACTGAGGGCAGCAGGGCTGACTGGGCCGCAGGGCCTGAGGTGCCTGGGGTGAAGGAGATGCCCACCCTCCTGGGTGAGCGGGCATGGGAAACTCGATGAGGGGCTGCTGGGAGTGCGGTGCTGGTAGGGGGGGTGGCGGCTGTACCTGTTGTTGCGGTGCCCACCACCGCAAGGGAGCTCCCATCAGAGGAGGAGTCGCTGTCGCTGGTGTCTCCTCCTGTCCCCGTCGTGGAGCTTTCCTCGCCCTCTGTCCCACTGGTGCCTTCAGACTCCGTACATTCACCCTCCAGGGCCATGTGGGTTGCAGCTCCCTCCTGCTCCGGTGCCACTGCTCCTCCGCCAGATGATGCTAATGCACACAAGGACAGGGTGACAAAACAAAAAGGGGGGGAAAGACAGAGGAGAGACATGGTCAGTGCCTGCAACAACACCACCGTTGGCGGGCACAACACACAGGGAGCAGCCCTATGCACTAGGCCATGCACTAACAGTTCAGGGGAAAATCACATGCCCATGGGGGGCTGTGCCTAGACCCATTTGATGCACACCTGGAACCCACAGGAGCCTGACTAGGTTTAGAGGGCCACTACCACTTTTGGTGTTGGACTGGCACTGTGTCTGCCTAACTATGGATCTACCCTGGCACGGTTGCCCTGGCCTAGGGGAACCCACAGCCCACTTCCCCCACCCAGAAACCTCATAAAGCGCGCAGACTCAGCTGCATGAGACAGTACTCACCCCCTTGTGGCTGCTGTGATGCCCTCAAGCGCCCATCCAACTCAGGATATGCCACCGCCAGGATCCGATACATCAGGGGGGTCATGTAGCGATGGGTACCCCTTCCACATTGAGCGGCCATCCCCAGCTGGGCCTCCACCGTCTTCTTGCTCCAGCAGCGCATGTCCTCCCATCTTTTGCGGCAGTGGGTGCTCCGTCTATGGTACACCCCCAGGGTCCGCACTTCTTTGGCGATGGCACGCCAAATACCCTTCTTCTGGTGGGCGCTGACCTAGAGTAAAAGTGAAGTAAGAATGGATTTAACTCCCCCGTCCAGTTCTTCTTACTCATTGGCCACAACCTCCCACCCGGGCCCACAAACACATACACTGACCATACTCACACGCTGGCCTCTGCCCACCCCCCACCTCTATCTTCCATTGACGCCACTCCATGCATTCATGTCCCATCCATCATGCTCACAGTGTACTCACCTGTTTGTCTGGTGGACCGTAGAGTTGAGTGTACTGGGGGAGAACCCCATCCACCAGTTTCTCCAACTCCACCGCAGTGAAGGCAGGGGCCCTTTCCCCAGACACTGTAGCCATTGAGGCTTCCAGACTCAGGTCACAGCAGCACTTGCAGTGTAGGTCCTCTCCTGTTGAAGGTCAGGTATCAAGTGAGTGAACAGATAGAAAATGGCGGTCACATTCGACCGCCGGCGTACATAGTCATTGGCTCCTTGAACCCATAGGGCCCAATGATAACCAATGCTGAATTGCGCCGAGGTCTTCGTCCACCTACCACGACGCTGCACAATGCCAGCGCAGTTACCTCATTTCCCCTTGTCCCTTCTTACAGGTCAGGCAGCCACCATTTCAGGGGGCCACATGGCAGGGCAACTAACTGCGTAACAGCACTTTTGAGCAGGAATACGGACATACAGCACAAAACACCGATTACATCACGTTTGTTCAAAAAGCCCTTGTGCAAGCTACGCTCACCCTCCTCCTCCATAGGGCACGTCCGCTGGGGCAGATGATGAGATGGCGTCATCCTCCGGTATACAGACCCCTGGTGGACCTGTCGACAATGGAAGACAGACACATCATTATCACCTACAGACTTGATCTTGCCACAATCCATGAACTGTGTGCCCAATTGGAGCCAGACCTGATGTCAGTTATCCGCCACCCCACAGGAATCCCCCCTCTAGTGCAGGTCCTGTCAGTACTCCATTTCCTGGCCAGTGGTTCCTTTCAAACAACAGTGGCCATGGCATCAGGGATGTCACAGCCAATGTTCTCTAACGTGTTGTCCAGAGTGTTGTCTGCACTGCTGAAGTACATGCGCAGCTACATCGTTTTCCCCCAGGTGGAGGATTTGCCCACAGTGAAAGGTGACTTCTATGCCCTGGGACATATCCCCAACATCATTGGGGCAATTGATGGTACACATGTGGCATTTGTCCCTCCCTGCAGGAAAGAACAGGTGTACAGAAACTGCAAAAGCTATCATTCTATGAATGTGCAGATGGTGTGTTTGGCAGACCAGTACATCTCCCATGTGAATGCCAAGTATCCTGGCTCTGTGCATGACGCTTACATTTTGAGGAATAGCGGCATCCCTTATGTGATGGTGCAACTCCAGAGGCACCGTGTGTGGCTAATAGGTAAGCCCAAGGTCCCAACACAGTTTACATAGGTGTCTGGGTATGGTAGAGTCCCTAAGGGTTGGTGTATGTCTCACAGTTGTCCTTCGGTATTTGCAGGTGACTCTGGTTACCCCAACCTTTCATGGCTACTGACCCCAGTGAGGAATCCCAGGACAAGGGCAGAGGAACGCTACAATGAGGCACATGGGCAAACTAGGAGGATAATTGAGCGTACTTTTGGCCTCCTGAAGGCCAGGTTCCGGTGCCTTCATCTGACAGGTGACTCCCTGTACTACTCACCGAAGAAGGTGTGCCAGATAATCGTGGCATGCTGTATGTTGCACAACCTGGCTTTGCGTCGCCAGGTGCCTTTTCTGCAGGAGGATGGGCCTGATGTTGGTCTTGTGGCAGCTGTGGAGCCTGTGGACAGAGAAGAAGAGGAGGCAGAAGAAGAAGATATAGACAACCGAAACACATCATCATGCAATACTTCCAGTGAGATACAGGTAAGAGACTGGCACTGCTACTCTCATATCATACTACTGTAGGACATTGCATGATCCTGGCGTTTTACCTCTGTGTATGGACCCTGACAGTTCACTTTGGTTTTCCATTTTACAGATCTGTGTACCACTTTCTGCCTTCTGCTATGTCTACTGCTGCCCAACAACTGTCTAACATTGGTATGTGAAAATGAACTTTGACATTGCTATTTTTCAGATAGGTTGCAATTGCAGGACTGACTCCAGATTGATTTGTGATTCAAGGGTGTTTATTTCTGTGCTAATAAGTGGAGGGGGCTGTGCAATGGGCTGGGGTGATGGTGGAGGAATCCATGGTGTCCATGGTGGAGTCCAGTCTATTGGTATCACAGGTGCATTGTCCAAGGGGGCATAGGAAGTGGAGTAATGGCAGTTCAAGGTGGACAGGGTAACAGAGTGGGACAGAAGGGTGAGAATCAGGAGAGTGTTATTTCCTGGCGGGGGTTTTGGCAATGTTCTCTGTCTTGTTCCTGGATCTCAGGGACCGTTTGCGTGGTGGTTCTCCTTCTGCAGGGGGTCGGGTGCTGGTGGCCTGTTGGTCCTGCGGCGGGACCTCCTGTCCACTAGCGCCGGCAGAGGTGGAGGGGTGTTCATCATTTAGGCTAGTGTCAGGGGCCCGTTGGTGTGCCACTGTGTCCATCTTGATGTTGACCATGTCTGCCAGCATCCCTGCAATGATGACGAGGGTGTTGTTAATGGACTTCAAGTCCTCCCTGATCCCCAGGTAGTGTTCCTCCTGCAGCCGCTGCGTCTCCTGAAACTTGGCCTGTACCGTACCCATGGTCTCCTGGGAATGATGGTATGCTCCCATGATGTTGGAGAGTGGGTGCCCTGGGCCTGTCCTCCCCCTGTGCCACAGCAGTCCTCCCAGCTTCCCTGTTATCCTGTGCCTCTGTCCCCTGAACTGTGTGCCCACTGCCACTGACCCCAGGTCCCTGATTGTCTTGGGTTGGTGGGTTTGCCTGGGGTTCCTGTAGTGGTGGACACACTGCTGATTGATGTGTCCTGGGGACAGTGGGATGGGCCCGCTGGGTGGGTGCTGTGCTGGTGTTTCCTGAGGGGGGACGTTCAGAGGTGATTTTTGACAGTGGCAGGGGAACCGGCTGTCCCTGATGGGCCGGGCTGGTTATTTTGATCCAGGCATGCATAGCTGCTGTCATCACTGTGGGCCTCTTCTGTGGGGGGACTGGATATGTCTGGTACCTCCTGTCCGGTGACTTTGGGTAGGGGTCCTGTGGGGGGGTACATGCATAGTTATTGTATCTGTGGGTGCCATCATGTTCAATGTGTGAGTTACCTTCTACTCCTGTGCTTGGCTTATTGTCTTTGGCCTTGTGTGATTGTTAATTTTGGGGCCTGGGTGAGTATCTCTACTGGACATGCTTTGGTGATGGGGGTCCATGCATTGGTGTGACATGCAGGGCTTGGTATTGTGATGTGTGGATTGTGCTAGTGGGGTATCTGTGGGGTGTTGGGGTGATGGCTGTGAGGGTAGGGGTAGGAGTTAGTGATGGCATGCAGGTAGGGTGGGGGGATATAGTAGTAAATATTTGCCTTACCAGAGTCCAGTCCTCCTGCGAGGCCCTCAGAATGCTTGATCGCCAAGACTTGTTCCTCCAATGTTGTTAGTTGTGGGGCAGGAGGTGGGGGTCCACCGCCAGTCCTCTGTACAGCTACCTGGTGTCTGGATACCACGGAACACACCTTCCCCATAGGTCGTTCCACCTCTTCCGATTGTCATCCCGTGTTCTTGGATGCTGTCCCACTGCGGTGACCCTGTCGACAATTCTCTGCCATAGCTCCATCTTCCTTGCAATGGATGTCTGCTGCACCTGTGATCCGAATAGCTGTGGCTCTACCCGGATGATTTCCTCCACCATGACCCTGAGCTCCTCCTCAGAAAACCTGGGGTGTCTTTGAGGTGCCATGATGTGGTGTGGGTGATGTGTGAGGTGATGTTTGTTGTGCTGTGTGATGTTGGTGTGTGTTGATTGAGGTATGTGGATGTAGTATGAGTGATGGTGTTGTGTGCCTGTGGATGCTGGTGTTGTGTTTGCTATTCTCTCTCTCTCTGCTTCATCCAAAAATGTTGTTGTAAGGGGGGGGGTGTTTTATAGTGGTGTGAGTGTGTGGGTGTGGTGTGTGTACGTGTATCAGGTGTGTGTATTTTGATTTGTCCAATGTGGTTGTGTTTTGTAAGTGTGTGTGTATTTTGAGCGCGGCGGTGTGTACCGCCAGTGGATTGCCACGGTGTGGGTGATGTGTGAGGTGCTGTTTGTTGTGCTGTGTGATGTGTTGTGTTGGTGTGTGTTGTATGAGGTGCGTGGATGTTGTGTAAGTGATGGTGTTGTGTGCCTGTGGATGCTGGGGTTTGCTATTCTCTCTCTCTCTCTCTGCTTCTTCCAAGAAAATCGTTGTAAGGGGTTGTGGGTAATGTGGGTGTGTGTTTTATAGTGTTGTGGGTATGTGGGTGTGCTATGTGTATGTGTATCAGGTATGTGTATTTTGAATTGTCCAATGTGGTTGTGTTTTGTAAATGTGTGTGTATTTTGAGCTCGGCGGTGTGCACCACCAATGGTTTACCGCGGTTGAATGACCGCCGCGTTGACTCGTGGGTCGTGATAGTGTGGGCGTAGTTCTGTTGGCGTGACAGCGTAGGTTTTGCTATTGTCAGTTTATCACTGACCTTTGGTGTGGCGGACTTGTGTGGGTGTCTGTATTGTGGCGGATTACGAGATGTGGGTCGTAATACCTGTAGCGGATTTCCGCCACGGTATCTTGACGGCTGTCAGCACAGCGGTAAGCGGGATTTACCGCCAGGGTTGTAATGAGGGTCGTATTGTCTAAGTTTGCAAACTGGTCAACCATGTATTGAGTGTTCAGTGAAGAAGGACCTTCTTCAGGCTTATCTTGAAGGTTTACTATAAGGAAATTGTATACCACTGAAAACAACCTTCATTATTGAAGCATAATGTAGGAACTAAAGCTTAAAGGGATTTAAGTACAGAGTTATCTAATGCTTCAGCTGGGTTGAGTGTTTTCAGATGTACTATAAGTGAAATGAGTGATATGGAGAGAAAAACAATGGTGGTGAATGGATATCAGTTTTGTTTGCGAGGGCAAGAAGATGGAGAAAACACGCATCAGTACACATCTGTGCTGAGAACAATAGTTGCCTTGTGAGTTATTACCAGATGAACAGGGATCAAATACTGTTGAAGACCAAAGCTAAAAAGTTTTGGAGAGGCTGAGACCTCGAGCTAAAGTGTAAATACCGGGTTCTCTTAAAATAGCAAAAGGTATAGAACAGACCAAGAAGTGCATACAAAACATTATGAACAAATCTCTTTCAGAAGTGTGATTGTGAAGAAAAACCCATGTGCATATTGAGAAGACCCTCAGGGCCTTGTTATAGTTTGGTGGACAGGGTACTCTACCACAAATGTGGCGCATTACCCTGTCAGCCAAACGCGGGGTGTGAACTGGCATGTACCCACTGTCGGAGCCTCCTCTTTTTCCACCTGCAAAAACATTTGAACATATTCTAACTGTCATTAGGCTGTTGATCAAAGTAACTCAGACCGACCTCTCTCTGTAAGCCAGAAGTTCTGATAAACTTTTTTCCGGTTAAGGACATCAGTGATAAGACTCCTTTTATTCCCCCGTCCTTGACCTTCATCCCAGGGTTGATTTGATGGTAGGCAACGCCTAATACATCTGGAATACATGGCCTTCATCCTGTCCGATCATTGCCCTTTACTACTCACTCTGCAGTGGGCAAACCACACCCATGTATATCCATGTGGTGTCTTTAATTGGACGCCCTCTTAGATCCTTCTTATCTAGAGGAATTATCTAAATGCCTTTCATAATATTGGGAACACAACACTGGGTCGACTGCACTTTGGGCAGCCGAGTGCAATGCTCACAAGACGGTGGTGAGAGGGCATTGCCTTTTGGCCATGTGGGGAGTGAAACACACATTGCACTCTGAATCAAATTCCCTAGAGCAGGACCGCTGTACGTTAGAGATCGAGATCGCTAACCGCGTAGCTGCACCCAACCGCCTCTGCAATCTCTGTAAATCCTATCTCGATCCAAAATACGCCTCGCAAACAAGATCAGAAGTTTCACATTGTTAAATTATACGCAGAGGGTGATCTGTCAGGGAGATTATTGGCACGGCTTGTTAGATATGATCAGCAGCATACTCCCATAGGTGCTATTCAACTGTGAGATGGCTCACTGGCAATTGCTTAAGACTCTATTAATGTCGCTTTTTGAGATTAGTATAGTACCTTATACCGGTTACCACCAATGGATGACCCAAAACAACTGGCTGCATTTTTGGACAAGGCCACTCTGCCCCGGTTAGCCCCTCTACAAGTTGCTGAACTATATGAGCCCATTTGGCATGAGGAAATATGTACGGCGATCTCTCAGTTAACTAGGGACAAGTCACCTGGAGCCGACGGCTTACCAGTAGTATATTATGCCATGTACTTGGTGGCCCTTACTTTACCCAAGCTGAAAGTGTACGAAGAGCCGCTGTCATGTGGCGAACTTACAAGCTCACAATGGGAAGCATTGATTATAGTCTTACTTAAACTGGGACATGACTCTATAGATGTGCACTCCTACAGACCACTGTCACTCCTTAATATTGATTGTAAGATACTAGGCAAGATTCATGCTAACAGGCTTCTCCCCCTGATTACATCATTAGTTCATGTAGACCATTCTAGATTTATACGAGGGCGGAGCACTTTCCTGAACATCAGCCGATTCCTACACATTCTGCATAACACCCCACCGTTGGCATATGATCAAGTTGCAGTTTCATTATACATTGAAAAAGCATGTGATACTCTAAGCTGGGAATTCTTATTTGCAACTTTAAGCCACATGGGATTCAGCACAGGTTTCCTCAAATGGCTTTGCATATTATATTTACTGAACCAACTGCCAAAGTAAGGACAGATCCTCTTATATCTGAGAGCTTCCCGATATCCAGGGGCACCAGGCATGGCTGCCCCTTATCACCAATTATATTTGCACTGGCAATGGAACCCTTGGCCTGCCACCTCAGAGAACATGCTAATCATTGGGGTATTCTGGAGTTAAATACCGTTTATGTGAAATCACTCTATGCAGACAGTGCATTTGTCTACCTCAGGGATGCCGGGGTTTCCATACCCCCTCTAATGCATCTCCCGGGCACTTTTGGGTGGCTGTCTGGCCTGCAAGTAAACAGGTCTGAATCACGTCTGTTCCCTGTGTCCAAGATTCCTATGCCACTTAGGGACACACTCCAGTGTACTGTTTACCATGGTGTCACAGTTCCATTAAATACTTAGGCATTCAAATATACCACTTGATTGAAGCCTTACATGGGATCTTAGGCTGTACACTTCGCTCTATCCGTGGCTCCCTCCCCTTCTGGAGCTCCCTACTGTTGTCACCATTGGGGAGGGTGGCAATAGCCAAGATGCTAATACTCCCAAGACTGTTATATTTCTTTGCGGCCTTACCAAGAGTAATTCCTAAACATTTCTTTGAAGAGATAAATGGTCTGTCCACTCTCGCTGATCTGGGGGACGGGCAAACGTCAGGTTGCACTGCATGTATTACAGTGTCTGCTCCTGGAAGGGGGTCTAGGACTCCTAACTTTGAGCTCTACTATGCCACAGCGCAATTACAGTGGCCCGCCCGTTGGCTTGACACATCTCCTAGCGTCGAGAGGGAATTGACATACACGTGACTGGGCACAACATCTGTCTACTCCTGGCTGTCGGATCCCACACACTTATCATTTAGGGGAACCACCTCAATGAAGACTGTTCACAAGTGCTGGAGCCGATATGTTTTGGGCAGCGATGGAGGCCATCCATACTCCCGACTAATCCCCATGGCGCAGATATCGGGTGGACAGGTACTGTTTAGGATGCATGGGAGGAGGTGGGGAAACCTTCGCTGGGGGATCTCTTCCAAGTTGAGCTATTCTGTCACATGCTGACATTATAAAAATGCTACTCTTTGGATCCAGGGCACTTTTTGACATATCACGCTGTGCGTAGGGCACTCTGGGACACTTGGGGTGTGGCTAATGTGTAACCCCTTCAATCGCCAATACTCCCCAATTTACTGTCAGCCATCAGTCGCAAAAGAGCTGTATCATTGCTATATGCGGCCTTGACGACAGGGGTGGTATACCTATGGAGATAGCCTGAGCTAGATGAGATGCAGCTCTCCCGCAACCCTTATTACTACCTCAATGGCTCAAAGCACTTGAGCAGGTGAAGTTGGTGTCCCGCAACCCTCAGTTTGGTTACACTCAGTTCAATTACACACATCAAGTGTATTTATCACCACGGTGCATTAAGTGTATGTTCCTCTCCTCCACCCCTAGGTGCCCGAGATGCGGCTTGATCAAGGTGAAATTCTATCATATGATCTGGGAATGTCCCCCTCTATTGGATACATGGCACAACATCATGACCCAACTCTGCAATAACAGAACATACACTGACTCCCACCCCAGAATCTTGTTTCTTAGGGGTCCGCCACAGGTCGAAGAAGAACAAAGACATCCACAGATTCATAGACTTGGCATTTTCACTGTTTAAGTGACAAATCGCTATGCAGTGGAAAGGGCCTAGTCCACCATTTGTCTCTCAGTGGCTTCAGACGTTATTACAATGGACTAAAGCAGAGACTAGTATATTACGCACGTTGAAAAACAATGGGCAGTTACGCTCCGGGTGCGACGTATGTAAAGTTTTTTCAGTAAGCATTGGGACTTAAAACAACGACCTCGCCCATGAAATGAAGATCACTACTAACATGGGTCAGATAAGTCACACAGCCCCCATACTCCACCGTTACAAAACCTAATCACTGGGTCTGTGACAGGTATAGTTGAACACTGATGTCTGAGTGGGATTAGACTTAGTGAAAGTGACCAAACTGAGTCGGGACTCATAATTAAACAAAAGCAGACAGCAGCCCCATTCACCCTTTGCCCTGCCATTATCATGCATTCTCCCACATTGTGTGTTTGAAATATGCTAAAATGTTGTCTGGCATGTCCCAGTGTCACCACAAATGCCTTGTTCTGATATATTTTGTTTTCTTTACATATATTCCCCTTCCCTTGTTTCCTTATTTCCTCATTTATAAGCAATAACCTACCCACTTCGGATATTGTACTATGTATTTACACGATCTATACCCCAATGCCACACTGTTTATGAACACTAAGGGCGACCGCCGCCCGCCATGCGGTTACCGCCAAATGACCGCACCGCGGTCACAAGACCGCGGCGGCCATTCTGGCTTTCCCGCTGTGCTGGCGGGTGACCGCCAAAAGGCCACCCGCCAGCACAGCGGGAAAGACCCAGCAACGATGAAGCCGGCTCCGAATGGAGCCGGCGGAGTTGCTGGAGTGCGACGGGTGCAGTAGCACCCGTCGCGAATTTCAGTGTCTGCTAGGCAGACACTGAAATTCTTTTTGGGGCCCTCTTACGGGGGCCCCTGCAGTGCCCATGTCATTGGCATGGGCACTGCAGAGGCCCCCAGGGGCCCCGCGGCACCCCCTACCGCCATCCTGTTCCTGGCGGGAGAACCGCCAGGAACAGGATGGCGGTAGGGGGTGTCAGAATCCCCATGGCGGCGGAGCGCGCTCCGCCGCCATGGAGGATTCTGCAGGGCAGCGGAAAGTCGGCGGTACACCGCCGACTTTCCGTTTCTGGCCGCGGCAGAACCGCCGCGGTCAGAATGCCCAGCGGTGCACCGCCAGCCTGTTGGCGGTGCTACCGCGGTCATTCGCCCTGGCGGTTTTTACCGCCAGGGTTAGAATGACCCCCTAAGTCTATATACAATAACATAGATGTTTAAATTTAAAAAAGGACATCAGGGATAAATGGAAGAGGAAAGCAAAAGAACATTTATTTTTGGTTTTTCAAAAACATTAAAAAAATCTCCCACCTTAGGAGTTGGTTTTTGAAGATTAAAAAACTTTGCGGAGCTGCTGCTTTAAACATGGAACTGCTTAGGACTCTTTCAGTGCCTTCAACAGAGCCACCTGCTCTGCTGAAGGCATAAAGAGCTCTGCCTGCTGATCTCTAAATCTGGCAGTTCATCTTGCACAAGGACAGTGACTAAATCCCCCTGCTTCCCTAGCGAACCAGCCAGCCGACCCCAAATAAGGCTGTTATTATCATCAAGACTGTATTATAATATTATCATCTGTGCTCCTTTGTCAATGTTGCAAATCCTAAAATTAGAAAAAAATAAAAAAACAGGCTGGTAGAATATGCCTGTACCTCAAAAAGCATGAACCTGTTTCTCTTGGCCTAAAGTCTCCAGTGGCTTCTAGTGCATCAAAGGGTATGTTTGAAGATATGGTGTATTGTGTACATGACTTTAAAGAAAAGATCCTCTATGGGGAAAAAACACTTCACGCATTTCAGTACAAAGGAATTTTAGATCCACTGGTTTTTCACTTCTGCCAAAACAAGCACAGGTGAAACATTGTGGAAGGCTCTCACAGATTTGGGCCCTTGCCTACAGAACAAACTATATTTAAAATATTGTATGTTCAGTGAAGAACTTTTGTTGGGATTGAAATGTCTGGAGTGCTTTTACATAAATGCACCCCTGCCCTGACTAACTTAAGTATAGTTTGAACTGATATGCTGCATTTTGAGGCCTAGGCTGTGTAAAAATGTTCTGAGCCCCACAGCATGTGTCTTTGGCCTGGAGGGGCGCATCCGGGGAGTCTTCCTACGGCCCCAGGACTACTGTCCATGACCTGAGACATAATCTTGGAGCGATGGTGGTAGCATACTGTCTTTCTGATCTCTAGTCCAAGACAAGCCATTTTCCTTTTCTTGTGGATTTCCTTGACTACCTTGATGTGCACAGAACCTCAGATGACATCCATGATAGAGTAGTGCGTGCATGGGAAGCATATGGTGAGCAGAGCTGACTCCATGTTGAATGCAAGTGTGTCATTGTAATGCCAGTGGTATTCATTCTAGATCGCGCCTGGTGTAAATCATGGGATCAGGCTGGCCAACTGGCTAGGTATTGTACTAACATTCCTGAGCCTTGGGTTTAGTTTCACATAGGAAGGCGCGGAAGCATGAAGTCAGGTTTGCTTTATTTATGCACCAGTGACCATTTTAGCAAAGGCTAACTGGCCATCTCTTCCTTAGCACCACTACTTTTCTTAATGGAGCATATGGGGAGGCGAAGACAGTCTCTTTTTTGTGCAGAGAGAATTATCCATGCCTGACCTGGTCTTTTGTCTCTCTCCAAGGTGCTACTCATATAGACTTGGTGGCTGCCAGGTCCAAGGTCTTCATGCACAATTGTGCTGATGCTTGAGTGCTCCAGTTTGAGACATTCCTCATATCTACCTTATGTGAAAGCCATTGCCTGAAACAATAACTGTGTCTTGTCTGCAGAGGAGGGATACAAGAGAGAACCATGCTGGACCAGGACATGGACAGTAGAATGAAAATCCCATGTCTGCAACACGTCTATAAAGATGGGATTGAAAATTCCTGTCTGAGTTCCTGATATATCGGTGATCGAAAAGATGGTACTTGCAGAGTACCAGAGAAATTCATGAGGTCCAGGGCTGGCATGTCTGACACCCAGCCTCCTATAGGCGAGGGGACATCACTTGAAAAGCCTACAAGGATCTGCTAGCGAAGCTGTGGGACTATCTTGGTGTCAGAGCTTGCCTGGCCTGCTGGGATAAAGGAGTAGAAGAAACCCCTGCAGGTGCGATTCAGGTGCCAGCCTAAATGCTGGAGAGCATGACTCCTTCCATAGCCTCGAAAGACTATGCACAACACCCAGTGTCCTGTTCACACCCCGTTGACGAGGCTCACCACACACTGAAGAATCATTTGTGGGGGCCTGATTCTCACTGGAGCCTGCAGCCGCATCTGCTGATCTGTCACAGTCTCAGGAGCATGCAGCTCCCAAACAACATCAAAGAAAGGGCAAACATATTCCGAGTACAGACCTTGTGTCCACAACCTCAGTTCTGCTAAGGTCGGGTTAACTTCTGCATTTGTAAACTTGTGCTCATCAGACACTTGAATATTCTTTGGCTTTGCGGAAAGCTACTGTTGAAGTTGCCAGTGATCAAGGCATTAAAGGACTTCTCTCCAGACCACCAACACAGAAGTTTGGTCCAACTAGCCACCATGCTGCTGAACTTGTAGGATTATTCTAAGCTTGCTACATTTTTGCTTATTTCCCTTGTAGTGTCTGTTAAAGAACCCTATGCCGATGGAAATTTTCCTTTATGTGGCTTTTAGATTTGCTATAACAAAGTGCTTCTTTGGATTGGAAGTTCATTATTCCATGGCATTTGGTAACTGATGAGCTCTAAAACTAGGGCCTTATTATGAACTCAGCAGGTTCAGTGCTGGCGGTATACAAAAGACCGCCAGCACGTTGAAGACCCCACCGGGCACATTACTAACTTTCTGCTGGGCCAGCGGGCGGAAACAGTGTTTCTGCCAGCCAGCCAAGCGGAAGGCAGGGCCTGTACATTGACACCGGCTCCACATGGAGCCGGCGGCAATGTAGCAGTGCGGAGGGTGCAGCAGCACCTGTTGCGCATATCACTGCCTGTATATCGGGCAGTGACATGCGCGACGGGGCTGTGCATGGGGGCCCCTGCACTGCCCATGCCATTTGCATGGGCACCGAGGCACCCATTCAGCTTGCCTTTCCCTGGCGGGGTAAACCACCGGAGAAAGGTACATTATCCGGCGGGCAGCGCTGTCTTGTCGGATATGTAACTCTGCCATCGCCAGGCTGCCTGGCGGCAGTAGCCTGGCGGTGGCGGAGATACACCAGTGGCGGTTTTGCCACGTATATTATATGGTGGTCTGGGCTGCCATGCCGGCAACGGTAATTACCGCCACCGCAGGCATGGCAGCCCAGACCGCCATGTTCATAATGAGGGCCCTAGTCTCTACCATCAGGCTATCTCCCTGAGGAACCTTGGACTACTCATTTCGATACCCTGAGTCAGGTGCTGAAACAGTGGTGTTCATGTTTCAGTGCCATTGCAGGTTGAGCCCTGGGACAGCACTGGTAAAAGGTCTTAACCACAACAGTTGTGTCCAAATAACTCCTCCTTGCACATGGCCCCTGACTCCTCTTTTTACTGGCATCTCTCTTTTCAAGGAAGATTGTAGCTTGCTAGTTCCTGAATTAGTCCACTGCCCTTCACAGAGATTAGGCCCACTAACCAGTAAATTCTTTCAAAGTCTTGAAATATTGCGACCTCACTCCAGGAACACTCTTCTCTTATATGGGTCCATCCAGACCCGATCTGTAGGATTTCCTGAATCTGAGTGTGATTACTACCACCTTGTGTCATGAGGTGGCTCTGGGGTGACAGTGCTGTATAAAAAGCTCTTTACATAAATAGAGAGATGGAGAAGTTATATATTAATAAGAAAGGATGAAAGAAGGATAGGAGAAATAAAGTTGTTTCAGTTGTCAGGAGTATGCCTTTTCTCACTTATCTTTCTAAGATGCATTCCTGGAATACAGAAGGTTTGTATTAGAGAGTGGCCAGAAGCGACCTTTCTGAGAGTGTGTGGTGATCTTGGGAAAAGTACGTTGAATTGAGTACTTGAAGATTACTCAAAATTAGTGAAGGATTTGAACTATGCTGTCCAAAATGTGGAAGACTCGGAGTTCACCAGAAAACATTTCCCAATTGGAAAGTTGAGATCAGTGGTTGTATTGTGATAGAATTATGGATTTGAATTTAGGGTATACCGTTGTAGTGTACCAGGCTTGCTTATTGGAAATTGGTGGACATCAAAAAGAACCTAGGATTGACATTTTGGACTATGTGTGAGCAGATTTAAGTTTAAAAGGCAAAGAGGTCCGGAAACAGGGAGAAGGTCTGTTCTTCTGTCACGAGGTGGGAAGTTTAGTGTGGATGCACCAAGCTGAGTTAGCCATAAAATTGGATACTACATCAAATACAGCAGAAGAAAAGAAGATGTATGCTGATAGAGAAGAATATTTCTTTAATGAGGAGCACTGTTGATTTACGTTTAAGTGCTAATACAAGGTCATATTTACAGGGTAAGTGGGCATATTGAAGGGTTTTAAACATCATATTGTTTTATAGACTGACGTCCTGCCAGTCAGCACAAAGTTTGTAATGTTCCTTTAAAGTACAGGAGCACAATAAAGATGATTAATATAAACAGAATCTCATCAAGCCTTTTTTGTCATCTTATTGATTGACTCCTCTTATGATTTTGTGTAAAGCATCTGGTGATTTGAGGTTATGCATAGATCTCCATCACTTTAATAGTAGCATTTAGGTGGACTAGCATACTTTATAAAATCATCGTGAGATGGCTTTGTCTTTAGGTGATACTGTAGCATTGACCATATTGGATCTTGCTGGACAATATTGATTGTATTGGATAATGAGTGAAAGCGTTACTCCTGAGTGAGTATTTCAGTACATACATGTGTTGTTTGGTTTAGCACATGCTGCGGGAGTGTTCCAGAACATAATGAACGGGCCACTTAGAAATCAAGCGGAGGCTGCGTTATTCAGAATAAAGGGTTGATTTATGGGACGGATCACTTGTCACATAATAAGGAAAATAAAACTTTAAGAAGTGTTTTATAGATTTTGAAGGTAAATAGGTTGACATTAGGGAGATGTAAATGTGAATTCAGTCAATCTGAAGTTGAGTACATCGATCATAACATTTATTCAGAGTCACACCCAGCAACCGAAAAAATACCTAACACCATTAAATAATCATTCAGCTCACTGCTCCAGACTGGCCTCAGCCTACTAAAAATAGAGTATTGTACACAGTATACACCTATACAAAAAGAGAAATAGGAAGAGGGAGTGTTTTGTTCAGAAAATAGAAAAAGGGACTGGACGGAGAGAGAAGGAGATAAAAAATCCCTTGAACAATGAACCTAAAACTAGTTGAGCCCATACTACTATCGATCAGGGCACAAGTAGCCATGAAAAAGAACATGGGGGAGAACAGGGAAACACAGACATTGCGGACATGGGAACAGGCAGAACCCCAGGTCCTGCTAGAAAAGACCAGGCCACTGAAAAATAGCAGATAGAAAATGGGAGCTTGACTGAATAAAATAATACATCTAATTATACCTAATTTCTGATAGATGTCCAGCTGCAGAATTCTTGCCTTTTGAATATCCCCCAGGCATTAGACTGGATCTGGAAACTTTACAGCAATGCTTCTGTGTGCCAGAAGGGGCATCTTGCAGCTCCGCATTACCGCCATTCTGCTTCCGGAAATGACTTGTGGGCCTATGCAGGCACCACTCCCATGTTCCCTTCTTTCTGTCACATATCTGGAGCTTCTCTCATCTCTCAGAGACTAAGTTTTTGTGAATTTCTTCAAAATTTCCAACATTGTGCAAGGTACGTTGAAGACGACAGAATTTGAAACTTGTAAGGACTATTGCAAGCAGATATCTGTGATGAATCCCCACCAGATTTGCCTATGGTGTCTGCAGTCAGACCCCGACTCTAAGATTGGCAGAGACTATGGGGGTCATTCTGACCCTGGCGGTCGGTGATAAAGCGGCGGCCAACCCGCCAACAGGCTGGCGGTTCAAAAAATGGAATTCTGACCCTGGCGGGAACCGCCAACAGAGCCCGCCACTTTAACACTCCGACCGCCACGGCGGGACAGACAAACAGCTCGGCGGTCACCGCCAACAGCCAGACGGCAGACAATGTACCGCCCACCCTATCACAACTCACCAATCCGCCACCTTTTCCGGGGCGGGAGCCCCGCCGATAAAAACACGGCGTAAACAGACTACGAACGGGAAAACGCTCACCTCTATACACTCCACGAGGACAGAGGACAGCATGGAGCCTGAATTACACATCCTACCCGCTCTCGTCTACCTGCTCATCTACCACGAGTACGAATTCCGGCGCAGACGACAATGGTGAGTACCGCACCTACGACACAGGGGAGGGGGGGAGGAGGAAGGGTTACAGGCACACACATACGCATCACACCCACCCCCCAACTATCTACACACCAATGCAGAGCACCAAGTCAAAGTGACCCCACCCAAACCCCCCGGAATAACGAAAAGAGATGATTAAAGTGAGAAACAACATTTATGTAAAAAATAGGTTCATTGAAGACATGGTAAAATAGGAAAATGATGCAAAAAATTTCAAATGTAAACATTGCGTGACCGAGAAATAGAGGCAGAAAGTCCCGCACATTCACAGAAATTGCAAATGTCCGTGGGCCAAAGTGTATCAACACATGGGCAAAGCCCACACAGGAGACCTGAGTCCGCTGCAGGGGCATCAGATGACAAAACTACAGGCACCTCAGGGGGAAGGGAAGGGGGGGCACCACAGCCACATGAGTCCACAACGCCAGATCCAAGAAGGGGCCACCATGCCCACTGTTCAATCCTGGGGATTGCAAAGCCACAGTCTCTCAAGTCTCTACAGTGGGTGGCTTGCCCACTGTTATATCCTGGGGAGTGCAAAGCCACAGTCTCTCAAGTCTCTACAGTGGGTGGCTTGCCCACTGTCATATCCTGGGGAGTGCAAAGCCACAGTCTCTCAAGTCTACAGTGGGTGGCTTGCCCACTGTCATATCCAGGGGAGTGCAAAGTCACAGTCCATCAAGTGGATAACAGTCTCCACAGGCAATGGAGGAGGCAGGGTGGCCCGAGTGCAGCGTGAACATTAGCACGACACAGAACCGGCACAGTCATTGGGCCAGCGGTGCTTGAGACGGCGGGGCCCAGCGGAGCGGTGCTTGACAGGAAGGGCCCAGCGGAGCGGTGCCTGAGATGAAGGGCCCAGCGGAGCGGTGCTTGAGACGGCGGGGCCCAGCGGAGCGGTGCTTGACAGGAAGGGCCCAGCGGAGCGGTGCTTGAGACGGCGGGGCCCAGCGGAGCGGTGCTTGACAGGAAGGGCCCAGCGGAGCGGTGCCTGAGATGAAGGGCCCAGCAGAGCGGTGCTTGAGACGGCGGGGCCCAGCGGAGTGGTGCCTGAGATGAAGGGCCCAGCGGAGCGGTGCTTGAGACGGCGGGGTCCAGCGGAGCGGTGCTTGACAGGAAGGGCCCAGCGGAGCGGTGCCTGAGATGAAGGGCCCAGCGGAGCGGTGCTTGAGACGGCGGGGCCCAGCGGAGCGGTGCTTGACAGGAAGGGCCCAGCGGAGCGGTGCTTGAGACGGCGGGGCCCAGCGGAGCGGTGCTTGACAGGAAGGGCCCAGCGGAGCGGTTCCTGAGATGAAGGGCCCAGCGGAGCGGTGCTTGAGACGGCGGGGCCCAGCGGAGCGGTGCTTGACAGGAAGGGCCCAGCGGAGCGGTGCTTGAGACGGCGGGGCCCAGCGGAGCGGTGCTTGAGACGGCGGGCCCAGCGGAGCGGTGCTTGACAGGAAGGGCCCAGCGGAGCGGTGCCTGAGATGAAGGGCCCAGCGGAGCGGTGCCTGAGATGAAGGGCCCAGCGGAGCGGTGCTTGACAGGAAGGGCCCAGCGGAGCGGTACCTGAGATGAAGGGCCCAGCGGAGCGGTGCTTGAGACGGCGGGGCCCTCTTCAGCGGTGCCTTCCTGCACGGCGGGGCCCTCTTCAGCGGTGCCTTCCTGCACGGCGGGGCCCTCTTCAGCGGTGCCTTCCTGCACGGCGGGGCCCTCTTCAGCGGTGCCTTCCTGCACGGCGGGGCCCTCTTCAGCGGTGCCTTCCTGCACGGCGGGGCCCTCTTCAGCGGTGCCTTCCTGCACGGCGGGCCCTCTTCAGCTGTGCCTTTCTGGACGGCGGGGCCCTCTTCAGCGGTGCCTTCCTGCACGGCGGGGCCCTCTTCAGCGGTGCCTTCCTGCACGGCGGGGCCCTCTTCAGCGGTGCCTTCCTGCACGGCGGGGCCCTCTTCAGCGGTGCCTTTCTGGACGGCGGGCCCTCTTCAGCGGTGCCTTCCTGCACGGCGGGGCCCTCTTCAGCGGTGCCTTCCTGCACGGCGGGGCCCTCTTCAGCGGTGCCTTTCTGGGCGGCGGGGCCCTCTTCAGCGGTGCCTTCCTGGACGGCGGGGCCCTCTTCAGCGGTGCCTTCCTGGACGGCGGGGCCCTCTTCAGCGGTGCCTTCCTGCACGGCGGGGCCCTCTTCAGCGGTGCCTTCCTGCACGGCGGGGCCCTCTTCAGCGGTGCCTTCCTGCACGGCGGGGCCCTCTTCAGCGGTGCCTTCCTGCACGGTGGGGCCCTCTTCAGCAGTGCCTTCCTTCACGGCGGGGCCCTCTTCAGCGGTGCTTGTCCTGTAATTCCAGGGAGTCAGACCTGGGCAGGACTCCCTGCTCAGTCGCCCTCCGACCGTGCAGTTGCTGGACCCTCCGGTGACGGTGTCCTGGGCCCTTGGGTGTCCTCCCTCACACCCGGGATGGGGCTTGTGGGGCCCTCCTGGTCCGCGCTCCTGCTGCCGGACTTCCCCGCCCTGCTGCCCTTGCCCTCCTTCGCTGTGGCTCTCTGGGCCTTGCCTCCCCTGGATGTTGTGGCAGGTGAAGTGTCCGAACTTTGGTCCTTGGGGGCAGCCGTGGCACTCCTCCCGCGGCGGCCCCTCACTTTCCGGGTCCTCTTTCCAGGGGGGTGGGGGCTGGCTGTCCCCTTGCTGCTGACCGATGTCTCACTGCTGGCAAAGGGGGGACTCCAAAATCCATGGACTACGCTGACACGTGAACCCGGGCTGGTGGTGGCTGAGGTGCTCTTGGGACTCTTAGCAGATGGAGGGGGTGGGTCAGGTGAGGGAAAGAGGTCAAGATTGGAGAGGTAAAACTTTTTAGGACCAAGGTAAACGGTAGGTGCAGTGGTTATGGGAGTGGAGGAAGAGGAGGTGGTTGTAGGAGAGTCAGGTGTGCTGTCCTTGGGTGAAGGTGCATGGGCTTCAGGCTGTCGTGAGGTGGTTGGCTGTTGGGTGGGTGGCTGCCTGCGTTTCTGTGTCTTGGAAGAGGGGGTGACAGACACAGTGGGAGAGGACACAGGGGACGTGTAAATGGCAGTGGGGGTGGTGACTGTACGTGTGCGGACTGTACTGGAGGGTGTGCTGGTGATGGGTGTACTGGCTGTTGGTGGTGTGCATGCAGGTGTGAGTGTAGACGTCACAGGGAGGGAGGAGGGAGACGAGGAGGTGGGGGACACAGAGGTGGTAGTGGCTGTTGGCATGTCTGCATCTGGGTGTTGCTTGGGTGAATGTTTGTGTGATCTGTGGTGCTTATGTCTGGATGAGCTGCCCTTGGGTGTTGAGGTGTGGATGGGATAGGCAGAGGAACAGGAGACAGAGACAGGGTGGAGGCAGTTAGAAGAGGGAGGCTGGAAACAGGGACAATGGCTGCGGTCAGTGCTGAGGCCAGAGAATTGAACGATTGTTGATGGGCAGACTGACCCGAATGAATGCCCTCCAGGTATGCATTGCTACAATGCACCTCCCTCTCTACCCCCTGGATGGCATTCAAAAGGGTAGTCTGCCCAACACTGATGGTCCTCAGGAGGTCAATGACCTCCTCACTGAGGGCAGCAGGGGTAACAGGGGCAGGGGCTGAGGTGCCTGGGGCGAAGGAGATGCCCGCCTTCTTGGGCGAGCGGGCACGGAGCGTAGGCTGAGGGGCTGCTGGGAGGGCGGAGCTGGTGTGCTGGGTGGCGGCTGTACCTGTAGAGGCGGGGGCACGGATGTTGCCGCCACCGCTAGGGAGCTCCCATCCGAGGACGTGTCGGTGTCGCTGGTTTCACCACGTCTCCCCGTTGTGAAGCTCCCCTCGCCCTCCGTATCACTGGTGGCCTCGGTGTCTGTGCCATGGGCCACCGGGGCCTTGTGAGTCGCAGCTCCCTCGTGCTCCGGTGCCAAGTCTCCGCCGCCTGATGATGCTGAAGCACACATGCACAAGAAGATAAAGAAAAAGGGTGGGGGGAGACATAATAAAAGGTTGAGTACATGCATTGTCAACACTGTTGGCGGAGAGGACAGACACAGGAGCCTCATGCACTAAGCCGCGCAATCGGGGTACACTACTGAGTACTTGTGACTGGGCCAACAGGTCTAGGGACAACAATCGCGCACATGGGTGATGCAGGACCATGGCTAGCTGTACCTGTCACCGTACAGAGGTGGGGGGCGGGGGCACAGGGATATGGCTAAAGGAGAGGAATACAATACAGAAAGCGCCCTGGCCTAATGTCACCCACAGCCCTCCTCCCCCACCCAGGCACCTCCACTGCGCGTAAAGATAGCTGAATGTGCTGGTACTCACCCCCTTGTGTCTGCTGTGATGTCGTCACGCGCCCATCCAAATCAGGGTAGGCCACAGCCAGGATCCGGGACATCAGGGGGGTCAGGGTACGACTGGCACCCCTCCTAGGTTGGGAGGCCATCCCCAGCAGTGACTCGGCGGTCTTCCTGGTCCCGTGGCGGATGTCCTCCCACCTCTTGCAGCAGTGGGTGCCCCGTCTGTTGTGGACCCCCAGGGTCCGGACTTCCTTGGCGATGGCACGCCAAATGTAGATCTTCTGATGGGCGCTGACCTATTTGACATGTACAGGGTGGAAATTGAAATATCATCAATTTTCCGCATGATAGATGCGATTGGCTCCCCCTCCCCAACCTTGCCATGTGGCACATGCTCTCATCTGTTGTGCCTTGCACTCGTCATTGTCCCCCCACCCCACCATCTTACATCCACCATACACAACCCAGGCATAGCCCATTCAACGTGCACACAGTGTACTTACCTGTTGGTCTGGAGGACCGTAGAGTCGCGCATACTGGGGCAGGACCCCATCCACAAGTTTCTCCAACTCTTCTGTAGTGAAGGCAGGGGCCCTTTCCCCAGTCGCAGCAGCCATTGTATCTCCCAGACCGAGGTCACAGCAGCACTTGCAGTATAGGTCCTCTCCTGTGGATGATCAGGTCTCGAGTGATTAACCAGATAGAAAATGGCGGTCACGCCTGCGGCGGCGCGTACCGCCGCGGTGCGTTCCGTGACCGCCGGCGCAGCTAGTCATTGGCTCGTGTAACCCATAGGGTTCGATGTTAACCAATGCGGCTTTGCGCCGCGGTCTTCGACCGCCTACCGCCACGGTGTGTCACGCCAGCGCATTGACCTCACATCCCACTGTCACATTTCTCAGGTCAGGCAGCCGCCATTACAAGGGACCACAGGGCTTAATTACTACTGCGTCACACAGGCCTAGGCCTTGCATTGCCACTCATACAAGCCATTCAATGCACTGACAATCGTGTACTGTGCAAGCTGTAGTTACGTACCTGTGGGTTGCTTGACTCTGTGCTCCATGTTGTCCTTCCTAGGCACCGTCCGCTGGGACTTTCGAGGAGAAGGATGAATCCTCCCGTGTACCGAACGCTGGTGGACCTGTCGACAATGGAGGAACGTCATATAATACTTCACTACCGACTTGACCGAGCCACTATACATGAACTGTGTGCCCAGCTGGAGCCAGCACTGATGTCCCCCATCCGCCAACCCACAGGAATTCCCCCTCTGGTGCAGGTTCTGTCAGTCCTCCATTTTTTGGCAAGTGGGTCTTTTCAGACAACAGTGGCCATGTCATCAGGGATGTCTCAGCCTATGTTTTCTAAGATTTTGTCCAGAGTGTTGTCTGCCCTGACGAAATACATGCGGAGCTACATTATTTTCCCTGAGGAGGGTGATTTGGCCACTGTGAAGGCTGACTTCTATGCCCTTGGACATATCCCCAACATCATTGGTGCCATTGATGGGACCCATGTGGCCTTAGTACCCCCAAAAGACGATGAGCAGGTGTACAGAAACAGGAAAAGTTACCATTCGATGAATGTCCAGGTGGTCTGTTTGGCTGACCAGTACATCTCCCATGTAAATGCCATGTTCCCTGGGTCAGTGCATGACGCGTATGTTATGCGAAATAGCAGCATCCCCTATGTGATGGAACAGCTACAGAGACACCGTGTGTGGCTAATTGGTGACTCTGGTTACCCCAACCTGCCTTGGCTACTGACCCCAGTGAGGAATCCCCGGACCAGGGCAGAGGAACGGTACAATGAGGCCCATGGGCGATCTAGGAGGATCATAGAAAGGACCTTCGGCCTCCTGAAGGCCAGGTTTAGGTGCCTGCATATGACAGGGGGATCCCTAATGTACTCACCCAAGAAGGTGTGCCAGATCATCGTGGCCTGCTGTATGCTTCACAATCTTGCATTGCGACGCCAGGTGCCTTTTCTGCAGGAGGATGGTCCAGATGGTGGTGTTGTAGCAGCTGTGGGGCCTGTGGAGAGTGAAGAAGAGGAAGATGACGGGGACGACACAGACAACAGGGACACGTCATACAACAGTATTTTCAGTAGCACCCAGGTAAGAATCCCCCACGGCATTTTACGTTTACTTCTGGCCTCCTGCATCTCTACTTTCTGTGTTTCCCCCCAGTTCCTTTCAACTGAATTGTGACTTTCCCTTGGCTTTTCAGAGCTGTATGACCCACTGCGTGACTTCTGGTTTGTTCGGCCATGGAGTAAAGCAAATTGACATTGGTATGTTGTCATCACAATGTAACTGTTCATTTTTTAACCGTTATGTGTAATACATTTGTTAAGAATACAAGCAGACTCCTGAGTGTTTTAAGTGCAATAAGTGATTTATTTAAAGTGCTACATATAGGTCCATGATAGTAAAACGGTGATGGGTGGGGGTGGAGTGATGTCCATGGCAGAGTCCAGTTCTCGGTCGCACAGGTGCATTGTCCATATGCCTGTGGAAGGATGGAGCAGGGGCAGTTCAAGGTTGGACAGGGTGACGATGTGGGACAGTGGAATGACATCCGGGGGGATCTTAGGCTGGCGGGGGTCTTGGCATCCTACTCTGTCTTCCTTTGTGATCTCAGGCTCCTCTTGCGGGGTGGTTGATCTTCAGCAGGAGGTGGGGTTCTGGTGGCCCGTCGTTGTGTGGGGGCCTCCTGTCCACTAGCGCCGGCGGAGGTGGTAGGCTGTTCCTGGTCCGGGCTGGTGACAGGGGCCCTTTGGGGTGCCACATGGTCCCGCAATGTGGTGACTATTAGGTTCAGGGCCTGGACGATGTTCCTGAGCTCCTCTCTGTACCCCATGTACCGTTCCTCCTGCTGTGCCTGGATCTCCTGGAACCTGGCCATTACCGTCGCCATCGTCTCCTGGGAGCAGTGGTATGCTCCCATGATGGTGGTGAGGGCCTCTTGGAGAGTCGGTTCCCTGGGCCTGTCCTCCCCCCCCTGTCGCACTGCAGCCCTCCCAGTTGCCCTGTTTCCCGGGCCTCTGTCCCCTGGACGGTGTGCCCACTACCACTGCCCCCAGGTCCCTGTTGTTGTTGGGGTGTTGGGTCAGCCTGGGTGCCCTGTAGTGGCGGACACACCGCTGATTGACCTGTCCTGGAGACAGAGGCATGGGCCCGCTGGGTGGGAGCGGTGCTGATATTCCCAGAGGGGGTTAGGTCTGCTGTGGCCTGTGTCTGTGTGTGGGGAACCGACTGTCCAGAGGTCCCCGATGGTCCGGGATGGTCATCAGGTTCCAGGTCGACAGAGCTGCTGTCCTCACTGCGGGCCTGTTCTGGGGGTGGGATGGACATATCTGGACCCTCCTGGCCGGTGTGTTGGCGTTCGGGCACTGCAAGGGTGAAAGAGTATGGTTATTGCTTCTGTGTGTTCCATGGTGTGCGATTTGTGGGTGCCCTTGTCCCCCAGTGCTGGCATTCCCTTGTGGCAGGAGTTGTGAGGGTGGTTTGTGGGGGGGATGGGTATGTGCAGTGGTCATGCATAGGTGATGGGTGTCCATGGTTTGTGTTGGCATTCAGGGTTTGGTTTTGGGTTGGGTGGGTTGTGCTGGTGAGACATTGGCAGGGAGGCTGTGTGCTGGGGGGTTGGGGGTGAGGGTGGGGGTGTGGGTTGGCATGCTGGTGGTTGGGGGGGGGGGGAGTAGTTGAGACTAGACTTACCAGAGTCCATTCCTCCGCCTACTCCAGCGAGGCCCGCAGGATGCAGGATGTTAAGGACCTCTTGCTCCCATGCTGTGAATTCGGGAGGGGTGGGTGGTGGTCCGCCGCCAGTCCTCTGCACAGCGATGTTGTGTCTGGAGACCATCGACCGTACCTTCCCTCGTAGGTCGTTCCAGCGCTTTCTGATGTCTTCACGGTTTCTGGGATGCTGTCCCACAGCGTTGACCCTGTCGACAATCCTCTGCCATAGCTCCGCCTTCCTGGCTATTGTGGTGTGTTGCACCTGTGTGCTGAAGAGCTGGGGCTCTACCCTTATGATTTCCTCCACCATGACCCGGAGTTCTTGGTCCGAAAACCTGGGGTGTCTTTGGGGTGCCATGGGGTGGTGTGGATGAGGTGTGGGGTGGTGTTTGCGGTGATGTGAGTGGTGGTGTGTGGTGATGTGTGCGTAAATGTGGTGTGGTTGATGATGTTGGGTTCCTGTGTGTGTTGGGGTTTTCGATTGCTGTGCTCGCTCGCTCTCTCTCTCTCGCCTTCTCTCCGATTTCCAACTTGTGGGGGTTTGTGGGCGATGTGGGTGTGTGTTTTATAGTTGCTTGGATGTGTGGGGGTGGTGTTTGTATGTGTATCAGGTGTGTGTATTTCAAATTGTCCAATGTGGCTGGGTTTTGGAGCTGGGTGTGTATTTTGACCGCGGCGGTGTGTACCGCCAATGGAATACCGCGGTTGAAAGACCGCCGCGTGGATTCGTGGGTCGTAATGGCATGGGCATGTTTGTGTTGGCGTGGCGGTGGAGGTTTGGTCATCTCCAGTTTATCGCTGCCCGCTGATGAGGCGGCCTTCCGTGGATGTCGGGTTTTTGGCGGCTTGGCAGTTGAATGGCGGTCTTCTGACCGGCGGAAAGAGCCTTTTACCGCCGAGGTCAGAATGACCCCCTATGTGTTGAATAACCCAAAGGCCATCAGGAAATGCAGGGCAAAACTCTGTCACCAAGATCAAGAAGACGCAGCATCAAGGCCGCTCCAAGTACATCTCGAAGTCAAAGGGCCAATCCTGCATCTGTTCCTGGAGTCAACTAAGCCATTGTGGAAGCCAGTCCTCATCACACTCCACGTGGTAACCACACAAAAAATAAGAACTTGAAGCGGAGTTCTACTCCTTGTCATTTCCACTCATCTGATGAAGTGTGTGGATGTGGCCAATAGTCACAGTCCCGCTTCTGAATTTGGCTTCGGAGCTGATTCCACAGCTGGTTCTGGCACAACCGGAGTTCCAGCCATGCCGTGCGAGATGGAAGAGTTCCCACTCTTCAGATCCCTAAAGACACCCTTTGGAGCGCCTTTGGGACAGACAAAGCCGAGAGACCTTCCACCTGGATTATGACCAGCAGATTCAGCCTTGGTATTGGTTTGTCTCAGCCACTTCTGCCCTTGGCTCCAGTAACGATGCCGCCCCGGGCACCCACCCCAGGCCCTGATACGTCGACACTGTTGCCAACTTGCAACCCCAAAAAGGGGGCCCCTATTGTCCTCTCCAAAGCGCATGCGACGCTGGTCTGACTTTGACCGACATCCCAAACAAATTAGATGAAGTTTCTACACTCTTCTTACTTCAAGGCAATTAACATTCATTGCATTCCCCCTATGATACTGACTGTGATAATGACTATGGCCAACGTGATAAGTTCACCCAGCCCTATGCCGATGATAATTGGTATGAGAACTTACAAGAGTCTAGTGGGCTAGATACCTCCTGAGAAACTGCTCTCTTTTCACCTCCTGGCCTAGCCACTGAAGAATCTGCGTCCTACAACATGAGGAGGATTTCTAGGGCGGCCTAAATCTTTGACCCTCAACTTCCCACTATGGAGATCAAAATGAACATCCTGATGAACAGCCTGGCCAGAGCACTTCTGAGCCCTCCCCCCTAACCCCCCCAACCCCCTTCAATGGGGCCTTGAAGGATACTCTTCCAGGATCCGGGCCTAAACCCTGTACTGACCCTCCAGTAAAGTGCCAAATTGCCATGGGCCATCACCCTTTCTCTCTCAGCACCCCTCTCCAGAAAGTCTTGGGGCGCAAGATTCCATTAGTCAGACCAACCTTAACAATTTCTCTACCTCTCCCCCTGACAGGGAATCTAAGAAAGTGGAGACTTTTGGAAAAAACTTGTTCTCCTCCACCAGTTTGGTTTTGCGGTCAGTCAATGGCTTCTGTTTACTGGTCCGTTAAACTCACGCCCTTTGGGACTCTGTGGCACAATTTCTTCCTGGTATCCCCGAAGACCTTTGACCTGTTCTCTCTCAGGCTATCCAGCAAGATCATGATGCAGCCAATTTCACAATTCATTGTGGCTTGGACACCGCCTACTCAGTTGTGCGGGGCCATAGGCATTGGTGCCACTATTCACTGCCATGCTTGGCTATGATCCATTGGGTTCTAGGGTGATGTTCAGTCCTCCCTAATGGACATGCCATTTGATGGGACTTACTTGTTCGGGGACAAGGCTGACTCGGCCCTTGAATAATTTAAAGAGATACTGTCTAGGCCTTTCCACTCAGCCTTGCTAGCAACATTTTCAGTGTTCCTTTCATGGCTTCAGCAGTGACATTTCCTACCACCAGCCTTTCCCACCCTCCCACACAGGGAACCCAGAAGTTTCGTGAGAGAGGCTGTGGTGCCATTGCCCTGTTGTCAAGGTCATTGTGCTACGCATTCTAGCACCCCTACTCCACACTCATCACCTCCTCACAGTTCCACCTGCAAGGCCACTTTAGTGTGTCCTCTCAGGATCAAAACCACCCAGAGGGAGGCAGGATCAACCAAATCTAAGCGGGTTGGCAAGACATTACATTAGACAGATGGGTCATCCAGATTGTCCACAAGGGCTACGCCTTACCTATCCTTTCATCTCTTCCACACCTTTCACTGTCCACCCAACAACTGACGGAGCACTTTTCTCAAAGCGCCTATTGAGAGGTTGTCTGCGCCAGAGGTAGGACATGGTTGTTATTCCTGCTACTTTTCTGGTGCCCAGGTAGGACGGGAGGCCTTTAGCCCTTTCTCGATCGCTTCCTCTGAGAAGAGAAATTCAAAATGCTCACCCTGGCTGAGATCTTGTCTACACTCGACCCTGGAGAATGGATGGTGGTGTTGCAGCATGCCTATTTCCATATTCTTGTCCTTCCTGTCCATCAATGCTAACTGTGGATTGTGGTGGGAAAGGAGCATTTTCAGTTCATTGTGCTCCCCTTTGGTATCACCAGCGCCCCTCCTGTGTTCATGAAAGTAATTGTTGTGGTTGCAGCATGCGTTCAGAAGTCAGGGGTGGCAGTCTTCCCCTACCTCGACAGCTGGCTGTTAAAGGAAAGCTCACCCCATGCAATCATCAACCACCTCCAGACTATGGCAAACCTTCTGTCATATTATGGTTCACTATAAACGAGCCAAAGTCACACATCACTCTTTCTCAGATACTCCTTTTCATCAGAGCCAGGAGCATAACGTAATCCCCTGTGGTGGGAGGGGGCCTCCAACACTTCAAAGTGCTTGCCACCCTCAATTAGCCCCCCATTCAGATATGCCAGTGACTATTTGTGAGATATGGGAGATTCACGGGCCCCTCATCAAATTCTGCAGAGGGCCCCATCATTTTCCTTGACGCCACTGATCGGAGCCATTCTGGATGTGGTAATGCAACAAACAGGGTGGGCTGGAGTCGTCGACCCTGTGCTCAGAGGCTTTGCACCTCTGGAAATGGCTGGACCACCAGGACATTTGCCTAGTGGTGAACCACCTGGCAGGATCATAGAATGCAAGAGTCAACAAGCTCAACTGTTGGTGTCTAGTGAATTATGAGTGACAGCTACACCCAGTGGTGGCAGTAGGTCTCTTTTGTGAATGGAGAGAACAGTGGCTTGATCTGTTTACACCATGTCAGTACCTTTGGGCTTTAGAGTTTCAAAGGCGTCTCTCACTGGGAGACTGTGCACGCTGAGTATGTGATGCAGATCTCCTGGACTTGAGCATCTGCCCTCCAATCAGGCTGCCCCTCTGGGAGTATCTGTTGTTACAGCAGAACTGTCAGGTTCTCCACCCAGCCCTTTGCAGCCTCCACTTTCATGTCTGGAGATTTAGTGGTGATAGCTGAACACCTTTGTCGTTCCTCCAAAGGCGGTTTATGTCATCTTGGCAGTTATGTGTCCCTCAACAAAAACTGTATATGTCTGTTGTTGGGATAAATTTGATCGCCAGATTGACCCCCTTCGGGCCAAAATGTTTGATATTCTAATATGTGTTCTGTCTCCCACCCAGCAAGGCATTGCTCTAGGCACAGTCAAAGGTTATCTTTCTGCCATCTCTGCCTTTTCGCAGTTGCCTGATCATCCTTCTTCGTTTATGTCACCTATTGTGGTGCTGTTTTGAAAAGGCCTCCAACATATGTTTCCCCTATCTCTGTTTATGATACCCCCAATAGGACCTCTATATTGTCCTTTAGTATGTGATGTGCACTCCATTTGAGCAGCTCTGCAGATGTCCTCTGTGACTTCTCACTAGCAAAACAGTGTTCCTGGTTGCCATCACTTCAACACAGCGTGTGAGTCAGCTTCAGTCTATTAAACACTTCTTAAAGTTCCATTTCCATTATGTGACAACTGATCCTTCCCATAAATCAATCTGTCATTCTGAATGCTGCAGCGTCCTCTTGATTTCTAAGTGGCCCATTCAGTATACACCACCTTTTTCCCCGACAAGCTGGTGCTGTGTACTAGGACAGCCTTTCTCCCAAACATTGTGAGGCTGTTCATCATCGATCAATCCATCATGCTGCTTGCATTCTAGGCTCCACTTCACCTTTCTAAAGTGACAGGGAGGCTCTATGTCTTGGACCGTAAGAGAGCACTCAAATTCTACATCTATCACATCAATTTTCCAAAGGTGAGGACTCTGCGGTCTGCCAGAAAGAGCGTTACTGAAGATAAGTAACTTGTTCATCAAAGGTATTGATCATGTGATCAATTTAGTATCCCGGCAGCAGTTCTAACCTAAGAAAAACCTATGCAAGGACAACATCTAGCTTATGCCTCACCTCAATCAAGGGCACCATCACTCACAATAAATGGGAAAGGACAATTTACTGTGCGGCACTGTGTGGGATCTATTAAGATCTCAAGCTATGGGCTCCACCTCCACAGATGACACAAGTTAAGCAGTGTTAGTAGAGCTGCCATCACTCCGTTCGTGTTTATGTTTGACTTTTATAATATATTCATGCAGTGCCTCGTAGGGACACGTTTATTTTCTGTTTGTACCATCTTTACAGATGAGACGTTGACTGTTTTGGAATGTATTAATATATTTATTCTCGTGTTCTTTTTTTCTGGGCGAATCATTTAAAAAAACTGACCAAAGTATTATCCTCCAATCAAATGTGGGACTTGTTACACTCTCCGTAGGCCAGTTTCATAAACCAAAGTTAAATCTCCAGATGTGTGCCTCACACCTCCACGTTGCAGAGATTTACAAGTGTTTATACAAATGTAGATTTTCCTAGTCTATGACGGAAAGTCTTAATTTTATTAAAGACACGGAGGCGAGTATTATGCGTTTCTTTTCTTGCTTTATTTAATGAGCAGCAGTCAAGAAACTACAAATCCCATAAGGCTTAACATCTGTAGCCAATGGGATTAAAAAACGTAGTTCAGAACACACAGAACCAATAGTTATTACGATATGCTATTATGACGTCACTTGACTGCAAGCAGCCCTCTTTTCTTGCAAATGAAGTCAGTTAACCGTGAACAGAGGGAGTAATAAACAAAGAATAAACAGAGCCATGAGGAAAGCAAAGACATCAGAGAAAAAATCCAGGAGCTTGCAGAGGCAAGGGTGATCCGGCCAAACCGACAGAGATGGTCCAAATCCTGAAGGAAACTAAATGATTGGATGGTCTGACGAGATCCGATTAGGACGTTGTCTGAGTGGTTGAAGCCGAAACTAGAGAAAGGGAGGGATAAACAAAGTTATACAAGAGGTGGGATAATACTCACCTCCGTGTCTTTAATAAAATTAAGACTTTCCATCATAGACTAGGAAAATCTACATTTTATGGCAAGACCGGAGGCTCCTATTATGCGAGTTTAAAGCATATTAATCACGTTCAAAGAAGCATTATCAATCGGTTTGCAATAAAATACTCTAAAAGTATTGTCATTGGACTAATCCGCAGATTTTAGAATATCCTCCAAACGGGATCCCGCCCAGAAAGCTTTGGAAGCCATAGCCCCCCTAGAGGAATGAGCTCTGAACTTGGAAACATCAATACCAGCCAAGGACATAATCAGTCTTACCCAACGGGCTAATGTAGCAGAAGAAACAGGGTTATGGGGTTTCCTGAAAGATATGAGAAGTTGGGAGGAGGATGTTCTCAAATCTGCGGTCCTATGCTCGTAAACTTTGAGACACTGTCCCACACACAATTTTGGTTGAAGCGGAAAATAGGGATAAAAGACTGACGACAAATTGGTCTTGGTACGTCTTACAACCGAAAACAGCACACCCGACGGGGTGAATTGACGGTTGGAGACGTCCAAAGCCTTAACATCTGATAAACGTTTAAGAGAAACTAAACATAATAACATTGTTAATTTAGCAGATAAAAGCTTTAATGATAAACTTGAATTGTCTGGTAATGCAATCAAATATTTCAAAACACTATTAACATCCCACAAATGATTGTATTTTGGTAACGGAGGTTTGGAAAATTTTACTCCCTTTAATAATTTACATACCAACGGGTGCTCGCCTACTGGTTTTCCATGAACATGAATATGGTTGGAAGAGATAGCAGATCTGTAAAGATTGATAGGGCGAAATGCTTTACCTTTGCTGGCTTCCGAGGCTAAAAAATATACGACAAAAATTACATCTGCTGAAAAGGGATTAATTTGTCTTCCCACACACCAGCAATCCCATAGAGACCAGGCTGCCTTGTAGGCTTTTTTGGTGCCTGGGGCCCAGGAGTTTGAGATATAATGGGAAGCTTCTGCCGAAATGACAGGGGAAGATTGGGAACTCCTGATATTTTCCAAGCGGATAGGGTTAGGATATTGTTCAGAATAAGGGGATGAGAACGGTGAAGAGGGTCTAGTAGCAGATCCGGAAAGGATGGAATTAACAAGGGAAAATCTATTGACAGTTCTAAAAGAGTGGGGAACCAAATTTGGGATTGCCAAAACGGGACGATAAGAGAGAGAGAAGCGTGTTGACGTCTGGCCTGAGCCAGAACCCTGTTGATCATTATGAAAGGGGGAAAGGCATAGTTGAGGGAAAGCGACCAGTCTTGTGAGAAAGCATCTGATGCTAAGGCTAAGGGATCTGGGTGCCAGCTGTACAATTGGGGAAGTTGTGTGTTGAGTCGGGATGCAAAAAGGTCTATGGAGAAGGGGCCCCATAAGGATTGAATGTTGTGAAACACGGAAGGATGAAGTCTCCAAACGCTGGAGTCTCGAAGGTGACGAGAATGCCAATCTGCCACTGTGTTGAGAACTCCAGAAAGATACTCTGCATGTACCGAAAGATGGTTTGAGAGGCAAAACTCCAAAAAGCTCTTGGCTAGATCTGCCAAAGGTTTGGATCGTGTACCCCCAAGATGGTTTATATATCTGACCGCAGATATATTGTCCATCCTGAGCAGGATTGCACAATGTACTGTGTGCTTTGCCAGACTTCTGATTGCAAAGGAGCCTGCAAGCATCTCTAAACAATTGATGTGCAATTTGGACTCCTCGCTTGACCATGTACCCCCAGTGGAGATGGGTCCACAACGGGCTCCCCAGCCTTGATGGCTTGCATCGGATTCTAACACAAGATCTGGGGCTGATGGAAAGATACTTTTCCCGTTCCAAGCATCTAAATGGTCTATCCACCATTGAAGCTCTGTGCGAGACTCTATGTCTAAAGGAACGAGATCGGAATACGAAAGCCCCTTTCTCAGGTGTTGAATCTTTAATCTTTGAAGAGCACGATAGTGAAGGGGACCCGGAAAGATTGCTTGGATAGAGGAGGAGAGAAGACCTACAACTCGGGCTAGACTTCGGAGGGAAATGAGGGAATTTCGGAGAATTTGCAAAATTTCTGATTTTATGGATTTTATTTTTGACGATGGTAGAAGAAGGGTCGCTGAGAGAGAATTGATTTGAAATCCCAGAAATTCTACGATTTGGGAGGGTATAAGAAGGGATTTTTCCCTGTTTATTATGAAACCCAATTGCTCCAACAGAGAGCAAGTCGTTTGTAGGTGGAGTAGGAGAGTCTGAGATGATTGATTTAGGATGAGGATATCGTCTAGATAAATTAATAATCTTATCCCTTGAGCTCTTAGAAAAGCTACCACGGGTTTCATGAGTTTTGTAAAGCACCATGGGGCTGACGATAGACCGAAGGGCAGAGAGGTAAAGTGATACATTTTGTCCAACCACTGGAATTGAAGAAATTTTCTGCATTCTGGATGAACAGGAACCACTAAGTAAGCGTCCTGTAGATCCAATCTGACCATCCAGTCGTTCTGGAGGAGAATGTCTCTGAGATGGAGAATTGTTTCCATTTTGAAATGCCGGTATACTACAAACCGGTTGAAATGTTTTAGGTTGATGACTGGACGCATCTTTTTGTTTTTCTTTTGAACAAGAAAAATTGGGCTGATAAAACCCGAAGAAAGGGGAAGAGTGGGCACAATCGCTTGTTTGCGTAACAGTGTGTCTACCTCTAGGGAAATTAGATGAACCATTTCTGTGGAAAAATGGGGAGGAGGTTGGAAAAAAGTTTGCACCGGAGTAGAATAAAGTTCTATTTTGTAACCTAGAACTGTGTTTAACACCCAATCATCTGTTGTTATTGCATGCCAATTTGACAGAAAATGGGAAATACGACCTCCTGTCGGGAAAGAATCGACTAGGAGGCTTACCTGTTGGGTTGGCGGCTCTGGAATGTCTGGCTGACCTGGCACGGTATCCTCTGCTACGTTGGGGGTAGAACTGAGGTCTGAAGTCCTGCTGATAGGAGCTGTAATAGCCTCAGGAGCCTTGATTGGTGAATCCGCGGCCGGTAAAGCGACCCCTACCTCTACCGGCCCTGGCAAAAACCCGATGGTGAAACATTTTTCTCATTGACTGTTGGGCTTTGGTTAATGAGGTGAAAGTAGCAACATATTTGCCGAGGTCCTTTATAAAGGAATCTCCAAAAAGCTGTCCATCTGATTGGAGCTGAGGTTGAACGGTTGCCAAATTTACGAGTTTGGGATCAAGTTTGATAAGTAGGCCTTTACGCCTCGCGTGAATAAGGGAAGAATTAGCCTTTCCCAAAAGGCAGAAACAACGTTGAACCCATAAAGATAACTCTTCTGGGTCGAGGAAGGAACCGTCTAGTCTGGCTGATTCGACAAGATCAAAAATCCTAGTAAGAGGCCCCGTAATGTCTAAATGTTTGTCCTGACAAGAGGACCAAGCTTTATCCACGCCCTTGCGCGGGTCCTTGCCTTGTTTGGTGAAGAAAGTCAACATTTGTTCATCAATAGTAGGGGTAATAGTGGCTTTGTTAGATAGTACGGGACGAGGACATTCAGACTTTAATTTAGATCTAGTCTGTTTGTCTAGGGGTGAAAATAGTTTTTGTGCCACATAGCGACCCACATGGTCAGCTGGAAACCACTCAGTAGAATTGGGATGATGAATTTGGGAGGGATCGAACATAGGAAACCCTTCTGAGTCAAAAAGAGAAGGGGTAGCAGAGGTTATTTTTGATTTTTTTGGAGGAGGAATGGAAAAAGACTCATCATCGTCTTTGTCAGATAAATATGAATCTGAATCTACATCAGGCATATCTTCGTCTGTTTCTTGAATAACTGGAGAAATAACAGGGAGAACATTGCGCTCTTTAGATTTTTGTTTTAAAGAAGATTTTGGAGCCATATTGTTATACTCCTTGGC
Source organism: Pleurodeles waltl (assembly GCF_031143425.1). NCBI lineage: Eukaryota > Metazoa > Chordata > Amphibia > Caudata > Salamandridae > Pleurodeles > Pleurodeles waltl. Next base: position 745,402,317 of record NC_090444.1, on the reverse strand, counting down.
AGGAGCCTTGTGAGGAACCGCGTCCTTTGGCGTACGTGAGATGGTCTCACCTTCCATTTGCGTCCCCACACCTGGCTTTGCTGGCGGACGCGTACTGCTTTCCCCCGCAGTCTGGGCCGATTTGGAAATTAAGTTAGAAAGGTTATTCTCCAAATTTCTTGATAATTTTTGCAATGAGGAAGATACTGCCTGATGAACAGAGCTTCTAATGAAATCACAGAGTTTATGTCTCATCTCTTCCAGTTCAGTGGAAACACCCTGTTCCATAGAGGAAGTGCCAGGTTCCATTATGTCTTAGTGTCAATAAAATATTTAAAATAGAAATAGATTTGTATATTCAATTCTGAAAATTAACGAGACCGAAACCGGGGAAAAAACTGAGTCTTTTTGTAAAAAACAGGGAATAGAAGGGTTAATAATATGGCACAAGTCTAAATAAAGCAAATAAAGTTGCTCTGGATAAGAAATAAGAATACTGTCAGAAGCGCTCTGCCTGCGACGTCTCTGCCTCAGGAGCAAACCGAATGACGGTTGCTGCCTGAGGCGAAGGAATGCCTGGAATTTCGAGCGCGCGCGACGCGCGTCTAAACTAAACAAAGCCGACGTCAGAGCTGAAGCGCTCAGCTCGAAATCCCTCTGAAAGGGAGACCGGAGCAATATAAACACACGGCAGCTTGCCGTCGGCTGTAAAAGGAAGAATGAATGCCTGGAAAACCGAACGCACGCAACGCGCGCTGAAACGAACAAAAAATACTCAGAGCTGACAGACTCAGCTCAAAATAACAGAAACCTTGTGGACGAGTGGCCGGAGTCACAAATAAACATGCGGCAACTTGCCGTCTAACATAACGAAGGCAATAATACAGTATATTTATAAAATGAACAATATTAAAATATTGAATAATGTAATTAACGTGGGTAAAAGAAAATGCGACTTATCTCGACTGCAGCAGCAAGAAAAGAGGGCTGCTTGCAGTCAAGTGACGTCATAATAGCATATCGTAATAACTATTGGTTCTGTGTGTTCTGAACTACGTTTTTTAATCCCATTGGCTACAGATGTTAAGCCTTATGGGATTTGTAGTTTCTTGACTGCTGCTCATTAAATAAAGCAAGAAAAGAAACGCAAAATAGGGGCCTCCGGTCTTGCCATAAAATTACAAACGTTCTATTCATTCTCGTGTGTTTTAGAAGAGACTTTAAGTTTGTGCATGTAAGTCCGATGATTAAGTACATTTCAAGCTTGAACGTTTTCATAACACTGTGTATGCTGACTTTATGCACTAGAGAAAACCTAGAGGAGTGGGGCTTGGACATTAGTGGCCTTTCACCAAAAGCTTTTATTTTTAATTTACTTTTCCCTTCACATAAAAACCTTTTTCCCATATGAAGAACTCTCTTCCTTCACACTGCCTTGTACTTTTATCTGTAACTATAGGCAACCTTAAGTGTCCAGAAACACTCATATCATCAGCCATTCGAAAAATTAAAGCAATAATTAGAGAGAAGGGGAAGGAGACTTGGGTCAGTCCCTTCAGCCATTAGCTTTTATGTTTTTTTCGTTGTTGCCATTGCGTGGATGGACTGTCCATCGAAGGTATGGCATTCCATGGAATGTTGCATTTTCCATTTGTGTTCCTCTTTTTGGTGCTAGGACATCACGTGGTCCTTTTGTAAGATTGCAGATGCAACATAATGGGTAGCTTGCAGTGGAGAGACAGTATGTGTTCTTTGATGTATTTTCTTTGCCAAAACGATTACGTTTTAATTCCTGATTTGTGTTTTTTTTGTTTATGAAGTGTTTGCTGTTTAGATTACTCAGTCTGTCAAAAACCCAATGCTAGTCACAAATATTCGGTGCTCATTCCGTTTTTTACTTTCCTGTCCTGACACCATGTTTATGGATATACAGCTTTTTTGTTAAAAAAGTGGAAGACCTGCATCCTCAGAAGCTTTTTCTGAGATAACAGGAAACCAATAGCCCTTTGTCAAAGTAACTATAGTGCATTTGTATGCCTTTTAAGTGAACCTTACACCAAAAACGTAATCTTTTACTCCTTTTCAAACACGCTTTGAAGGTACACGTAACTCTAATGCACTCTATTTACCATTATTAGTATTGTTATTATTATTATGCCTATTGTATTATAATAATAATAATCGTGGGCACAATTTTATTTATGGACCTTTTTTTTCTCCTCGACGACTGGATTTTTATATCTCATGCTGTGTATTGTAAGCAACAAGCATAAAGAATTAAACAGTTTACAGCATCAGATATAATATGACTCATCTCTAAGGGAAAAAATACTCCCTTTATAATATGTTTGTGCTTCCGTGTAGCATGATATATCACTGCCACCACCACCATCAACAGTACTGCACCAGCGATACCACCACCAATAACATGCATCTCCAGTTACTCACCACCATTACCAACAATACCACTGTCACCACTACTACCAGTCCTGCCACTAATACTGTCACCAGTACATCCCATGTCGCAAAACCACCAGCACTGCAGTACCACAGCAACCAGCACTGCTGCCAAGCACTGAACAAGCCAACCGGTCTGGCTTTAATGTGGACCACAAGGAAATGCATTTCTCCATACCTGGGTTACCGTGTGTTCCACAATAAATCCATTGGCTTCACCAGCTTGCTAATAACTGTATGCAGCACTTAACCATGTACGTTTAGAAGTGCGATGAGGTTGGAAAGGGCTTTGGAAACGTTTATGAGTAACCACAAAGCTATGCCTCTAGCTTTGAAGGCTGTCTTAGAAACAAGGAAATCACTTATGACGCAGGATACTTTTTGTAATCATAAGACATCGCCACACTAAATAAAAAATATTAGCATTTTACAAAAATAAAATTGCTCGTAGAGTTTTCTACTTTCTCTGCGCAGAATCCGACTCGCGCTGAAAACAACAGGGAATCAGGTCCTAAATCTTCCAAGTGCTTTGGTCCACATCCCAATATGAGAGGCAGATGTCAGCTTGTGACCGTTTAAGTACAGCTGTGTACTGCAGTACTTATCAAGATAGTAACCGTTGCAGCAGTATGGTTACGTCACTCTTTTACAGCGTTAGGATCAACCTAATATCAATATCATGAATGGTCCTAAAATTACCAAGAGAAATTAGAAAGGCACCACTATAGACATAGCAACTCAGGACACAAGACTCTAGCACCAAATGGATGCCTTGAAAATTATCATCACCCTTCTGTAATCTGTGGGCACAAACTCAGGGAACCATAAAATATTTCCTGGCGTTTTGTGGGGTTGGAGGTAGTCAAGAAGAAAGGGCACTGGGTAGTTTGAAAGACAAGTAGAGTGGGAGCATGGTTACGAATTGAAGGAAGGGAATTATCTTAATGGCCTTTTCACTAATGTAATGAGGGTGCCCTTGTTAAGAGGCAGCATGTCAAACCACCAGGACTGAACACCTGTAATGTATGTGAAGGAATCTCCACCATCCAGACTTGATATTGTGTTCTGAAAAACTTCTGATAGACCTGTCAGCCTTAGGATGGTCTTCCCCTATACTTTTTGCCTTTCTTCTCCATTTTTTTTATGACCTTCTTTTTGTTGGCCTTAGGACTCTGTGCACTTTACCACTGCTAGCCAGTGCTAAAGTGCATGTGCTCACTTCATGGAACATGGTAACAGTGGCTCATACCCAATTGCCATATTCAATTTACTTGTAGGTCCCTAGTGAAGTGGTACTACGTGTACCCAGGACCTGTAAATTAAATACTACAAGTGGGCCTGAAGCACTAGTTGTACCACCCACTTACGTAGCCCTTTCAAACATGTCTCCTGCCTGCCCTTGCAGTCTGTGTGTGCAGTTTTTAAACTGTTTTTTCTACGTGGCAAAATAAACTTTTTGCTAGGCCCAAACCTCCCTTTTTAATAAATATAAGCAATGCCTAATTTGTGAAAGAAACATTTCTGGTGCCCGAAGACCGGCTCAGAGGCCGGTGGCTTGTGTAATTAAACGTTGGTGTGCCACATACCAAGGATGGTAGTCCTTAATCTACCACCAGACACTACCTACCCCTTTCTCTTGTTTTTATCAGGTCCCTGCTTTCTCCCTTGGTGTCAGTTTTACTGTTTTTCTCTTCCTCCGACTTCCAATCTGTGAGTTTTACCTCTATTACACTCTGGAACTCTATGATTCGGACATTTATAAGTGCTGTTGCCCGCTGGCAGCCACCGGCTCAAATTAAGCACAGCATATAAGTTGTAGGCCCTTAACTCACAGGGCAGGGTGCAATGTATTTAAAAAGTAGGACATGTAATTTTAAGTTTTGCATGTCCTGGTAGTGAAAAACTCTTAAATTCGTTTTTTACTACTGCAAGACCTAGTTAACTTATTAGACTTAATAACCTGTACTTTTCGAATGGGAACAAGTAACCTAGTTAATGTTAGGTGTCTTTGGCATTGTAATGAAAAAACCTTTCTTATGGTAAAGTCAGATATTAAGTAACAACTGTGAAAATACCACTTTTAAGAAAGTTGGCATTTTCCTTCTTCATCCGTTTTGTGCCTGTAGCCTGTTTCTGGGTCACATGACTGGGTGTAGTTAAAAGTTATGCTTTATGTAGTCCTTCTGGACAGCTGCACACAATAGAAAGCTGGGGGGTGGGGGAGTGCCTGGATGGGGCCATCACTGGCAGGATGTGAGGGTGGAGCTGGGCACAACCCTACTTACACTTGAGTTGGCCGTGTCCTGCCTCCACACAAAGTATTGCATACCCACGTAGTTAGTCTGGAGCCAGGGCAGGCTTCTCCTATTCCAAAGGCAGAACTAGATACAAATACTGGACCTTAGATGCCATCTCTTCAGTACACTGCTGGACCTGTGGATACTCTGCCAGGAAGAGGGACTGCTGTACTGCTGAAAGGACTGCCACTCTGCTGGACTGTTGCCTTGCTGGACAGCTGCAGGTCTGTACTGACTTCCTGCCCTCTTGGGAAAGGACTGGACCTGCACCCGTTGAACCATGGACCCCAAAGATACTCTGAAGGCTAGTTGGCTCATCTCCTAACTAGAGCCTCTGGGCTCAGAAGGCTCCCGCATCCTTAGACCCAGCACCAGGACTCTCTCATCTGTGAGTTCTACCATGCCAAGTGTTGCTACTCTATCCTGAACTTTTGAAAATGGGCCTGAAAGTCCTCTGCCAGCACATCTCTGGACCCAGCACAACTGATGCATCTCCTCTGCTGTATGGTGCAAACCCAAGCAGAACTGACGCATTGCCTCTGCTGTGAGGGTTCTCTCAACGTAAAGGACTCCACATCAACCCCAAAGCCACATTAGAACTACTGCCTGTGTGAAGCTTCCCCGACGCAGGCCCTTGCATCTCTTGTTGACGACAGCCTTGAAGATTACAAATCTCTATGCTTGAGTAGTATTTTACCCCCATCAACCAGCAACACAATTTATTGTACCTTTTATTTTTAACCTCCTAAGTCAGATCTGCCATTGTCCATATGCTTTTTCCCTCCTCCCTGCTATCAGTGTCTCAGTCCAAATCACTCAGTAACAAGGGCAATAATATATACAAAAAGGAAGAGTTCCCTTTGTCAAGTTATTATATTGAGTTTTTGGCAACGGTGTTGAGACAGTCTCAGGGTTTCATATCCTTCACCTTTGAGTAACAGCATCATGCCACTGTGCTACAAAGGCTTCTTTGCAAACTGGTCTGGATCAAGAAGTTAATATTGTACAGCTGATTTAAGTGATCTAGAAAAACCATGGCTTCACCACAGGACTATCCAAAGGTATCAACTCATTTAACATGCCTTTGTATTGCATAATTGTGTTCTAGAGACTAAAATCAGCTATTGATATGTTGTACTTTCAAACTACCATCTGAAGATAGCTTTTTTCTTCGAATGGTAACTGTAAGTTCTGGTCCCTACCTAAGTTGAACTTTATCTTAAATCGTTCTATTCTGCTGTAACAATGAAAATATAGTGGTACTGTATTGTTTTTGCCATTTGCATTGAAGGCTGGTAAATGTATGTGGCTCCGACACCCTTTGCAATCTTTGTCCACTTTGCTGTTGTTGCATATTTGCTAGTAAATACCTTCAGCAAACAAATTCAGGAAAAAACTGCTGTTGCGAATGAGAAATATATTATTTGGATTATATGCCTTCTTTGCTCAAACCAATTTAGAAATTATACTATTTCTTTCAAAACTAGGTGAAGCAGACACAATGTTGGAAAATCTCAAGAAATTATGTTTAATTCCTCCTGATGCGTGATCCACCATTTTGTTTTTATACCCTTTCGAAACCAACCAGTCGATGGGGATTATTGATTGTGGTATTGTGTTGGTGACATGGACGAGTTAAAAGCCTGATTGGTGGTACTTAGTGCACAGCTTTTTATGTGCATGTGAGATAAGTCACTCCTATTAGCACTGCCATAACATTCTCATTGATGTGACATCTGTAACATAGGCTCTAGATTTCTATATTAGGGGTGGGTGAAGAATTCCACTCCTCTGGCAGAGTTCACAGAGTTTAGCCCCCTCAGTTACAGAAAACTACATGAAGTGACACGGAGTGGAGTTTTTTCTCTCAAGTGGCTCACCAACGTTAAGCAAGAGAAATTGCTATGTTGGCAAGCGCGAGCGAGATTTCTAAATGCGGGTGGGCGCGACAGGTCATGCCCGTCTGCATTGAGAACGCTGCTGTTCGCTTTGAGAAAGCTGCCGCTTGAGTAGAAAATCTACTTGAGCGGCAGAAAGAAGTTATCACCCTCTGGCACTCTGTGTGATACTGTTCTCTCTGATTTTACAGTTCGGGTGAAACTCCTGGTGCTGAAAATTAGCGTGAACTGCGCGACTTACCTAAACTCCACTGCTTGAGGAACTCCCTGTGGTGGCGGAGATTTTTCGGCACTACGCGGACTTTCACATAGCAGAACTCCGCTCAGACCTAATCAGTACCTGGTATGTGTTTCTTTAAATCACTATTTTAACTTTTTGAGATGCAACATTAAATTCTCTTATATCTATCAATAAGTATAAAGCACAGTTTCCCAGTGGCCACTGCATTATGTTGTTTGATAATTTGCAAGTCACTTCCTCATTCAGATTCTACAAAATTCTGGACTCCGCAGCTTCCTCGTGGTGCTTTATTAAACATTTATCCAACAAGTGCTAGGTTTTCTAGCTCAGATGAAGTCCACGCTCTAGTTGGAGAAATAACTTCTTCAGCCTTGATAAGCACTCACCAAATGCTGCAACTCGCATCTTCACTAAAATTGCTGGATCCCAGAATATGCCCAACAAAATGGGCCTGAGAGCTTCCACAGGGGGCGAAGTGGCAAATATTTCCCTCACCTTTTGAATCACACAAGTTATATCAAGTAGCTGTTTCAAAGTGCTGGGTCTTAAAAGTGTCCCCGACATGACACGCATGTCCTAAAGTGCTTGATCCTTTTACTTTTACTAATCAGCTGTGTCGTGCAGGACAGCAGGTCTGCCCCTAAGTGCTCAATCCCATGCTGTCTATCAATGAGGTGTGCCACATCGCTTCCCTAAAGTGCTTAAATTGTTGGGTTACGTTAGCTCCCTAAATGCTGGACCACCCCTGATCATTACAGTGTTGATTACACAATGCCCTCCCCCGCCCGCACCAACAGACGTGTCTTCCTTGAGATGCATAATCACTCCCCCCCCCTTCCCAACACACACAAGGTGCAGGATCACACATGATATGCCAAGTGTTAAATCACACATCTCTTCTGAACTGTTGGATGACGTCTCCCCTAAAATGCAGAATCATACTCTCCCTCTGCCTCCAAAGTGCTTTAAATGTTTAATTGATCCTCAAAGTGCTGAATCGCACATGTCCTCTACAGTTCTGATCACACAAGATTCCCCAATTATTGTGCACCACCTCTCAGGCACACTGTGAGCCATCACTATCAGAGAATAGTGTGATTCTGCACTTTAAAGGAGAAGTGTGAATCTCCAAACTGATGGATCACACAATTCCCCTAAAGCCCTCCTCGCCGCCCTCCGACGTTGTTAAAGTAGTTCTGTCATACCGGAAGCCCCACAGTACAGAGTGATTCTGACCCAAGGTGTGCGGTGCGCATTATGCCCCCTCGCCCCTCCCCTTCTGATGCACACAGGGGCTGTGAAGTGGGGATGTATGGATTGGAGCCTTAACCCTATAAATGTACAAGTTCCCTTGGGCTATGATGACAAAGCGGCCTGCAGTGTGCGCATCTGTGCGTCAATTTTCTCAGCATTCCTCGAGATAGGGCCAGTCACGCTGCCATTGTCAACCCGCCTCTTCCTCATCTCGCTTGTCGATATAGGAGCCAGAAGTGACCTTTGACTTCATGGGAACCAATAAAGTGGGTGGGTTTGAGTCACAGTGAAAATGGTGACCGTCTTTGACAACAGGCGAGGGAAGCTGCGATCTATAGCCTGGAACGAAATAACGAGCTTAATACGAATAACCTAATTTTAAAGAAAAGGCATTTAAGCAAAATTAACCTCTGAGGTCCACTGACAAGAATCCTGTGAAAATCAAGGAACCAGTACATTGTTTCTGGTAAAGCGGTTAAATGTTTTATCAGTCAATTAGACTCTATAATTTGAATAGACGAATAATGGGTGAAACAAATGTTTGTTTTTGTGAGCGTTTCAAAAGTATTAACGCAGTGGTAACCGGCATTTATTGCTGTTCCTAATTCGTCGATGGCAGAAGTTCCTAGAAGATTTAATGTATTGCCAGTCAATTGTATTTATTTGTAGCAAAACCTTTGGAACAGAAACGGTTTATATACAGTTAAATCGTGGCGTTAAATTACATAGGCTGCAAAGCAGTAACATAGAGAGGTGGGGAAGAACGGAACAAAAGAGGTGGTACATTACACTGAATATTAAATATTCTCATCATGATCCGAGGCTGGCGAGATTGAGGAGGTGGGTGTTATGCGTAGATTTAACATGTGGTAGAAAGAATTACTTCGACGTCCTATAGGATGGCATTGCAGTGGACGGATGCAGGGAATTTGATGGGTTGTGGTGTCTGGTGTGGGGACTGTTAGGTGATTGAGGCTGGTAGATTTTAGTGCTCGTGAGGCAAGATGCTGTGTACTTACTATAAACTGTAGTCATAATTATGAAAAGTGCCCTAGGCCTGGCTGACAATGAGCCGACTTGGTGGCAGTAAAGAGTAGTGGGTGGGTGGGTGTGAGAGAAGGTTGAAGAGAGTTTGAGTAGCAAAGATGATGATTTGTATTATAAGGGGGAGGAGTACTGTGTGCGGCAGACTGCCAAGCAGCCCTAATAAGCAAGTTTACTCATGATGACCACAGAGTTTACCTGGGATTTAGTGTTATGGACCAGTTGGTGTGAGCAGAGTCTCCACATATTCAGTATCTGGAACATGGCTGCAGTAGCAGAGGACCTAAGAAGGAATGCCCATCCATGCTGGAGTCAGACTGTGCACCAAGGTTCCTGTTAGACGGAGAGAGAGAGCTGGAATCAGGGAGAGTTTGTCAGGGTAGTATGGGCAGGGAATTTTAGGAAATATACTATTTTAGCATTAAATGAATGCAGTATACGATAAAGCGACTGTGAGAGGAGGACTCTTTTTTTTGCATCATTAGCCCCCCACTTTTTGGCTAATGTTGATGTGTCCTAGAAGTTGTAGTGCCCAGTGGCCATGCTAACCATGTTCCTTGGGCCAGAGCTCTTTCCCTAAATCTGTTGTGATGCTTGGCACAATTGGATACACTCTCAAATATCACTGTAAGTCCCTAGTACAGGGGTATACCAATACCCAGGGCAAGAGGTATTAAGGGTAGGCCCTTGAGGGCAGCAGCACAGATTGTGCCACCCCCTAGGAACCTGCACCCAGAGGCACCAAGCACTGTCATTGCAAGCTGAGTGTACTGGGGCAAACCGAAAAAGGCAAATTCAACATGACACACTCCTTGTGTGCCCTATCCACCCTACTGCATATGTTATGGGTAAGTCACCCCTCTAGCAGACCTTCCAGCCCTAAGGCAGGGTGCACCATACTATATGTGAGGGCATAGCTGCATGAGCAATATGCCCCCACTGTGTCCTTTCCAAACCTGGGACATAGTGAGTTAACAGAATAGCCATTTTAAGTACATGTACTGGACACTGGTCAAACACGAGTTCCCCAGTTACATAATGGCCCCTCTGCACCCTGGGTTGTTTGGTATCAAACAACCCAGGATGATAAATCCAAACTAATACCAGTATTGGATTTATCCTTAAATGTACCCAGGGGCACCTTAGAGGTGCCCCATGCAAAAGCTAACCTAACTAGCATAGTTGCTGACTGGTTATATCCAGCATGCCACTTCCTGACAGCCAATATACAAACCTAGGGGAGAGCCCTGGCTCTGTTTTGTTAAACAATGCCCTTCCTGGGTGGATAAGCTAACACCCCCTTCCCTCAGGAATGTGCACTACCCTGGCGGTGAGCTTCAAAGGGCTACCGCCCTTGAATCTCGAGTCCCAGGCCAGCTGCTAGCAGCAGATGGCTTCTCCCTTTGTTAACCCCCACTTTTGGCGGGAGCAAAGGTGGGAAACCACACAAAAGGTAGGAGGAGGGGTCTCACTGAGTATGCACCACCCGTAGGGGCTTGCAGGCGATGTGGAAACCCCATTTCATTTTCATTCATCTCCATGTTGGATGGCAGCAAAATAGCCAGTGAGGTTTAGGGAAGTGACCCTTTTCACAGGAAGTGGTCACTGTAGTGGGTGTAGCCACCCAAGGGTAAGTGTCCTATTGGACACTACCAGATTCCCCCTAAAACTCCCACTAAATTCAGTATTTAGTGGGCTCCCCTAGATCAAAAAATCAGATTCATAAGGAATAAAGAAGACAGCACCAAAGAACCCGGCACGATGAAAACAGAGGACCTACTGCACCATAGGGGCTCCAAGACCCCTGCTAACTGCACTAGAGTCCCAACAATCGCCACTGAGGAGAAGCTGACCACTGGACGGACCTTAGAAGACCCTGAGGACCTCCAGGCTTTGCAAATAGCCCAAGATTTTCCTCCTGAGTGGATGCACCACTCAGGAAATCAAAGAAACCTACAAGGAACCAGCACACCAAAGAGGGTCACTTCACTGACCGGACAATATCTCCTCAACTGAAAGTCACAGCTAGACCCTATGGCACACCAATGACAGCCCAGGTGAGAACTGCAGTGTGCCAACTTTGGTGGCACAGCACCCTCCCGTGACCGAGTTGTGCCAATACCCCAGGTACTGGTCAGTGCGTGTCGGACATCACCAAAAACAGCTCACCCAGAGCTGCAACTGGACCAGGAGGAAGGGACTTAAGTGACACCCAAGACCTCCCACTAGAGTGCCCTTGTCATCCTGCAAGGCCCCCGGAAAAAGACTTACCTCCAGGTCAAAATGGTTCCTTTGCGCACAGCATCCAAGACCTCCAATTTGCCCTGCAACCGGCCACCCTGAGCCCTGCATCACGGAACCTGCTGTGTGCCCTGAGTCGCTAACTCCTTGCAACCTCTACAGCCTAAGGGGAGCCCAAGAAACCATCTTTAAATCTGCAAACCAGCTCCTTTTCTAGGTGGCCGCTCCAAGTGGCCCTGTGCCTCTGGCAAGAGACCTTACAGACCTCTGCTCCCGCCGGCACTGGGAGCTGCCCAAGGCTCTCCAACTGGCAAAGTGCACCCACCAACTGCTTTGACCATCCTGCAAAAGAAGAGACTGGTAACTCAACTGTACGATTTTTAATGCATTTTTAAATGTGACTACCTATTGATTCCTATGGTGCATATTTACGCACAGAAAGACTAACTTTATAAAACTTTGAAAAGTCATAGCTCAAAAAGTACTGAACATATCTTAAAGCTCTTGGTCTTAAAAATTATATAAAAGTCTGAAGTATTGTTATAAATTCTAATCTTGAGTTATTCATTCAATGTGTGTGGTGCATGATTGGATTTGTGAGTACAACAAATGCTTAGCACAGCTCCTGGATTAGCCTAACTGCTCGACCAGCTACCTTAAAAATTGGAGCATTAGGTGGTCTAATTGTTACCTCTGGAAACCAACGTGTGGTTGCCTGGACCCCCTGCACAGTGTGCCTAGTTTTGCACACTACATAGAGGGCCAGCCTCCTACAGCGACAAGCCAATCTAATAGAGATATCTGGTTGCAGATTCCTTATCCTAGAATTTTCCAGGCATCAGGCTGGATCTTGAGATTTTTCTTGAGCTGTACCTGTGCGCCATTAGATGGCGTCGATCAGGTATGCATCTTTCATAGGCGTCATCCGCACCAGATATGACATCACAGGTCCAAATAGATACTACCACGGCGCGCTGGCGTCAGTTACTTTCTTTCCACACCAGCCAGTGCTGATCCGAAGAAAGAGCTACCCCTTAGTCACTTTTTGACTTGTCTTATTTCAACTTTGTTGAAGCTTTTTGAGTGATATCAACTCCTGGTGGCTCGCAGATGTCTTTGCGTGAGGTTCAAGCCCTGTGGATCCTGCCATCAAGTGAGGTCCGTGACAGATCTGCAGCTCATGTGCCTTTGGTGTCTGAAGCGTGACCACGACACAAAGTCATGCACTGAATGCCAGGCCATGAATGCGAAACCTTTGAGAGAGTGGTCCCTAAAGCTCATGGCAGCCCGGAACTTGACTCCGCATAAGCCCCGCTCTCGATGAAGATGAAGGTCTCGAGATCGATCGCAGGGTCCCCGTCTTCATCCTCCCACTCCCAGGTCTCGGGTCAACCGTGTAAATGGAGGCATAAAAAGAAGTCGAAGAAAGCAAAGCGTTCTTTGACTTCACCTCATCAGTCGACTGACGAGGCGAAAGAGCGGGAGCATTGTCGATCTAGGCTTCCCTCTGCAGAGCCTGCATCTGGGCAGACTCTTCGCCTTCCTGAGTTTCTGGGAGCAAGAATGACTCCTGCCCAACTGAAGGAGTTTTATGAGGCTATGCACCTAATTTTGAGCAGTCTGACTCTGCTGGCGTGCCTTCGGTCCCTGTGGAGTCAATGGGGCCCCTTAGGGTTCCAAACAACTTCGGCCTCAGCTCCGAGGAGCACTCATGGATCTGGACCGACATCAGTCATATCCATTCGACCCTCCCTGACTCTGGTCCCGACGTCTATGCTCCCTGCACCATTTGTGCTGTGCCCCAGGGCGGCGCTGCCCCCATCCTCATTGCCAATTCTGGCATGGAGCCAGATGGGTGTCATACAAGACCAAATATGGCACCGGCAGGTGCCTTGCCCCTTATGGCGGATCCTGAGCTTTATTCCTATAGGCTAGGTTACGGTGAGGAATTGGAGGGGTCGCCCGACCCTTTAGAATACCAGCTCCAAGACCCCATGGACTGGCGTACGTACCTGGGTGAAGCCAGTGGACTGGATACCTACCCAGATACTGGCATGCTCCCTCCCCCTACTGTGGTTATGGAGGAAGGAGCTTCATATTCATTGGTGGTGCGGGGAGCGGCCGAGGTCCTAGGCCTCGAGCTGCCTTTGGTGGCAGTTCAATCTAACCTCCTGACAGAGGTGCTTCAGCCTACGGCTTCCTCCTCAGAACCCCTGCTCCCCTTTGATGCTTACAGATGTCCTACTGGGTACCTGGTACAAACCCAGCACAGGGGCTCCTGTGAACAAGACAATTGCCTGCTGCCATCGCCCTGCACCTGGTAACCCAGGTTTCCTGACGCAACACCCCACCCCTGAGAGCTTGGTCATGCAAGCCTCCACCTCCCAGAAAGGGTTCCCTTCCGCATCCTCCAGGATAGGGAATCCAAGAGGCTGGACACACTTTGGAAGAAGATGTTTTCTTCCGCCAGCCTGATATTGCGGTCCATGAACAACACATGCCCTTGGGCAAATTTTTCCACATGCTGTGGGATACAGTTGCGCAAGTGTTGCCACAGGTCCTGGAGGAGGTCCGGCCTGTACTTTCCCAAGCAGTTGCTAATAGAAGAGATGCAGCAAAGTCCATTATCCGATGTGGACCGACTCACCGGGCAGAGCGGTTGCTTCAACAGTGGCCCAGCCACGTCCATTTCCCTCCAGCCACCGTACCTGCAGCGCATGCTTCCCAGCCTCTGAGTGGCTGGTGACATGGGATCCATCCTCCTCCTGGATCAGGGAGTCAGCGGTCCATCCGGTCCGCCGCCCACCCCTCTGCAGCTGCCTCCAAGCCTTCCTACTCTGACTCCGCTGGCAATCCTTCACGTCAGACAGGTGGGCTACTCCCTCCCCTTTGAGAATACTCCTCCATTCATGCCGCCATCCTATGATCGGATGATGGGTAATCACTTGGCACTTCTCCGAGAGAAAAATACGGCTCTCTTGGCCAAGCGAGCCATACAGAGGGTCCATGTGCCAGCAGAAGATTGTGTTTGCTATTCCTGCTACTTTCTGGTACCCAAAAAGGACAGGGTCCTCCGCCCTATCCTAGACCTTCAACCCCTCAATCTCTTTCTTAAGAAGTTTAAAATGCTCACTGTGGCTCAGGTTCTATTTGCCATGGACCCAGGAGACTGGATGGTAGTGTTGGACTTGAAGGACACGTATTTCCATATCCCCGTTCTGCCTGCCCACAGACGTTACTTACAGTTCACAGTAGGACACAAGCACTTTCATTTCACTGTGCTTCACTTTGGCCTTATCAGCGCCCCTTGGGTGTTTACTAAGGTGATGGAGGTGGTTGCAGCTCATCTGTGCAGATCAGGGGTTTCAGTCTTCACCTATCTCGACAACTGGCTGTTGAAGGCTATTGTCTCCCACCTCCAGACTATGGCAGACCTCCCGCATTTGCTGGGGTTCACTATAAGTATGCTGAAGTCATACCTGACTCCCTCTTAGAAGCTCCCTTTCATCTGAGCTGTTCTGGATAAAGCGCAGTTTCTGGCTTATCATCCAGAGTGGCGAGTCCAGGATATTCAGGCTATAATACAGATGTTCAGCCTCTATCCTGGATTTTGGTGATAATGACTTAGGCTGCTGGGCCTCATGGTCTCCTGCATCCTGTTAGTGACACATGCAGTATTGCATATGCGGGCTCTGCAGTTGGCCTAAAGTTCCAGTCGGCACAGCATCAGGGGAATCTCTTCAATAGGGTCCAGATCTACACGAGAACTGCGCGAGATCTGCAATGGTGGCTACGAACCGCGATTTTTGTCAGAGGCAGATCCGTCTCCCTTCCCCAATTCCTGGGTTGAGGGCGGACACCTGGGAGAGGTGGAGATCAAAGACATCTGCTGTCCGGCAGAGTCCGGACTCCACATCAACTTGTTGGAGCTCCGGGTGATCAGACTAGCATTGAAAGCATTTCTTCCCACTGTCAAAGGAAAGGTAGCGCAGGTGTTCACAGACAATACCACCACCATGTGGTACTGCAACAAGCAGGGCCGTGTGAGGTCGTGGACCCTTTGTCAGGAGGCTCTACGCAACAGGGCATTTCCCTGGTGATTCAACATCTAGTGGGCTCTATGAATGCCGCAGCAGACAAACTCAGTCGTCAATGCTTTATCGATCACGAATGGTGTCTCTATCCGGAGGTGGTGTAAGGCCTCTTTCAGCAGTGGACTACAGACCCTCTGGGGAGGAAGGGAATTTTCAGTACATACAAGTTGTTGGTGGTTAACATGCTGGACCCACTCTGGGACCTGAGAAAGAAGTGGGGAAGGATCAAAGGACAACTGGAATACATTGGGGGTTGAAGCCAAGAGGGCACCTAAGGTACAATTAGATTTGACTCACCTGGAGCTGGTACTGTTCAAATACCTGTACAATGTGTACTACACTCCAGAAGGACTGGAGAAGTTGAGGGGAGGTTGAGGGGTGGACTGCTTCAGCTGCAGGAGTAAGACCGAGGCTGATAATTATAGTGAGGGAGTGGTCGCTAGTAAAGCAAAATTGGACACAAGTTCTCACGCTAATTAGGAGAGTTGTAAGGACAGTGGAAATTAACCCTAAGCTTACACTCCTGAGCTAATGAATGAGGAGGAAAACACGATTTCCAATGGATAAGAGAGTGGTCAAAGGGAATGGGCATCTGTGTCCAGGTCGAAGAGGTGGAGCACCAAGTAGGAGGGACAATAGAATCATATAAAGATCTGGGGTCAGTAGGTTGACTAGTTTATGGGTGGTATTTCTAACTGAGAAAAGTCGGGGCTTAAAGATATTGTTGTCTTGCATAATCTGTGTACAGTAGAGTTACAAGTTATCCTACAGAATTGTTCTATATGGGATGTCTGAATGTTTTGCTGTTCTCATGTGAAAATTGATACACAGATCTTTAACTATGGTGACCAATACACAGTGCTACCGCCCTTGTGAATGGCTCTCTTAAAACAAAACCAGTTCCTGAAGGTGGTGGCACAAGGAGAAAGAAATCACAATCTCCAATGCAGCGGCAGGTGTCCCAGGCGTGGTCCAGTAGTTTTTTGTATACTTCAGTGTGTCACTTTATGTGGGACAGGTATGCCCATATGTGGGTCCCGAGCATGCAGTGCCTTCAAAACTAAGCTATACCTGGCTGATGAACCCAAATAAGGGTGAAAATGACCCTGGGTTGCTTGAGTTCAGTTTAGGGAAGACCTGTCCTGGCAGTGCTGGCTGGACTGTTCCCATTGGAGCCAGGTCAAGACTGATTTGCATATGGCTAGATCCAAACTGAGGTGGATGGTGTGCAAAATAACGATGGACTGGGATGTGGCTTGAGTAAATACCCGTAGCTGAGATTACTTCAGGCATTCCATCCATCAATTTTTTTTATACTTCATTGTGTCGCCCTTAGTGGGATGGCTATGCCCAGTCAAGGGTCCTGTGCACACTGTGCCACTGGAACCAAGCTATACTCGGCTGATGAGCACTAATAAGGGGGAAACTGATCCTAGGTTGCTTGTGTTCCGGTTGAGGGAGGACCTGGCCTGGAAGTTCAGGCTGGAATGGTTCCAGTTGGGGCTGGTTCAAGACTGATTTGCATATGGCTGGGTCCAAACTGAGGTGGCATTGTGTGCAAAATAACAATGGACTGGGATCCGGCCAGAGTAATTACCAGTTGCTGATATTAATTCAAGCATTCCATCCATTACTTGTGTGTATACTCCACTAGTCAATCGGGCACTATTCAGCAGGGTTAAAGCATATGAGTGCTGCAGTAATTGTCAAGTGGTCCCAACAAAGTGCCACTGTAGAGCCCCCTCAATGTCCAGCACCAGGCGGCTGCCCAGATCACCCAGAGCCTGGCCTACTGCTACTCTCTTCTGCCCTCACCATCAGTTTCAGCGTCACCCACTGTGTCTTCCAGCAACTGATTCTTGTGTGTCGGTCCACCCTCCAAAGACTCCAGCTTCAGAGGGGGTGGCAGTAACTAGTCCACCTGCTCATTATGAGATAATGAGTGCCGATTCCAAGGGTTGTTCTCAAATGCCTGCAGTGGGTGCAATTGATTCTTGACCTGAAGAACACCAGTCTGCGTAGTTCAAAATCTACTGCTTCCTTCTGGATTCTTTAGATGAAACAAGACCAAAAAACAAAAACCTGAACCGAAAATCCATTATTTAAGAAAGGGACAGACATGAGGCCACGGGATCAGGAAAGACACTTTGGGGGTCATTCTGACCCTGGCGGTCCGAGACCCCCAGGGCAAAAAAGACCAAAGCACCGCCAACAGGCTGGCAGTGCTTTTTTTCCCCATTCTGACCGCGGCGGTAAAGCCGCGGTCGGACCGCCGGGGCCGGCGGTTTTCCGCCATTTCTGCCCCGGCGGCGATAATCCGCCGGGCAGCGCTGCTTGCAGCGCTGCCCTGGGGATTAAGACCCCCTTACCGCCAGCCTGTTTCTGGCGGGTTTCACCGCCAGGAAGAGGCTGGCGGTAAGGGGTGTCCTGGGGCCCCTGGGGGCCCCTGCACTGCCCATGCCACTGGCATGGGCAATGCAGGGGCCCCCTAACAGGGCCCCGGCCAGCTTTTCACTGTCTGCCTAGCAGACAGTGAAAAGCGCGACGGGTGCAACTGCACCCGTCGCACGGCCGCAACACCGCCGGCTCCATTCGGAGCCGGCTTCTGTGTTGCGGCCTCATTCCCGCTGGGCCGGCGGGAACGTCGGAATGGGGGCCGCGTGAGCGGTTTCCGCCTGGCGGGCAGCAGTAGCCGCCCGCCAAGGTCGGAATGACCCTCATAGAGCACTACAGACAGCCTGAGGCAAATTGGAACAAATTTTAATTGGTGAGACGTCACGCTGGATGTTACATACTAAACAGACTTATTGTGACAAAGGAAAGAAAGTGTGCTGATTACTAGCCTATAAAATTAAACTTACCCAAACCAGAAACAGAATCCCACAGTATTCAGTCAAGTTTAGGCATGAAACTAACACATACATGTAGGAAAATGGCCCTTGTTGCAGTTACACCCCCCCCACACACACACACACACACACACACACACTTTGTGATTGCTATTGATGCTGACTTGACTGAGTGTGTGCTGGGACCTTGCTAACTAGGCTCCAGCATCAGTGTTGTTTAATTACAAATGTACCATTGGTTCCACAATTGGCAGACCCTGGCACACAGATATGTAAAAGGTACCAGTGGTACCAAGGGCCCTGTGACCAGGGAAGGTCCCTAAGGGCTGCAGCATGTGTTGTGCCACCCTAAGGGACCCCTCACCTAACACATGCACACTGCCATTGCAGATTCTGTGGGTTGGTGGGAATAAAAAGCCAAAGTCAACATGGCATCCCCCTCATGCACACAAAACACTGCCTGTGGCATAGGTACGTCACCCCTCTACCAGGTTTTAAAGCCCTAAGGCAGGGTGCACTAGACCACAGGTGAGAGCATAGCTGCAGGAGCAAAATGCCCCTACAGTGTCTAAGTCCATTCTTAGACATTGTCAGTAGAGTATGGCCATATTAAGTATATGGCCTGGGAGTTTGTCAAAACAAACTCCACAGTTCCATAATTGCTACACTAAATACTGGGAAGTTTGGTATCAAACTTCTTAGAGTAATAAACCCACACAGATGCCAGTGTTGGATTTATAAAAAATGCATACAGAGGGATTCTTAGAGATGCCCCCTGTATTTTACCCAATCCTTCAGTGCAGGAGTGACTGGTCTGTGCCTGGCTGCCACTGAGAGACAAGTTTCTGACTCCCTGGGGTGAGAGCCTTTGTGCTCTCTGAGGCCAGAAACAAAGCCTGCACTGGATGGAGGTACTTCACACCTCCCCCTGCAGGAACTGCAACACTTACAGGTGAGCCTCAAAGGCTCAGGCTTCTTGTTACAATTCCCCAAGGCACTCCAGCTAGTGGAGATGCCCAGCCCCCGGACAAAGCCCCACTTTTGGCAGCAAGTCCAGAGGGATAATTGGGAAAAACAAGGAGGAGTCACCACCTCAGCCAGGACCACCCCTAAGGTGTCAAGAGCTGAAGTGACCCCCTCCTTGCAGAATCCTCCATCTTGGTTTGGAGGATCAGGGCCAATAGGGATCGGAATGTGCCCCCCTCCCCAAAGGGAGTGGGCACAGGAAGGGTGTAGCCACCCTCAAAGACAGTAGGCACTGGCTACTGCCCTCTGACCCCCAAAAACATCCCTAAATCTTGTATTCAAGGGCTCCCTGAACCAAGCTAGTCCAATTCCTGATAACCTTATAAGAAGCAGAAGGACTGCTTAGCGGAAACCCCAGCAGAGAAGGAAAGGAGACAACTGACTTGGCCCCAGCCCTACTGGCCTGTCTCCTGCTTCAAAAAACCTGCAGAAGAAAAGCAACGCATCCTGCAGTTCCAGCGACCTCTGAAAAACCTCCAGAAGACTGCCTACATCACAGATGATCAAGAACTCCAATGGACAGCGGCCCATGTCCAAAGAAGAACAGAAGAAGAAACCTCTTCTGAAGGACTCCCACCTCACTCCAGAAGGGTGAGTCCCAACCACTCTGCACCTGATGCCCACGCCCCGCGTACAGGTGGCCCAACTGACCAGAGAGGACCCCCAGGCGACGGCGACCAAGTGCCCACCCTGGGTTGACCCCTCCACGATGACGCCTGCAGAGGGAATCCCAAGGACCCCCTTGACCGCGACTGCCCTGGATGAAGATAACTGACGCCAAAGGACCCACTGCACCCGCAGCCCCCAGGCCTTGGAGAAATCGACACCCAATGCAGCGACGATCAACAAGTGGCCCTCTTCCCTGTCTGACCGGTGGTGTGCCCGAGACACCCACTGGACCTCGCCTGCAGCGCCTGAGTGACCCTGGGGTCCCTTAATAGAGCTTCATTGGAGACCCGACGCCCTGTTTGCACCCTGCGCCTGGCCGCCCCAGTGCCGCTGAGGGTGTGGGATTGGTGCCTACTTGGGGCCCCTCAAGTGCTCCTTGAATCCCCTGTGGTCTGCCCTCTGAGCCGCCGGTACTTACCTCCTGGTAGACCGAATTCCGAGTACCCCCGTCTCCATAGGGGCCCACGTTAATTTGGCTCCTCTTTGACCTCTGCACCCGACCGGTCCTGTGTTGCTGGTGGTGGGTGTTTGGGGTTAACTGGAACCCCCAACGGTGGACTACCCATACCCAAGAGACTGGAGCTGTAAGTAATGTACTTACCTTTAAAACTGTATTTATTTTCTTCCCCCAGGAACTGTTCTGAAAAATGCAGTGTTCAATTTTGAAATAGATATTCTCTGTTTACCTAAAAACAGTTTTATTTTCTAAAGTGAAACAACGTTACATTGATATCTGTGTTGAGTACTTACCTGCAACAGTAATTAATTCTGAACTGAATCTTGTGGTTTTAGTAATAAAGTAACAAAATAATATTTTTCTATATAAAAACCTATTGGTCTGGAGTTAAGTCATTGAGTGTGTTTCTCTTATTGTCTGCGTTTGCACAACAAATGCTTAACACTACCCTCTGTCCTAACTATCCTAACTGCTCGACCACACTACCACAAATAGAGCATTAGTATTATCTATTATTGCCTCTGTCAATCCTCTGGGGAACCCCTGGACTCTGTGCACACTATATCTCACTTTGATATAGTATATACAGAGCCGGCTTCCTACAATACACAAGCCATTAAACAGGTGTTTAATGACTACTACACTGTAATGTTATGATGCTGAATTGATAAATGAAATGGAACAGGACAGATAAGTTGCTGGTGTGGCCTTCCTAAACATCCGGGACATCCTTATTGACTCGTTAGATGAGCTGATAACTCTATGGGAGGATAAGGAAGCAATAAAATAACTCACGGACAATAAGACCACTGGCCCAGATGGATTTGTGGCAGCATTTTATAAAACATTTAGAAATTGGGGGGGCTTTCTGCTCTTTTAATTCTTGCCTATAAATGAGAGAAATGCCTGCTTTTACAATGGAATCCGAAACAATTATAATACCCAAGCCAAAGAAAGATTTGGAATATTGTGAGTCGTACAGCGCTATTGCCCTCCGCTTTGACAGAATTTGGCCCATTGTAATCCAAACTAAACAGTCAGGATTTTTCCACGGTAAGGAGACCAAGGATAATTTCAGATTAGCAATGGACATTTGTCAGATGTCCACAGACAGGAACACTCAAATGATCCTTCTCTCCCTTGAAGCCGAGAAGGCATTCGACAGGTTGGACTGGCAATTTATGTCCAGGGTCCTGGACAGGACTGATATGCTTTCTAGGATTAAGAAATTCATTGAGGCCAATTTTGTTTCCGGCTCAAAATGTTTAAAAATAAATAATATTACTAGCACTAAGACCAACTTGAGGGGGGCATGCACAAGGTATGCCTGCTTTCCCATGTCATTTTCTCCTTGGGGCTAGAACCTTTCATACAAAAAAGTAATAATAATCCATCCATTACACAAAAAAATGTTTAAAATTCATCAATTACAGATTTAACAATAGAAAAAATATCTACAAATTGGTTTTATTCACAGATGATATCCTGTGTTTCGTTATAATCCAGAGAGCTTGATACCCACACTTGTTAAATCACTAAATTATTTTTCCCGGGTATCAGGATGTACAATTTATTATTCTAAGGGAGTAGCTATGAAATTACTTCACAGTGTTAATCCCAGAAGACCTCACGAGCTAAAATTCAAAATTCAGGTGGCATACGAGTCTGTAGATTATCTGGGGGTTACTACCTCCGCAGGTGAAAGGCTCTATAAACTGCTAATAAACCGCTACTCCGGGATGCCCACTTCAAGGATCTATATAGATGGGGAGAATTGAAATTGCTTGGTTTGGTAGGATGGCCTCCATAAAAGTGAATGTAATCTCTCGATTACTCTATGTTGCCCAAACTGTGATACTGATAATACACAAGAGCATATATTCAATAACATACAAAGCAGGATATTTTTCTTCACTTAGGAAGGGAAGACCTATCGAATAGCCCAAAAAATTATGTTCTGAAGAAAATATGTGAGAGGAGTGGGATTTCCACAGAGAGATCACTATATTAGAGCAGCCCAACTCCATTTTTTAACGGACTTAGTTAATCTATATAGTCAGAGGCTCTGGGTCTGGGTCGAGGGATAATTTGCAACCAAACCAATCCATATACTCCCATGGCTGCAGTCAAGACGGGGAGGTTATAAAGTTTTATTGGAATCCACAAAGGTTACCTTGACTCACTGCTCAGCTTTTATCAGAAGACATTGGGTGGCGTCCTTCCCTGCTGACTCCAATACTAATTAACTCAGATTTTGTTCCAGGCCTTGTAGATAGCAGGTTCCGTAGTGGAATGGCTACCATAGTGGATATATACTCTAAAGTGAAACTTCTATGACTGATAGAGATCGCCCAGCATTTGAGCTTAAATGGAACTCCAGTGCTGTACTTGATGTGGCTTATGCATTGGGCCAAGTCAGAGACCCTCAAGACAGGTGCTACAAGGAATCTTACACCATAGAAGTTTTACAAAGGAACACATGGCTATAGAGAGTATCATTCGGTTCTGTCAGCTACTAAATATTTCGCCGATGGACTTTAAAACCACCCTATGTAGGCCTTTAAATCAGAAGTCGAATTAGGAACACCAATAGATGAAACCCCCTGGACCCACATGAGAACGAGCTATGCTGTCCTCCACATATCCATGATATATAAAGTAAATAGGTATAAAATATTATTGAGATAGTATTTTACCCTGGTCTGGCTTCATGCAGTATGTGGCTTGCTGCCAAAAAGCTGGTGATGTTGTAAAGAGAGAGGCACTCTCTATGAGCCACATGTGGTGGACCTGTGAAATGGGTCAGAAGTTCTGGAAATATATACGTACACCAATCCAGATGGTGGCTGGCCTCCAACTCAGATTTGACCCTTTGACTCTGGTCCTGATACGATGGAAAATTTGGAACACCCATTGACTACTTACTTGTTTACTGGGACATGTTTATTTTCTAATCTACTTCCTTGTTTATTGAGACCTGTTTATGATAATAAGCTGGAGACTCGGTGGACGTGAGGAGTTCGGGCCCATGCTTGATCTTGCAGTTTGCTCCTGTTTTTAACTATGACGTAGGTTAGATATTCCTTGTATGTTCAGAGTACTTTTTGTCAAATGCTCGCCTGCACTCATATTTATAAACCTAATAAAAACTTTTACAACGAAAATGTTGTGCAGCAATAGCTTTTACATAACGTGAAGAGAAAAAACACAAAGGAGATTCTTGGAATGCTTGCAAAAATCTCAGCCACTGACAATCGCTTAGGTGAATTCAATGCCATTGTTTTTTGCCCACTCTGCTATTTCAGACTTAGACCAGACATGCAAATTATTCACCCTAGACCTGTTTTGACCTACGTAGGCCTCGTCAATGACACATAGCTTCTGTCCTGGAATGCATTGAGCACTGGACCTAAATATGGGCGTATCCATCGCACCGAGGAAATCACAAAGATGATTAGTGGAATGTCTACAAAAGTCCCAGCAACTAGCAGTTACTCTGAACTGCATTCCACACCTTTGTTTTTCGCCCTCTCATGCCTCCTTGGACAGAGATCAGCCTTATGCCAATTGACCTTAGTCCTGCTCCAGCAGGAAGAGTCCAGCCTGAACTGTCAGGCCTTGTCCCCTCTGAATGGGAACACAAGCAACCTCAGATTGGTTTCAGCCTATTTAAACTTAGGGTCTGTAGGAAGGTGGGTTCTGGTTGCAGTACTCCCCCACTTTTTTGCCTGGTTTTGGATGCAACTTCGACTAAAAGTGCACTGTGTCCCTGCTAAACAGGTCTCCAGTGCCAGATCCCTTTCCCTAATACTGCATAGTCGTTTTATCCAATTGGCAAACCTTTAGCTACCACTATAAGTCCCTAGTAAATAGTACCCCTGGTGCCCAAGGCATGGTGGACTAAAGGAAGGCCCCTGAGGGCTGCAGTATAAATTAGGACTCCCTCACTAAGTGCACACAGTGCTGCTTTCGCAGGCTGCATGTCTTGGTGCAAAACCAAAATGAAAACACAACATGGCCTGTAGCCTGTGTGCCCTGTCCCCTTTACACTGCATGCAATATATCTAAGTCACCCTTCTATCAGGCCTTCTGGCCCTAAAGGCAGGGTGCATTTTATTACATGTGAGGGCATACCTGCAGGAGTATATAAGCCCCTGCTATGTCTTTGTCAGTTCTCAGACATAGTAAGTGAACAGTGAAGCCATTTTAAGTACATGTGCTAGACACTTGTCATTACGAGTTATCAAACATCTCATACTAATATGGATTGGCCTCATATTAAAAAACCCTCACTAAATCCAGTGATGGATTTATTAATACATGCATTCAGAGGGCACCTTAGAGGTACCCCCTGAAAAACCTACCAACTCCTAGCGTGGGCACTGACTGGTCAAAACCAGTACAGCCACCTTAAGACTGAGTTCTGGCCCCCTGAGGAGAGCAAATGCTCCTGAGGGCTCAGAACAAAGCCTGCTCTGGGCGAAAGTGTGACCTCCTCTCCCAGGCAGCATGGACATTCCAGGGAAGGGAGCTTCAAAGGCCTTGCCGCCTTTGAAATGTAACCTAGGCAACTCCAAATGGTGGAGAAGGCCGACCCCCAGTTCCTGAACCCACTTTTGGCAGCAGGACTGACGGGAAAATTAAGTAAATTAGGAGGAGTGCCCACTTCATGCCAGTCCCACTCCTAGGGTGGGTGAGCTAAAGAGGACACTGGCTTTTTAAATTCCTCCATCTTGCATGGAAGAAATTAGGTCAATAGGGTTAGGGCTATGCCTACTTCCAAAGGAAGTTGTCATAGGAAGGCTGTAATCACCCTAAAAGTTAGGATCCCAGTGGCTACCACCTGGCACTCCATGTTACGCCCCTAAAATCAGTATTTAGGTTGTACCCCTGAACCCTAGAATCAGATTCCTGTCAACCTAAGAAGAGCCGGACAAAACAGAAGTCGCCCAGCAGAGATGACTGAAGACACCAACTGACTTGGCCCCAGCTCTACCGGCCTGTCTGCAGCCTTTAAAGAAAACTGCACCCAGAAGACGACTGTCCTGCAGCCCAGCGACCGCCAAAGCCTTGGGAGGACTGCTTGCCTTCAATAAAGAACACAGACTCCTGTGGACAGCTGACCTGTCCAAAAGAAACATCTCCAAAAAAGAAAGAAGTCTGCCTGTGGAACCCCAAAACTGCCGCTTGGAACCACCTCTGCACCTGAAGCCCAAGTCCAACCTGCCCATCAGTCCAGTGAAGGTTCCCAGCGCTCTGACCCAGAGCCCATTGTGGGCTGACCCCTGCCAGACTCCATAGCAACGCTTGCAGCCTAAATCTGAGGGCTTCTACTGACCGCAACCTGCCCGGTAAGCTGTTTCCGATGCCAAAAGACACCTCTGCACCCAGAGCCCCTGGGCTTTGGGCCTTGAGAATCTAGACTGTTGGTGTCTCTATCACCACTGACATCTCAAATTAACTGGACAGCTGTGGGTTGACCTCTCCCGGCCCGCTGACCAGATCTTGCACCTCATTTCTGTAAGTGATCCCCTGCATTAACTAACATTGGGAGTCCAAGACAGTGTTGGCACTCAACACCGGGCCGCCCCTGTGCAGGTGAGGATGTAAGTTTGGTGCTGCCTTGTGACCCCCCTTTGTCCTTGCTTCAACCCCAGAAGATCCACCCCTGACTCCGTTCTACTCTGCTGTAAGCAGCGCTGCAGCAGATACCTCTGTCTTCATTGGATAGCATTGGGCGCCCAATGTCATGTTGGCACACTGCACCCGGCTGCCCCTGTGCCACTGAGGGTGTTAGTTTGGTGCTGCTTTGTGGCCCCCTGTTGCTTGCCTCAACCCTCGGAGACCAACCTCTGACACCGCCTGTACTTACCTGGGAGCAATGCATCTTCATTCCCCCTAGTCTCTCTTGACTAACATTGGGCATCGACTTCGACCTTGGCACCCAGCTGTCCCGTTTCACTGTCAGTTCACACTTGGTACGAACCTGAACCTTGCCCAGTGCTAGCCTGAAACACTGTAGACTTGGGTTGTAAGTTGTGTACTTACCTGAGAAACTGCATTCTTGTTTTTTTTTCCGGAGGCTAACATTGAAGACTCTGATAATTGCACTTTGTCGACTTTTGAAACATCAAAGTATTTTTCATTTAAAAACTGCTTACCTTATAATGAAGTTCTTTGGTTCTAAGCATATATAAAAGCAACTGTTATTTTTCTAAATTGGACTCTGTTTTATTCTTTGAGTGTGTCTCTCATTTAGTTCCTCTGTGAGTACAACAAATACTTAACACGACTCTTTGATAAGCCGAACTGCTCGCCCACACTACCACAAAAAGGGCACTAGACCTACCTATTTCTGCCTCTGCAAACCTTTGGAGATCTACTGGACTCTCTGCACAGTGTACTTCATTTTAGTACACTTTATAGAGAGCTAGCTTACTACAGGGCCTGATTTAGATATTGGTGGAAGGGTTACTCCTTCACAAATGTGACTGATATTCAGTCTGCCGAAATCTAAATCCCATTGAATAGAATGGGATTTAGATTTCGGTGACCATCATATCCGTCACCGTTGTGATGGAGTAGCCCGTCTACCAGTATCTAAATCAGGTTTTTAGTTAGTGAGGTTTGGCTTGAGTTGTGTAGCACAGTGAGCATGAGACCCAGGTCTGGGTGCAACCGTCGTACTAAGAACATCACATTGAGAAAATACATAAAGGTCGTGAGTAGAATGTTTGCAAAAGTCTCACTCACTGGCTGTCACTGAGACTGCATTCCAGTCCATTTTTCACTCATTACGCTACTTAAAGAAAGAGACCAAACTAATGTAAATTAGACTTGATTCTATCCAGTAAGAAAAGTTCATCATGAACTGTCAGAGCATTGTATATCCTTAGACTGGCAGCATGACATATTGCACAGCCTGCTCAAGCTATAAAATAGAACACCACGACAACCTGGTCTTCAGAGCCAGAAGATCTCCAATCAATTGATCTGTCATGTTTAATAAACAAACTTTTCAATAAGCTGGAATTCATATTGCTGCTCTTGTTATCCATTGATGCACTGAAAATAATTTCTAATGGGATCTTGGAGTAAGTTAGCAATCCTCTGCATCTTTCGTCGTATTCCTTCCAGTTCGGTGTTTAGGAATGTAAACACTGCTGCACTTTAAGAGTACCAGGAACAATACGATGTGATGAGCGCACCCGACATAGTTTTGTCACAGTAAGAGTGCCGAAACTTGTCATCACAGAAAACATAAAAGCTGTCACTTGAAACTTTTGTAATCATTTTTGTATTGAACAGCGTCAAAATAATCTAATATGTCATCAAACATAAGAACAATAATTAAATTCAAACGATCAGTAGCAGCTTAAACACAAAAATGTGAAAAACTGCAAAGATAAAGTGTATTGCTGCCATACAGTGCTTTGAGGCCCTACGGGTGAGTAGTTGCGCTCTATAAATCCTGATTTAATTTGATAATAATTAAAAAAGAAAAAACACATCAAACAAAAGATTATTAAGTTGAGAATGGTTAAAAAGTAACTTCTATAATCAGAAAATCATCCAGTTATGAATACATGTAAAATCTCTTGATGTTATTACTCTAAATATTGATCAGAAACTTACCAAACAATGTGAAACTGTATTAAGCTATTAATTCTCAAAGCACATAGATCTTCAGACAATCTTATCAAGTCATTTGGCATACCAGTGCTCATCAGTGGGTATTTCTTTTGACTTCCACCACTGCAGAAGGAGCAATAGACATTCCTTTATAAACAGAATACTGTGTAATTTCTGAAGGTTCTCATAGTCCTAGGATTCCCAAACAATGCTAGACATTCTTCAGTCTGGATGTTTATTACAAGCATATGATTCAAACGCTGAAAACTATTATGCTGATGAATCAATTAATACAGAACAGGTAGAAAAACATGCAGCCAATCTCCCAAAATATTACCTTGACACCTAAAGCATTGGTTTATTTCTAGAGGTACGAGCCAGGGGTGTCACATTTTACCTATATTATTTATATTTTTCATCAAGCCCCTGGCATTGAGAATATGCTACAGTCTTTCGATTCTGCACCCTGTGGAGGGGATGTCCAATTAAATTGTTTACAGACTAGATTATTCTTCATTTAAATAAATGAAAAAGACAATATTCACATAACCCTGGATACAAATTCGAGGGAATACTGTGGTGGGGCATTAAAATGAATCATTCAAAATAAGAGATGTATTATTTTAAACTGATGAGAGTGATCTACTGGAACTTTTAAGACAGCAGTTTTCCCCTGGTGGTCAATTTGATATCTAGGTGATTTTTGTTACATCAGATTTTTAAATCTACATGACTTGAGTTACACTGCTACGCTTAATAAAGTTCGGAATTTAATCAACCAATGGTCTTCTTCACCACTATCCTAAATTGGTCACCTCCCTCATAAAATGTTGATTTTACCATTATTCCGATTTTTGTTTGCCAATGGTCAAATGAAGATTCATTGCACTTATTTTCAGGAACTTGATAAATTATTTTGTAAATTTATTTGGAATAATAAACATCTACGGATCAAGCTTGCACTTCTTCAATTAAATAAGGAGTGTGGGTTTAGCTCTGTCTCGTGTCAGACTTTACTATCAAGCAATTGTTTTAGATAACCGTACATGCATCAACCACAAAGTGGAGTTCTATGATATTTTTTTTCTTAATAAAATGATTAGAGAAACAATATTTGCTTTTCAGCTTTTCTGAAACCAGCAATATTTCCAAAAAACACAAGGTAGAATCAGTGTGCTCTATATCTGTGGAGATTAAGAAGATGTTTAATTAAAATCGCTTTCTTACTTGCCATTTCTTTGTGTTGCTAAAAAAATGTTTGTACTTGGGATTTGATATGTCAGATCATATAATAGAGAAGTGGAATGAAAAAGAGTTTATTAAGCAGGAGACTTTGTTTCAACTCAATTGTAGAACGTTTGGGTGGTGATAGATTAGATCATTCATGAAAGGAATCCAGCGGTCTGGTTTAGTTTCAATCAGTAAGGCAGCTTTTAAAAAATAAAAAATAAATCTGGTTTCAGATCTGTCACTTAACACTTGTTTTTAATGTTGTGATAGTGAGGCATGCGTAAATGTTTCCTTAACCACAGTTATAGTCTAGGCCTTTTGTTGACAATGTGATAGTCTGAATAGCTACACTACTCCTCTGCGCATGGAACACCTGTTTAGAAACATGTGGTAGAATTAAGACCCAGAAAACTAATCTTCTGCCTTCTTGGCTAGGTTTGCATTATACAAACATGGCATGCATACATACTACATACACACAGGGAACGTAATCCCATAAGAAGAGATAAGAATACTGCCACTGAATGTAGGTGACAGACTTCCAGATGATAGGATATTCCCCAGTGCTGGGTGGTAGAACCCAATGATGTAGCACGCCATACTGCTGTGATTGAGGAGTCTGAGTTATATAAGATGTTTTTGAATTGTGGGACTAACAGAGGCAGCAACACTGATTACTTAAAGAAGAGTTTTGAGATTGGCAAACCTTTTATATGTTAATCAACACAGTGGTGAAAGAAATCCTGATTCATCTGAGGATGCTCTGGAATGGTCCACCCACAGATACATTGTAGTTAAATCGATAAAAGTCCATTCTTCATTAAAATCTGCTACAGCTTTGCAGGCATAGCAAAACTAGGCAGCTCCCTAGATCGCCGCAAGCTTGGGGACACAAGATTACCTCCTAGAAGAAGTAATATTTTTTTTTTCTAATGCCATATACCAGGTAAGGAAAGGGCAGCTAAGTTTCATGTCACTTCCAATGGCATAAATCCTTTCTCTAGCCCTGGCTAGACAACCGTAAAATCACAGACACAAGCACACCAAATAAAATCTGGAAAAAATATGTACCACTGAGGCTACATGCCAAAGCTGATTCGGGCCCTGACGTTGCTAAGCCATCTCTGAAAGGCCTTTGCCAGGTCATAGTTGAACATAGAGTAATTTAGAAAATCATGTGGTTTGCGAACAAGGCCCACAGAAAGAGGTCCAAGTGTTTACAAAACATATTCAACCACTACACACCAACTAGAAACAGCTCTTACATATGGACAGCATTCCCAACACATGATCATAGACTAAAGGCATATTGAATGGTATTGTAGAATGCCCTTCTTCTCCCCAGCATCCTACAGGAAAATTCCCTAAAATTCTGAGAGAACTGAAAATGTGTCATTCAGACAGTCCACCCCATCTACCCAGAACCCAAATGATAAAGTATGTATGGCATCATTGTGGGCGACACAATAAGTACAAAAAGCAGTGATGGATGGAATGCTTGAATTAATCTCGGCCACTGGTAAATCACTTGTGCTGCATCCCAATCCATCATTATTTTGCACACCATGCTACCTCAGTTTGGACCCACCTACTCTCTACAGCCTGACTGGCCATGCATGCATGCAATCTTCTATCTCTAAATCCCGTATGTAATTTTCCTTGCACAAGCGCTGTGAAGAAACCTCCCATCAAACCAAAAAGCACTCTCCTAAAGAAATGAAGTAATTATTGAAGGTAGTTTCCTGCAAAATAGACACTAGTGTTTTTCAGAAAAAAGTTAGGATTTTCTTTATCTTGGAAAATTGTATCAAGACTTATTTTGTGATATAACCGTGTTGTGTGTATGTAACTCACCCACCAAATTCAACAGTCATTTTGAAGGTGTTTTTTAAACTTGCCTAATTATATTTCCTTGTTTCTGGATGTTGGACTACAATATTTTAGAGAGCATTCTATATTGATGAGCTTAGTGTGCTTTTGTGTGCAATTTTGTATCCTTGTGAACTTGACTAGTCAACCAACTACAGTTTTCTTTGATCCTCAATTGGTGGCTGTATTGCAACAATAAAAACAATATGTAGCTTTTGCCTCAAATGAATTAAATTGTAACAGCACGAGGCAACATTTTAAGGATTTGTGGTTATAGTTTGTAATATGTAGTATATTGTTTTCTTATTAATTTTGCTTTGCTGAAATTTGTCCTACTGAAGTTTACGTTCTGCTTAAAATGTTTGTTACTGTGTTATGTACCATCATCTAATATATGAAAGATAGATAACTGGTTACAGTTGTATGCATTTTCAGTTTTATTTGTTAAAAGTAGTTGTGTAGACTCCCCAGTCCTGGAAATGTTATTTTTAGGATTTTTGTCACTGTGGTTTGGAGGAAATAATTCACGAGTAAAACCTTACTCCCCTGAGGTGCTGGTTTCGAACCATTAGTGTTTGTACAGTTACCAAAGGCAAACATAATAATATAGAATTCTATGTCATAATGTTTGTATTATGTAATAGTTTACTATATTATGCCCATTTTGCCTAAACTGCATTAGCTTGCATTATTTTCATACTATGAAATTGTATATCATGTTTATCATTTTTATTAAACGATTGTATATTATACTGCACCATAATGTGATGAAATTTGTAAACTATTTTATTTTAGTAGTCAGGACAAAACCAATCTGTAAAAATTACAAGGATCTAAGCAGTAAGTTTAAAAAAAAAACTACAAAAGCGCGGTAGATCTATTCTCACTATATACTGCGTTATAAAATCTAGCCATGGTTTAGAGCCCATTTCTCGCCGCTTCCAGATTCGCTGACTTGTGCAGAGCGATTAGTCACCGGCTTCTGTGTGAGGTTGTACGTTCAGTTTGGATGCCGTTATCCCGGGCGCGGTAAGAGATTTAGCGGAACGTGCGACGTTATTTCAGGCTTGACATATTTGTGTATCACCAGGAACGATAACAAAGTAAAAGGCGAATTGTTTGCAGTTGAGTGCTTATTGTAGTTGACAACCGGAGACAGAAACACGTACGCAAATGTTCAGCAGCCGCACCTTGTCTTATCAGTCTATGCTAAATCGGAAAGTATTGCATGTACCCATATATTTATTACGGAGCAATCTGCGTTTCCCTGGGATATTAATATCCACTATTTACCTGCTAAGGTACTTGTATTCTGTCTAATGCACTTTGTCCTAGTATTTCATTTTGTTCCCTGCTAATTTTAATTTAATTAAATAACTTCCTGTACACTACCTTGTCTTTCGACGCATTTGATTAGCTGAAACCACAAAGTAACTTATATTTATTTTAACAGCAGCTCTCCAAGCGGACAAAATAACCGTAATGGGAAAAACGGCGTTCGTACTAGTTAGCATTTTGTGTAAGTAGTTTAGTTTTTAACTGTTTAAATTATACATTTGGCAACACCTGAAAGAGAGGTATAGAAACTGAAACCGACAGATATTTACATTCTCACTAACTTGCATTCGAATGCCCTGAGGTTTTAGGCGGGGGTATCTCAAATACTGTCATTTGAAACTGAAAAAACCGTGGTTCGCCAGTCTGAACTTGGCATACATTTGTGGCCTGCGTGCATATTCTGTTTCTTACTTTGTCCTGGTTGGTGTAGTGCTTAATGTAGGCAGGTGCACATTAATTTTTAGGGACCAAGGTTTATTTCTCACAAACAGGTTTTGACTCAAAGCAAGAGGGAGAGGGAGGGACAGAAAAGGGAGAATGAAGGCGGACGAGAAAGACAAACAGTGAAGAAGAGAGAATCAGTGATGAAAAACATGCCAGAAGAGTGAGACATAGAGCGAGGATTTAGCTAATGGGAGAAGGGGATAAGCAGCCTTTTATTAAGCAGTCTCGCATGTATTTGTTTCCACATCGCGATTCAATAAAAGCATTTGACACCTTTTTTTTTAACGATTTTTTGTAGTTTTATATAGAGCGAACTCGACCCGAAGGTATTGAGGTGCTTTACATGAGCACCAATCACATTAGAGCGATCGCATTCCAACGCGTGACGTTGAGCCGACGCCGAGAGTCGAACCCGGTTTCCTCATTCCAGACTCTGCAGCGCTGGCCGCAAAGTCGCCCCTCGTGTCATTGCACGTGTCCTCCCCAAGCGCCTCGTTGTTATTCCAGCTGACCTGCGGCCGCGCCTGTTTGCTTTTATTTCCGGTTGATGCGCGCGCGGACCGGCAGTGGTGGCCCATTGACTGACTCACCTTCTAATGAAACGATTAGTCAGAGAGAAGCTACAGTCGACTACAAAGAAGTATTTTTCAATGTATGTGATCCACCCTTTACTGTAGCTTCTGTAGTTATAGGAAATGTAACGAGTAGTTATGACATTATTTTGAAAATTAAAATAAATGCATGGGCCACTGTTTTTATTTAAAAGACCGATGCCGGTGTCCTCGGACGACAGTTTGGCTGAATACCAAGGCTGCCTAATCTTGATTCCACCTCATGCTTCTTTTTTACAGTCTACACTTCCTGCCTCCTTATTTCACACTTATGGTTTCTGTTTCCCTGCGTTTCTTTTCCTACTTATCTATTTCTATCATGTCATGACACCTCCCCGATCCTCATAGTTGCATCTTTGTGTCTAAATTTGAAATTCAGATTGTGCAACCGCCTCCACAGATATAGATTCACCATGGTGGCTAATTGGAAAGTGCCCTCCCCACAATATTCATTTTAGATTATTCATTTCGAAACAACGAGTTTGCCGTTGCCTAATTTGCAACTAACTTCTAGCTTCTTCGCAGATTTTGGAGTAGAACATATACTTTATGGGGGTTTGTTTCTTTTAGCGACTGTGTTTTCGCTCTTGCTAGTTTCACTTGACCTGTCTATTGCTCAGTCGGGTTTCACACATTTTTTCTTTTACATAAACAAACAGCCCTGCCCTTGTGCAACCTACACGGAGACTAATATCCTGATGCACATGCAAAGGTAAATAGAAAATGGTCCTAACATTTAAAAATGATCCTGATTCGTGCTGCCCACACAGTAATTAAAAAAATACGTTCGTTTTGTGTATTTTTGGGGTCGCACGACGCTTGTGTTTTTTTTGTTTTGTTTTTTTGAGACGAGCTTGCCATGTTTTCTGTTGTGAGGAGCCGACAGAATCTTACAGTTTATTTTCCTTGTTGGTCAAATAGCTCAGTGAGTTAGCGGCACTTGGTTGAAATCTGCCGTCATGGTATAAGTTGCAAATTCGACCCCATACTCCGTTCAGTACAAACCGTATACAGTTATGACACGTAAATATTAGGCATTCTTCCAGAGTTATAAAATGCCTACACATTCATTAAAATAACGTGGTCTGAAGTGCATTATCATGTTATTTGACGTTCTTTGAGCAAGACTATTTGCTTTCTAGCACCTCGAGGGCGTTTTTATTGTTCGAAACTCCTATCTACCTACTCGCTTAAAAATCTAGCATTGCTTCTAAATCTCACAGCGTCACGAATGGTTTTCGCATGTCCGCCTGCGGACTATAAACGTTTCTGACAGTTGTACTAAAATACACCCGAAAGGTGAACATTCACATTAATAAGGTCATACAAGATGCGTATTTAGTCTCCCTCTCACACGCTTATGTGGAGGTTACTAGCATAATGAGTACCATTGAGTTTGGTACTCCGTAGCCATGACATGTTGCCTAAAGCGCCACCAACAGCGCTATATAAAAACCAGCATTGGCAAAGCCAAGCGTTCTTGTCTCCTGCCCCTCCAAAGCAAACCCATCAACTTTGTTAGTCCTTTTTGCTAATTTTGTGACGCATCAGCAGAAACAAAAACACTTTATTGCCGAATTGCCAATCTTGAACAGCACCGGCAAAATAGCAAAAAAGTGATGATGCATAAGCACATATATATCATTACGCATGCAATTACGTATCATAATGCTACAGCGGCCCCAGCATCACCCTACATATGTATAATGTCACTGCAGTCATTTTTTTTATTTATTTATTTATTGTAGCGTTCCAAGGTAGTGGATACTCCATCCCCCATCTTGGAGCGGTACATTCAAAACAATTAGAAGGCGTGCCAAACAGCATTATTTAATTATAATTATATATATTTATTTATTTCAGAAATGCGTTGGTCCGATAGCACACTGTGCTGCTGGGCCGTCTCAAAAATAAAAAAATAAGCTTTTTTTTTAAAAAAAAGAACACAGTAGAGTGGGGAAACAAAGGAGGGGCACATGGAGAAAGCAACACACTAGTTGGGTGTAGGGATTTGAGGGCAGAAAGCGGCACAAAGGGTAGAGAGTAAGTACACACATGCATTCCATGGATTGCTGAAATGAAAAGAAAAAGGTGGTTCCCAGAATGTAGGACTGGAAGGGTACAGTTCTTTTAATCAAACTGGTGGTAAGGAAACTATGCTCCAAGGGAATGACAAACACATAAAGAAGAAGGAAAGATAATGAAAAAGAAGCGAGCAAACAAGACTGACAAGAAAGCCATCCAGTGGTTAGCAGTGAGCTGACCTAAAGCCTACTGTCAGTATTGGGTCTGTACACAATAGACATTTGACAAGAACTTAAAGCTCGAGCTGTCATTGGTATGCTTGTATTTGTAGTGCTGAATTTAGCAACGCTACAAGCCCTGGAATACTAAAAACAGGACTGGAAGGACTGCACACACAAGCTGGGTGTCTAGTGAGGTAGTAAGAGGCCAGCCACCTAAGG
Source organism: Pleurodeles waltl (assembly GCF_031143425.1). Lineage (NCBI taxonomy): Eukaryota > Metazoa > Chordata > Amphibia > Caudata > Salamandridae > Pleurodeles > Pleurodeles waltl. The sequence goes on along the minus strand of NC_090444.1, from coordinate 745,366,222 downwards.
GGCCATTACCAGGGTACACCAGGTTCCCATTGCCGGAGCTGGAGTTGGTCGAAATAGAGCCAGTACTCACTGCAATGAGTGACCCTCTGTTGAATCCACGAACACACCGTGATAAGATTGAAGTGTGTTTATTCAAAGACAGCACAGTACATGTCCACTCCAATGTCCAGCATAGAAAAAATGAATACTTCAACATTCTTTCATCCAGAACCCCCACTACATTCTACCCCCAACATTCCCTTTTCTATTACACCTTCTACATTCTAAATTATTAACATATAACATATTTCCCTCCTGTAACAAAACATATACAAATAAAAAATGAAAGAGTTACAACTATACACAACTTTATCCATTCTAAAAATGTTTTAAATTCAGTTGCATCACAGAATTATAAGTTTGAGACAAAGTCTTTGAATTTGACTGGCTTGCATCTTGTTCTAGCATCAGATTTCACCTGTGATGCTACAGAACCACTATTTACAACAGCATCACTTTCATCACTGACATTATCAGCGTAAAATACTTCACTATTCTGTACATTATCCACAGCAATCTGTTCAGGATACCCATTTTCAACACCACATTCTGTTAAGATTTCCGCAGAGGGCATTACTCCCACTCCAACACTACCTCCTGCTTTGAAAACATAACTATCACACCTTCCACCACCCAGACATTCCTCAATATTATTGCACTCATCACTACAACACTTCACAACTCTCATCACATTCCACACTTTCCCATCCTGAGTAACACCACTCTTATTATATACCTTTATCACTTTCAAAGCTCTCCTAAACTTAGATGTGCCCTTCCTCACAAACCCTGGTTTGCGAATTCTGACCCAATCTCCTACATTAATCTCAGGTTCTTTTACTCTCCATTTGTTGTCGTAAGTTTCTTTGAAATTTTCCTGCTTTCTTCTCACTCTTTCTTTGACATCTTCTATACACACATTTTCCCACTCTTTTCTTAGTCTTTTCTTGAACCACCATGGACACAATTTAGACACAGGATGTCTTCATTTTAGTAACCTAAAAGGGCTTACCTCAGTAGTACTTTGCGGCGTCATGCGATAATGCCATAACTTTTCTCTTAATTTCTCCTTCCACTGTCCTCCAAATACTCATGCCCATCTGATACTTTCCTTGAGCACACGGTTGAACCTCTCCACCTGACCATTTCCTTGTGGTTCATAGAGAGAAGTGGTAACATGTTTGATATTACTATACCTAAAAAAACTTTTAATTTCTCTTGCCACCAACTGAACTCCATTGTCAGATATCAGCACCTCAGGGTATCCTTCTCTGGCAAACACCTCCTTGAAGAACTCGATAATAGTGCCAGATGTAACCTGAGAAACTAACTTCATTTCCGGCCATTTAGAGTAATAATCAATCAACACCAATGTAAAACTTGCTTCTGCAGGAAGGAAAAGAAACAGACCAGAAATGTCAAATCCTAACTTCTGCCAGGGCAAATCCGGCCAGGGCACTGGCAAAAGAGGAGCCGGAACAGTTCTCAACATCTTCTCCGCATTGGCACACACACCACATTCTCTTACTACTCTCTCTGCCATTTTATCCAGCCCCGGCCACCAGAAACAAGTACATATTAGCCTCCTCATAGAAGACATGCCCAGATGACCTTCATGGGCTAGTTTTAAAATCACTCCCTGCAGTCCTTTAGGAGGAATGTTGGAGGCTGGCCTGGCTTGTAGTGGGTACCAAGGGGTACTTACACTCTGTACCAGGTCCGGTTATCCCTTATTAGTGTAGAAGAGGTGTTTCTAGCAGCTTAGACTGATAGAATGTAGCTATAGCAGAGCAGCTTAGGCTGAACTAGGAGACATGCAAAGCTCCCACTATACCACTGGTGTCATATGCACAATATCATAAGAAAACACAATACACAGACATACTAAAAATAAAGGTACTTTATTTTTATGACAATGTCAAAAGTATCTCAGTGAGTACCCTCAGAATGAGGATAGCAAATATACACAAGATATATGTACACAATACCAAAAATATGCAGTAATAGCAAAAGGAAGTAATGCAAGCAATGTATAGTTACAATAGATTGCAATAGGAGCACATAGCTATGGGGCAACACAAACCATATACTCCAAAAGTGGAATGCGAATAACGTATGGACCCCAAACCTATGTGAGCTTGTAGAGGGACGCTGGGACTGTAAGAAAACAGTGAGGGTTAGAAAAATAGCCCACCCCAAGACCCTGAAAAGTATGTGTAAAGTGCACCTATATTCCCCAGAGAGCACAGAAGTCATGATAAGGGAATTCTGCAAGGAAGACCAACACCAGCAATGCAACAAAGGTGGATTTCCGGACGAGAGTACCTGTGGAACAAGGGGACCAAGTCCAAGAGTCGCGACAAAGTCGAGATTGGGAAGATGCCCAGGAAATGCCAGCTGAGGGTGCAAAGAAGCTGCCACCGGATGGTAGAAGCTGTGGATTCCGCAAGAACGAAGAGGACTAGGAACTTCCCCTTTGGAAGATAGATGTCCCACGTCGTGAAGAAGCTTGCAGAGGTGTTCCCATGCAGAAAGACTGCAAACAAGCCTTGCTAGCTGTAAGGGTCGCGGTTAGGGTTTTTGGATGCTGCTGTGGCCCAGGAAGGACCAGGATGTCGCCAATTGCGTGAGGAGACAGAGGGGGCACCCAGCAAGATAGGGAGCTGTCACAGAAGCAGGCAGCACCCGCAGAAGTGCCGGAACAGGCACTACGAAGAGGAGTGAACCGGAGCTCACCCGAAGTCACAAAAGGAGATCCCACGACGCCGGAGGACAACTCAGGAGGTTGTGCACTGCAGGTTAGAGTGTCGGGGACCCAGGCTTGGCTGTGCACAAAGGAAATCCTGGAAGAGTGCACAGGAGCCGGAGCAGCTGCAAATCATGCGCTACCCAGCAATGCAGTCTAGCGTGGGGAGGCAAGGACTTACCTCCACCAAATTTGGACTGAAGAGTCACTGGACTGTGGGAGTCACTTGGATAGAGTTGCTGAGTTCCAGGGACCACGCTCGTCGTGCTGAGAGGGGACCCAGAGGACTGGTGATGCAGTTATTTTGGTGCCTGCGGTTGCAGGGGGAGGATTCCGTCGTCCCACGGGAGATTTCTTCGGAGCTTCTAGTGCAGAGAGGAGGCAGACTGCCCCCACAGCATGCACCACCAGGAAAACAGTCGAGAAGGCGGCAGGATCAGCGATACAAGGTTGCAGTAGTCGTCTTTGCTACTTTGTTGCGGTTTTGCAGGCGTCCTGAGCAGTCAGCGGTCGATTCCTTGGCAGAAGGTGAAGAGAGAGATGCAGAGGAACTCTGATGAGCTCTTGCATTCGTTATCTAAAGAATTCCCCAAAGCAGAGACCCTAAATAGCCAGAAAAGGAGGTTTGGCTACCTAGGAAGGAGGATAGGCTAGCAACACAGGTAAGAGCCTATCAGAAGGAGTCTCTGACGTCACCTGCTTGCACTGGCCACTCAGAGCAGTCCAGTGTGCCAGCAGCACCTCTGTTTCCAAGATGGCAGAGGTCTGGAGCACACTGGAGGAGCTCTGGGCACCTCCCCTGGGAGGTGCAGGTCAGGGGAGTGGTCACTCCCCTTTCCTTTGTCCAGTTTCGCGCCAGAGCAGGGCTGGGGGATCCCTGAACCGGTGTAGACTGGCTTATGCAGAGATGGGCACCATCTGTGCCCATCAAAGCATTTCCAGAGGCTGGGGGAGGCTACTCCTCCCCAGCCCTGACACCTTTTTCCCAAGGATGAGGGTGTAACACCCTCTCTCTGAGGAAGTCCTTTGTTCTGCCTTCCTGGGCCAAGCCTGGCTGGACCCCAGGAGGGCAGAAACCTGTCTGAGGGGTTGGCAGCAGCAGCAGCTGCAGTGAAACCCCGGGAAAGGTAGTTTGGCAGTACCCGGGTCTGTGCTAGAGACTCGGGGGATCATGGAATTGTCTGACAATTCCATGATCTTAGACATGTTACATGGCCATGTTCGGAGTTACCATTGTGACGCTATACATAGGTAGTGACCTATGTATAGTGCACGCGTGTAATGGTGTCCCCGCACTCACAAAGTCCGGGGAATTTGCCCTGAACATTGTGGGGGCACCTTGGCTAGTGCCAGGGTGCCCACACACTAAGTAACTTAGCACCCAACCTTTACCAGGTAAAGGTTAGACATATAGGTGACTTATAAGTTACTTAAGTGCAGTGGTAAATGGCTGTGAAATAACGTGGACGTTATTTCACTCAGGCTGCAGTGGCAGGCCTGTGTAAGAATTGTCCGAGCTCCCTATGGGTGGCAAAAAAAATGCTGCAGCCCATAGGGATCTCCTGGAACCCCAATACCCTGGGTACCTCAGTACCATATACTAGGGAATTATAAGGGTGTTCCAGTATGCCAATGTGAATTGGTGAAATTGGTCACTAGCCTGTTAGTGACAATTTGGAAAGCAAAGAGAGAGCATAACCACTGAGGTTCTGGTTAGCAGAGCCTCAGTGAGACGGTTAGTCTTCACACAGGGAACACATACAGGGCACACTTATGAGCACTGAGGCCCTGGCTGGCAGAGTCCCAGTGACACATACACTAAAACAACATATATACAGTGAAAATATGGGGGTAACATGCCAGGCAAGATGATACTTTCCTACAAGGAACGCACTTTCCATTTTGAACAAAAAAATAATTCTCAATTTCTAACTCATCCTTAACTTTATGAAACATCATAATCTCTTCAGAAAGTCTTTTCTTATCAGGCTAACCACACCACAAATAATTTTTTACTTCTTGCAATAACAAATCCTCCTCATCACATTTCTTCCACACTTCCTCTTCTATACCCGCAAATTCACTAGTCATGTAACAAGACACCACTGCCACAACATCATTCTCTAGATCATTACAAAACCCATCAACTTCCTCTCCATCATCCTGAGGAAGTCGTGATAGAAAATCTTCCACATCATTACTTTTCCCAGGTACATACTCAACCTTGGAGAAATACTCCTGCAATCTAGAATTTAATCTAGCAATGCAAGCAGTAGCATTTCCCCCACCACCTGGAGACAGAATTTCATCCAATGGCTTATGATCCGTCTGCAAAATACATTTTGAACCCCAAATGTAATTCCCAAAATGTTCCACCGCCCAAACACATGACAACAATTCCTTTTCTATCACAGCATACCTCCTCTCTGCATTCGTTAATGTGCGAGAAGCAAACAAAACATACCACCTGTCTTTCCCACAACACTGAGATAGCACACCACCTATACCATACATACTAGAATCTACAGTCACAATACACTGTGCCCTCACACAAAAGGGCCGCAGAGTAGGGGCATCAATAATTTCTTTTTTTATCATCTCACACGCAGTCTTCTGTCTCTCAGTCCAGACATAATGAACCCCCTTACGTGCAAGTTCTCTTAGTGGTTCTATCTACGTTGCAAAATGTTCAATGAATTTACTATAATATTCACAAAGACCTGTGAATGATAACAATTTATTCCGATTGTCAGGAGCATTGACAATAGCTTCCACCAATGATCGCTTCGGGATCACCCCATCTCCTGATATTGTGTGACCCAAATATTCCACAGACTTTGAGAACAATTTGCACTTCTTTTCCTTCAGTGTCAAACCACTCCTCCTTAATACCTCACAAACATTCACGACATGATCTCTGTGCTTACTTTCATTCTTAGAAAATATCAGGACATCATCTTGAAAACATTTCACATAAGTATCCATATCTTTGAACAGATGAAACATAGCTCTCCGATACACCAACGCCGCAGAGGCTAGCCCAAACGGCATTCTTTTAAATTGATACAACCCCTGTGGTGTGATGAAAGCCGTAAGATGTCTAGAATCTTCTGTGAGTTTAATTTGATGATACGCCGATCTCAAACCCAACGTGGAGAAGATGCTTGCTCCTTCTAACATGATTGTATTAGAACCCGCTGCCTCCCTATGAGCAATTCATTTTTGATCTACAGTGTATGTCTGTGTTTGTTTCAGCTCTTTGTCTGGCACTTTTCTTTAAAATATTTATTCCTTTTCACCTTTTATTAGAGAAAGATTTTCTTTTGCAATGTTTTTATTCTTTTGGCAATTCATTTCTCCCTGATTCTTTCACAAGAAACCCTTTCCATATAGTTCAAACTTCTCTATGACATTTGTATTTGATTTAATTATTTCATCAGTCCCCTTTAATCCACTATCATAATTACTAAAGGATAATCCTCAATAGTCTGTGACACAAAGGCAACCAAAGATTTTGCCAAACTATGATTCTTTGAACCAGAAGGGATACATAAGTTGGCTATCAATAGCATCTCACTCATTATGTTTAAAATTGTAATTGTAGATGTTTTAATACATTGATCTAGATTGGAAGGGAGATTAAAACAGTGGTATTACCATTTTATATTGGTGTTTAGTAACATAGCAATCCCTAATCTTCCATGCCTTATCTTAAAACCACCAGCCAGACAGCTATATAAAAAGTCATTATCCAGCTGAATGTCAGTTGTGACCTACTTCGCTGATATAGGTTCCTGGGACAATGATTGGCTTTTCCACTTGATCATTTACTGAGGTGTTATTGTCAGTGCCTTTCAAGATATGCTAAGGCAACAAAGGTAGAACATTTGTGGTTGGTGGAGAAGTAGAGTTGCCCACCATAGCATTATTTGAGTCTTCAGCAGACACCGGTGCAAATAAAAGCTTGCTTTTTTTCTGATGATTCTATGGACTTTCTTTTTCTTCCTTTTTCAGATCTGACTTTGATTTTTTTATTACTAAGGAGAGAAGGGATAACTTCTTTACCAGGAATAACCAGGAGCAAGTGTGCATTATTTTTTCTTGTTTGGAAAATGGGGAATAAAGAGCTGGATTTACCTTATCAGGCAAGAGCATAATTCCTAAATTACCAGATTGCTCACTTGTACGCAGTTCGCTCTGTGTGAGGGATTCTTCAATGTTTTCTGCCCAATCAGCGGGGGTAGGCTGTGAGGGCTACAACCCCCAGAACGGGCATAACAGGCGGAGCCACGGCACAAGGTCCCCAGCAGTATATGGGTTGTGCAGGCCATTTCTCTAGTGTCAGGGGAGGTAGCTTCCAGGTGATTCTAATACCCATACACTTAATAATGCTGACGACAGATGGGAGGCTGGGATTGTGTCTTCACCAACTCCCTTCAGCACGGCCTTGCCAGCAGGTAAAAAGAACCCAAGAAACAGCTCTCTTGGAGGTTTTTGGTGGCTTCGGGAGCTGGAGGGTCTGGTTCTAATCCGCTTGCTCCCTCCTCGCTTCTCTTTGCTCCTTGGGTAACATCCTTACATCACATCAAGAGTATCAACTACTTTGTAGAATGCACCAAGGGCATAGGACTGAATGATCAGCTCTTCATGAGATATTGTGGTGCCAAAAAAGGCAAAGTGGTCCAGAAATAAACCCTTTCGAGATGGATCATCCTCTACATCAAGACCTACTACTGTTTGGCCAAGAAGGATCCTCCGCAAGGGATCAGAGCTCCTTCTACAATGGTTAAAGCCACCACTCCTGCCCTAGCCAGAGGCATTCACGTCATGGAGATCTGAGAGTCGTTGTTCAACACTGCATAAAAAAAAATCTGGATATTTACAGAATACATTTTACATGCTTAGGCAGATGAGGAATACTATAAATAAAATATAGGTGCATATGTAAGTGCTTGAAGTATATGAATTAATGGAAAATGAAAACCTAGACACCACATTAGAGGAAAACAGCACTTAAAGACAGTTTTTAAGGAAACACAATTAAATCAAAAAAATGATTAAACTGGCAAACAGGAAAACCCAAATAACATTTTACTGTAGTCAGAAATTAAAGTAAATCTGAAACCGACTAATAACCAGTTTGGGCACCCCATATCAAACCCAAGTTAAAGAAGAAAGTTTTACCAATTTTAAAACATAACACAATTTATCACAATAACTAAAAATGCCTGGTTTACTTTTAATGGTTTTATGATGAGATTAGGTGTTAAAATGAAAACACGTACAACACTAGCTGTCCACAAACACACACACACAAAACAACAGTTAAAGTGAAATTATAGTTAGGTGTTGTAATGAGACATCAGCTAACGTTAATAAAAAAAAACGAAATCACTGAAATACATCAGTTGTAGTTTAGTAAATGTTAAAAAATGGGTCGCTAGTTGGCAGAGGTATGCACCCTGTCCAAGTAGGGAGCACAGTCCTAGCCAGGGCAAGTCAATGACATGATATAAATTAGCCTGTGCTCACCCTCTGGAAACTTGGCGCAGAGGGGGCAGGCCCAACTTAGAACAAAATGTGTAAAGTATTTGTGCAATACACACGCAGTAACCACTTGAGGCACACCACAAAAAGATACTCCACAAGGTTAAAGAAAAATAAAGCTTGTTTACGTGGTTAATTTAAGATCAGCATGATACAGATCCAACTCATAAATAGAAAAGTATTTGCTTTGCAGACTCAAAAGAAAAAAGTATAAAGCAAGGTTGCAGAACAAATGCAGAGATCGAAGGGATGGTGCCAGGGACTCTTCGTCATGGGTGCACGTTGCGCTCCTCTCGGGGAGTGGATGGGATGATTCTTGAGTGCAGCGCAGTTGCCAAGGAAGCCAGCGGGGACCACGGCTGTGTTCAGCAGGAATGCTCTGGACATTTCACAGATGTAAGCGGCAAAGTTTGGCAGAGCTGCTCAAGTCGACTGAAAGCAGCATGTGGCAAAGAAAAGCAGGTTCAGAGAAACAAGCTGTGAAGTTTGGCAAAGACACTCGGGTTGACTGGAAGTAGCGAGCGGCAAAGGAAAGGATAATCCGCTCGGAATAACTCTAACGGTTTGGAGAGCGAGTCTTTGGCTACCGGGAAGAGATCAGTAGGCATCACGGCGGCACAGAAAATCAAGGCAACTGTACGTGGGAGCAGTCAATCCTGGCAGTGGCAATCATGGCACACAGCAGTCTTTACTACAGCAGCGGTTCCTTGAGTTCAGAAGTGCATGATTTTAGTGGGTTATGGACCTAGTACTTATACTAGAATGTGCCTTTGGTATCGAGGGTGATTGCAAAGAGTTCTTGTGAAGTGCACAGGTCCCCCTTTCAGGTCAGCCTTGGCTCCAGGCTATCAGTGGTAGGTAATAAGCCCCGTTGTGAGTAGTCTGGTCACCACCCTTTGAGGTGCAAGGGTGAGCCCTTTCCAACCTCCTCTCCAGGAAGACCCGTCAGTATGCAGATACAGCTGAGTATCCTTTGTTGGGGGTGTCTGAAGGATATGCACAAGTGTAGCTGTCACCTAGCCCACGCTGACTTGTATTGGAGACCGGCTGTGGGCACAGGGCACAGGGCAGTGAGTGCAGATAAATGCTCACTTTCTAAAAGTGGAATTTTAAAAATAGTTATACTAAATCTGACTTTACAATTAAAGGGGATTTCTTTTTACCTTTTCATTGGTACTAAACATGATGCAGCTACTTCTCTTAGACGAGGAATTACAACTTAAAGATAATAAAAGGTATTTCAAATGTAGGCCTCACAGTAATGAAAAATGACTTTGGAAGTTTATCATTACTGTTGCATGAAATCATAAAGTATATGTCCTGCCTTTTGCTTACATGGCACCCTGCCCTATGGGCTGCCTATGGCCTATTTTAGGAGTGACTTATATGTAAGAAAAGGGGAGTTTAAGGCTTAGGAAGGGGTTTTCTGTTCAAAATATTTTATTACGTTTTAGTCGAATATGAGAAGACATTACATAAAAAGGCACCGAAAGAGGTACTTACATTTTTACTTTAATATCATATCTACATTTATAGAACTATGAACTGTAGGCATATATCAAAATAAGTCAGTAAAATAACTATAAATTTTAATTATAATAATGTTATGAAACTAAAAGGAAATAAAAATCATAAACAGTGTATTATTAATACTTATTTAGAAATGTAAAGAAATATAATCATCAATTGGTTTATAAAATAAATGAAACCTAGGAGCATTTTGAATGACAACTGATAGTCAAATTGCCACCTCTTCTGGTAAAAATTATCCAGGACCTCCAGGCAACTGATAATACTAAGGCATTTTTTCCAGTTGGTAGTAATTAATTTTAAGGCTGCAGAAATGAAAAAAATCTGGAAGTTTGCTATTGATAACAAACAGTTTGGTGGTAAGTAAAATCGATTTACAAATTAATAAATTATATGATAGATTATCTGTGATATTCAGTATTTTGGTAATGACCTTCCAAACCCCTTTCCAAAACGCCCCAAGAATTTTACAATCATAATGCATATGTCATAAAGAGCTTGTATTCAGAGTACAATTCTAACAGGAGAATTTAAACGTTTTGCATTAAATAATTTCAAAGGAATCCATAAGCAATTGAATAGTGTAAAGTAATAAGTTTGGTTTAGAGAAACAGGCAACCGCCCAGAGATACTATTCAGCCAACGTTTTTTCCATGTATCTTGAGATAATGATAAATCAAGTTCTTTTTTCCAAAAAGAAGAGTAAATATTGGTATTATCCCCTTCATTATTATTTAAAAAAAAAAAAAATAATGATACAGCATGGGATGATGAAGCAATTGTTTGAATGAATAATTCTAAATCTGGGGTAGCATTTAGAGGAAAATTATTCAGAAATGAATCAAGGACTGAATTACATAAGCGCTCATATTTGTAAATACCTGATGATTGTGCCCTAAATCTTTGCTGTGATTCATCAAAAGATAAAAATATATTGTTATGAATAATGTCTTTTAAATAAAAAAATACCAGCTTTAATCCTGGGTTGCCAAACGTTTGTGTGACAAGCTAGTTTTAACATAGGATTATATCATAGCAACAGATTTGAAATAAATGATAGATAGGGGAATGGAAAATAGAGTAAAAAAACTGTAATATTAATTTTGTAGATTTCAATCTTACTGATCTCTTTGGCAAGGCAATACAGGTAGCTATAGTGAGCAATGCATGTAGAAGAAATGGTGATACCAAACTTTGTTCAATAGGAAGCCATGGAGGTGGAATGTGTGATGAAACATAAGGGATTTTATTTAAAAATAAATACTTTATAATAATTAAGGCGATCTGGTAAAGCAAAACCACCATTGCTTTTAGCCATTACATTTTTTTTATAACTTAAATAAGGAGATTTGTTATTCTAAATACATTTAGAAAGACATTTCTATATATTTTTATAAAATTTAAGAGGAAGTTGAATAGGTACTATAGAAAAGAGGTAGAAACGTTTTGGAGTAATAGCCATTTTGATAGCATCAACCTTTCTCCACCACAACATATGCAAGGCTGCCCATTTTTAAACATTTTCTTTAATATGAGCAAGAATGCACTCACAATTTAATGTAATCGATTGTTTTATGGTCTGAGAAAATAATTTACCAAGATATTTTACTTTATCTTTTTGCCAGATTATTTCTTTGTTTGCAAGCATATCAGGGATACAGTGAACATTTAAAGGAAAACATTAAGTTTTTATTAGTGTTTATAGTACATCCTGAAATCTGAGAGTAAGTGTGAATTAGATGTTTTAATAGCGGAGGAATGGAAGATTCAGGCTTACCAGTATATAGGAGTACATTGTAAGCATAAACTGAGATTTTGATAGGAAGATCATTTATAATGAGGCCTTCAATGTCTATACAATTTCTGATGGCAGTTAGTAAAGGTTCAGTAGCAAGAAGAAAAAGTAAAGGTGCTAAGGGGCAACCATGTCTGGTACCCTGAAAAGGATTTTTTTTTTTTTTTTAGAAATGTCACCATTAATTAACATTTTGGCAGATGGACCAAAATAGAGAGCTAATATCATACGAATAAACGAAGTGCCTGGGTTGTACGCACTTAAGGTATGGAAAATATACTCCCAAGGGACTTTATCACAAGCCTTTTCTGCATGTAATGCCAGGGCATCTGCTGGTGGTGGTAGTGATGGTCCAGTTTGAATCGCATGGAATAATAATCTTACTTTATTTACTGAATGTCTATTTACATGAAACCAGATTGGTCAATATGCACGATAGTAGCTAGCACAGAGGCCAACCTAGTTGCAAGAATCTTAAAATAAGGTTTACAGCCTTGATTACCTCACAAATAACCATAATTTGAAACAATATTGGGATCTTTGTTTGGTTTCAGGAGAACTATAATCACAGCTTCAGTAAAAGACCCAGAAGTTGAACCTGTACTTCTAAAGTAAATGAATAATTTGAGTAAGTACATGATGTACAAGATGAGGAGAACATTATTTATAAAATTCGGCAGGGATACCATATGGACCTGGACATTTAAGTAATTTAATGCTGATTGAGGTGCTTCAACCTGGAAGTTCATCGTCTAAGCCCATGCTACCCTTCAATAAAGCCCTCACGGATGTCCTACTGGGTACTTGGTCCAAACCCAGCACAAGGACTCCTGTGAACAGGACAATTGCCTGCCGCCATCGCCCTGCCCCGGACGACCTAGGTTTCCTGACACAATACCCCACCCCTGATGGCTTGGTTACCCAAGCCTCCACCTACAATGGTGCGTTCCCTTCCACACCCCTGGATAGGGAATCCAAGAGGCTGGAAACACGTGGGAAGAAGATGTATTCTTCCACCAACCTGGCTTTGCTGTCCGTGATCAGTGCATGCGTTTTGAGCTGTTTCTCCTGTACACTATAGGATACGGTTGCGCAAGTGCTGCCACAGGCCTTGAAGGAGGCCCAAACTGTACTTTTCCAAGCAGTTGCTGATGGGAGAGATGCAGCAAAGTTCACAATGGACTGGACACAACCGACTCACTGGGCAGAGCGCTTGCATCAAAATTGGCATGCGACACCACACCTGGTTGAGTACGTCTGGCTTTTCGGGGATGCCCAAGCCCAACTTATGGACATGCCCTTTGATGTCACACGTCTCTTTGGAGAGAAAGCAGACTCATTGCTCAAGCACTTCAAAGATTCTTGTGCTATGACAAGGTCCTTGGGCCTCGCGGCAGTCACTGGTCCCCCTCAGTTTGCTTTTCGCCCCCTTTCGTAGCTATGAAAGGGGTGCCCAGCCATGTCCGTTTCTTTCCAGCCACAGTGCCATGCATGCCCAGACTCTGCATGGCCAGGGATGTAGGATCCACTGCCCTTGTGGGTCAGGGAGCCAGAGGTCTGGTCCCCCACCCCTCTGCAGCTGTCTCCATCCCTTCCTAGTCTGACTCTTCCCCACCAAGGACCAGTCCAAGGCAGGATCCGCCATCACCTGCTCCACTGGCAGTCCATTACGTCAGACTGGTGTTTTTTGCAGATAGTCCGAAAGGACTACTCCCTCCTCTTCTAGGCGGCCCCTCCATCCATGCCACCATCCTACAGTCATATAACGGAGGATCACGTCTCTGAGAGGATGAAAGGGAAGTTATGTCTTGGCCAAGGGAGCCATAGAGAGAGTTCCTGTGCCAGATGTATGTTGTGGTTGCTTTTCCTGCTACTTTTTGGTACCCAGAAAGGACAAGAGCCTCCACCGTATCCTAGACCTTTGGTCCCTCAATCTCTTCCTCAAGAAGGAGAAGTTCAAAATGCTCACTCTGGCTTGGGTTCTTTCTGCCTTGGTCCTAGGAGACTGGATGATAGTGTCGGACTTGCAGGACACTTATTTCCATATTCCCGTCCTGTCTGGACATATCCTCCTGAGTGGCGAGTCCTGGATATTCAGGCTATGATACAGATGTTTCAGTCTGTATTCTGGGTTTTGGTGAGAATGACTCTGACCCTGCTGGTGACACATGCCAGCTGGCATATATGAGTTTTGCAGTGGAGTGCGACCTGAAGTTCCAGTGGCTGCAGCATCAGGGAAAACTATCCAACGTGTTCCAGATCTCAAACGGGACTGTGCAAGATCTGCAGTGGTGGGTAACAAACCACGACTGGGGCAGAAGCAGATCCCTGTCCATTACCCAACCAGATCTGACAGTAATGACAGATGTGTCACTCCTGTGATGGGGCAGCCATCTGGAAGGTGCAGAGATGAGAAGCATCTGGTACTGGTGGAGTCCGGGCTCCAGATCAACCTGTTGGAGCACCATGTGATCAGACTAGCACATCAGTCACATATGTATGCAGAACTCTGTTGAAAAGTATGTTTTTCTAGCAGCTTTGCTGGAAGAGGCAGGAATAGGATTGTGGTTCTCTAGTATGGATAAGTCCTCTGAAGATTTTTTCAGAAGCAGGACAACCAAGTGAAGGGGACCAATGACTTAGAGATCGACAGGATCAAAAGATAACCAGAATTAAAGCATAAGGCAGAGCAGGGTCCAAAGGAGAACTTGATTTAACCATGTTGGCTAGTGCCAGAAGATCCTCAGGTTGAATGGAACAGAGCGTGAGCATGTCATCGAATCGGTGACTCGCTGTTCTGTTCAGGGCTTCCGCTGAGAAGACAATAAATGTCCCAAATTTTGTTAGGAAAAAAGGGAGTGAGGTAATTGCATCTTAGATATTGAGAATGGATCGAGGAGCTCTTGAGCTGATGCCAAGGAAAGATTTGAGTGTAAAAATAGCATTTGCTGAGTTTAAAGCTCCACAGATTTTATTGGTAATAAAAGTAGAACAGGCGGTTGTCATAGCTTTGGGGTGGGTTTTGATTGAATATCTGTACATTATTTTATAAGTCACGGTCATAGATATTAAGCCATGCCTGTTCCGATGCTTAACACTTTGTGTTTAGCAGCAATAGATAGAGGTTTAACCAATGAAGTGGCCTTTTAATAGTAGTCTTTGGAGAAGCAGATATAGGAATATGCTTGTCTATGGGGCAGAGACCCAGGTCTTCACTACAATATTGTCATCCTCCACAGAAGTGCGAAGGTGTGGTTTAGAGGAGCCTAAGGGGCAGCAGAGCTCTAAAGGAATATGTCTCTACCAGCATTTGAAATAGCTGAGAGATTAGAGAAATGAGGGTCCTAGATATAGCCTGCTACATGGTTTGGGGCCTTGCTCATTTAGCTGTTGGATGGCTTTCAGTTCATGGATCAAATTAGTTGGGGGACAGGCAGTGTTTGTTCTCAAAAATTACGATCACCTACAATCTCCAAATTGGCAGATTTCAGAACAAATAGAGCAATTGCATGCTCAGGGCCTGTAAAAAAACGTGTTTCCTAGTCGGTGACATAGGGAGGCGGTAGCGACATATCATGGTGTCTGTGAAAGTAAAATTATGAGAGACTTTGAGAGTATCAGCCCTTTGTAATCCAGGACTACGAGATCTAGAGCCTCACAAATAAACCATACAGGTTTGAAATCTGTAGTTTTAAGAAATTACATTTCCCTTGCACACTGGATAATTTTGAGGTAACTATGTCTTGAATGAAACAAGTAGTAGCTACGGAGACCTGTCTGGTGACACAGAAAGAAAGAAACTGATCTCAGTGCGCAGGAGTGGTGTTTATATGGGCTGTGCACATTGTTTCCAGAGTGGAAGAGCATCATTGCACAGCGTCAGCACCTGTCTGTGCACCGAAGTATTGTTCCAAAATTTCTGGATCCAGTCTGACAGAAATATTCAAAAGGTAGAGAATCTTAACCAGAAAGCACGTTACTGATGGTAAGTAACTTGTTGTTCCAGTTGATGGTCCTCAGCACTACTAAAAATGTCAAATTTATGTGTAGGCAGGGAGCAACATTTAATTCTAAAAAGATAAATACTCTTGCAGTCTGCAAGGATGAATACTGCTGCAGCCTTCGGGGCTAGGTAGTTAAAGTTTGGATCACATTTTCATAGGAAAAACATTTGTTGGCCTGCTTATAATTTCAGTGCTGTTTGTTGAATCTTCACTGAAGTTTCCAGAAAAAATGTTCTTTACCCTTAGCTCCTAAGTGTAAGGTTTTGGTGTGATCAATCACACCAACAGCCAAACCCATTGAACAGAATTACATCACATTTGGTAGAAAGCAAGATGTTGATCCAGAAAATGTGTTTTTGTCCGATTTGGTATAAATCTGTTTAGTAGTTTTAGACAACTTAAGGCTTACAACCTTTGTATACTTCACGCCTTGGAGAATTCATGGAGCCAAAAGGTCTGAGGGTGAGATCTGACTGGCTGTCACTATGACAACAAAGATGTGGCAGCAGCCATCTTAGAACTCTTTAAAAAAACAACAGCAAAGGGTTCAAGGCTGCAGGGTAGGGCATACTCTGCCCCTCCTAGCGAACCCCAACCTGAAGCCAAAAAAATATATATATTTTTAATTTTGCCACAAATCCACAGAGGATCCACACATATGAACAAAAAACTCTGGGGTAGCAGGACCTGGGGTGGGGGTGAGACAAAATGTATTTAGTAGGAGAGCAGGGCTTGCCCCACTCCTCCCCCAACAGGCCTCCATCAGGCCCTGGTGATCAAACCCTTGGGAATATACATTTAATAAGGGGAGGTGGTGTGCAGCCCTCACCAAGCCTCTTTAAGGCGCTGGAGACCGCATCTCCCTAGGCCATATTTCAAATAAAGTGAGGGACATGCAAACCCACTACCTGAGCCTGCAAGTTGGCCAAGGGACCCCCATCCCATGCGGGTGTATGTCAAAATAAGGGGAAGAGGTCACGCTGCCCCTGTCCCCTAGCCTGCTAAGGACCCCTTCCTCAGGGCTGACTGTAATAAACTGAGGGTAGGGGGTGCATGCCCTCCCATCTGGCTTTCCTCCAAGCTATTTTATGGCCCCATGCACCCCATCCCCTGGGGCTGGCTCAGCTGCAGTGTTCCAGGGACTCCAAACCCCTGGACACCATAGATTCCCCGAGTGCGAGAGCACTGGCAGGGAATTAGGGAGCTGTTAAACAGATGCTGAAAGGTGAACTTTTGCAGATGTCTTAGGTTAGATGAAATGGTATTCTATGAAAATGTTTTGCTATGAAATAATTAACAACCATAAGAGCTATTTATTTTACAACTGTTAACATCAGCAGTTAAGATAGATTAGAGCTTTGGTTGCTTGGTTACACAATCAGTGATTTACCCATGAACAAGGTCACTGAAATTATGCCTCTTTGGAGGATCGAAGTTTGCATCTGTGAAAGCCAAATTATGTGCCATATTATCCTATTAAATTAAATTAGCTGCATATTTTCTAGCATTATCATTTAGTACAGATTTATGTACAATGGACCAAAACACTACAGAAAATATGTAGGTTTCTGAAAAAAAAAACAGTACACCCTAAACAGATACTTTTCAAATACCATTCATAAATAAGGCTTCCAGTTTTCCATTTTTACTGATTTTTACAGATAAATACGGACAGAAAACTATCTATTTCCTGTCTGTGTTTATTTTTAAAAGCAGAAAAAATCAGAAAATTGTGCTTCTCATGAGTGACACTCCTTGCTGTTCTTCATGAGTTCCAGACCAACTGCTAAGCAGGGAGATTTAAAAACAGGATAATATTCCATTAAATACAGGCATATGTTAACATATCTTTATATATAATGATAATAGTTACCTGTTGGTGTAGTGTTTAAGTTATGTTTGACTGCTTGATTTGCTAAAATAAGACAAGCATCAAAGTACGAATGCAGGGTTATCAGTTAAATTAATGTGGAAATATACCATTTTACGACTCCATTTCTTCTCAAAACATAAAATAAATAAATATGGATAATTACCAAAAAAATACCCCAAAAATAAATGTGGATAAATACAGAAGGAAATGTTACAAATATAAATACCATAAAACCAGGAGCCCTATTCATAAACAATTATCTTTATCTTGTGAGGAAGCATAACATCCTAATTTTATTCTCTCTGCCCTTTCTAACTCGTAGAAGAAAACAGGCAACATAAAGATAAGCATTGCCTACAGAAAAAACAAGCCTGCAAGTGCGTGCATCATGTGATAGAAGTTACACTTATTTTATTCTTTTAAACCCAAGTACATTCTGAAACTCATCTTTAGTTTTGAGTCATCTTTCTTTGTTTCTAAATTAAACACGACTTAGGAAAGTTATTGGTGATTATGTATTTGTCATACAGTGTCTGACTAGGAGGCACTTTCAGATTCAAGAAATGACACTTTAAAAAAAATAGACCCAAAATATTTGGGAATCATCTAAATGTTCCAGAGGTATCCTGTTAAAATCTGGATTTTGCTGTCCAGTTCCAACCCTGGAATCTTGTTTACTCCTCCTCCCTTTCACAGGAGTACGGTTGCATATATCTCAATGATGAGAAACTACATTCAGGGAGTGTAGGTCGTGATTCCCCACAAAATTAAATGTTTGTGAATTATAATGTACTATGTGCTGGTGTTGCACCAGCGAGTGTTTGGCAACACATTTTTGCAGTACATTCTTAACTTTCATTGAAGTAACTTGATGCACAGTATAAGTAACCATATTACATTACCTTATGCGCACTAATCAGTAATCTGCTATGTTGTGCTGGGTACTCTAAAGGGAATGCTCTTAATATTTCCTGCCATTGACAGGCACATTTTAACGTTAAAAGGGCCATCCGTGAATTATTGTCACAGTATCCCTCAAAACCCAAGACAATATCAACAAACAAAGGAACATTCATAAATGTTTGGTGTTGGTGATTGGTAGCAGTGCAGAATGAAAAGAGTGTAGAGCAGGGGTCTCCAAACTGGGGGGGGGGTCAGCAGGCTCTTGCTCAAAGAAGCATTATGCTGCTAACAGGGCTTTGTTTTAAGCTGAAAAAAACAAGCAGCAGTGAACCACTTTGTAATGGGCCATAAATAACATGTTTTGTCATTTATATCCAAGCTGGGCTTATGTATCTAAAGGGAAGAAACTCCAAATACTCTTTAAACCCTCTACCCTAATTTCTAATATTCATACTGTGGATACTTTTACATGTTAGTAAGGCCTGCCTGACTGGAATAGCATGTTTGGCATCATGTATTTGATTGCATTTTTAGAACAGTATCAGAACTTAACTGCAATGTTTAAATAGATCTAGACATGTTTAAACATTGCCAATTTAATAGAATAATTATGAAAAATTTGGAGGGGGGCCCAATGCTATTTGTTTTCATATGGAGGGGCGCAACAATAAAAAGGTTTGAAGACCAATGGTGTAGAGTGAAGAATACTGGCT
The DNA here is from genome assembly GCF_031143425.1 of Pleurodeles waltl. Classification (NCBI taxonomy): domain Eukaryota; kingdom Metazoa; phylum Chordata; class Amphibia; order Caudata; family Salamandridae; genus Pleurodeles; species Pleurodeles waltl. Next base: position 745,347,072 of record NC_090444.1, on the reverse strand, counting down.
CTTTTCTTTAGACTGGATGGCCCTTTGATAAAATGTTGCATTAAAAAATTGATAGTTTTGAATTGTTTCCTCCTGTGGTCATTGGAGGGTTGCTCTAAGCCCTTAAATCACATTGAAGTGCAATTCCCTTAACTTCACCTCACCACCCTCTTAAGTGTTACCAGGTCTACCTAGGCACCTATACAAACAATTCATGACATGCATTCAGCCAGCATGGTATTAATTTCTTTGCTTATCTTAAACATAGGGTGCAGCACACTTTTCATCAATTGTTACTCTCTCTCCTTGTCTCATCAACATCTCCCTTTATCCAAAATGCCTCCATGCACTCAGGAGGGTAGTACATGAACTAGCTGGATATGCCTTGGCTCATTCATTTGAACATCTACCCTTGCTCTTTCACCCACTATTATAGGTTCCTCTTTCCATTACTAGTTAAAGGCTTGTCCAAATTCTGTGACCAAAAAGAGGTACCTTTTCTAGTTGTGAAATCACCTGTTCCCTTAATAATTTCACTGGAAATTATATCCCGCAACATGTAGCCCAATGAACATCACATTAAATAACATCCTCTAAGCTGTCAAGTACTAATTTAAACTTGGCATAAGTAGAACATATGTGTACCTCTGTGGCAAGCACATTATCCACTCGAGCTGTTGTTAACAGTAGTACACTCAGAGGCTTGCTAAAGACAGATTTCAGCAGTAGGTAACCCTCCAGTATTATCCTGACTAATAAGGTAAGCAACACCAGCTGTAAAGCTTACAGTAATGTTGGTGTTCATGCTTAGTTTGTAAAAAGTATTGCAGTGTGTTCTATCTGATAGACTTCTAGCTAGAGATTCCTTACCTTAGAATTTCCTGGTGTCAGCTTGGAATCCAGAACTTTTGCTAAGCAATATCCTTGTGTGCCCCGTCAGGCGGCGTCGTTAGGATCCGCGTTGCTTCTTTTCCTTCTGCCCCATTAAAGCACAGATCAAAGTTCAGTTACTCTCTGTCTTTTTTGACAGGCCTTTCCCCCTTTGGTCGAAGACTTTTTGTTGTCTGTGCAAGGACGAGTGCTGGGCCAAGGCTCCGAAAGCTTTGAGGTCACAGTCCCTGAAGCTCATGGCAACCCTGAAGGCAGGCGCGACTCTTAGGAGGTCCCGGTCGAGGAGGAGGTTGCGGGACTGCTCCAGGAGCCCGAGTCCTCTTCCTCTCAATCAAGGTCCTCAGGGAATCGGGGGAAGATGCACAAAAAGAAAAAGTCCAAGCCGGCTTCGCCTTGCCCGCCAACTGACGGTGGCTGCTTCGCCCTCAGCGCAGATGGGATCTCTTGGAACCGATATCGAGTCCGGACGACTCCGAGTCCATACAGTCGGCCTCCCCTGGCGTTGCTCTCGACATCAACGCTCCCGATGCCACTGGTGCGAGCTAACTGAGGATCTGGAGCCGGAACCGCATCGTGAGACACCGGTTCCGAAGCCAACGGTGCCAACAGGTTCTAGATCATTACCTGAGCCTTTCTATGATCAACCAGGCACTTTTGAGGAATGGGAGGGGTCTCAGGACCCTCTGGAGTCCCAACTGGACTGGTACGAGGAGTTGGAAGAGGCCATTGGACTGGCTACCTCTTCAGATACTGGCATGCTCTCATCTCCTACGGTGGCTTTGGAGAAGGGAACATTGTATGCTATGGTGGTGCGTATGGCAGCTGAGGCCTTGGACCTAGATCTTCCTATGGTTCCGGTTAGGACTAGCCTCCTGACTGACTGAGGTGCTCCAGCCGGGGGTTTCCACATCGGAACCGTTGTTACCCTTTAATGAAGCCCTCATGGATGTCCTGCGGGGGACGTGGTCCAAACCCAGCACAGGGGCTCCGATAAATAGGACAGTTGGCTGCCACCATCACCCAGCTCCAGGTGATCCTGGCTTCCTCACACAACACCCCACCCCGGAGAGCTTGGTGGTCCAAGTCTCCACTTCCTGTGGTGCCTTCCCTTCCACTCCCCCGGACAGGGAATCCAAGAGGCTGGACCAACTTGGGAAGAAGACGTTTTCTTTCTCCAGCCTGGTATTGAGGTCGATAAACACCTCATGCCTATTGGGCCATTTTCCCCATACTTTATGGTATAGGGTGGCGCAGGAGCTGCCTCAGATCCCAGAGGATGTGCGGGCCACTCTCTCACAGCAGTCAAAGAAGGGAGGGATGCAGCCAAGTTTACTGTCAGCTGTGGATTGGACATGACTTACTCGCTGGGTAGAGCGATTTTGTCAAGGGTAACCCTTCTACACCATGCCTGCCTTTGTACATCTGGCTTTTCGGGGGATGTCCAGGCATACCTCATGGACATGCCCTTCGGCGAAAAGGCAGACTCAGCTCTGGAGCGCCTCAAAGACGTCCGGGATACGGCCAAGTCCTTGGACCTCTCGGCAACCCCTTGCCAACAGTCTGTCCTTCGCCCCTTTCGAGGCTTCAGAGGGGGTGGATTACCACAATACCCACAAGCCAGCCTCCGCCAGCCAACATCTTGCACTGGAAAACGGTTGTGGTACCTTCAGACCCAGAGAGTCTGGCCAGAAGTTGGCCACCACCCACCCCCCCCATCTCCACAACATCCAAGCCCTCCTACTGTGATTGTGCAAGACCATGTACATGCAGTTAGAGGGAGCATTCAATTTCATCTCCCTCACTGGTGGTCCATAACATCAGACAAAGTGGTCTTGTAGATCATACAGAAGAACTATTCCCTCCCCTTCCAGTCTTTCTCCCCCCCCACCATGACTCCGTCAAAAGAACAGCTGATGGAGGATCACTTAGTTTTGCTCTGCAAGGAAGTGACGTCTCTCTTGGCCTAGGAAGCCATAGAAAGGGTCCTGATATCAGAAGTAGGCATTGATTGTTATTCCCACTACTTTCTGATACCCAAAAAGAGCAAGGGTCTTCACCCTGTTCTGAATTTGCACAATATCAATCTTTTTCACAAAAAGGAAAAGTTCAAAATGCTTACTCTGGCTCAGGTCATCTGCCCTAGATAAAGGAGACTGAATGGTAGCGTTGGACTTGGAGGATGCGTATTTCCACATCCTGCCAGCACACAGGAGTTACCTGCGCTTCACGGTGGGTCATGAGCATTTTCAGTTTACTGTGCTCCCCTTCGTTCTCACCAGTGCCCCACAGGTGATCACGAAAGTGTTGGCAGTGGAAGCAGCTCATCTGCACAGGTTAGGAGTTTCTTTCCCTACCTCGACGAGTGGCTGTTAAAGGCTTCTTCACCCCAGGCTCTCGTCACTCACCTTGAGACTACAGCAAACCTCCTGAATTTGCTGGAATTCACTATAAATGTGCAGAAGTCACACCTGACTCCCTCTCAGATGGTCCCTTTCATCTAAGCTATTCTGGACATTCTGGACACAGTGCAGTTTCGGGCCTATCCTCCCGAGCAGCGAGTCCAGGATATTCAGGTTGTGAATCTGATGTTTCGGCCTCTACCCTGGATTTTGGTGGACAGACTCTGAAGCTGTTGGGCCTCATGGCCTCCTGCATCTTGTTACAGCTCTGCAGTGGGGCCTGACGTTCCAATGGGCACAAAATCAGGGAAATCTTACTGACACAGTTCAGATGTCAGAGGGAACTGCAAAAGATCTGCAGTGATGGTTAATGAACTGTGATTGCGTCAGAGGCAGACTCCTCTCCTTTCCCTAATCAGAGTTTACAGTAATGACAGATGCGTCACTTCTGGGATGGGTAGGCCATCTAGGAGAGGTGTAGATCAGAAGCCTCTAGTGGAATCCGGACTCCATATCAACTTACTGGACGTCCAGGCGATCCGACTCACATTGAAAGCATTTCTTCCTCTTGTAAAAGGGAAGATGGTGCAGGTGTTCATGGGCAATACCACCGCAGTGTGGTAGAGCAACAAGCAGGGCGCTGTGGGGCATGGACCCTTTGTCAAGAGGCCATGCGTCTCTGGACATGGCTGGAACAGCAGAGCATAAACCTGGTGGTTCAACACCTGGCAGGTTCTCTGAACACCAGGGTAGATGAACCCAGCCGTCAATGCCTAGCGGATCACGAGTGGTGTCTCCACCCGGAGGTGGCACAAGGAGGCAGAGAATGAACAATGTCAGCAGTATTGTGTTGTAGAGTTTCCAGGGTAGCACTCGCTCGGCAATGCTTTTCGTCGCGAGTAGAGCTTAGGCCTCCTATACGCCTTTTAGCCCATACCATTTCTGCCCAGAGTTCTCGAGAAGATCAAGAACGACCGGGCCCAATCAACCCTCCGATCAGTCTGCCCCTTTGGGAAGACCTTCTGTCGCAGCTGCAGGGGAAGGTTTTCCATCCGAACCTGTCAACTCTACGCACTGATGCGTGGAGATGGAATGTTGACAGTTGACAGCATTCGACCTTCGTCCCTGAAGTCCGTAAAGTTATTCTAGTGGTGTCCCTCCACTAAGATGGTATACGCCTGCTGTTGGAATCGTTTTGTAAATTATTGTACAGAAAGATTTGTTGATCATCATTCTGCTTCTCTCTCTGACATTATCCTCTTTGTCTTATCCCTTGCCTAGTAGGGTTCTGCCTTGGGCACTCTCAAAGGCTATCTTTACGCCTTCGTGGCACTCCTTCAGCTGCCTGATCAGCCTTCATTATTCAAATCACTTATTGTACATAGATTTCTCAAATGGCTTGTACATATGTCCCCCCCGCGTCCTTTGTTATGCCTCAGTGGGACTTGAATCTGGTTCTCACATTTCTTATGTGTGTTACCTTTGAACCACTCCATAATTGTCCCCTCCAGGTGCTCCCCATTAAGACAGTCATCTTAGTGGCAATAACATCTGCCAGGAAGGTGAGTGAGATGCAGACTCTATCATCTAAGCTGTTGTATCTCACCATGTTCCCAGACAAGGTAGTACTTAGAATTTGTGTCTCTTTCCTTTCCAAGGTGGTGACCCCATTTCACTTGGGTCAGAACATCACCTTGCCCACCTTCTTTGCTCCACCGCATCCCTCTAAAGCAGAGGAGCAGCTCCACCGGCTGGACCCAAAAAGAGCGTTGTCGTTCTACCGTGACCACACAAAAGAGTTCCGGGTGGATGACCAACTCTTTGTGGGGTACGTGGGAGCAAAGAAAGGTTGGGAAGTGCAGAAACAAACCATTTCGCACTGGGTTGTTCTCTGCATTAAGATCTGTTATGCACTGGCCAAGAAGCAGCCTCCTGAGGGCTTGATTGCTCATTCCACTAGGGGCAAAGCTGCTACCACGAGGTATTCCAGTCCGGGATATCTGTCAGGCAGCGACGTGGGCATCCTTGCACATGTTCACAAGGCATTACTTCCTGGACATTCAGGTCCATAGAGACGAGCACTTTACCTGTTCGGTCCTACAGGACTTTCTAGTGTAAGGAGATCTGTCCGTAGCCCACCACAAGGAGATTATGGATTGGTTATCTATTCTAAGGTAAAGAATCTGCAGCTAGAAGTCTCTATCAGATTAACAAGTTACTTACCTTCAGTAATGCATTATCTGGTAGATTCCTTACACCCACTCATGCCTCCCTGCTCTGCAGACACATCTAATAGGGTCAGGCATTATCCCTTTCAAGGCCCTAGTGTTTTTACACACACAAGCTGTTAGTTCTTTCCATGGCTCTGCACTTCTGGGACGGAAGTTAGTGGAAGCGGAACTGATGTACTCGCGCCTGGGTGGTGCCTTCATAGGCAACTGTGATGTCTTAGACAGCCCCAACAACTCGGATGATGCCACACAGATTTGAACAACGCCACCAGATGGTGCGCATAAGGTATTGCTCAGCAAAAGTTCCGGATCCCAAGCTGACACAAGATAATTTTAAGGGAAGGAATCTGCAGTTAGATAGTCTTTACCAGATAATGCATTACCAAAGGTAAGTAACTTGTTCTTCACAGTCAAAAAAGTAATCTGTATCTTTTCTCAAGAAAGATTAGCTGTTCGTTTCTGGGACATAAAGTGGATTTACAAGATGCCTGGATAGGCAGCTGTGCTTAGGAAATGGAGATGTCTCTGTCTCTAAGTCAGCAAAGCATTTCTGTACTGCGGGAGTCGGGGAGGGTTAAAGAAATGCTGAACGCACACATGGGTCTAGCTTGGTCAGTAAGAATCGGGGGGGAGCTGAGCTTCAAGTTTTCCAACAATCAGGCTGGCACACAATGTTAACATACATTATATAACAAGTGGGGTGCACAATAGAGGCGCAAGGGGCAGTGGAAAGGGAGTGGGGAGCGAAACAAAATAGTTTATAAAATAACAAACATTTTCAGGGACTTTCAAAAAAGAAAGGGAGAAAGTGCATGTGCGTTTTTGTCTGTGCGTATGTAGAAATACTTTGTGAAGTCTGACAGACACCTCATCATATACACCTGAAAACCAGAACTGATATTTGCAAGGGCCAGATCCAACGCGCCCAGCAGACATGAGGTATCGCAATCTGCAGGTTGTCAGTTTTTCATTTATCTTCCTCAGGCACCATCCCGGCATCCCTCTTATACAGGGGGCCGGGGCCCTAGCCAGTCAGGTTTAATACATCCTGATGTGCCTATCTGCCAACCAGTTTTAGTCCAAGCAGCACTTGGATGCATCTGCTCCTCCTATAGACTTGGGCGCTCTCCTTATCTTTGAAGCTGCTAAAATCATCCAAACCTTTTTTTAAATTAATTTTAATCTGGCCTTAAGGGTGCCTCAACCCTCCCCAAGAAACAGTACTGCTTGTATTCTTTTATAAGCTTCACTAATGTGTATAAGATCGATGTCTGGATGGTGCCTGAGGCAGAGAAATGCAAAACGTACAACCTGCAGATCGCTAGACCTCATGTCTGGTGGGTGTCCTGGATCTGGCCCTTGCAAATGTCATTTCTCTGTGTCTGCCTCTCCTGAGAGCTGAATACTAAGCGTCTAGTAAAGAACGAAAGGGTGACAACCTGTTATGGCGTCATTGGTAAGTGCAAATCAGAGTTAGTAATTTTCCCAAGTCTGGCTAGGGAACATGGCAAGATTTCATAGTGGTGCCAGTGGAAAACTGGCCAGGTGGCAACCCTTACAACATCAAAGTGAAAAATTAAAAAAGTGATGAATAGAATGCCTGAATTAATCTCAGCCACTAAAAATTACTTGGGCCACATCCCAGTCCATCATTTTTTTATACCCTGGGTGTTACAGGTATGCTCAGACATGGGTCCAGTGCTCACTGTAGCATAGGAATCTAATAACATCCCACTGAAGAGCCCTAACTAAAACTGGTCTGTGGTTGCTTGTGCTCCATTTGGCATTTCAAGATGCACTGTTCCCATGAGACGAAGAGTCTATATTGATTTCCGTAAGATGGGCCTTTCTCTAGTGTGACATGCTGGGTGAAAAGCAATGGACTGGTATGTGGCCCAAGCAATCTCCAGTGGATGAGATTAATTCAAGCATTGCATCTATCACCTTGTTTTTGTTGCAGATTAAAGCTGAGACCTGCAAATACTGCCCAATGTTGGTGAAGGAATGCAAAATCAAAATCTGTGCCGAAATCCTTAGACCAGTGGTTCCCAACCTTTTGACTTCTGTGGAGCCCCAGTTTATCATTATTGGAATCCGGGGACCCCTTAATGAGTCATTACTGAAAGCTGGGGGACCAAATCTGTTAATATTATCAAATTTTCTAAGCAGTCATGGACCCCCTGAGGTTGCTTTGCGGACCACCAGGAGTCCCCGGACCACAGGTTGGGAACCACTGCCTTAGACTGTCCCTTCTGATGTTCCTATTCAACAATAAAATTGATTTATGTGAAACCGTTCTGTGAGGCTAGCTCTGCCGCACTGTCAGACAAGCTCTGTCCACTCTTTTTTTCCCCTCAAATCTATAAATTGCTTTTCTACAAGCATTTAGCAGGTTTGCAAGAGCTAACATTTTTGACATAAGGAAACTGAGGAGCTGGAAATACAAAGACTTTCTGATGATTACACACTCATGGTGAGACAAGTGCAAAAACGTGGTCTCTACTTTTGTGGGCTCATCTGCCAGAGCCCCACCATTAGAATTGTGTATCTGTTGTGTTTTGTCAGATGGTTGAAAACCATTTAAACAATGCCTATCCATTTCTGTCCATCCTCTTGTTTTCTGTCTTATTTCTATGACATCTTGGCATTATGTAAACACCCCTAAAACTGCTATAGCCCAAAGAGAGAAATGCACTTAGACCCAGGAGGTTGCATTGCAGTTCAATCTTAGGGTGCATCCTGGACCAAGCATACTATATTCAGCCTAGGCAAGGGTCGGGAAGTTCAACTTCAAAAGGGTTTTCTGACAATAATCAGACACCATACACCGTCCGAGGAACATGCTGGCTTTCCGCTAACACGCTTCAGGAACCTTACTAAGAATGTTGATTTAACCTACTTTACCAAGGCTTTTGACTGGTATTTCACATACTGAAAATGACTCAAATGGATTAAAATGGCCCATCCAGGTCTAGAAGAAGACTTTACCAACCTTCCCTTACAGAAGCAACTGTGACACATATTTTTGGGGGCTTTTTGTGAAAGACTTTCAGGATGCATATCTCGTTCAATTCCTGAGATACACATTGTGTATTTGCTTTTGCCCTGAAGAAGTCTCATTCTTGGGACAAAACATGTGTCGGCTGATTCTTCAACTCACCCAGGAATATGTCTTAAATAATACTACAACCTTCATGTACATCAAGATTACAAATTGTTGCTCAGTTTACGAAGCACATCAAATGTACAATTGTATTCCATGCAATATGATGCTCTCCGTTTAGTCTACTAGATTGCGTTTTTCTGATTCAATAATTTTACATAATTAAATGAAAAAAGAATACTGTTTTAATATGTGACATTGTTTACGGAGTGCTCCCTTACTTTATGTTGACGGTCAGATTAGCAAACCAGATAGCTACGAAATAAAAAGGTGATCCGTTTTTGCAAATCAGGGCAGTTTTGAACCTTCTGAAGACATGCTGTTTTGGGCTTATTCAAGCTATGATTGACTGCATGTATTTGTGCTTATTGCAGGCAATGTTTGTGATAATATCAGGGAAATCAACGGTAAAAATTGGTGCCCATCAAACCACAAAACAGACCCACAAACGGCGCAGTTCATAGCAGCCTTCTGTACCTTAGTCAATTTGCAATTGGCACCCTGCCTGTTAGTACCTAGGGGTGTAGCCTCCAAATCACATCTTGCTTTTAAATCTAACCCCACAGACTGGGCCTACCTTCCCTCTAAGTCTTTAACCCTTGAGGATTGTGTTCCTGTTTTCTACCATAATCTCTTCTGAGAAGGTACTATTCTGTGACTGAAAAAAACTATGAATGCATTATGTCCACCTTCTGATAGCTACATTGGTCATTAAAAGCCCCCAACCTGACTTATAGGTTTGAGCTGCAGCTGAGAGCGTATACCGAGGGCAAGGGCCTTTAACAACTGATATAACCTAAGACAGAAGGACTATAATGCTGTTAGACCATTCAACCCACTAAGTGTAAGATGGTGAACAGGGAGAAGCAGAAAGCTAAATTTAGGAAATTTGCAGCAGAGGTCCGGTACCAGCCATTTTTGTCCCACTGTCACTTCATTGTCGTCAGTGTAGTACCCAGCATGCCAATGTTCAGCATAAGATTTTGGTTCCTTACCAAAGGTTACTCTGGTTGTTAAAAGCACTGAATTTGAGTTATAAGATTGAGCTGCAGGTGAAGGCCTAGAGCGAGTGACAGGGCCTTAAACAACAAAAAAGCAAAGGGAGAGGGACTGTTATGCTATCAGAACATTTCCTCCACTCAGGGTAGAATGTTCTAGATTAAAAACGGAGAAACAGAACGACAAGCATTGGAGAGTTAGAGGAGAAGGTTATATCTGCAGTTAGTGACAGAAGATACTTTATTGTCTTCAGTGGAGCTCTCAACATTCGAATGTTCTAATACAATTTTATACACGGCTGCAAGATATTGCATTACAGTTTAAGAATTGCCTGTAGTGAAGCACTTGGATTTGATTAATGTGAAAGGAATTCAAGTTCTACCTGCTTCCTCATGCATTTGTGGTGTTGGGCAAACACTGTCATCAAGTGCCCCCGTTTTGCAACTCTACATTCTCTGTCATCTGTTATAACAAAAGCACGCTAGTTGGCCTTTTACACAGATTATATTGTATTTTAATACCCTTGCTTTATGTCTAATATCAACTGAACTGTCCCTCATTTTATTTCTTATATTTTCTTGCTTTAGATTTATTTTCAGAATGTGTTCCCTGCTAGTTTTATTAGTCTGGCTAGAAATTTAGTCTCATATTCTCGTGACCTCGGCTCATGACACTTATACATTCCTAATGGTGGTATCATGCTAGAAGACACTTTGAATATGTTTACTTCCTTTAATGACTCTGAAGGACACTGTGTGTGTGTGTACGTACAGGTGGCTCTGTTTACACAGCAACAAGGAGTGTCTCAATCCTCTGATGGTTTGTGTCTTGCAGCTGTTGGAGCTGTGCCACTCGGTGAAGGACGACGCTCTTAAGGTGGTGGCTGCCTTCAACATCCCTGACAGCTCCATCCAGGCCCCCATTGCTGGCATCCCCAACGCCCGGGCCATGTGGGCCTACTACCCTCAGCCTTCCGGAAGCCAAGACTGCAGCTGTCCACAACACAGGCCAGCTTCCAAGCTCTGAGGTCTAATGCTCCTGTGCCACAGTTCAGACGCCACCCGGGGACACCCTCGGTGTGAGGAAAAGGACACAGGCTGCGAGTCTCTTAGATGTCGGGGACAAACTGCACCAGCCAGGCCTCCTGCCTCACCACGGAATCATGATTAACTGGCTTGGAAATTATGATTTTTCTGTCAGGAATTATATATATAACAAATCATGGAAATGGTCATTTTACTATGCTACAGCACTTTTAAGCTGAGTTTTGCACCAGGGCAAAACTGGGGGGAGAAATCAATTTCCAAACGTATTTGTAAAGAAAGGGAACAGTACAAAAATGTTGGGCAAGCATTTTTTGGGCCTTTTATAATTGTAATGTAGGTGAGCATAGAGAAGAAGTGATATCAGTAACTGGTTTTAAGTGATCTTGACTTTGCTCACATACACTGCGATATTACAAAGCAATGCTATTTAATTGTACAAAACAGACCTATAAAATTTTGTTAAACCATAAGTATGCATTTTTGCAGCATGCTTAGTAACAAAAATACATTGTGATTTTGCCTCAAAATCAGTTGTTTTGTCATGTAAGGAACACAAAGAGAGTAAAATCTATTTGTAGAAATGTATTATGTAATCATTTTGAAGCAAAGAATGCACACCAAAATAATGCAAAATCAATTTGTTGCCTTATTCGCAGAATACATACAAAACATTGCTTTTTACCCTAGGCTAAAGTAAAAGAAATAATAAACAATGTTCATGATAATTTATCACACATATAGTAACAGTAGTAAAACATCAATCAATACATCAATTTTCTGTGGTTCAGAACTTTAATGTATGGAGCAATTACGGTTTATTTTTCATTCTTTAATGAGAAATACCATAATAGTGCCAAATTGCCATTTTTTTTCCCTGGTGCAAATCTTTAACATGTGTTGTAATGTTTGGAACATGTTGCAGGGTTGTTTTTCCCCTGTCTAGCCCAGCGAACAGAAAATCACTGATTGTTTATAAACACTGTATTCTGCTTTTGTGTATAAATGATAAAAAAAATAATGGCAGTTCTGGTCCAGACTAACAAGTTGTACTGTTTTCTGATTGCCCTGAAGATTGAAAGTGGCAATTCTGCAGCAACGTATAATCAGCTGATCATTTTAGGATAATTGGACTAAAATTAGGGTTTTCCATAGAACTATAATTGTCCCTATAACTCATAAAGGAAGATCATCAAATCAGATTAAATAATTGTGTCACCTGCTGCTGAAACCTGCATGCCTCATAAATTATTCCTTAACTTTTTTTCTTTTGACCCAACATTGTAAAACACATACAGGGAGTGCAGAATTATTAGGCAAGTTGTATTTTTGAGGATTAATTTTATTATTGAACAACAACCATGTTCTCAATGAACCCAAAAAACTCATTAATATCAAAGCTGAATATTTTTGGAAGTAGTTTTTAGTTTGTTTTTAGTTTTAGCTATGTTAGGGGGATATCTGTGTGTGCAGGTGACTATTACTGTGCATAATTATTAGGCAACTTAACAAAAAACAAATATATACCCATTTCAATTATTTATTATTACCAGTGAAACCAATATAACATCTCAACATTCACAAATATACATTTCTGACATTCAAAAACAAAACAAAAACAAATCGGTGACCAATATAGCCACCTTACTTTGCAAGGACACTCAAAAGCCTGCCATCCATGGATTCTGTCAGTGTTTTGATCTGTTCACCATCAACATTGCGTGCAGCAGCAACCACAGCCTCCCAGACACTGTTCAGAGAGGTGTACTGTTTTCCCTCCTTGTAAATCTCACATTTGATGATGGACCACAGGTTCTCAATGGGGTTCAGATCAGGTGAACAAGGAGGCCATGTCATTAGATTTCCTTCTTTTATACCCTTTCTTGCCAGCCACGCTGTGGAGTACTTGGACGCGTGTGATGGAGCATTGTCCTGCATGAAAATCATGTTTTTCTTGAAGGATGCAGACTTCTTCCTGTACCACTGCTTGAAGAAGGTGTCTTCCAGGAACTGGCAGTAGGACTGGGAGTTGAGCTTGACTCCATCCTCAACCCGAAAAGGCCCCACAAGCTCATCTTTGATGATACCAGCCCAAACCAGTACTCCACCTCCACCTTGCTGGCGTCTGAGTCGGACTGGTGCTCTCTGCCCTTTACCAATCCAGCCACGGGCCCATCCATCTGGCCCATCAAGACTCACTCTCATTTCATCAGTCCATAAAACCTTAGAAAAATCAGTCTTGAGATATTTCTTGGCCCAGTCTTGACGTTTCAGCTTGTGTGTCTTGTTCAGTGGTGGTCGTCTTTCAGCCTTTCTTACCTTGGCCATGTCTCTGAGTATTGCACACCTTGTGCTTTTGGGCACTCCAGTGATGTTGCAGCTCTGAAATATGGCCAAACTGGTGGCAAGTGGCATCGTGGCAGCTGCACGCTTGACTTTTCTCAGTTCATGGGCAGTTATTTTGCGCCTTGGTTTTTCCACACGCTTCTTGCGACCCTGTTGACTATTTTGAATGAAACGCTTGATTGTTCGATGATCACGCTTCAGAAGCTTTGCAATTTTAAGAGTGCTGCATCCCTCTGCAAGATATCTCACTATTTTTGACTTTTCTGAGCCTGTCAAGTCCTTCTTTTGACCCATTTTGCCAAAGGAAAGGAAGTTGCCTAATAATTATGCACACCTGATATAGGGTGTTGATGTCATTAGACCACACCCCTTCTCATTACAGAGATGCACATCACCTAATATGCTTAATTGGTAGTAGGCTTTCGAGCCTATACAGCTTGGAGTAAGACAACATGCATAAAGAGGATGATGTGGTCAAAATACTCATTTGCCTAATAATTCTGCACTCCCTGTATATAGAATTACCACATTTCTGTGTTGCAAGATCAGGACCAATGGTTGTGTTGTTGAAGGAGCATTGTATTTCAGAAGTTCCTTCCAACAACGAGGGATATCAATTAGAAAAGATTCATACTGCATCATGAATGAATGACGTTATTTGTGAAGTGTGATAGCTACTCACAAATTGTACTGGTGCTGCAACAAGTGTGGGGTGGGGAGGGGTGATAGAGGGCATTACCGATTGAAGAGATGGTTCTTCAGGGACTTACGGAAGACAGATTCATAAACAGGGCAGTACAATGCTCAGCACCTTGGGTGAACTCAAATTTAGCACCACGTCCAACCAACAAGCATTTGCATTACAATAGGTCTCGCATTCACTTGAGTTAGAGCTGTTGGCATTGTAAATTCTCAACTGGACTTTTTGTCACATAAATTGATCAAGCCTATCTCATAATTTCATCTTTTCCTGTCATATAATTCCAGTGGCCCTGCATATAACTAAAGCACTTCCAAATGGCTGTAATGTTTAGAACAGCCCCTAGAGGACACCACAATAAAAATAGCATTTGTAAGAAGCATGGTCATGTAACTATAGTTGGCCCCTAGAGAGCATAAGAACACAAAAAGAGAATGGCAAAAAGTAATCCATTGTAACCATATAATTAGCCCGCAGAGGGCTAGTACATTACACATTTTCAGGGCTGACAGTCCTACTGCAACAGTATTACAAACAAGGCACTTAAAACATTAATTACTCCCAGCTGTGAAATAAAAGTTACAGCCATGAGAGCTTAAAAAGACATTGACTAGTGGGAGGGGTTATTATTTTGTGTTCCCCACTAACCTAGTGTGGGGACCCAGAGATGACCTAGACAGAGAGACTGTGTCTTGCTGAACGTTTTGGCGGTGGTGCCATTGTCCTAGGACCACCACAGGCAAAAATGTTTTGTAAAAGTAGTGGCCTGCAAAGCATTATGGGGCGACTTTCCCAAGTGCAGTGAATATTGTAGTATTGGCTCTCCCGCTGTGCTGGAAGAGCTGCTTTCACTTTGAGGATTTCTGTTTTACCTAAAGTCCTTACCAATTTTAAGTGTTTTAAGGGAAGAGACAGAAGAAATGACTCTGATTAGGTAACTGAACAATGTGACCAGTGCTCCAATACAGCCGATCAAGTTCACACTGTTGTGCCTGTGCATGCTGAGAGTGCCATGGCCACCATGCACCTTGAAGGGAAGAGACAAAAGAAAAAAAAAGGTCGCCCACACAGAAGTATAGCGGCAATAGTGCAAATTCCATGTAGCAGGGGCAGTTTGCAAGGTGTGACAAAAACCGCCTCAAGGTGGAACAAATGTAAAGCATTTACCAATGACATCAAGTGATTTTTGAAAGGCAAGCCCAGGAATGAATGAAAATGATGGGTGTGAGGGGATGGGCATGGTTAAAACCCCACAAAACTTACAACAGGTCAAAGCGATTGCACGCCCAACCTAACAAACGGCCCAGCAGACCATAATACAGGCTCACAAACCACAAAAAAAATGGCCCACACACTTGTCTGTTAGATCAGTGCATTGGGCACTGCCTGATTGCCCTATAGGCCAGCCCGGCCCCTGTGCCAGACTTTGTATGCCAACTATCAGGCAAATTATAACTGAACC
Source organism: Pleurodeles waltl (assembly GCF_031143425.1). Taxonomy (NCBI): domain Eukaryota; kingdom Metazoa; phylum Chordata; class Amphibia; order Caudata; family Salamandridae; genus Pleurodeles; species Pleurodeles waltl. The sequence goes on along the minus strand of NC_090444.1, from coordinate 745,331,859 downwards.
TCGTACTGAACTGGAAATAAAAAAAATGTCATTCACAGCACTCAGTCCCCTCTCTTATTAGCCAAAGCCGGAAGAAACATCAATAGAACTTGCTAAAGTTATATGACCGGGAAACGATATGTCTGCTGGCCTGGGGGGAAAAACCTGTCAAGTCTTGTGTAGGACATGATAACATGATAAGACTGACCCTATTCCATCCTCATTGTCTTTCCGACCAACAGGCCTATCGGTCCTTATCTTGTGGCACATGTGTAGATCAGCCATCTTATCAGAGATCAACGGTAGACAAGAGACCATGAGTTGGGAAGGGAAAGAAGGAAGGACACGAGAGATGGCAGTTTTGAGGTTATTACTACAAGGATAGAGAAAAATAGAGAAGGAGAAAACTTTCAACAGGAAGAAAAGAATGGAAATATGCAGCTGGGGAAATAGTATGAGATGTAAGGAAGAAAAACAGGAGGGGTCTGGAGTCGAAGAGGACTAGAGAAAGGCAAGTAGGGGAAAAAGTTACAAGGATTAAGAAAGACAGGTATATAGGTGGGTTAGGGAAGATGGGAATACAGATGAGAAGGAGAAGAAACAAGGACAAAAAAAACAGAGAAAAAGGAAAAAGAGCGAAGCACAGAGTGGAGAAAGGAAAATAAAAAAGTGGTTAGAGAGGTGAGGGAAAATGGAGCAGTGGAAGAAAAGAGTTAAAAGAAATATAAAGTGCAGTAAAATACCAAAAAGGTAAAGGAAAATGTAGACCTGTTAGATAAAGGAACAGCTAAGAGGAAATGCATAAGGACTGTCGACAGAAATAACATATCAGATTATAAAACAATTATAAAATGAATAACAGAGGACGACTGGGAAATAAGATTAATTAAAAGCTTGGCATCACCGCTAGTGCATAGCCTAGTGTGTTGAGTACCTGCACTTATTTTTTTCCAGTTAAAGCACTGAGGATTACTATTTTAAATGGCTACGTGTGGAAATAACTGGAACTTCATATTCTTAAGAAAAAAGGGATAATTTCTCCATTAAGAAGATAGCATCCGTGATTGGACTCTAGTCTTGTGATAATAAGTTCAAGAAGCGAAAGCCTAGAGCTTGGACGTTTTTCCCGGCAGCCAGTGGTACTTCATAGTGCTATCAGTCCATCCTCCGCTGACGGTGTTATCATTTTGCATACCTGAAAAAATGCTCTGCTCATTAATCATTCTATCTGAGAATCAAACAGCAGTCAGCAGGGCCTTTCCTTTTAAGCAGTCTGTGACATTGACAGCTCTGCATGAGGCAGAAGTACATGTGAGAATCCTGCACATGTGTTTACTAGCAATGTTCTGTGAATGAACACAGATGTGTGCATACCCATATTATTTTCCGAGTACTCACTTGTGCTGTGCTTTTAGTAGAGACAAAAGAAAAAAAATAGTTTGCCCACGCTGAAGTATTGCATCAATCATGCAATATTTCATGTAACAGGGGCAGTCTGCAAGGCGTGACTAAAACAGCCTCAAGGCAGGACAAATTTAAAGTATTTACCAATGACATCCTGATTTTTGAAGACAAGCCCAGGAACAGATGAAAGTGATGGGCGTGGTTAAAAGCCCACAATATTTACAACAGGTCAACGCGCTTGCACGTTCAACCTAAAATTACCACATCTACACTCTGCTTATAATGACACTTAGCCTCGCCTAAAACTTCCTTACTGCCTGACTCGTCAGTACAGAAGGCATGAACATGTATATTTTCATTTTCGGACATCAACTTTTAGTATACGCACTGGTCAGAAAAAAACTATGTTAGGATACGAGAAAGTGTGTGTGGAGAAATTGGCAAAGGAAAAGTTGTGGGACAAAAGAAAGGAGAGCCTGTATGGGGTTTTATATATATATATATATATATATATATATATATATACACACACACACAAGCAGCTCCTGTGCCACTTTGAAGGTCGGCAGCCGAGACCTAGTTTGACCATGCTTAAGTCTCACCCTGATGATTACTGAAACCTACAGACCATGCATCCTTCTGGAAGGGAGGCAGGAACTTTTGTAGTGTCCAGAGTCCCATAGACGGAAGGGGCTGGGGGAGAACAAAGTTTTTACTACACAATGTTTTTGCAGCACAGCCTTCATCAGGTAAGTACCAGGCAGTTACGTATTTTTACCTCTACCCTGAATCCCTTTACCATGTGGGGAGAGGAGGGGAGAAACATCCATTACAATGAAGTCTTTACAGGGCAATGCCTTTGCTACGCTTACCACACAGTTAAGTATGTGTGCCTTTACCTTTCATGCCTTTCTGACACAAGTTAGTATTTGTTTGAAAATAACATAATTATTATGTTATTTAAAAAAGGGGTTGGGTGCCGGTATTGGTGAAGGGAGGTGAAGGTTTTTAGGGTTTAGGTGTGGGCATTGGTGAAGGGTGGTGAGGCTAATATTAGAGTTTAAGGGTGGATAGTGGAAAAGGGAGGTAAATTTAGGTTTCTTTCTATTTCATTTTTTGCTGTTCTTCGGAACCCCCAATCTCCCTTTTTTATTTACTTCTGCACATACATCATGCAGTATTCATTAACCCTCGTAGATATCATCAGCCACATTCTGTTCTCACTAGTAGGCTCGGATTGGGCTCCAAAAATGCTCTGGTCAAGCCTTTGGGTGCAGGTTGCAGTGTATAGCTCAGTCTGATCTCCACAGTACACCATGTCTTGAATCCACTGATCGTGGTTAGGGACTTGCATACTGCGTCCAAGTCTTAGCTACCCTCCTTTTCACCAGTAGTAGGTAATGTTCTTAACAGTGATTTTGACATTCATATTTATTTAAGCATTATCTGTGTATGTTCTTTTTGCCCTCTCAGGCAGCTGCTGAGATGGTGGACTTTGACTCGTGGTGGTGACACATAAGCAGACGAGGCAGTAACTGTACTTTTGGCAGGAGAAAATGCAAGTACAAACCAACCTGACAAACTGGTGCTGAGAGCAAGCCAGCGTATTTACTAAAAGAAAAGCAGAAATTTGTGGTATAAAAAAGATATTTTTAGAATTTAAAATATTTTTATGGTGAATATATTTATTTTATTACACCAGAAGGAAGGGTATCCTTAACTGCAAATTGGTAAATTTTCAGAGTACACCAGTTTAGGTAGTGATAGCAGTTACAAGTAATGCAATGTTTATTGGCAATTACAAAGTACATTAAAGACCACACCTTCCAAATCTTCAATAATAAATTGTAGCAGGCCAAACCTGTCGAAATGTAATGGGTGAAAAGGCCCTGTATATTCCAGTGCATGCACATTTGGGGGGGAGGGTCCTAAAATCCACTTAGTGATCCATTTTGAGACCTCTTCTTGTAATAGGTGCTATTTATCACAGCCATAAGTTCCGAACCCTAGGATATATTTTTTTAAGGGTGTGCTAAATAGCTCACCACCCTTCAGTGCTGCACTTGTAATTGAATCCTTAAGATTTTGAAAGCGTGCCTGAATTAAATGTAGCCCCTTTTTGAATTGACTGGGTTTTAATGAGCTTACAATTAAGGGTTGTCCACATTTCACAGCTTCCTTGGTTTCTCTATTCATGGCAGCTTAGTCACTGACATTTATTGACGAGGGTGCATGTGAGGGAGGCTGAGTAGCCATAGGCTTGTGTGTCATGTAACTCTCATTGCCAGAGCTTTTTAAAAGCATTTGCAGATGAATTCCTTCCCACTTTTTCCTCCTCAGAGCCATGTGTTGAAAGTTGCTCAACCCATTGAACTTTATGGGAGAAAAATAGCTTTCTCAAGAGAAAGCTTTTTTAGCTAGATTTGAAGGAATAATGGGTATTTGGGGAGGTGGTTAAGGGGAAGTTAAGTGACCCCTGGACCGATGTGCAGCTGCGTCCTAAAAACTCCATCAGAGCCTGTCAATAAACACATCTCTGTATTTGCTGTGCAAGTGCAAGAGCATTTTAAGTCTACCACTCTATCTGACAACTGATTTACCCAAGTTGTTCCTGTGACTGTGTTTGTGTCCTGCTGCAAGTTCCATCAAATATAGTGATGTATTTGTTACAGGAGACTCATCAAAACATCCCTGTATATTCTCTCCATATCTTTATACACTATTTTGTGCACATGAAAACTTTACAACCGTGCAAGTCTTCCAATCACGTGCAACCCACACCTGTTGGATACTTCTAATCCCAGATTTTCTACCTTATGACTTCCCTAAGCCTCCAAACTGGATATGAAGAATGTTGTCATCAGTTCCCTCATGCATCTGTAGGTTGCACTGTGCTGCTCCGTGTCAGATCCAACCTGCCTCAGAAGTGACATGGGGGCCCCCTACAAAATCTCCAACTCCACTCGCTGACCTCAGTTCCTTTCTTTCTGCACCTCTAGAGACACATCTCGGGCTGACTCTTACAAATTCTGACAGACTTACTTTGAAGATTTTCAGACTTTTCCAGTGTGCTAGGAACATGTCTCCCCCCAAAACAACAGGATTCACGGCCTGCAAGAACTGCCACAAGCAGATGCCAGTGATTGACTCAGAAATGGGTTCCTTGCACAGCTCAACATCATGTGACAAATGTGCTCAAATGAATCTGAAAGTAATCCGGGAAGGTAAAGCTAAGCTTTGCTTCACAGAGCATCGCTGGAATGCTCAAAAGGCCCAGTCCCTCCTGAAGTGATAGGTGCAGGCCTGTCCTTGTTTCCAAAGCTGATCCCAAGTGTGTTCTTCTTCCAAATCAATATCACCAGACAAGTGGAAGAGGAAAAAGCACAAGAGGTTGTAGTACTGTTCGATCCTGTCCCACCACTCCTGTCACGAGGAGTTGCGTGGCGCCTATGGTGCCTTGAAGTTGCAGTCTCGGTCTCCGGCTCAGGAGCTGGTCCTGGCTCTGATGCCGATTCAGCCCAAATTTCCAGCCCCTCCTGCAATGCTGCAGCAGAAACAGGCCTTCAGAGAGGCCAAGCTGGAATTTTCAGTACCCTACAGGATCCCTCTGGAGTGCCTTCAAGATCTAAGGATCCGAAGGGACCTTGAGTCATTTTTCTTCCATTTGATCCATGCCTGATGCCAACTGTGCCCTTCAACCCCATTTCAAGTTCAGCCCTGGCTCTGAGCCCGAACTCTAGACCCCAAACAGCACCACGCTGAATGCAAGAACCCCAGACATCGACACCAAATGAAGAGCTGATGGTCCTTTCAGACTCAGAAACAAATCTGCAGTGTGCAGGGTCCTAGATTGAAGTCACCCCCATTCTGCCCACTAGCATATTTGGATTCATAGACACTTCCACCACACTGTGATCTGTCTTACCCCAATGAGGATGACAGCCCACAGGTTTATGATGATGAAAAGCTATCTGTGGATAACCAAGGCTCCAATAGCCTCAAAACCTCCCCAGACCCTGTCCAACAATCTCCCACTCCTAGTGCAGCTTGAGAACAGCCTGCCTCCTTTACAGTGATGATTAGGAGGGCAGCAGAGATCCTCAACTTACAACTACTTACCACTGAGGCCAATTTCAGTGTCCTGACAGAGGTTCTGTAGCTACTGCAGATCTCACAGGAGGCACTTCTGCCCTTTAATACGCTCTTGATGATTCTCTGCTGAACACAGCAAGGACCTTCCCCATCTGTCAACCGATAAGGATGAGACACAGGCCTTCCCTGAGCAGTCCTGCCTTTCTCCTGCAACATCCTACACTTTAGAGTCTGGAAGTCCAGGCCTCTACCAGCAGGTATGTTCCTGATGTGTTTACAAACACCCTGCCAGACGGAGAGTTGAAGGGCATGGAGATGTTCGTGAAACCTATGTCCTCTGCCGCCTTGCCTTACCTCCCATTATTTCAAGCTGCCTCCTGAGTCACTACTTGCATGTTTTGTCAGACATGGTGGTGGGAATCTTGCCAGCAGTCCTGGAGGACATTAGGATGAACCTCCAGTGGTTTAGACCCAATGATCAAGATGCAGCGAAGTATGTGATTCACTTGGGTCTGGGCACGACTGACAGCTTGGTTAAAGGCAGTCTGGCAAATGTAGTGCCTTAGCACCACATTTGGATTTAATCCACAGATTATCTCTAGTGACATGGATCTATCTCTGCTGGACATGGCTTTCGACCTTACACACCTGTTCAGAGACAAAGCAGACCCAGCCTTGTGGCACCTCAAGGAAAACAAGGCTAAAGTGTGCTTGCTTGACCTTGCACCACCTGTGCTGATTCCACAAATTCACCCCTTTTGAGGCTTTAGAAGAGGGTTCTAGCAGAGACCATGCCAAACTTTGCCTCAGCAGCAGCAGTCTTCCCTTTCTTTACAAGGCAGAGGTCAGGGATCTAGTGCCAGTGCCCAGACCCCCCAGGGACAATAACCTCCCCAAACCCCTAGCCACTCTCTGCAGACACTGCAAAACCACCCTAAAACCACTTTAATTTGCTCACAGTCGCTCGGTGGAAAGTCAGACTACCTACGCCCTCTATGGGTAGCAGAGCATCACATCAAACAGATGGTCGCGCCTTATAATAATGAAGGATTACACTATCCATTTGCTGTCCATCCCACCGAACGAGTATCTTGCACCTCAATGCTTTCTGGAGTACCACTTATCCATTCTAAGAGAAGTTCAAGCTTTCTTGGACAAGTTAGCCATATAGAGTGTGCCGGCATCAGAAGAGGGGCATGGGTGTTACTCCTGTTACTTTGTGGTGCCAAAGAAGGCTGGAGGACTCTGCCCTATCCTCTATCCTCACCCTTTGATCTTCTTCCTCAGGAAAGACAAGTTCAAAATGCTCACATGGCCCAAGTTCAGTCTGTCCTAGATCCAGAAGAGTGGGTGATATCTTTAGACCAGCAGGACACCTATTTCCACATTATGTCCTGCAGCTCACAGGCATTAACTGAGAAATGAGGTAGGCCACAAGCATATTCAATTCTCCGTTCTCCCCTTCAGCCTTAACAGTGCACCTCAGGTGTTTACGAAAATGATGCTGGTGGTCTCTGCCCACCTTTGGAGGTTGGGAATACCAGTCTTCTCATACCTCGATGACTGGTTGTGGAAGGCAGGCTGCCTCAAACAGTTGTGGACCACCTCCAGATGACAGCTAACCTGTTGACACCACTGGAGTATTCCATGGCTGTGTTAGAAGTCACAACTGACCCCTTCACAGAAACTATTCTTTCTTGGAGCCATCCTGGATACAAAGTTCTGCCGAGCCTTTCCTCTGTCTGAATAAGTACAGGACATTCAGGCTTTGATCCCTTTTTTCATCCTGCAGCCTGGGTCTCAGTTAGAGCAACTCTTTGGCTTCTTGGTCTCCTGGATGAGGCAAAATGGCACATGCTTGCTCTGTAGTGGTATGTGCAGCCTCAGTGGACTTAGCACCAAAAGAATCTGTTGAATTCTATCCAGGTGTTGGGGTTCACTGCAAAACATCTGCAGTGGTGGCAGCTGGGCCAAAATTGGACTGGTGGTCGATCATCTACCTTTCTCTCGCAGACCTAATAGTTATGAGAAATGCATTGTCGCTTGGTTGCAGAGGTCAGCAAGGGTGGGGTGGGGTGTGTGAAGATCAGAGCTTCTTGTCCCTAGCAGAAACCTGCCTCCACATCAACCCGTTGGAGTTGGTGGAGGTTCACTTGGTTTTGAAGGCATTTCTCCCATCCATCAAGTGGAAACTGGTGCAGGTTAACCAAACAAAGAACAAGGGTCCTCTTTCAATATGTATCGAAAATACAAAAAGGTGTGCTCTTCTGCAGAAATTGTATTTTGCAAAAATTCATTGTAGGTGAAGTTTTTGTACGTGAAAGTTTTAAAAGGGCCAGGATGGGCTCTATATGTACGTTTTTTGTATATGTTTTTTCTATATAGGTCACTCAGGATGGGGACGCATGTCTTATCGGATACTCAAGCCCTCGCCCACCAAAGTGGCATGCTGTATCAACAGGCTATGCTCCTTACTGGGCAGACATTCTAAGGACTCTGGACTGGGTGAGGAGTGTGTGGGACTCAGAAAGTCTGGCCATGAGCATCCGTCCACTGACCTGGCTAGCCTTCAGGAGGACCTTTTATCATAGCAGCAGGGCAGGGTCCTGCACCCAAGACTGCACAGCCTACACCTCCCTGCTTGGAGATTGAGCTGTGACAGGTGACAACTTTTGATATCCCTTCTGGAGTAGTGAATATTGTCTTGACAGCCAGGCATCCTTTAACTAAAATGAATAGTGTGAATGATGTGAGAAGTTTGATGTCTGGTGTTCTTCCCAAAATACCCATCCTTCAGAAGCACAGTTTTCTGACATAGTACTCTTCTGTTTGTTAGCCCAGCAAGGTCTTTATCAACCCTTTCAGACTTTTCACATTTACTCAATCATCCATCTTTATTGAAATCACCTATTGTGTTGCGTTTTCAAAAAGGGGTGACCCAAATGTTCCGATCAGCACCATTTGTAAGACCTAAGTGGGACCTCAACCCAGTCCTCGTTTTCTCATGTGTGCTCCATTTGAGCCAATGCACAGCTGCCATCTTGGATTGCTCACCTTAAAGACAGCATTCCTCATAGCACTGTGATCAGCTCATCACAGCTAGTGCTCAGGATTAAAGTGGCTTTTCTTCCGAAGGTTGTTGTCACGCCTTTCCACATTGGACAGCCCTTTACCCTGCCAGCTTTCTTTGTCCCACCTCATCCATCTACGGAGAAGGAGAGACTTAAACGACTTAAACAAGTAGACTCAGAGAGATCTACTCTTTTACATTGACTGTGCCAAAGACCATCGGTGGACAGATCAGCTCTATGTTGGGTTGTCTGGGGCAAAGGGAAAAGTTCTGCAGAAGACAACCATCTCTGGATGGATTCTACTCTTTATGTATTGGTCAAGAAACAGCCCCCAGAAGCGTCTGGGGCTAATGCTGTTTCCACTGCCCTGAGTCACGTTGTGCCAGTCTTTGGCATCTGCCAGACTGCAATTTGAATGACGTTCACCAAGCTCCCACATAGAGGATTCCCATAACTGGGGCTGTCCTAGACACAGTGGCAACAACAACAAGGTGATGGATGGAATGCTTGAAATAATCTCAGCCTCTGGTAGTTAATCAGGCCGCATTCCAGTCCATAATTTTTCACCCACAACAGTGAGGATGGCTCTGAGGCTTCTTGGACTCCTAGTATCCCCTATTCACCTCATCTCAAACGCCATATGGCATACATGGGCCCTGTAATATAACTATAGGTCTCAGCAGCCGCAGCATCATCAATGCCCCTGTGACTCCATCCGGCTCTTGAGGAAGATGGCTCAAGATGTTTTGCAGTGACACCTACTTGACCTGCACCAGACCACTCTCCTTTCCTACCCAGACGTCACTGTTGTGACAGATGCATCGACTACTGGGTTAGGTAGGGGCAGTCACCAGGGGGATGAGAACATCAGTGGTCTTTAGCCTCTGGTGTAGATGCAGCTCCACATCAGCCTTTGAGCTTGGGCAAACCGCCTGGCACTGAAAGCCTACCTGCCACTCCTCAAGTGGAGGCGGGTGCAGGTCCTCATGGACAGCCATAATGTGGCATTGCAAGAAGAATGGCAGAGAAGGGTTATAGAGCTTGCGCCAGGAGCGTCTACGTCTCTGGAGGTGGCTGGACCAAAGACCATCTTTCTAGTAGCCAACCGTCTAGCAAGATGTCTGAATGGCAGAACAGGCTATCTGTGCTCCCATTGGCTGGCAGATCATGGGTGGAATCTCAGCCTGAGTTGGCTTGGTGCATCTTCAATCAATAGGGCATACCTGGTCACTAAACCTGTACTGTTAGCACTTTGTACAGTGCTGGTTGAGGAGACTCAAGGGTCTAGCAGGGATTCAAAACAGGAAAAGTCTGGGTTTTCATTGTTGGGCATTAGATAATTATTCCCTCCTTTTGCAACTCATCTACATTTTGCTTTGTGTCTCTTATTGCCATGGTCCTCATATAGTATTTCCACTAAACTTGTAGTTAATTTTACTATAGCTCAAATGCTTGATTTTTCCATAAAGCTGTAGACCTTTTGCGGCTGGGGCACTAGTGAAAGGAGGGTTCCCGTTATAACCTCTACTCCAATTGGAGCATCAATTACAACTGGTGATGACCAATCTTAGTCAGTTAGTAATGTATAATAGGAATCTGTCAGTTGAGTCCACAAATCATTGAAATGGTCTGCCCAACAGCCCCTTCAATGCAATTCACAATTCAACTTGGATAAAATCATTAGTCTCTTCTGTGTTCAAGTGGGCCTTGAATTTCAGATTAGCTATTGTGGTTTTCATCGTATGTCTGAGGTGGCCACTGTCCATACCTAGTTCTTCCGAAGGACTCTGTGAGGCATCCTGAGTCTTTGTAGTGCCCACTTTTTCTTCTAGAAGAGCTAGTTTTTCCTGCTCCTTTTCTGTCCCTTTGCCTTCAATCATAAGCTTGTCCTTTTTACTGGTCCCTAAGATGATTAGGCATTCTAGTGTGGATCAGCTCTCCTATTCCCATGATCCTCAGGAAAGTAAGACTAATGCTCATCAGAGGAATTGATATCTCTTGGGAGCTCTAATATCCTTTTGGTCTTTCAAGATACAAGCCCCTTGGTTGTCTTCGCTACAGAAGTACTGTGTCTGTAGGACAATTACCAGCCTGAAAAGACAGCATCTTCACCCAAGACAGTTGTGCAGAAACCTGTGTCTGGAAGAAGAGGGGACGGAGTCAGCCTGTGGAGACAAAGTAGAAGAAGAACGACGTAAGCCTCTGCCAGGGAAAAAAGACGAAATTCACAGAGATCAGCTGATCAGTGGAGAAACCACTAAATGGTAACAACAGGAAACTGAAAGAAAACAGTGTCTCATCAGAAAGGGTGCAGCAAAGGGTGAGTCCACCAGACAGTGAAGGAGACAAGGAGGCAAAGCCCAGTGTGGAGAGCCTGAGCGAACTACGGCTCCACAGCCAACAGCAAGGACGCAGGTAAGCCTGCCAATGGTGGTTCGCTGAAGGACCAGGAGGACACTCAAACCTCATTCATGATCCTATGATGCATGGGAGTGATGGCAATTGAGAGGAGGAAGGAATGGTGGAGGTGAAAGAGAAGAGCATATCTAAGATGGGTCACATTGAGAACAATATATACATATAGATGTACAAGTACAAAAAAATATGATAATTAACCAGGGGAACTAATAGCGTCATTGTTTCATGTGTATTTGTTTTAAAAATTGGTAAGTAACCAAACAAGGGTGCGAGAGGTTCAATTTGTCCAGCAAGGTAAAATCATACTGACGAGATATTGAGATCACAAAGGTTAAAGTGACTAAATAGTTAGGTGATGAAGTCACACAAGACCATGGGGGTCTGTAGCCGGCTGTCCGATAACCCGGCTCCAGGCGTCCCAGAATCGGAAACAATGCCCCGATTCTATGGCGGGGACGACGCCTCGCCCCGGTGTCAGGGCAACGCTGACGCCGGAAACTGCCTAGGGAACTCGGATATCCGGATTCCTGAGAGAACTGAAAAAGATGACAGACTTTGCGCGCAGCGCGCAAAAGAAGAACAAAACGCCGACGGAGACGAGGAGAGCGGAGGGACGAAAGACTGGAGCAACGGCAAGAACAGCGAGGATACCCTGGGGGAAAACGGCCAACCTAGGGCCGGAGAGGGAGCCGAAGAACGCAAACTCCGCCACGTCCCCGGAGGGACGTGGCTAACAAAGGTACGGTCCTTCCTAAAGGACAAAGTCTTACCGAAGGGGAAGAGTAACGACGGGAGAGGGGAGAGGGGAGGGTGGAGGTTGGGAGACGGGAGGGGAGAATCTGGAGAGGGCAGGGAGAAGAAGGGCATTATGAAGGAGTAGAGTACTCTGAAAACTTTAAGAATATCTTAAGAAAAATTGAGTTAAATCACAGAAACAAAGAACACTATTTAGTAATTCTTAAAGAGCACTCAGGAACAAAAAACTAAGTCTGAGAGAACACGAAGAGGTGACTGTTTCTGCACCCACTACTTTCAAACTCAGCACACTTTCCAAAAGTCAGTCTCTCTCTCTCTCTCTCTCTCACTCTCTCTCTCTCTCCCTCTCTCTCTCTCTCTCTCCCCCTCCCCCCCACCTCCCCTCCGGTACGCCTATGAGCCCGAGAAGAAATCTTCGCCAGTCAAGAGGGGACCTGGAAAAGAGAGAGAAGAGACATTCCAATATGAAGAGCACGTTATCCATATATTCTTGAACAAATCACATATCCTTTAAGAACCCTAAATAAAATCATTGATTCTCACACACCCAAGCCTCATAGTCCTTATTATCACCAACCCACTGCCACAGGGTCATTATGCACAAGACAGTAAACACCGCCGTATTCATGCTGGCGGTCCTTCCATAGACCGCCAGCCCCCTTCAGACCCCGCTGGCCACATGGAGCTGCCATCAATGCCACTGTGCGGCGGGTGCAGAAGCACCCGTCGCGCAGAGCACTGCCCTGTCAGCTAATGTAATCCGCCATCGTCAGGCTGCCTGTTGGTGGTAGCCTAGTGGCGGAAGGCCGCCAGAGGCGGCCCTCCCTGTGTTAATATTATGGCGGTTCAGACCGTCATGCCAGTGGCGATCTTTTCCGCCGACACCGGCATGAAGGTCTGAACTGCCAAGTTCATAATGAGGACCCTAGTGATTAAAATAAAAAAACACAGAAATTCACCAGTTATATTTCAGTGAGCTAACTATAACTTGCACACCCATCATGCACTGCTTATGACTTCACATATCACGCCACTCATGACATGTTAAATGACATCACTGATGACATCCCAAATAACTTCACTGATGACATCAATCATTGATTGTGACAGTGTGAAATAGGCTTCGAGTTATGGTAATAATTCAGCAAACTACATATGTTCATAAAATTAAGAAAGCAAATAACTAATATTGGGCATATTTTTAAAAAATGTGCAGGACAGCTGCCTATCTGTCAAGTCAACCACACCTGATGGATGTCACCCTCTTTTTGCTGGTATTTACTCAACAAGCAAGCAAAAATGTTCATTAAATGTCAAAAGGTCTGCTAACTATTAAACCTCAAATACCTGTGTAAAAAGTGCTCATTCAATATACAGCTTAATGGGTTCATCCTCTTGCCTCACTAGACCCACAATTTTGAGACAAAGGGTTGACAAGTATGCCCTATCCACAGATAGGGCAGTTTCAGATAGCCCTCCAAGGACAGCCCTCTGTTGTTTAGTAAAATACACTACAGACATTGCTGATATGAATGCACTGGCATGCCACCTTACAGCCATGCTTAAAACCCCACCTCTAGGTGGGTCACCTCTCCATTTGTCAACCTTCAAAAATGTTCTGTCAAAATCTTCATTGAAGTTCTGCTTGTAAACATTCACAACTCATAAACCTGCTGTTTACATATTTGTGTACAGAGGTGTATGACACATATTTAACATGAACATGTGCCCAGATATCCACAAGTGGATAATCTATTGTGGATCAGAAACTTTCTCGCAGATATTTGGCAACAGGCTTTATTTTTAAGCCTGCACCTACTTTGATATGTGCCTTTGCAACCAATACAAGGTGCATTTATCCTTTTCCTTGTTTAAGGAGAAGATACTGCTTTCATTTTAATCTTTACAGATAGTTAATTTGTGTATCATATAATGTCTGGAATGCAGGTCCACCCTTGGCTCCAGGGAGTACCCTTAGTTCACTCTTTTCACCAACACATGTAGATAGAGTAATTTTAGGCTCTACGTCACTGTAGGCCCTCTTTCTATCAATTTCTCATTTTTTAATGACAGAAGGGTTTATGGAGTACATTTAATAATACTATCCTGGACGATGTCATTGGTGTGGTCATCAGCTATGTCAGTAAGTTACAGTAAGCTCAATGTACTACAACTGGCAAATTTCATATTTTTTTTTTTAAACATTAGGGGCCAGATGTAGGAAGATTCCAATTTGCGACTAGCAATTTGTGTGTCGCAAATTGGAATGTAGGATGGTGTCCCTGACACCATCTGTAACTTGCTTGGGGGGTCACAAAGGCACACCTCATTAATATTTGCGAGTGGCGGCATTCACAGGGATGGTGGTCTGCTGCGGACAGCAGACCACCATGTCTGTGACTGTTTTTTAATAAAACTGTTTTTTTTGTTGTAATGCAGCCCGTTCCCCTAAAAAGGAATATGAGATGCATCACAAAAACGAAAAATGAAACGTTTTTGTTTCATTTTTTCAGAGCAGGCAGTGGTCCACAGGACCACTGCCTGCTCTGAAAAAATGTTTGCACTTCCATTCACAAAGGGGTCCCATGGGGACCCCTTCCCTTTTGCGAGTGGGTTAACACCCATTTCAAATCGGTGCTAACTGCGATTGGTTTGCGACCGCGTTCGCAGTCACAAAGCAATCTGGCATTGCACTGCGACTCGCAATTGCGACTTGCAAACCCGTTTTGCGATTCGGTAACCAGGTTACCGAATCGCAAAACGGGTTTTTTGCATTGCAGGTAGCACATGCTATTTGGAGTAGAGGATTGGACAAAAGTCCTAATGTTTGACCAGCCACTTTGCTCAAATCTGTCAAATCATCTAATCTCACATTGTATACATACAGCCTCTAGTTATGTGTAGCAGAGATTGAATACAGTTTTACTTTACGATTTTTGTGTTGTTTCTGAAACGTTTTTTTAAAAATATTATATTCATTGTTTTTATAGTTTAGAACTACTGGTTAAAAAAAAAACCTTTTCAAATCTTTTTAAACATAACTTTTTAGATCTTTTTATTTCTTGTGTTTTTCTACAGTTCTTTGTGTTCTTTTTGGAGTCTTCCATAGCCTTTGAAAATGTACTTTTATTAGTTTCCCCAGAGGCCACTACTTTGTGTCAGTCATGGTAAAACGTTACAAAATGAGCCATCTTCTCATCATTTTCCTTGTGTTGCTGACGCAGCATCGTCTATGCAGCAGTCTACTGTCTTTCAGCTGCTTGACTTCGGCATCTCATCACGAGCTCTGCTATACGATGCATAGCCCTCTGGTGCTTCCACATGCCACGGTTTCCATTGAATATTGTCCAGTTGTTCCTCTATGGAGTACCTGATTGGACAAAGTGCACAGTCTCCTGCTCCCTTATGTTTTTTTTGGGGGCCACTTGGAAGCTCGAAACACTACCACACCAGGGATACTTTCTCAGGCTTTGTTTTCTGCGGTGCTGAAGACATAGATGTACTACTACTAATGTTATCATCTTCCTATACTGCACCGTAGATAGGTCTGGTGGATGGTTTGCTTGGTGTCTTGTGTCAAAATTTGTCTTAGAACACAATGGACTGTGAATGCATTTACATCGAATGGTCGCTCTAAAACACCAATCTCATTATGGGGTTCAGGAATATCATTTGAGTCTGTTTCGATAGGCTGTGTGCTTATTTTATGAGAAGGGATCCCTCAATGGCCAATCAAATGGCTGCTTTCATTTTTTTTTTATGTCCCCAAGGTCTCACAGTACCCCTATGGGACCCATAGAGCCATCAATAGAGTTCTATACCACTCCTGTGGGACCAAGGAGTTCCTTTTCCAAGTCTGCGGACCCAGACATTTTAACTAAAAAGTAGTGTATACTATGAAGGGGTCATTTTATTTTGCATTTGAGCCTAAGAGTTACACCACAGGCACAAACAGCCAAGATCTTCTGTAGTTTTCAGTAAAATGTCAAAAGTTTAGGCGTTGCAGGACCTGAAAACGAGAAAACGTTATCACAGTGAAACTACATTTCATTGACTGACGTCATTTGATTGATGTTTTTTGCAGAGGCCCGTTCAATTACTGTTATTAGAGAGTGATACTTGAATGTATGGACATCATCTGCACTCTATTCAGTTCATTCTAAAGTTTTTCCTATTTGGGGGTGGGAAAGGATTCAACTACAACTGATAAAACAACATCTAGAGACGTTGATGCAGAACTTGAGGAGTCCCAGGAAGACCGAAAGAGTCAAGGACTTCTTCATAGTCCATTGTTGGGACTTCTTTTTAGTACCTCCAGGAGACTAGACCGACTCAGCCAACGGGCCTCAACATCTTCTGCTCCATTTCAAATTCTCCAGCCTAGTAATTCTCTTCCTGATTAAGTTGATGGCATGCTCACTAAAGATATCAACCCTCTATATGCACATATTGCATGAAATGTGTAAATACTGCATGCGTTGGGGAACAGCACAGAGCAGCTCAATAGTAACTGTTGGTTGCTTCCAAAACAAACTGCAGAAAATAATTTTTCTTTTTCTTTTTTCGATCCAAGTTCTTGTGCTCTGTTTTCTTTTTTCTTAATTAAACCCCTAAAAGTTACAGAAAAATCATAAATCTTTTTTAAAAAAAATCGAAAAAGGAACAAAAGTTCTTATTAAAACCACATTTCTTATTTCAAAATAGAAAAAAATGTATGTTGTTTATCATGTCTGTGTGTTAATGTTAACTTGTGTTAGAGTATTGTAATGGACACGTTTAACATTCTTTAGTACAGTGTTGTGCAACGGACAAACATACACCCAGGTTTACTAACACTGTTCTCGGGCTTTGTGTTACTTTCATAACACAAACCTAGTGCAAAACGTTGTGGTTGTATTTACTTTCAAACCTTAATCAAAAACCACTTTGGCTGGAGACCAGGCTCTTGCCTGTGGTGAAGCCCTTGCTGTGCATGGCTGAAGGTTGTGTGCACCAGGGGGTCGTCTGCTTGCGGTAGAGTTGGTTACAAGGACTGACCTCAGGCCAGGCCCTCTGGCTTACTCTTCCAGCTGTGCACAGCCAAAGGCCATGCACAGTGGGGTATTGGGCACATGTGGTATGGTTTAGCAGCAGGGCCTGGTTGAGGACCGCCCTATGCAGCCTGATCCCACTGCACATTGCTGTAGGTTGTGCACTGCGAAGGCATTAGCCATAGGTTGCACAATAAGGTTTGCTTTCAATATGATCAGAATGCCTCAGAAATAACTGACAAATAAAGTTTAAAGTAATGTTATAGTTAGGTGCGGTAAAAGGTCTTTGCTTATGTAAAAAAACAAAAAAATCCAGAAATTCACTAACAAAAAGGTGAATTGGACCCTATAGTTAGGTATTGAAATGAGATAAGAACTAAAGTTTAAAAGCTGGAAACCCTTGCTGCAGCTCCCAGCCCTCACTGCATATGGCATTGCATGCAACCACTTTTCCGCGACCAACCATGCTGCAGCCTTCCAACCCCGCTCCACACAGCTTTTGCACAACTCTCCCCTCGGCTGTCTAACACCCATTGCACACAGCATTTTGTTGTGCACCACAGGCCGTTTTGGCTACAGCCCATATGCCCAACTCTGCCGCAGGTGACCAACCTCCTAATGGCCACAGCCTTTGGTCAAAGGCCGTGTGCAGTGTGAGTTAGGCATGATGTGTGCAGGGCATGATCAGAGGCCTCCCCATGTACCTTACCCCACACGGCACACGGGGAAAGGTCAGATACAGCAGATGCATTGGCCACAGGTTGGCCAAAGGGGTTAGGTTTATGCTCAGCTCTCAACATAATTAAAAAAACTGAAATTCACTGAAAGAAACAATGAGTAAAGCGGCATTATAGGCATGTATGGTAACAGGATCTTAGTTTGTTAAAAAAAAAAAAAAAAAAATTCACGGAAAAAACAGGTTAAAATGACATTATAATTAAGTGCTGAAATGAGATAAGCATTTATGTGTAAAACCTGAAAAAACAGTGTAAATAATCAGTTATAGTTTAGTGAACTAACTATAACTTGCTTCCCCGTCATACACAGCTTATGACCTCACATATTAAGCACTTGTGGTATTTAAAATGAGACAATTGTTAGCATCCCTGATGAAATTTCAAATGACATAATTGGCATTGGCCACGTGTGTGGGAGGGGGTTGGCTGGCGGGGGGTTGGATGCAAGGAAAGGGCGCAGGTGTGATTGGTTTTATGTATAGTGTGTATCATAACAAAATATTACTTTAAGTTTTTTTTTTTTTTCTTCAAACCTAGAAATTCACTGGAAAAACAGAGGATATAGCGACATTATAGTTAGGAATTGCAACTCTAGCTAATTTGCATTACTCTAAAAAAAAAAGGTTAAAGTTAAGTTATAGTTGGGTGAAAATGTCAATGACAACATAATGTTTTAAACTACAAAAAACACTGAAATTCACCAGGTATATTTTTCCCCAAGTAACTATAACTTGCACCCTTGTCATGCACTGCTGATTACTCCACATATTACACCAGTCATGACGTAATCCACGACACCATTGATAGCATGACTGCACCACGTGAAATGGCATAATTGATAACAAGACTGCGCATGGTGGAGGCGTGACTTATTAGTTTGTTTAAGAAACTGAGTAATGATCTGTAAATGGTCCTAAAGCCATCAGATAAAGGGGGTAATTTTGTAATATTGCCTAAAGAAGGTAACATTTGTGAAGCAAATTCACAACTGACAAAGATCTTTATGCAAATATTTACACAGAAATGTTATGGAAGTGGAGGGATGAAGGTACCCGAGAATATGAAGAATATCTCTATTTGAAAATTGATCACCAATAATTGCCACTCTCCCTCTGTTGCCACATATCTATACAAATCTAGAGAAACCTCCAGGCAGGCCTATAGTTTCTTCTAAAGGGAGCCTATTTGAGAAGACCTCCATTTATAATGGCCACTTATTGTTTCTCCTTGTAGAAACTCTCACTAGATATTGGTGGAACAACACCAACTTCATAATCAAAACCAATATCTATAGTGTCATGCAGTTCTTTGGTGGTTATTGATGTGAATAGTCTGTATACTAGCATTCACCAACACCATGGGCTGGAAGTTTGTAAACAATAGTTCAATACAAGAACTTGAATTTTATAGAACATGCAGAAATGCTAATGCAGATTATAAATGTGTTTAACTAAGAATATATTTTCTGTTTGGGAAGGAGCTGCATAAACAATTAACAGGTTCATCTATGGGCACCTGTTTCACCACAAGCTATGCACATGTATTAATGGGCTAGTGGGAGAAATAGGTGCTCACTGTTGAGAGGTACCAGAAGCACCTTCAGAAGGTGACACGATGGTTATATTACATGGACGCTCTCTTTCTACTGTGAAATAGTGGCCCTATATAATTGCAGGGATTTTCTGATCTTGTCAAATGATAATAACTACACCATCAGATTAACTATAGAATACAGCAATGACAGGGTCAATTTCCTAGATTTAATGGTGAAAATATACAAAGTACATACATCACCAGTTAGAAAACCGACAGCGGGGAGAAGCGTTCTCCTTACTTAAAGTTGCCATCAATTATCCACAACACAAAAGTTTTTATTAGTAAAACTGATTAGACCTAAGAGGCATATAAAGCAGCTACGGCATACATGATCATGAGGTTCTGAATTAAAGGTTACCCTGAAGGAATCCTAAAAAATCTTAAGGATGGTAGAGAACAACATTAAGGGATAATCTAGAAAAGATTTCATCTCTAATCCAAAATCCAGACACCACCGTTGCAACCAAACACTAAGAAAAATTACACCATTCACCTGATCACAACATTCTCTATGCAATCCCACATTATTTATATAGATCTTTTTATTGGCATCAATAAAAACATGTACAAAACAAAAACCGTCCACTGTTAATTTCCTTGACATTGTGATAATTCAGATCAGGGTTTAGCCATCTGCCACTATCTGTTCTAGATATTGGATGGTACTGGGGACAGCCCGTGAACACATTAAGAAAGAATTGGAAGGGACTGCAGAATTAGAAAAAGGGATCCTTGGAAATGATACTATCACAGATGCTAAGAGCCTACTTGAAAGAATCAACTCTACTATAGCCACTTTTAACACTATGGAGGAAAACAACAAAAATCAACAAGATCCAAAAAGACATTAAAAATTACAGTAGGGAGAAGATCTACCCCTATTTGAGTGACAATTTTCACAATTCCAGCTTTTCTAATACCAACAGGGGTTTCAGTTGGGGCAGGTTCAATAAGAATACATCCGTCACATTCTCTGACCTCTCCAACTCCCCTGCAGAAGATTCAGATTCAGGTGATGGTAACAGTCAAGGAATTCAACATAAGAGACCACCACCTACACCACAACTTAACTCTTTTCTAGGGAGAAGCTGGATCAAGGCAAGGGCCCAGGTTATGGGACCTCCCAGTACCAACAACCATGGAAGCATCCAACCAGGCAG
Organism: Pleurodeles waltl; assembly: GCF_031143425.1. Lineage (NCBI taxonomy): Eukaryota > Metazoa > Chordata > Amphibia > Caudata > Salamandridae > Pleurodeles > Pleurodeles waltl. The sequence continues at coordinate 745,311,616 of NC_090444.1, read as the reverse complement.
AAAGTTTACCAGGTGGGCCCACCACAATGAGTGATTCCCCTACAACAGTGAACATAGGTGTTATCTCCCTACAAAACACGGAAATATCCATAATTTAACCAGCATTGACAATGGCCAGATACCTATTATCAATCTTTCTCAACATAATCTGTCCTCACATGAGATAAATCTTTTACGTAAGGGTTTATCGTTTGTACACACACAGCGCACAGATTATTTCGGTTTGCATAAGGACTTGTTGACTTTCTTTAGGCAAATTTCTTCTCCACAAAATCTCAAGAGTATACACACAACATCTTTCACCTTCCTTCCACCTTTTTGTCACCACCATCTGTAATGCCACCAAAAATATTACCATTTGAGAAATTAGTACTACAGGAGATTCAGGATGTTAAGAATTCCTTTTAGTTTGTACCATACAATCTAAGTTTATTTTCCGTACAAGGAAATTGCGAACATGTCATTAAACCGGCGGACAAAGGTGGGGTAGTTGTCATTATGGATACTGGCAAATATAGTTCGGAAATCTTTTGTCTGCTATCTAACCCTGAGCACTGAATGGTTATGTTCAGATCCCCTTCCAGGGATTAGGTCCAGTATCGAAGAGATCACAGACAGTGCTTTGGACCAGGCTATCATTTCCATTAACAAACATAGCTTTCTGAACAATACCAACCCATGTACTCTCGTACTATATGTACTCCCTAAAATACATAAAGATCTGGACAAATCCCTGGTAGACCCATTGGTTCAGGATGTGGATCTATTTTGGAACCCCCAGCCAAATACAGAGATGCTATCATTAAAGACTTTGGCAGTTATTATGAACATGGTGGAATGCACCACCGACAACTGTGCTGACGGTCGACGGAAGACTGCCAGTGGCGGCGATAGGCATCCCGCCATATAATGATGCCTGGAGCCTCACTGCCATTGATGGCGGTGAGGGCTGCCATGCTGGCAGTTGGTGGTGGGGATGGATGCTGCCCCACCCTCACAGCCACATCAGCCAGACACTGACATGCCTGTAATGATGCAGTCATAGGCGTGGCGGTGTATGGAGATGCTGCGATGCTGGTGGAGCAGCATCCCAGGAGCCCGTTCCCTCCCGCAGCAGTGCCACGGAACAGGTAAGTGCTGCCCAAGAAGGGGGGGGAGTTGAGTGAGTGAGTGCGTGCATGGGGGTGTATGTGTGTTTGTGAAGGGGGAAGTGTGTCTGAATGCGTGTGTGTATGTCTACATTTGCGTGCATGTGTATTTGGGTAGTTGGGGGGCTTAAACGGAGGTGGGGGATGGTGGGGGGAGGTTGGGGAGGGCCTACAGAGAGATCAGGGGAGGGAGGGGTAGGGTTTAGGATTTCAGGGTTCGGGGTGTCCAGGGGCTTGGAGGGGTATTTGGGGGTTGTAGAAGTGTGGGGGGGGGGGCTATTGTGTCATATACTGGTGATCGGAATGAGTATTCCGGTCACCAGTATGCTTTCTGCCAGGGATTACCTGGCGGGATATCCCACTAGAAAAACCCTGGTGGAAACGGGATCATTATTCCATCAGTGGTCTAGGCTTCTCCGCTGGGTCGACGATGGCTACCTTCTGCCCGGCGGTCGATTCAGGCTTGGCGGTGAGTGGTAGTGAACTCCCTGCTTTGCAACTAGTTCACTACTGTCATCTTTATATGGCAGTTGTGCACAGCCATGCTGTCGGCCGAGCGGGCCTTCCCACCTTGTTCAAAATGACCGTCTTTGTCTCCAATACTTCCACCCATATAAGGGATAGCATGGACTTGGTTTCCCAAATTGAAGATATGCCTTTTGGTAAGAATACAAACCTTCTCATTGACCTTGATATAGAATCCTTTTATACAAATATTCCCAAACGGGAGGGTATGGAGGTGATTAGGGACTGCTTGGATTCCTGCCCTTCCCTTCACAGGATCCCTACTAATTTTGTGATGGAACCTTTGAAGGTTACACTCACAAGAAACTGTTCTTTTATTGTGACACCTTTTATCTCCAAAAGAAAGAAGTATCTTTGGGTGCATGCTTTGCCCTAAACTTTGCCATCCTATACATGTTTATCTGGAGCGTAATATGATCCTTTTGTCCCAAAACCCCTTTCATCATCAAATTGTAGTTTGGAAAAGATACATTGGTGGTGTACTCTTGATTTGGTGTGGCAACATTGACAATTTGCAATCATTGGTTGATTGGTTGAATACTTCTTTTGAAGCCTAAACGGACGGGTTGCCCTTTTTGGATCTTTCCCTGTGAACATTTGCTGGAAAGATCAGTACCACTTTATTTAGAAAACCCACCAAAAGAAGCAACTTATTGTTATATTCCAGTAATCACCCAGGGGTTTAAAGGATGGTCTACCCTATGGCCAATTCCTCTTTATTCGGAGGAATTGTACATGGAAGAGTGACTATTTTCAGGAAGCAGCAATTTTAGCTGAGAAATTAAGGAATACAGGCTATCCTCAATGACTGATCAAACACTCCATGAAACAGGCATGATTTTTCCCTAGGGAGGTTCTTCTCACCCCAATAGTACTCCCTTCCAATACATGCATTCCCTTTGTTTCCACCTTCTGCCCTTCAAGTAATCGAATAAGCAAGACTATAAAGAAAAATTGGGGTATTCTGCGTAGTCATACTATTTTTGCAGGATGCCCCCCCTTTTTTTCTTAGAAGAGAGGCATCAATTTGGGTGACCACTTAGTACATGCAGTGACCTAAGCCCCCTAAGGACAGTAGTAATTCGTCCATCGCCAGCTTATGGGGCTTGCCACCGATCTTGGGTCACTTCAGATGCCAGAACTGCAGTGTATGTTCCCAGACAAATGAAGTAAAGGAATTTTGGTTTGGCAAATGGATTCACCCATTAAAACATCATAATAATTGCCATATTAGTAATGTTAGTTATGCTATTCGGTGCCCATGTGATCTGTTATAAATAGATCAAACTACTCAGATGGTGAAGATGAGAATCATTCAACATAAAAGCAGAATATGCTGCAGAGTGGAGGCAGTACCTCTGGTGTCACACTTTCTGTCACACTGAAACTGTTTTCCTTTGGCAAGGGATTGACCAACCAACCCTCTCTCTTCGTGGAGGTGATTTGATTCAATGTTTGCAAAACTGTGAGCACTGATGGATTTCCAGATGTGACTTGGTTAACCATGGCCTGAACATTTTGGATGTATGGAATAATGCAGCCCCCTGACTCTTTGGAGGAGGAGAACTTGGTTACCTGGCATATTCCCCTTTTTTTTCTTTGACTGAACAAATGATACTCACTTTGCTTCAGGTCCTTTCTTTTCATCTATATGTTCAAAAGCTGGGATCATTCTTATTGCTCTTTTTTGTTAATACTTTATTCTGACTTGTTCTCATTGATGATCGTTTCTCCATCCACTTAATATTTACCTATTGATGCACTATGACATAGATCCCATCTTTTTTGCTCAGACTATTATTATTTATTTATTTTTATGTGATCTGCATTCTGAGATTTATCTTTTGGATACCTTTTTATGTATGCGCTGATAATTTGCCTCTTGATTAAATGGTAAAAAGATAACTGTTTTCACAGAACTACGATTAAGTTGATTGTGTAAATGCTTTACAAGACCTTTCTTCGTAAGCTATTCTATTACCACCTCAAGTCCTTTTTCTATTTCTCTGATTTCTGTTGGTCCTAAATACACAATTACAGAGTGAGCTATTTCCCTATTTTCATGATTATACAGTGATCACCGTGAGTGAGACCTTTTTGCCATTGCATCTTCAGAGGTTGAGTATACAAATGAATCCCTAGTGAGTCATGGAACACTTTAGGGTAAAGGTGTGCATTGCTTCTTGGTCCCCCTGGGGCAATCCCTTGCTGGTAAACTGTAGGTGTTCAGGCCTCAAACAATCTTTAAAATATTACTAGACCTGCAGGTCTAGTGACTAAAGTTAGCTACTCGACCTAACATCAATACACTCTACCCACAAACCAGTCTTAGACAGATTGTATTCAAAACATTTGCATTACCGACAACCCATGAAAACTTTGGCCAACCAAATTGCTAGCAAACATCAAATTTCAATTTGACACCCAACTACCTCCCTGGGATTTGTGTATCGAGGATACCAACATAATAAATAGTGCAAAAAAACATAAACTTTAACCTGTCACTGAAATAACATCTGTGAACAACATATCAGGCGCTTGTTAGTGAAGATGCTGATGTTCTGGCCTAAACTTAGAATTAAATAGGGCTTGTGTTCTTCAGATGCAATGCTTCCTGTCTTTGGAATGCTTTCTGTCTTGGAATACTTTGTCCAAGTCATTGAACTAGGTTAGCAGGAAGCCAACACACGAGTCTGCTGTGAATTAGAAATGTCAACCTTGGCCCATTCAATTTATTTCCATTAGCATGGACAACAATGTCAAACGTTGAGGCAAGTTTTTTGTTTTTTTTAATCAGTGCATGCTGGTAAATCCATATTTGCTTATACTGTTGCTGTGCTGAACGATTCTGGCAATCTGTAAGTACCATTTGAGTAAAGAGAGGTACAACACCTTGTATCAACTAGTAGGTGGTTAAATAACTGTGCAACAGGACCATACTTGTATCAATGAAGGGGTTGATGCAGATTTAGCCAAGAGACCACGGTAGCCAGAACAAGTCCCTGTTCTTTCAGATAAGGGCAGTTTTGCCTATCGGACCTGGATAAGGTTGTGTCCAGTAACTTATCTTTGTGCTGGGTTCACTCTCAGCAAAAGCACTACTGCTCGGGTTGGATGAAAGTGTCAACTTTCGAGCTATCCACTTGTATCTGCATCAACTCTGACATGTCAGCTATGAGGCAGGGTTTAGCTCGTTTTAATCAGTTTGAGCTGCCGAATCCATGTTTTCGTTTATATTGTTGTAGTTGTTGTAGTTGACTGAAAGCATGTGTTTTGAAATCTTCTTGACAGTCTCATGTTTCTGCTGAGAGTGAAGATAAATTTTATAACGTCTCGTATCAAGAAATCACAGACCAAATAGTGGATGGTAAAAAAAAACAGCGCAACAGGCACTTACTTGTTAAGGAAAATGGTGCCTGTAGAAAATATAGCAATAAACTAGTCGCTATCTTCTGACTCAATAACGACAGTCTTGTTTATCAAACAATGAGGTTTGTGGCCCGTAATGTGTCTCTTTCCTGGGTGTTCTGACAGCCAATGCAAAATTGCTTGGGTTGGATCACAAGTGTCTACTTCCTGCCCATCTATTTGGATTCGCATTAAAGCAGACAGTGTGTCACATTTGAGGCAGGTACAAAGCACATTTTTTTATCAGTTCATGCTGCTAAACCCACGTTCACATATTACCGTTGTTGGACTAATGGAAAGCATGATATCTAAAATTGGAAGAACATGTTTAACTTCTTCTGGGCGTTTTTTTAAAAGTTGAGTGAAGAGGAATGCTGGCTTATGAGTCATCCAATGAAAGCCATATAGTTTGAATTCTAGCCACTCTACAGGGGCAGACTGAATTTCATCATCAGTAAGAACCTTTTTTTAGTACGTAACAAGTGCCTTAAATTCTTGATCCCCAAAACCCCTAATCTTTTCCACAGAGTCTGGCCACAAAGTGAAATAAAAAATGTTAAACAAAGAGTGGGGCTTGCCAGAGATGTGCTTCAAAAACCAGTCGTATATAAAAGAAGTATCACACTTTATTAACTCAGCAGTGTCCTCCGTAACACTAGTTTCACTAGAGCTGCCTTTTCTAGCAAGCTTAGGCAGTGTTAGTAGTGGGATCCCTGCAAAATGATTCTGTTTAAAAAGCAAGTGAAGTTGTGTTAGTGCTTTTCCTGGCTTTGTTTTCAGCTGTATTAGTTTCTGTTGAAGCACCTCAATCCTTCTTGCAACTTCAGAAAGAAAACTGTCTTCTTGTTGAAATGCCTTGGACACTTGCTGAAGCAGTTCTGTGAAGTCTATCATGAAGTGCAAGAAATAAAGAAACTTCTCCGACTTCATGTCCTGAAGCAATCTTTTGGCTTTATGTGAATATTCATCACTACCAATAACAAGATGCTCAAGATGAAGTACTGTAGACTTCCAGTTTGTCTTAAGCGCTGTTACTGCCCTGTGCTGCCTTGCTACCCATCTGATTTGCTGCAATCCACCAAAATGTTTTAACTGCTCTTCCAGATTCTCAGCTATCTCTATAAGTTCCCTTTTCTGCTTAGGTGAATAATAATATAGTTTGAAACATCCTTTGAGCACATCTTCAAATCTGGATAAGTATGAACTTCTTTTTTTAACATCACACACAGCAAGTTCTAGATTATCAGCTACACAGTGCACAACTGCAATGTGGTCGCAGTTGTCCCATCCTTGATGAGTGGAGACTTTGTCCAGTAGCTGTTACACAGCACCAGATTTACTGCCCAGGTTCACAGCAGCGCCGTCTGTATTCAGACCAATGCATTTCTGGCTAAGAATCTGCAGAGATATGCCCATGCTTTGCAGACCGAGTCATATAGCATTTTTCACTGAGGATGCAGTGGAGCTCTTCATGCTGACAATGTCACACAGATGGGTAAAAACAGTGCCTTCACAAATGAATCATACATAAATCAGTTCCTGTTCCACTATTCCTTTGTCAGTAGACCCATCTGACAGAACACTGAGGAACCTAGCATTTTCTATATGTGATTGGATTGTTATTTTTATGGTCTCTGAAACTGCTATTACAAAGTTACGGCATGCATGATCATTGGTACAATTTTCCCAATTCCAGTCAGGATTGTTCTTTTTCTGCAGTGTGCAGAGTTTTGGAAACTCAATAAAAGCCTCACCTTCTTTTGCAAGATAATAGGCTGTATTAAATAGAATGTTGAAGCACCTGATTAATTTTTTTTTAATGCGTTTATGTGATCGATTTGACTTTGCTGGTCTCTTTAGGTTTTTGAATTTCAGCTTCATGGAATGTGCATTTTTTATGTGAATTGCTCGTGTTGTGCCATTCCAAGGTCACTCTTTTGACATTTTCTGTTACACCAACATATAGAGAAGACTAAGGCCCTCATTACAACCCTGGTGGTCAGTGATAAAGCGGAGGTAATACCGCCAACAGGCCGGTGGTTAAAAAAATTGAATTACGACCATGGCGGAAACCGCCAACACAGACGGCCACTTTAACACACCGACCGCCACGGCGGTAGAAACAAACACCGCAGTGGTAACTGCCAACAGACAGGCGGAAGACAATGTACCGCCCACACTATTACAAGGCACCAATCCGCCAGCTTTTCCGGGGCGGTACCAACGCCATCAAAAGCACGGCGGAAACAGGAATTGGAAGGGAAACCACTCACCTCTCAACACCCAACGTGGAACCAGGAGGCCATGGAGCCCGAGTTACAGGTGTTACCAATGTTGGTTTACCTCCTCTTCTACCAGGAACATCAAAGACGACCACGGTGAGTACTGCACCTAGCACACAGGGGAGGAAAAAGAGAGTGACCCACACACGCAACACCCCCACCCCCAACAACACACACATAAACACATGCAGCAACATGACATTTACTCCCCATAACCCCCTGTAAGAACGCAAGGACCAAATGAAATGATTGTAACGAGTGTAATCATCGAAAATCCAGATAGGCCAACATAACTTTAAAAAATCACTATATACAAATATTTCCAGCAAGTACACAAGTCAGTATACTGTTCCATTCAGTGTCCGTGGACCAGTGGTCCCAAAAAGCATGGGCGAAGCCCACACATGCCACCTGGCTCCAAATGGAGAGAGCACTGCTGGGGCATCAGGTCGAAAAAAAACAGGCACCTCAGGGGGGAGAGGTGGCACCTCAGTCGGAGGATGGGACGACGCCACTGCTCCACGAGGGGGCTCCATGCCCACTGCTTGCTCCTGGGGAGTGCAAGGCCACAGTCTCTCAAGTGGGTGGTTTGCCCATTGCGTGGTCCTGGGGAGTGCAAGGCCACAGTCTTTCAAGTGGGTGGTTTGCCCACTGTTTGGTTCTGGGGAGTGCAAGGCCACAGTCTCTCTAGTGGGTGGGTTGCCCACTCCTTGGTCCTGGGGAGTGCAAAGCCACAGTCTCTGGAGTGGATGCAGTTCTCCACTGGTTCTGGAGGGGGCTTTGTGCCCAGAGTGCTTCATCCTGCCAAGGACTGGGGTACTGGATGCTGTTCTCCACTGGTTCTGGAGGGGGCTTGGTGCCCAGAGTGCTGCACCTGGGGTGTGGCAGTTCCCATTCCCTCACCTGGGAGTCTGAGCCACGAGATTTTCTGGGAACAGGTAGCATGATACTCTGTGGTGGCAGAGACACACTCCACCCTGCGACGACTTAGCCTGCCAACTGCTGGTACTGCCAGTGCTGGTTGTGGTGCCTCGTGTAGTGTGTGTAGGGTCCAGGACGTCTCCTGCGGACAGCTGCCCACTGGGGATGATGCTGATGTCCGCTGTGGTGGCACTGGCTGGGCACGTCGCGGGGCAGGTGGCGGTGGCTGCGGCGGTGGCTGCGACGGAGATGCTGCCGGTGGTGCAGGTGTCAGCACCTGTGGAGGGAGACACCAGGATGTCTCCTGCAGTCTCGGACGGCTGCCCACTGGGGATGATGCTGGGGACTGTAGCAGAGGCAGCAGACATGCAGGTGGCGGTGGTTGCGGCGGTGGCAACCGCCTTACAGGTTGCTGTTCTGTCTTGCAAAAAGGGTGCCACCGGTCCCTCACCCGGAGGCTCCGTGCCCTGAGCTGACTTCCCTTTGGCCTTGTGTCCCTTCCCCACCATGGAAGTCACTGCTGGGACCTTGGCACTGTCCCAAGACTTTTGTCTTGGAGGAGACCCTGCTGGGTGGTTGGTGCGGCTTTTCCCTACGGCATGTGGGCCCCTGTTTTGCTTTCCTTATCTTATGACCAAGCTGACAAAACTTCTCTGGAATGCACTTCTTAGTTTAAAGAATACATTTATTATTATTACTTCACCACGAGGTTCCTGACAGACGAGATTAGTAGGTTGGAAGCACACGTTTAAAAGTAGTCACAGCAATGAAAGGAAAAATATATCAAAGTACTTCTCAACTGCAATGTACACAGCAAATACATGTGATTATATTATAGCATAATTTCAAAGCAAAGAAAAAAAGTCAAAATTCATCACCGTAGGGCCTATCACTGCTCGTCATCTTTCTCATGCCTGAAAGTTGATGACTCCTGTTCAACTACGAGAAAGAGATTTTCCACCCAAACGGGAGGTCAGGCAGCTGACGTCCGCACCTGACTGAAGTCTTGGAAAATTCCTCCCTTGCTGCTGCCCAGGGACACCGTCTTATAATGAATAAGCCATTGGAGATTGGCCAGATCTCCTACCTCCCTCCTTCCCAATGCTGAGTAGAGAGGAAAACACAAAATATAAGCTCTCTTATCACGCTAGGGTTCGGTGTGAACACAATACGAAAAACACAGCTTGGTCTACCATGTGGAAATCACAGCTCATCTACAATGTCGAACTCCACGATAAAGCCAATAGGCAGCTAAACTGAATACAGAATGTAATGTCTAATACCACGTTAAAGCCAATAGGCAGCTAACCTAAATACAAAATGTAATGTCTAATGCCACGTTAAAGCCAATAGGCAGCTAACCTAAATACAAAATGTAATGTCTAATGCCACGTTAAAGCCAATAGGCAGCTAAACTGAATACAGAATGTAATGTCTAATGCCATGTTAAAGCCAATAGGCAGCTAAACTGAATACAACATGTAATGTGCTACTGGTGAACATTGAACAACTAATACGTGCAGTGGTGAAACACAAAGTCATTGGTCAAACACAATTATTGGCATAACAGCCCCCTCTTCACATTGGCAGGTGGTGGAATAGGCTGATCCTTGGCCTCACTAGGTGGCACACTGGCAGCCCTGATGGGTGCCGGCTTCGATGTCACCGGACTTGCAGGGACCACAGTGCTCGAGGATTTTGTGGCTGAGGTGCTGGGCTGGGATCTGGACATCCTTGCCCTAGGGGAAGGACCGGGGGCGGGGAGGTGTAGGGAAGAGGTCAATGCTAGCTAGGAAAAGTTTTTTAGACACACTGGGACAGGAAGATGGAGGGGGTTTGGGAGTGGAGGAAGAGGTAGTGAGTGTAGGAGGTGTACGTCTGCTGAGTTTGGGTGAAGGTGCATGGGCTGGAGGCTGTTGTGAGGTGGATGGCTGTTGAGTGGGTGTGTGCTGGCATTTGTGTACTTTGGGAGGAGGGCTCACAAACACACTGGGAGAAAACACAGGGGACGTGTGCATGGTAGTGGGGGTGGTGATTGCACGTGAACTGTGTGTGGTGATGGGCGTGCTGGTGATGGAGGCAGTGGCTGAGGATGTAGTGCATGTAGGTGTGAGTGTAGACGAGACTGGGAGGGAGGTTGAGGACGTGGAGGAGGGGGACACAGTGGAGGCAGTGGATGTTGGTGTGTCTGCATGGGTATGGTGCTTGTGTGAGTGCCCGTGGGATGTGTGGTGCTTATGTTTGCCAGAGCCATGTTTGTGTGTTGATGAGTGTGCATGCTGGCCGGATGGTGTGCTTGGGATAGGCTGAGGTAGAGGGAATTGTGTCTGGGTAGTGGAAGTTGGAGGGGGGAGGCTGGACACAGGGACAATGGCTGCCATCAGTGCTGAGGCCAGAGCCCGAAATGCTCTCTGTTGGGCCGCCACGCCAGAATGGCACTTCCTTGGCGATGGCACGCCAAATACCCTTCTTCTGGGGGGTGCTGACCTAGTGGAAAAGTGAAGTAAGTATGCATTTTTTTGTTGCAAATTCCTCTCAACACCCTGGATGGCATTCAGAATGGTTGACTGCCCAACAAAGAGGGATCTCAGGAGGTCAATAGCCTCCTCACTGAGGGCAGCAGGGCTGACTGGGGCAGGACGTGAGGTGCCTGGGGCAAAGGAGATGCCCACCCTCCTGGGTGAGCGGGCACAGTAAACACGCTGAGGGGCTGCTGGGAGTGCGGTGTTGGTAGGGGGGGTGGCGGCTGTACCTGTTGTTGCAGTGGACATAGAGGTGCCCGTCACCGTAAGGGAGCTCCCATCAGAGGAGGAGTCGCTGTCGCTGCTGTCTCCTCCTGTCCCTGTTGTGGAGCTCCCCTCGCCCTCCGTCCCACTGGTGCCTTCAGACTTCATACATTCACCCTCCTGGGCCATGTGGGTTGCAGCTCCCTCCTGCTCCGGGGCCAATGCTCCTCTGCCAGATGATGCTAATGCACACAAGGACAGGGTGACAAAACAAAAAGGGGGGGGAAAGACAGAGGAGACACATGGTCAATGCCAGCAACAACACCACCGTTGGCAGACACAACACACAGGGAGCAGCCCTCTGCACTAGGCCATGCAATAACTGTTCCTGGGGAAATCACCTGCCCATGTGAGACTGTGCCTAAGCCCATTTGATGCACACCTGGAACCCACAGGAGCCTGACTAGGTGTAGATGGCCACTACCACTTTTTGGGGTTGGAGTGCCTCAGTGCCTGCCTAACAATGGACCTACCCAGCAAGTTTGCCCTGGCCTGGGGGAACCCACAGGCCACTTCCCCCACCCAGACACCTCATACAGCACGCAGAGTAAGCTGAATGAGACTGTACTCACCCCCTTGTGGCTGCTGTGATGCCTTCAAGCGCCCATCCAACTCAGGATATGCCACCGCCAGGATCCGGTACATCAGTGGGGTCATGGTGCGACGGGTGCCCCTTCCACGTTGGGAGGCCATCCCCAGCTGGGCCTCTGCCATCTTCTTGCTCCAGTGGTGCAGGTCCTCCCATCTTTTGCGGCAGTGGGTGCTCCGTTTATGGTAGACCCAATCAATCAATCAATCAAGAAATTTGTATAGCGCGCTACTCACCCACAGGGTCTCAAGGCGCTGGGGGAGGGGGGACCGCTACTGCTCGAACAGCCAGGTCTTGAGTTGCTTCCTGAAGGAGAGGTGGTCTTGGGTCAGGCGGAGGTGGATGGGGAGGGAGTTCCAAGTCTTGGCTGCCAGGTAGGAAAAGGATCTTCCTCCCATGGTGGCTTTTCTAATGCGTGGCACGGCGGCGAGGGCGTGGCTGGTCGATCGTAGCTGGCGGGTGGGAGTGTAGAAGGTCAGGCGGTTGTTGAGGTACCTGGGGCCCAGGTCGTGGAGGGCCTTGTGTGCGTGGGTGAGGAGACGGAACGTGATTCTCTTGCTGACGGGGAGCCAGTGCAAGTCTCTCAGGTGTCCGGAGATGTGACTGTGACGGGGGATGTCAAGGATGAGGCGTGCGGAGGCGTTCTGGATGCGTTGGAGTCTTTTCTGTAGTTTGGCCGTGGTTCCGGTGTAGAGGGTGTTACCGTAGTCCAGTCGGCTGGTGACGAGTGCCTGGGTGACCGTCTTCCTGGTTTCGGTGGGGATCCATCAGAAGATCTTTCGGAGCATGCGTAGGATGTTGAAGCATGATGATGAGACGGCGTTGACTTGTCTGGTCATCGAGAGGGAGGAGTCCAGGATGAAGCCCAGGTTGCGTGCGTGGTCCATTGGTTTGGGTGCGCTGCCCAGGGCAGGGGGCCACCAGGAGTCGTCCCAGGCAGAGGGTGATGATCCAAGGATGAGGACTTCCGTCTTGTCTGAGTTCAGTTTCAGGCGGCTGTTCATCATCCACTCGGCTACGTCTTTCATCCCTTCATGCAGGTTGGTTCTGGCGGTGGCTGGGTCGTTGGTGAGGGAGAGGATCAGCTGGGTGTCGTCGGCGTAGGAGATGATGTTGAGGTTGTGTTGGCGTGCGATGGCTGCGAGGGGGCTCATGTAGACGTTGAAGAGGGTGGGGCTGAGTGATGATCCTTGTGGTACGCCGCAGCTGACTTTGGTGGCCTCGGATCTGAACGGGGGGAGGCGGACTCTCTGGGTTCTTCCGGCGAGGAACGAGATGATCCACTCTAGTGCCTTCTCTTGGATTCCGATGTTGCTGAGGCGCTGCACTAGGGTGCGGTGGTAGACAGTGTCGAACGCTGCGGAGAGGTCCAGGAGGATGAGGGCCGCTGTCTCCCCGTTGTCGAGCAGGGCTCGGATGTCGTCGGTGGCTGCGATGAGGGCGGTCTCGGTGCTGTGGTTGGCTCGGAAGCCGGACTGCGAGTGGTCGAGGGATCCATTAGTCTCGAGGAAGGCGGCTAGTTGTCTGTTGACCCCAGGGTCCGCACTTCCTCGGCGATGGCACGCCAAATACCCTTCTTCTGGGGGGTGCTGACCTAGAGGAAAAGTGAAGTAAGAATGGATTTAACTCCCCCCGTCCGGGTCTTCTTACTCATTGGCCACAACTTCCCACCCTGGCCCAGAAACACATACACTGACCACTCTCACATGCTGGCCACAGCCCCCCCACATGTATCTTCCATCCACCCCACTCCATACATTCATGTCCCATCCATCATGCTCACAGTGTACTCACCTGTTTGTCTGGAGGACCGTAGAGTAGCGTGTACTGGGGAGGACCCCAGCCACCAGGTTGTCCAACTCCTCTGCAGTGAAGGCAGGGGCCCTTTCTCTAGACACTGCAGCCATTGTCGCTTCCAGACTCAGGTCACAGCAGCACTAGCAGTGTAGGTCCTCTCCTGTTGAAGGTCAGGTATCAAGTGAGTGAACAGCTAGAAAATGGCGGTTACGTCCGTGGCGGTGCTCACAGTCACCGCCGGTGTACATTGTCATTGGCTCCTGGAACCCATAGGGCCCAATGATAACCAATGCTGAATTGCGCTGCGGTCTTCATCCGCCTACCGCAACGCTGCACAACGCCAGCGCAGTTACCTAATTTCCCCTTTTCCCTCCTTACAGGTCAGGCAGGTGCCATTTCAGGGGGTCACAGGGCAGGCCACCTAACTGCATCACAGCACTTTTGGGCAGGAATACAGACAGACAGCACCACACACAGATTACATCACAATAGTTCAAAACACCCTTGTGCAAGCTAAGTGGTGTCTGACCCTCTGCTCACCCTTCTCCTCCATAGGGCACATCCGCTGGGGGAGATGATGAGATGGCATCATCCTCCCGTATACAGACCCCTGGTGGACCTGTCAACAATGGAAGACAGACACATCATTATCACCTACAGACTTGATTGTGCCACAATCCATGAACTGGGTGCCCCATTGGAGCCAGACCTGATGTCAGCTATCCGCCATCCCACAGGAATCCCCCCTCTAGTGCAGGTCCTGTCAGTACTCCATTTCCTGGCCAGTGGGTCCTTTCAAACAACAGTGGCCATGGCATCAGGGATGTCACAGCAAATGTTCTCTAACGTGTTGTCCAGAGTGTTGTCTGCCCTGCTGAAACACATGTGCAGCTACATCGTTTTCCCTCAGGTGGAGGATTTGCCAACAGTGAAAGGTGAATTCTATGCTCTGGGACATGTCCCCAACATCATTGGTGCCATTGATGGTACACATGTGGCATTTGTCCCACCCCGCAGGAATGAACAGGTGTACAGAAACTGCAAAAACTACCATTCCATGAATGTGCAGACGGTGTGTTTGGCAGACCAGTACATCTCCCATGTGAATGCCAAATATCCTGGCTCAGTGTATGACGCTTACATTTTGAGGAATAGCAGCATCCCTTATGTGATGGGCCAACTTCTGAGGCACCGTGTGTGGCTAATAGTTGAGCCCAAGTCCCCACACAGTTTGAATAGGTGTCTGGGTATGGGAGAGTCCCTAAGGGTTGGTGTGTCTCTAACAGTTGTCCCTCGATATTTGCAGGTGACCCTGGTTACCCCAACCTGTCATGGCTACTGACCCCAGTGAGGAATCCCAGGACAAGGGCAGAGGAACGCTACAATTAGGCACATGGGTGAACTAGGAGGATAATAGAGCGGACTTTCGGCCTTCTGAAGGCCAGGTTCCGGTGCCTCCATCTGACAGGTGGCTCCCTATACTACTCACCGAAGAAGGTGTGCCAGATCATCGTGGCATGCTGTATGTTGCACAACCTGGCTTTACAACGCCGGGTGCCTTTTCTGCAGGAGGATGGGCCTGATGTTGGTCTTGTGGCAGCTGTGGAGCCTGTGGACAGTGAAGAAGAGGAGGCAGAACAAGAAGATATAGACAACTGAAACAACATCATCATGCAATACTTCCAGTGAGACACAGGTAAGAGACTGGCACTGCTCCTCTCATATCATTCTACTGTTGGACATTGCATGATTCTGCCTTTTTACCTCTGTGTATGGACCCTGACAGTTCACTTTGGCTTTCCATTTCACAGATCTGGGTACCACTTTCTGCCTTCTGCTATGTTTACTGCTGCCCAACAACTGTTGAACATTGGTATGTGAAAATGAACATTGACATTGCTGTTTATCCGAGAGGTTGTAATAACACACTTGTGAAAGTACAGACTGACTCCAGATCGTTTTGTGTTTCAAGGGTGTTTATTTAAGTGCTATTCAGTGGAGGGGTATGTGCAATGGGCTGGGGTGATGATGGAGGAATGTCCATGGTGGAGTCCAGTCTATTTGTATCACAGGTGCATTGTCCAAGGGGGCATAGGAGGTGGAGTAATGGCAGTTCAAGGTTGCCAGGGTGACATAGTGGGACAGAAGGGTGACATTCAGGAGGGTCTTATTTCCTGTCGGGGGGTCTTGGCAATGTTCTCTGTCTTGTACCTGGATCTCAGGGACCGTTTGCGGGGTGGTTCTCCTTCTGCAGGGGGAGGGGTGCTGGTGGCCTGTTGTTCCTGTGGCGGGACCTACTGTCCACTAGCGCCGGCGGACATGGAGGGCTGTTCATCGTTCAGGCTAGTGTCAGGGGCCCGTTGGTGTGCCACTGCCTCCCTCATGGTGTTGGCCATGTCTGCCAGCACACCTGCAATAGTGACCAGGGTGGTGTTAATGGACTTCAAGTCCTCCCTGATCCCCAGGTACTGTTCCTCCTGCAGCCGCTGGGTCTCCTGAAACTTGGCCAGTACCGTGCCCATGGTCTCCTGGGAATAGTGGTATGCTCCCATTATGTTGGAGAGTGCCTCATGGAGAGTGGCTTCCCTGGGCCTGTCCTCCCCCTGTCGCACAGCAGTCCTCCCAGTTTCCCTGTTGTCCTGTGCCTCTGTCCCCTGAACCGTGTGCCCACTGCCACTGACCCCAGCTCCCTGATTGTCTTGGATTAGTGGTGTTGCCGGAGGTCCCTGTAGTGGTGGACACACTGCTGATTGATGTGTCCTGGGGACAGAGGGATGGGCCCGCTGGGTGGGTGCTGTTTCCTGAGGGGAGAGGTTCAGTGGTGGTTTGGGACTGTGGCAGGGGAACCGACTGTCCAGAGGTCCCTGATGGGCCGGGCTGGTCATCTTGATCCAGGCGTGCAGAGCTGCTGTCGTCACTGTGGGCCTCTTCTGTTGGGGGACTAGATATGGCTGGCACCTCCTGTCCGGTGACGTTGGGTAGGGGTCCTGTTAGGGTGTAAAAGCATAATTATTGTATCTGTGTGTGCCATCTCGTGCAATGGGTGAGTTACCCTCTACTCCTGTGCTTGCATTATTGCCTTGGCCCTTGTGTGATTGGTGATTTTGGGGCCTGGGTGAGTCTCTCTACTGGACATGCTTTGGTGATGGGTGTCCATGCATTGGTGTTACATGCAGGGCTTGGTTTTGGGATGTGGGGTATCTGTGGGGTATTGGGGTGATGGGTGTGAGGGTAGGGGTAGGAGTTTGTGATGGCATGCAGGTAGGGGGGGGGATATAGTAGTAAAGATTTGACTTACCAGAGTCCAGTCCTCCTGCTACTCCTGCGAGGCCCTCAGGAAGCATGATCGCCAAGACTTGCTCCTCCCATGTTGTTAGTTGTGGGAGAGGAGGTGGGGGTCCACCGTCAGTCCTCTTTACGGATACCTGGTGTCTTGATACCACGGAACGCACCTTCCCCCGTAGGTCATTCCACCTCTTCCTGATGTCATCCTGTGTTCTTGGATGCTGTCCCACTGCATTGACCCTGTCGACAATTCTCCGCCATAGCTCCATCTTCCTTGCAATGGAGGCCTGCTGCACCTGTGATCCGAATAGCTGCGGCTCTTCATGGATGATTTCATCCACCATGACCCTGAGCTCCTCCTCAGAAAACCTGGGGTGTCTTTGAGGTGCCATTATGTGGTGTGGGTGATGTTTGTTGTGCTGTGTGATGTTGGTGTGTGTTGATTGAGGTACGTGGATGAAGTATGAGTGATGGTGTTGTGTGCCTGTGGATGCTGGTGTTGTGTTTGCTATTCTCTCTCTCTCTGCTTCATCCAAAAATGTCGTTGTAAGGGGGGGGGGGGGTTATAGTGGTGTGAGTGTGTGGGTGTGGTGTGTGTACGTGTATCAGGTGTGTGTATTTTGATTTGTCCAATGTGGTTGTGTTTTGTAAGTGTGTGTGTATTTTGAGCGCAGCTGTGTGTACCGCCAGTGGATTACCGCGGGTGAATAACCGCTGCGTTGATTTGTGGGTCGTGATAGTGTGGGCGTATTCTTGTTGGCGTGACGGTGTAGGTTTTGCTATCGCCAGTTTATCACTGACCTTTGGTGTGGCGGACTTGTGTGGGTGTCTGTATTGTGGCAGATTGAGAGCTGTGGGTCGTAATACCTGTAGCAGATTTCCGCTGCGGCCACGGTATCTTGACGGCTGTCAGCACGGCAGTAAGCAGGATTTATCGCCAGGGTTGTAATGAGGGCCTTAGTATCTGCAAGGTTAGGAAACTTACTGCAAAGTGCACAATACAAAACTTGAGACTTTTTTAAACCGGATTCTTCTGAAACTGCTCAGTTTGTTTCCTTTTCTTCAATCACTGCCCACTTAAAATCTTCAAACCATTTCTGTTGTACAGCTCTCTGTCTTTTTGTTCGATTATACTCCCTTTGCTTTTGGTGGATTTCTTCTAATGACTTCCTTTTTCCAACAGCTAAACTGTCTCCTGCATTATTCAGTAGAGTTTTAGCTCCAGTGGTTCTTCCCAACCACAAGCTGATGTCTGCCATTGTAGCTGCACTCTCTGCCTGTTGTCTGCCTTCTCCTCCCTAAACAGCCTGCACGGTTTCTGTCCTCTGAGCTTCAGAATCTTGCAAAAGAAAAACAATTACTGTAACTAATTTAGTATAACGTGACCTGTTTACAAACTACTAACTTTAAAGGCTTAAAAATTTTGCTTTCCAGAATAAGAGTAAGAGGGCTCCAATTACTTGCTGCAAAGATCTGTGTGGTGTGTATGTATGTCACAGGCCTTGAAACCTCAAAACTGACAGCCGCCTGTTAGTGGCATGAGTGTGAATTTCGAGGTGATTCTTGCACACAATTAATGCAGAAGTAAACCGAACAGAGCCTGCCCGCTCCCTGCATTCCATAGATATTCATTCCATGCAGGTCCTGCGTGGTCTAAATGCTCTATCTGGCCTGACACGGCTGTCTGTACTGCATGGCTGTCAGTGGACTTGCCCATAGCACCCCTTTCTCCCATCCATTGGTGTACCCGGTGGGTGGATACACAGGTCAGTCTTCTGAGGCAGGCGAGGTTAGAGGCGCCTTCTCCGAGGAGGCCTGTCATTCCCATGATTATCTCTGGGTGGCGCAGGACTCCAGCCTGACATGATAATGCAGCCCCCCTGCACCTCGTGCTGCTCAGGCACAGGCAACTGTATAATTCATTTGAGTTCCCTACCAAGGAAGTTGAGTGCATCTTTTTTTTCCTGCTCCAAAAGGATTAAAAACAACATCTCACACAACACTAACATCAGCCCTTGTGTGGCTTCATTTTCCACCATAAATCAGTGTAGTGAAGAAGCTGAGCTTCCCGAGCATGGGTGTGACAAGGACTAGCATAGAAGGTCATGCATCAAAGATAGCCTTAATGATGACATGCAGGGTGCATTTCTAGTGTTCTTTTGTGTTTGTTCCGTGCATATGTGTTTTTGCGTGTGACTGTATAAACTACAAGTGCAGACTAGTGTTTGTGTGCGTATTCCCACTTTTGCGGATGGGCCTGTGAGAGTAGATCTGTGTGTGTGTGTGTGACATTGTCAGTATGCCTGTGTGTTTACTGTACACTTATGAGTCTGTGGTTGTGTGCACCTGTGCTTTGTGTGAGCCCTTGTGTTGAAATGACAGCATAACTGCATATGCACGTATTGTGTGTACGCTCATCTATGTGGCCTTGGATGTTAGAGTGAGGGAATAATTGCATGTGCCTGTGTATGTGTTTGTATGTGCATGCCTATTTTTTAATATAATTTCCTGCTGTGTGTGTATACTATGCTTTGGTCATTGTTAGGGTGTTCACATTCCTGTGGTGTTTGTGTGCAAGTATATGTCTTCTATGAGTGTGTGTGTTAGTCTGTGTGTTTGTGTTGCGTTTTTATGTGCTCTTGTACTATGGTTGTGCGAGTATGCATACTTCTGTCTAGAACTATCGTCATCACAAGCAGTGCTTAATTTGTAAATAAAAACGTGCAATGCCGAAAGCCCTCCTCAAACACGCGGCTGCTGCAATTAAATGTGCGAGCACGGAATACTGAGGCAGCGTAATCCCGAAGCCATTTGAGGCCTATTTAATCCATTTACACCCACTCTCTGCCCCCTCAGCTCAATCTTGTAGCTTTCTGCCTTCTGCTATCGAGACGCTTTTTCATTTGTCTCTTCCTCCGTCTTTCCCATACGTGTCTTTTGCTCTCAGTAAATGCTTGAGGCAATAAAATATGTGTCAGCCCTCAAGAATAAGTGCTGGTGCCCCGCACTGGAAACGACAAGCACAAATTAGGCACTGATCACAAGTGACTTCTTTTAAAATTACAGAGAGGAGGTCTGCGGGTCTTCATGATAAGCTAATGAGTCTTCCTTATACCTTCCTGCACTCACCCCACCCACTTTTCTCCCAGCACTCACCCCACCCACTTTTCTCTCAGCTTTTCAATTAACCAGTGCGCTTCCTGTCAATATAAAACAGCCCGAATAATACCTTGATTGCTTTGGCCTTCCACTGCCTTTCGCATCATTAAATTGAGGGTCAGCGCAATAAAGGAAGCACATCTGAGCCTAAAACCCTGCACTCAGAAATCTCCTGCTTTAAACATGACATGCATGACAGACAGGGGCTATGTGCCTGCTCGCCCCTGAAAAAACACCTCAGTCTTCAATTGCACTTAAATACACTTCACACCGAGGAGAGGACAAACACACATTCATTACTGCTCTCCCAATCTTCCCCTTCCCAGTACTTCTCCAGCTCCCACAACCAACTGCAGTATATTTTACACATATTGGCGTCTTTGATATGTGGAGTGGATGTGGCGCAAAGCTACCTGAATAAAATATGAAACTATCTTTCCTACAGCTCTTCCTGGGGAGCCGGAACACCATGTTAAAACAGCAGAATTTCCTCCTATTAATAATTTTAATTGGCTGGAGCCAGGGCCGGCTTTAGCGGTCGTGGCGCCCGGTGCAGCAATCTTTTTTGGCACCCTAACCCCAGGACCAACTCCAACATTAATCACAAGAGTTTTGAAATTTTAATTGTTTCCTGAAGGCTGGATGCACAAGGAACTCTTTAGCAGGTGCTTTTAAATCGCAGTTTTCAAAAGTTATTGTTAAACACAGAGCCCCACTGAGGTCAGCACCCCCACATCAGACCAGCACCCGGTGTGGCTGCAACTCCCTAAAGCGGGCCCTGGCTGGAGTCAAGTGCACTGTAACTTGACACGTACAAACACGTTTGTGTCCTAGTTACATTGGCTGCATAAATATGCAACATAATGAGATCAGAAAGTAGATGGAAAACAGAGGTATTATTGAGGAGGAGAGCGAGCTGTGCCAGCTGACCTGCTGCTGTCCATGGCCTGCTGCTGGTGGAGTGGCCACTCATCTAGTGGGGCACTACTGGAATATGGCAGTGTGGCCAGCCAGTTCGCTGCCACTACAAATCTACACACTGATTTGGAAACACCGAAGCACAGGCTAGCAAACGCAATTTACAGGGTTCTCATGCTGTTTATCCCCCCCTCATTGTAATCAGCCAATGAGAAGCGTGTAAACATGCCCATACACTATAGCTGTGAAGGAGAGCACAGTTTAGCTACCATCTGATTGGTTGATTGCAACGAAGGGAAACATTCTACCCAACGAGGTCTAAACCACTACTTGTCTGAACCACTATTGCTAAACAACTAAAAAGTCTCCACAACTAAGTACTGAACAACTATTGTCTAAACAACAATTGTGCCTGAATAACAATTGCCTAGGGGGCAAATTATATTTAGGCATGGGGCAGATCTCCCTATTTTTATGAGGCCAATCTGCCCCCAAGGAGGGCAGAAACCACTAGACACCAGGGAGTTTTGTTTTTAATGCGAATTCACGCAAGGGGAGCGACCCTTTAAGCAAGGTCGCCCTCGGGGGGGGCACATTTATTTTAGGCCATTTCTGCACCCCCGGGGGCAGATTGGCCTATTTTTATTAGGCCGATCTGCCCCCGGGGGGGCAGAAACCTCTAGGCACCAGTGGTCATTTTTTTTTCTTTTGTTTTTTAGGGGTGGGGGGCAACCCCTTAGGCAAGGGTCGCTTCCCTGGGGGGGCAAATTGTATTTAGACCATTCCTGCCCCCCTTGGGGGCAGATCAGCCAATTTTTGTTAGGCCAATCTGCCCTCAATGGGGACAGAGACCACTAGACACCAGGGATCTTTATTTTTTTACGTCAATTTCAGGCAAGGGGAGCAACCCCTTAGGCAAGGATCGTTCCCCTGGGGAGGGGGGGGGGGATTTATTTTAGGCAATTTCTGCCCCCGTGAGGCAGATCGGCCAATTTTTATTAGACCGATCTGCCCCCTAGGGGGGCAGAAACCACAAGGCACTGGAGATTTTTTTTTTGCGCCAATTTCACACAAGGGGAGTGACCCCTTAGGGCACTTTACAAAAAACAGCTCTGTTTTCTTTGGGAAAATGTGATGTGTCCATGTAGTGTTTTGGGGCATTTCCTGTCGCGGGCGCTAGGCCTACCCACACAAGTGAGGTACCATTTTTATCGGGAGACATTGGGGATGCTGGGTGGAAGGAAATTTGTGGCTCCTCTCAGAATCCAGAACTTTCTGTCACCAAAATATGAGGAAAAAGTGTTTTTAGCCAACTTTTGAGGTTTGCAAAGGATTCTGGGTAACAGAACCTGGTGAGAGCCCCACAAGTCACCCCATCTTGGATTCCCCTAGGAGTCTAGTTTACAAAAATGCGAAGGTTTGCTAGGTTTCCCTAGGTGCCGGCTGAGCTAGAGGCCAAAATCCACAGCTAGGCACTTTACAAAAAAACAGCTCTGTTTTCTTTGGGAAAATGTGATGTGTCCACGTTGTGTTTTGGGGCATTTCCTGTCGCGGGCGCTAGGCCTACCCAGGCAAGTGGGGTACCATTTTTTTTGGGAGACTTGGGGGAACACTGGATGGAAGGAAATTTGTGGCTCTTCTCAGATTCCAGAACTTTCTGTCACCGAAATGAGAGGAAAAAGTGTTTCTTTTGGCCAAAATTGAGGTTTGCAAAGGATTTTGGGTAACAGAACCTGGTCACCTCATCTTGGATTCCCCTAGGTGTCTAATTTCCAAAGATGCACAGGTTTGCTAGGTTTCCCTAGGTTCCGGTTGAGCTAGAGGCCACAAAATCCACAGCTAGCCACTTTGCAAAAAACAGCTTTGTTTTCTTTGGGAAAATGTGATGTGTCCATGTTGTGTTTTTGGGCATTCACTATTGTGGCCGCTAGGCCTACCCACACAAGTGAGGTACCATTTTTATCTGGAGACTTGGGGGAACGCTGGGTGGTAGGAAATTTGTGGCTCCTCTCAGATTCCAGAACTTTCTGTCACCGAAATGAGAGGAAAAGGTGTTTTTTTGCCCAAATTTTGAGGTTTGCAAAGGATTCTGGGTAACCAAACCTGGTCAGAGCCCCACAAGTCACCCCATGTTGGATTCCCCTATGTGTCTTATTTTTAAAAATGCACAAGTTCTGTAGGTTTCCTTAGGTGCCGGCTGAGCTACAGGTCAAAATCTACAGCTAGGCACTTTGCAAAAAAACATGTCAGATTTCAATGTAAAAATGTGATGTGTCCATGTTGTTTCCTGTCGCGAGCATTAGACCTACCCACGCAAGTGAGGTACCATTTTTATGGGGAGACTTAGGGGAACACATAATAGCAAAACAAGTGTTATTGCCCCTTGTCTTTCTCTGTAAATACAAAGGTTTTCTTGATACCTATTTCTCACTTTTTATATTTCACCAAATTTATTGCTGTATGCCCAGTATAGAATGAAAACCCGTTGCAAGGTGCATCTCCTGTATTGGCTCTGGATACCTAGAGTTCTTGATGAGCCTACAAGCCCTATATATCCCCGCAACCAGAAGAGTCTAGCAGACGTAACGGTATATTGCTTTTGAAAATATGACATCACAGGAAAAAGTTACAAAGTAAAACGTGGAGAGAAATGGCAGGTTTTTTTAACCTCAATTTCAATATTCTTTTTATTTCAGCTGTTATTTCCTATAGGAAACACTTGTAGAATCTACACAAATTGCCCCTTGCTGAATTCAGAATTTTGTCTACGTTTCAGAAATGTTTTACACCCATTTCTGTCACTAACTGGAAGGAAGCTGAAAGCACAAAAAATAGTAAAAATGGGGTACGTCCCAGTAAAATGCCACAATTGTGTTGAAAAATGTGGTTTTCTGATTCAAGTCTGCCTGTTCCTGAAAGCTGGGAAGATGGTGATTTTAGCACCGCAAACCCTTTGTTGATGCTATTTTCAGGGGAAAAAAACACAAGCCTTCTTCTGCAGCCTTTTTTTCCCATTTTTAAAAAAAAAACAAATTTTTGGCTGTATTTTGGCTAATTTCTTCGTCTCCTCCAGGGGAACCCACAAACTTTGCATACCTCTAGAATCCCTAGGATGTTGGGAAAAAAAGTACGCAAATTTGGCTTGGCTAGCTTATGTGGGCAAAAAGTTATGAGGGCCTAAGCGCAAACTGCCCCAATTAGCCAACAAAAGGCTCAGCACAGGAGGGGAAAAGGCCTGGCAGCAAAGGGGTTAAAAGGCAGTACCATTTGTGTGTGTATACATATCTATATTGTTGGGTGTGATCAGTCTATTATGTTTTTGACCAATTAGATATTGGCTAATGCTTCTTCAATTTATGATTTGTGCCTGCAGATACTGGCCCCAAATGAAACAACTGCTAATGTTATATTGAGTGTGCATGATTTTCTTTGATTTCCTGTCTAATTTGGAACCTTTACAGTTCTCCTTGCAGAAATTCCTGTTTATTCGGCAGCACTAGAAAGGTTGTCATTGATAATGATTTTGAGGTAAGCTGTTTTCCTCCTCTGTGATGCTCTAATATCCACTTTTGATTAGGAATGTAATTGTCCTTTGGATTGTTCAAGATACACACATTAGGTTGTTTTCCAGACAATGCCAGCAGCCTCTGTCAGCCTCTGACTCAATCCTGGCTGAGTGACAACTACATGGGTGAGTGAGTTGAATTTTTCAGCAATGGACATGGAGAGGTTTTAATTTTTAATGAATTCCCTTTATCTTGAAACGTTTATCTGGCATCAACAATTTCAGACATTAGACGGATACTAATAAGTTTTTACTTTCCTTTTAGATCAATAGGATTATGTTCGCCTACCCATTACCTATATTTGGCATTGACCCCTCGCCCCCTCTTTCCTTGATTTACTCTTGATTTCTGGCAAAGATTGTTTGCCAGGTTAGTTAATAGTAAGATACTTGCTCTTGTGTATCTTTTCTTTAATTTTTTTATTCTCCTTAATGTTTCCTGTCTTTGTTTCTTTTTTACAGCACTACATGTCCATCCTCTACTCCTTATGATGACTCCTGAATAAATAATGGTTGAAACGTCGACATTCAATACAGCTAATTGGGGTATTTTCTGTTGATTCATTACATGTGATTGGCCTATCATGTCATCTTTTTCACACGTATCTAAATAGCACCTTATGACTGTGGCCCATTGGCTGTTGTGTATATTTATACATTTGCTATATATTTCACTTGCGCTGTTTATAAGCACTGTATTCAAGAGCACCATATGTTCACCTGCACTATTTTTATCATGAGCAATGTGGATGCTAGTTTTTTGATTCCAGTGCCTTCAAAATAACAATTTGAATATAAACATGTATATGGTACTTCTGTGTGGTAACCTGATTTTTAAAAGTTTTTTTAAATCTCTGCTCTTTAATTGTACCCGTTGAGACATTGTTGCAGATATTTAATTGTGGTAATTTCAGCATCAAACAGCTTTGTCTCCTCCCCACAATTCAGTATTAATAAGCAAAAGATTACTAAACCTTGGGGGATATTATTTAGTGATAACATGTTACACCCCTTTCAGAATACCACCTTAGATCACATATCCTAAGGCTAACACAATTAGAGTTATTGTGGCAAGAAGCAGTTACAACAAAACCAATGTCCCCACATGGATAGATGGAAATGGTGGATTCTCTCCTTCTAAGGAGTATAAGACCTGTAAACCCAACGATAAGGTAATACAATATTAAGATCCCAATTAAAATAAGAAACATTCCATCAATAAAAGAATTACATGTAAATCGGACTGTACTCTCAGTGCCATTACATGGCTATGTAAAAAAAGCTACAGCGGCAGCACAACTTTTCCTTAACATACACGAGCAATGACTAATCAGGATAATCAGTACCCAGTAGCCAGGCATTTTTAGATACATCATAATGCCGAATGAACTAAAGCATCATTCTATAGGATAGAGGGAGTTCTAAAAGGAGACATAAAAGGTGACTGCGAGAATACATTAAGGAGGCTCTAGTCACATTACATTACTACTTGAGAATCACGTGAGCCAGAAGGTTTAAATTCCAGACAAGATATATATATATCAACCTGTATAAGAATTGCCAAAATGATTATATCTGCCTGTGAAACGAATGTTTAGTGATTTTTGTTTTGTCTAGAAATGTTTAACTTCTTTGCCTCATATTCTTTTGTTTTTTCCCTCTCTCTAGTTTTCCTCAGTCTTTCCTGTCCCTTTTTTTCTCCTCTTATTTCTTCTTCCTATGACCATTCTGGCTTTATTACCTTCACAATCATCAGATGATTTTGAAGGATGAATTGATATTACCAACTTGGAATAACTATGATTATTAATCTTGCCAATCGACAAGTACGATGAGAGGAAGAGCAGATATAAGGGAAGTAGAACTGTGATAAAAGCACTTGATTTGGATTAGTTCTGTAAATAAGGAAATTAATTTCAACACTATTGATTATACAGTTGTTGCAGCAGATATGCTAATATGAGAATATGCTAATGAGTTGCGTATAATGACTAATGTGAAAATTTGACATTTGATTAACAGTAATTGAAAATAACGTGCAATGTGTAAAATGTGACAACGGGGAGTGGTCACCATCTGTGTTAACAGTACTAAATAATGTGAAATGTTTAAAAGTTTTGTATTAATATATCATAATTACCGATATAATCTATGTTTTGTAATGCCATATGTTCTTATCTTAGCCAGAGGCCTAATCAGCAGTGGGCCTTGCTTGCTTAAACGTGGAGATGCGATGAGCTGCCGCAGACTGGAACTGGAGAAAAGACCTTGAACTGTACAGAGTTCAGCGATGAGCTATGCTAGAGAAAACTGCAAACTCACCAGCGGACAGGAGACGATCAGAACAAATTGATACAATTATGTGTAGAGTAGGCTAAATGTACTTTCCCAGGACTTGAACAATGGAGCTACAGACTAAGAGTTGGGAGAAACAATTTTGTTACCTGAAGAAGCCAGATGATGTGCTCATCGACAAGAGGACCAATCATGTTAATGGAACTTGACTCTCAAAATAACGTAGACAAGTGGTAAACAAAATTTATAGGTTAGAGTCATAACCCCTGATAAGGTTGACCAATGGGCAAATTGTGGGATGGACTGAGAGACTCTAATAAAAAGTCATGACATGAGGGGAAGAACCAGAACGGAGGGCGGAGAACAGAGAGGTGAAAGTTGATGACATCAGGAGACGCTGTCTGAAGTGCTGAAACTTGGGCTTGCTTCCTGTGAGCCCAAGTCTTATTGATGACTGATGACCTGGAGACGAAGACTAACTCGTTGCTGATCTATCTTGACTACCTGACTGACTAATGAATGCTTTTTATTTCTAGGTACCAACTGCGCTGTTTTAAATGTATTTCTCTTTTAAATAGATTTTTTCCAAATTCATGATTTTGACTAAATTGTTTTTCGCATGAAGACCCACATGCTGATGCTAATTTGGAGATAGGTAGGCTGACAAGAGTGACTTAAGGTGAATTAGACTGACTGATTTATATTGCTGAATTATTTAATTGCTCATGAATTGCTATGCTTTGTTTAATGTTGGTTGCATATTAATAAAGAGCTGAGAATCCACTGCTTATGTTGATAATAAAAATTGGAAATCATGATAATGTTGAATAAAGGTTTATGACTAGAGTTGTAACTAATAGGGAATAAACAGAACTAACTTTCATATGAGTGATGGTGGTTTTCCTGATTAGATTAGTTCATGGAATTTTAAGTTGATTGGACTTGATTTGTTGAAGTTTTCTTTACTCGCTGTACTTGACTAGGATACCCTGTGCGATCCAAAAGACTCATCGACCTATACGTTTCCCCATGTAAGTTTACTTTCTAAGGACAAAGTGCGCTAGGAGTTTTTGGTAGCAGCTTGATGGTTAGTTTCCTTAGGGAACTAGTTAAGTAACGAGTAAAGGTTATGGTGGTAGTTTAAAAATTTAATATAGTTGTTTTGATTTCATGAGTTTTGGATTTCGTTTTTCTGAATTGATAATGGTAGCAAAGATGATGTTCCCTTAAGCCTAGAAATGACTTTCCCAGAGCCTGGATCCCGTGAGTAAGGTTGGGTATGTTCCCGGCGTATTTGAGATAGTATGAGAGCAGTAGAATTGCGCTTGCCTAAGCTTAAGCAGATCGCAGGTGATGTGGTGTATGTGAGGCAAACAGTAGGGAGTTTGCGTACTCCAGTTTAGGGTTAGTAGGAGTGTGCATATTCCAAAAGGTATGAGAGTAGGGAAGTCATCGAACTTCACATGTGTGTGGCGCTTTGTGCTCAAAAATTGTCCACGTGGTTGTTGGTGATGTACGGACCCTGCGTGGTCTAAGACTCCGGAGTATATTGGCAAGTGTAGGAGGCACTTGGATATATGTTGTAATCTGCCTGGTTTAGTAGGTTGATGGGGTGTGGTCAACAAGTCTGAATGAATGAACGTTGAATAAAAGAAGCTTTGACTGAGATGTGGCGAGTCTTATGTGCACCAGGACAGACCCAAGGATCAGTTGAGAGTAAAGTTTGCGGGTTGAATTTTACTTGCAAACGTGGGGGACTGAGAAAGAGGAATAGCTAAGGTCCCAGAGAATGCCTTTTAGTGAAAATCTGTAAGGTACCTGAAGCGATTGTGTCTCTTCCTGTAGTAAACCAGCGGATTTGTTTTGGTTATTATTTGGTGAAGACGCTCGCAATATAATTGCATTAGTCGAATGAATTTGAGTTGAGGAGGGCGAAGCCGCAAGACTTGTCAGCTGCTGCGTGTTAGTGTGACGTCAGTTTGTGCCGCACTGGGATAGGTCGGTTACTGAGAAGAGCCGCGACTGGATTGGCAGCCGTCCGCGAGATGCAATTGGTTGAACAAACGGGTGAAGGGAATCTTGGGAGAAAAAGTAATTTCACTTATTGAACTGTAATACATAAAACAGGCAAAATTAAGTTTTTCAAGGCTTTTATGCGATGAAGGGTGAATGTTACATTAAGGCTTCAGTGGGTGAACCATCCCCCCCGGAGGATAGTCCAGCACATCTCGTAATGACAGAAAAGTGCATAGCTTCTTGTCTTTGGTTAAAGCAATGGAGCGCATTGACTAAGAATCAAGGAACCTTAGCATTTCCAGAGCATGGAACGTTAATTTAAGGGTTCTAGACCAGTTGCGATTATCCTTGTATGACATGAGACCGTTACCTAGACCAGCACAGTTCGAGGCTTTAGCAGTTTGGGAGCTAGTGGCCAGACAGCAGCAGGAGCTAAAGACCAATAGAAGGAAAGGAAGACAGAGAAATCACTAGCCGAAGCTAGGTGGGATTGGGAACAAAAAAGATGGAGAATGGCAACCATGAAGGAGATTAAGATGTTCCCTGCAATTACGGAGGGTGACGATTCAGACAAGGAAGACAGTAACAAGGAAAGGGAGAATGAGGAGAAAAGAAAAGGGAAAAAGTCTTATGTAGACGATGACGATTTTGATGTAGAAGGTAACATTACGCATTTGCTGAGGGATAGACCTCCACCTATGACAACTTATGCAGGGTGTCCAGGGAATATTGCTACAGCCCCTCCTGCTACTCCTGGAACATCCCAGGGAGCCGTGGGTGCTGTACAAACAGAAAGAGGACAGATACCAAGGGTAGTGCAGAGTACGCCAGTTGCAGGAACGAGAGCCTTCAGCACCAGTGATTTACCCGAATGTACCAACTCTTGAGACCGTTTCAAATATTTTGGTGACGAGGGAGCAGGCGCATCCGCAGCCAATACTAGTTCAGACAGACCCAACGCCAATGTTACTGCCGCCAGCACAGATACAGAATATGCCAAGGCCTAATCAGTTAACTGGGACATCAGTGGATCTCGCACCGGTTATGAATCAGGCAATGGGAGTACCACTTACACGAAGCGCAGGCTCTAGTACAGCTCCAGATGCAATATCGCTACCGATTACTGTTGGTCCAGCTGTACCCTTATATTCTCAGAAGAAATCAGAAGCAGGGAGACAAACTGAGATATCACAGAACTTAGGGAAAAGGGGAGCAGGAGACACAGCACCGATGACAGCATCCTCAAGTATTTGTTCGAGTGAGCTTAAATCTCCTGTGGGATTTAGTCCTCTAATGGCATTACCAGATGCGAATCAGAGTATGAGACTTTTGACACCACAAGCAGTGGGAACAGGGGTACAACAGTTGCCAGTGGTTAGTGCGAATAACGTTTCATTACAAGGGTTGACAGCACAGCAGTTAACTATTTGGCTGGACAGTTTAAGTTCTTCGCAAGGTGCCTCAAAGGGGGAAGAGCAACTGAATCGGGTAGGACTAAATATTGAGGCAAATGATTTCGTTGAGGGAACAATGGGATTGAAGAGGTTAGAATCCTGTATTGAAGAAGAGCTGAGGTATTTGTGTCTGAGGATTACAAGGGAAGTGGGAAAAATACACCAGAAATTAGCAGAAGTAGCAGAAAAACATGACATTGATCTTAAGGCAACGAAACATTTGAGACAAAGCTACAGATTAGATTTTGAAGCAAAGGATTTTGACACATGAGGTCAGCCTGAGTGAAGGCACATTTGAGAGATTTGCTGCAGAGTGTGCAGATTTGGGGAGCATTAGAGACGTGGGAAGGCAGATGGGCGAAAAGAAAAGATAAATAAAAACGGGATTCAGAAGGGGAAACAGAGGGAGAAGCAGTCAAGATGTTACTGATGAGGGAAATTCCAGGAGGACAGTTTTTTCATGTTCGTTGGCATCGAAGTGACATACTGTCTTTTACCAATGATTATCCTAAATTGAGAGAAAAGCCAGTTGAGTGGTACCAACAGACTGAGAGGTTTGTGAAACTCTCCAAATGTTTGTGGGAAGATTTGAACACTTTGTTTGAGATAGTTGTGCCAGCTGACTTATGAGTTGAGTGCAAAAGAGCAGTAGATTGGCCAACAAGTGAACATGAGAGGCACAAAATTACAGGCATACCGTCGCCTGAGGTAATGAAAAATTATAACAAGGTGATTGAGTTTTTGAAAACTAGGATTTCTCCGAAAAACATTGATTGGCAGAGAATTGACAGGGCGGCTCAGGAAACCAAAGAGTCAATACAAGCCTATTATGAAAGATTGCTAAAGGCTTTCAAGGAGTACAGTGGCAAGGAAACAGTCGAACCAAAGGACATGTTGCATTTCGTGTTTAGATTCGTTGAAGGGTTGAGACCTGAAATAGGGCAGATGATTAAGAATCATTTGATTTGTTGGCAGGCAAAGCCGATTGATGAGGTGTTGCAGTATGCAAAATATTGTAGTGATTAGATTGAACTAAAGCAAAAGAAGTTGAAGGAAAAAGTGATGGTGGTGCAGATTATGGCAGCACAATAAGGAGTGCAAGGAGCTTTAGTGCCGCCAATGCCGCCGCAACAGAGAGCTATCATGTTTCAGCCTCAAGTGAAGGATAGAGGACGTGGTATGGATGTGATGCGTGGTCCGGATCTGAATACAGTGGTTGTTTAGAATGACATGCAGGGGATGAAAAGAATGTTGCCATGTCACCTGTGCGGAAACGTGGGACACTGGAAGTGCCCGTTAATGGTGCAGGAAGGAATGATTCAGCAAGGTGATGTCAGTACAGTACAAACAGTGAGAGTCCCCAGAGTGAGGGGCCAAGTCCTGAATGGTCAAACTCGAGGTCAGAACTTTTTACCAGTTCAACAGATGCAAGTGCCACAAGCACAATTTACTCCTTTAGCACCGGTACAGCTGCAGATTCCTATGGTGCCTAGACAGCAAATGCACATACCTCAAGCCCCGATGGAGCAGCAACAAGTTATGCTTACTCAGCAGGTCAATGGTCAGAGATCAGACAACAGTAACAATACAGTACACCAATTCCCATTTCACAGTGAGGATGAAATAAACGATGAATGGATGAGTGTCAGTTTTAATGAAGGAGCCTGTATTCTTGCCACAACCCTAGAAGTGGATCAGAGAGGGCCTTTTGTGAAGGGAAAGGTAATGGGGCGTAAAGTGTCATTTTTGGTCGACACTGGAGCCACACGCTCCACAGTAAGGAGTATAGAAGTACCAGATTTGCCCCTTTCCGGAAGAACAGTGCAGGTTGTGGGAGTAGAGAATAGGCAATTAACTAATCCTATCACGGAACCAGTACAGATTGAAAGTGGGAACTATACAGGACTGCATAGATTTGTAGTGTGCGATTCAAGTCCTGTATCCTTGTTAGGCAGAGACTTATTATGCAAGACTAAATGTTCCATAAATTGTACAGATGGAGGAATAGAAGTCCAGACAAACAGTGATGATGAGGAAGAGCAAGCATCAACCATGGTTCTTAATGGAGCATTTGAAGAATATCCCTTGATTGAGGTTTTCCCAATGTTCACTTTGAAGGAATTGCATGCAGATTTACAGGGAACTGTGAAGGAGAAGGTTTGGGATTTGACAGGGAAAGAAGTGGGTTTGATCAAAGATGTGGAGCCAATTAAAATCACTTTGAAGCTGAATGTTAAGTTTCCAAAACTTCCACAGTACTATATGCCACAGGATGTGTTGATGAAAGTGGAACAAATACTTGGGGATTTCTTGAAGCAAGGTGTTTTGAAAGAAGTGCTGAGCAGTCCATGTAATTCACAGATAATGGGACTGAAAAAGCCCTGTGGGAAAGTGCAAATTGTGCAGGATTTGCAAAAGGTGAATGACATGGTGGTCAAGTGTTGCCCGATTGTGCCCAAACCAGCAGTGATACTGTTTCAGATTCCATGCGAGGCAGAGTGGTTCACAGTAGTTGATCTGTCACAGGCTTTCTTTTCAGTACCACTTCACAAGGATAGTCAGTTTCTTTTCAGTTTCAAATTCCTAGATAAAGTCTACAGCTGGTGTAGGCTTCCACAATGGGTACACGGAGTCACCATCCTTGTTTCACCAGATTTTGAAAAAGAACTAGGAGTCATTGGCATTACCTTGCCAATCGACTCTTGTACAGTACATTGATGATTTATTGCATCCAGAACAAGGGACGAGTGTAAACATGATTCAATTGTCTTACTTAATCATCTGGGAGACTTTGGTCACAAGGTCTCACCTGCAAAATTGCAGTATTGTCAGAAGTCTGTCAACTACTTGGGTCATCAGATTGAGAAAGGTTTGAGAAGAATCTCCCGAGAGGGAATTGCAATGATTTTGCAGAGAAATCCGCCGACTTCCCAGAAGGATGTACGCATGTTTTTGGGAATGGTAGGATACTGTAGACAATGGATCCCGAATTTTGCTGAGATTGGTAAACCTTTACAACAATTAACACACAAGGGAGTTACAGACCCAATCATTCTCAATGAAGATCAAATGAGGGCCTTCACTGAATTAAGAGAGAGTTTGTGCAGAGCTCCAGTGTTGGGAATGCCTGATTACACAAAGCCTTTCACAATGTTTTGTCATGAACGTGATGCATGTTCTTTCTCTGTCTTGACACAGGTCCATGGAGGTGCTTATTGCCCAGTGGCCTATTTTTCAGCTACCTTCGACCCGGTTGCACCAGCTTTACCAGGTTGTCTGCGAGCAGTAGCCACAGTTGGTCAAAGTCTTTCCCAATGTGAAGGAGTAGTCATGGGATAGCCAGTGACAGTAATGGTGCCACATTCAGTTTAAATTTTGCTGACAAGAACAAAAACACAACATTTGACGGGGGCTCGACTAACAAGGTATGAGATGAGTATATTGGGAGCTCCAAATGTTACTTTGAAAAGATGTACAGTGTTGAATCCAGCAACATTACTGCCAAGTGATACTGTTAAAGTAAAAAAAGAGGATGACATAGAGCATGATTGTCTCAAAGTTACAGATCTCTGTACAAAGCCTAGACCTGATATTAGAGACACTCGACTGGAAGAAAATGATCAAATTGTGTTTGTTGATGGTTCATGCCTTAGAGATGGGACAGGTACATTGAGAGCAGGATATGCTGTGTGTACAATTACGAGGACTCGAAGCATCTTGGCTCCCTGGTGTATATTCAGCACAAGTGGCAGAATTGGTGGCTCTCACTAGAGCATGTTATGTCTCTACCAGGCTAAGAGTGACAATATACACAGATAGCCAATACCGATTTGGAATTGTTCATGATTTTTGTCAATTGTGGGCACAAAGAGGGTTCATGACCTCCAGTGGAACCCCAGTACGAAATGGTGACAGAATAAAAGAGTTGTTGCACGCAGTACAGTTACCTGAGGAAAGTGCTGTAGTAAAATGCAGTGCACATCAGAAAACACCAGACTACATTTCCTTAGGAAATGGATATGCGGATCAGGTAGCAAGATTTTGTGCCCTGAACTGTATATCATATAAGGATAAGTGGGAACTAATGCAAGAAGAAAAGACCAGTTGTGCAAATGTTGCTCTAAAAGTAATTGACACCTTAGAGGAATTGAAAACTTTGCAAGAAAATGCAGACAAGGAAGATAAAAAGTTGTGGACAAAGTTGAAGTGTATGCAGAGGCCAAATGAAATCTGGGTATCTGAGGAGGGCCAGATGGTGCTACCGAATTGCCTGTTGTCTCAGGTGGCTCGGTATTACCATGGTCAGGCACACATTGGAATGGATGCCATGATTAGGTTGTTCAAGGTTGATTGGTTTAATCCAAAATTTAGACAAGCAGCTGAGGCAGTGTACCATAGATGTGTGATTTGCCAGCAGTTGAATGTGGGAAAAGGGACAGTGGTAAATTTGAGCCACATTGAAAGAGCAGGAGGACCATTCAGCAGAATGCAATTGGATTTCATTGAGATGCCTGCATGTGGTGGACTGAAGTACGTGTTGGTGATTGTGTGTGTGTTTAGTCATTGGATTGAAGCATACCCCACATGCAGAAATGACAGCCTCACAGTTGCAAAGTTATTGCTTAGAGAGCTGATACCAAGGTTCGGATTTCCGATCGCTTTAGAATCAGATAGGGGAACGCACTTCAATAACGAAGTGATCAAACTCTCATTAGCAGCACTAAATATTGAACAGAAGCTACATTGCAGCTATCGTCCAGAAGCATCTGGATTGGTACAACAAATGAATAGTACCCGGAAATCAAAAACTGTCAAAATGTGTGCAGCCACAAATTTGAAATGGCCAGATTCATTGCCTATAGTGTTGATGTCAATGAGGAAGATAGGGCTATCCCCACACAAGATTCTCATGGGAAGAGCAATGAGACTACCAGCAATACCAGCCAATGCTCTTGTCAATATCACAGATGATATGGTGTATGATATCTACTGCAAGGGTCTAGCTGATGTGGTTCGATCTTTTTCTCAGCAGGTACGAGCTGTTACTCTGCCACCTATCCATGATCCAGGCCACAACTTGAGAGCCGGAGACTGGGTCGTGATCAGAAAGCATGTGCGAAAAAC
Source organism: Pleurodeles waltl (assembly GCF_031143425.1). NCBI lineage: Eukaryota > Metazoa > Chordata > Amphibia > Caudata > Salamandridae > Pleurodeles > Pleurodeles waltl. The sequence continues at coordinate 745,276,344 of NC_090444.1, read as the reverse complement.
CTGCCTAGAACCGCGTTGGAGAGGTCCATACCAAGTGGTGTTGACGACTACCACAGCTGTAAAGTGTGCAGGATTGCCTAATTGCATACATGCAAGCCATATGAAAAAGGTGGTGAGTGAAGAAGTGTTGCTGAGAACACCAGCAGCAGCAAAACAAATAATTCTGCCTGAACCAGAGCCAGAGCAAGTTGAGTCGGAAGTGGATCCAGAACTGACAGAAGAAGGATCGATCACCCCAGTAAGAGACAAGGCTGAACGTGCAGACAATGCAGAAAAGACGTTACGAGATCCATGCACAGGAGAAGTGCTAACTCAAACAAAGGGGACTGAAAAACAAGGAGACTCAGTGTCAGAGCCTGAGGGGGAAAGAGTTGAGCCAGGTCAAAGCAAAATTTATTTGACTCCTCCTGAACCCGTTGCAGGCCCATCAAGAGATGGCACTTCAGACAAAGTCAAGGAGAAAAGTCCTATTTTAAAGAGATTGCTGACAGAAGGTGTAAGAAAAGGGGATAATTGGCCTGAATCTCAAATCAGCAAGAAGAAGGACTTGGTAATAAATGAAACAATAGAGGAAGAACAAGATACCACCAGGAAAGATGAACTGAGTGATGGAGAACTAACAGGGGAAAGGAGGTTGAAAAGAAAAAGAGTGGCAAGTCGAAAATACGCAGGACCAGAGTGGGCATACGCCACAACAAGTGACTGGCAGAACAAGTTTATGTCCTTTTGTTTTGACAGAGAAGTTCCAAATCAGTATTTTGACGCAACCTGAAGAAAAGGAAAAGATAGACTGAATTGTTGAGTAAAGAAAGAGTTGAAATCATCTACCGGAAGGAAAGGACATTGATAACCTGATATGACACTTAGGGCCAGATTTAGTAAGCCGTTTGCATGTCGCAAACTGCAAAAATCGCAGTTTGCGGCATACAAACGGCCGAACGCAATGCTCATTCCCAAATTGCGAATCGGTACCGACTCGCAATTTGGGTATGCGACTCGCAAATAGGAAGGGGTGTTCCTTTCCTATTTGCGACCGAATCGCAATTCAGAGTTGCTTTGTGACCGCGAATGCGGTCGCAAACCAACTTGCAGTTACCACCAGTGTCACTCTGGTGGTAACTCATTCGCAAAAGGGAAGGGGTCCCCATGGGACCCCTTCCCCTTTGTGAATGTCGAAAAAAATATTTTTTCAGAGCAGGCAGTGGTCCTATGGACCACTGCCTACTCTGAAAAAAACGAAACCAAATGGTTTTGGTTTACTTTTCATTTTGCAACTCGTTTTCCTTTAAGGAAAACGGGCTGCAAAATGAAAACAAAAAATTGCTTTATTTATAAAGCAGTCACAGACATGGAGGTCTGCTGACTACAGCAGGCCACCATCCCTGTGAGTGCAGGGACTCGCTATGGGGTCGCAAAATGCGACCCACCTCATGAATATTGATGAGGTGGGTCTTTGCGACCCCATAGCGAGTCGCAGAAGGTGTCTGAGACACCATTCTGCATCCAATTTTGCGACTTGCAAATTGCGAGTCGGTCAGACTCGCAATTTGCAATTCGCAAAATTGGATTTTCCTACATCTGGCCCTACAAACCTGGAACTGACCAGCTGCTAACCGATTTTGACAAAAGAAGAAGGGGTCTTGTTGTGCAAAATTGGAAGTGTGTAGAAAGAAGTATATTTTTAATTTTTGATTTTTGTGTTGCATATTAATTAGGAGTTGAAAACTCTGCTTTCTGATTCTTTACAGATCATAGCTAATCTAGATGATAACATGAAGCATATTAGGTTTTATAGATATTTGAGTGTAGGAATAGCGATTGTGTGTGGAATATTGTTTGTGATAATGATTGTGAGAGTGTCAGTTCACGAGATGAAAGAAATGAGAGATACATCTGTATACGAGACTAATACACTAACAGCTATAGAGAGGTTTAAATTAGATGAGCAATATTTGCATGATTATACTAATGCAAAGGGAGAGTTGTCTTCTAACGTCTTTTATTGTTTATTGAGTGAGTTTGTGGAAACGATGGATGCAAAGGACTGTCTTGTGTGTACACAAATACCTTCCTCAGTGGAAGAAGGGGCTTGTTATCATAGTCTACCATTGACATACGGCATAACTTGCTAACACGTTTTTATAACCAAGAGTATATACAGTATTTTTATGGATCAAATCTGCTTATTATTTCAAGTTATCAACGTTACAATTACCTCTCTTTGAAATAAGACAATAACAATGCAGTAGTACTTGTGTGGAGGTAGGCCATAACAGACCACTCCTGGACCACCATGTCCCAGTGGGCCACCTTCCACCCTCCTCTACTTGCTCACCCCCTCGAGAGGGTCGCCCTCTATCATATGCTGCAATGTGAAGCGTACTCCATGTGTAATAATATAAAACATGAAAATACAAAATAAAACATTAACATTGTTTCCCCGGCACTGGATCACCATACAGCAATCTCTCAATTCCCGGCCATACACCTCCATGATCCTGGATCTCCAGAAAGTCTCCTCTGCTTACACACTCCCACTAGCTCAAGTCAGCCCCAGCACTCTCAAGTAAGCCGGACATGTCAGTTCCGTGAACTCTGTGGATAAGATATGTAAAAATGGTTGCCAAAGGTCCCTGAAATCGTCGCTGCGCTGCTGTGAGGTCAAAGTAAGCTTCTCCATAGTGAGAATGAACCAAAGCTTATGAAGCCATGATATAAACGTCTGGATCTTGTTCGTACCCCACATCGCTAATATCAGCTGCAGTGCCGCATTGAGGGCCAAGGCCATCTGCCGCCCTTTCAGTGATCTTAGGGGGAAGGTGAGCGGATTGGGCAGGCCCAACAAAGTATACGCAGGGAATCTGGGGATCTGAGTGTCAAACGCCACATCAATAGTATCTATAATATTCCCCCAATATCGATGAAGCTTTGGGCAATGCCATAGTAAGTGCACAAGCGAACCCCCGACCCCACACCCCCTCCAACAGAGGCTAGACTTAGTGGGATCCCAAGCATGAATCCGTGCTGGGGTGAAGTACCAATAGGAGGCCACCTTATAGGCTGTCTCTGTGCCTGCTGCGTTGTATGCCGTATGGTGTGACCTGTAAAAGATGCTATCCCACTCTTCGTCAGACATTTCCCTTTCCAGTCCCCCTCCCACCGCAACTGACCCTTAGTCTTAGGCGGGCGACCCTCCCCTCGTAACAGGCTGTAAAGCTCTGAGATCACCCGCTTATCATCCTTTTTCACTAAGATCCATTTTTCAAACGGGGTTAACGGTCTATCAATTAATGCTCTATTAGCTGGCTGCAAGGCCCAATGCCATATTTGATAGTACATCATCCTGTCTGCCTCTGTTAAGTTGCATGTCTCCCTCATCTGGTCTAAGGAGATCACCCCCTGTTCGTCAAAGAAATATCCCACCCTTTTACAGTCCCCTTCATACCATCGGCGCAGCGCTTCCAGTTGCAGGCCCGGTCCAAAGTCAGGGTTCGCACCCAGGGGAGTCATTGGAGATGGGAACGTCGTCAGCCCCAGTCTACTAGCCACCACATCCCATACACGCATCGTTACTTCCGCGATCGGAGATACATACAGACCATTCGCTATATGGCGGCGTCGAAGCCAGGGCTCCTTCCATATATGGGAGCCCGCCACCGCTTGGTCCATAAAGCACCAATGCTTCTCGGTAGACGGGCAACTCCATTCTAGTAAAAAACGCAACTGCGCTGCCTGAAAGTATCGTAAGAGGCAGGAAACCGCTAGTCCTCCCATCCCCTTGGGGCGGTACAAGACCCGACGTTGAAGACGTGTCGCTCTGCCCCCCCAAATGAATCTCAGAACCGCCGTCTGTAGGGTTGCAATAGTTCGGGGCGGGGGTGTCACGGGAAGCGCCTGGAACACATACAGAGCGCGTGGCAAAATGGTCATCTTCACCACCGCCACCCTGCCCAACCAAGACAGCTGAAGTCTCCCCCAGGTCTCTAGATCACGCTGCACCTCCCGACTCAACTTCATGTAGTTCAGCACCGCCGTTCGAGCAACAGAAGCTGCTAAATCAATCCCCAAGTAAGGAAGCTTCGAGGAAGACCATATAAAATGTAATCAGGCCTTCAGATCCCTCTCATGCTCGGCGCTAATAAACCTGCTCATGGCCTGCGACTTTAGCATGCTCATCCGGAATCCCGAGACCCGGCCAAATTCATCTAGTATCCCCATTAGTGCGGGCAGTGAGGTCCCGGGCTCCGCCAGAGTAAGAATCACGTCATCCGCATACAGGGAAAGGATATACTCATCGCCCCCGAACATCCCACCCGCAATCTGAAGGTTATCCCGTAGCCGCTGCGCCATGGGCTCCATATAGCGCGCAAACAAGAGAGGTGAAAGTGGGCACCCCTGCCTGGTCCCACGTTGGATTGAGAACGGCAACAAAAGCGTCCCATTGACCCGGACCACCGCCCGAGGCGCCTGGTAGATACACCGGATCCATGCCAAAAAACCCGGGCCCAACCCAAAGCGTTCTAGCACCCTAAACAGGTATGGCCAGTGGACTCTATCGAACGCATTTTCGGCATCAATAGAAAGGTAAAGTGCCTCCCTGCGTGAACGGTCCGTTTTATCCAGTAGATGAAGCAATCACTTGGTATTATCACTACACTGCCTGTGCGGGATAAAGCCTGCTTGATCGGGATCCACAAGGCCAGGCATGTAATCATTAAGACGGTGTGCCAATATTCCAGTAAATAATTTGGCATCAATATTCAAGAGGGAGATCAGCCTATAGGAGGCGCATTCCTCGGGATCTTTCCCCGGCTTAGGAATAACCACAATAGTGGCATCCAACATACTGGCCGTTATAACTCCCGTCGCTCGAAAGGAATTAAAGAGCTGCACTAATATCGGTACAAGTTCCACACAGAAGGTCTTATAAAAAAGTGCCGTGAAGCCGTCCGGACCAGGGGACTTCCCCACCTGCAAACATGAGATTGCTGATATGACCTCTTCTGCCCTTATAGGTTGATGTAATGAAGTCGCCTCTCTCTCGCCCAAAGAAGTAATTGCTATACCCTCTAGGAAGGCCTCAGGAGCTGCATTACCAGGGTCCTCCGCCCCATACAGTCCCCGATAGAACTCCGCAAACGCCTCCGCAATCTGATTGCTCATGCGCGCTTCCGCTCCCGAGGGAGAACAAACCAGTTTTAGCGTCTACGCCGCGCGCTGCGCACGTAACCGGTGTGCCAAAAGCTTCCCACATCTATTACTTCCAATATAATACGTGTGCTTAAGGCGAGCCACCGCGTACTCTGCCCTGTCCCAATCTAGCCGTTTCAGCTGCTTCCTTCCCTTCTGAAGCTCTCGCCATACTCTAGGAGCACCCATATGTTTATGGGAGCGCTCCAGTACCGCCACCCTCTGTTCTAGATCCTCTCTCATCAATCTCCTCGCTTTATTATCCCTGGCGGACAGCGACATAACCTCACCTCTCACCACTGCCTTCAATGCCTCCCACAGCGTCGCCAAACAGGTGCTCCCGTCGTCATTCAAGCTAAGGTAGTCTACTATTGCTCTACGGATCGCCTCCACTGTTGCACCATTCTGAAGCATTGAGTCCCTGAATCGCCACCCTAACGCCCCCACCCGCTCCATACTCATAGCAACCTCCACGGTAACAGGAGAATGATCCGACAGGGCCCGAGGCTGATTGCTGACTCCCTGATTCGGGAAAGAAACTCTTGCGAGTCCAAGAAAAGGTCAAGCCTAGCGTATGTCTTGGTCGCTGCTGAGTAAAAGGAATAATCCCTTAGCATGGGGTGTGCCCTCCTCCACACATCCTCCAGGCCACATTCACCCAGCCACTGACGGCCAGCCGCTGTCAAGGACCCTGTCTGCCCATGACGGTGACCGGACCATCCATCACCAGGTTAAAATCGCCTCCCACCAAGATGGCACCATCCGGCGAGTGCAGCAGCGGGGTCAGAGCCTGCTTTAGGAGGACTTCTTGCTGGGTATTAGGCGCGTGTAAAGAAGCAATAGTAAAAGAGAAGGCCCCCAACCTCATCCTCATGGTTAAAAGCCTACCTTGCACCTCATGCAGTTTTGTCACCACTTCTCCGGGAAATGAGCGCGCTAATAGTATCGCAACCCCTGCATGCTTCGATGAAGCCGAAGACCAAAATTGCCTAGAGAACCACTTAGAACGCATGCGATAGATGTCCTTCTGCACGAGGTGCGTCTCCTGCAACAGGCAAATGTGACTCCCTGACCTCTCTAGGGCGGACAGGATGGCTAACCTCTTTGTTGGATTATTAAGCCCACGGACATTCAAGCTTATGCATTTAATGGTCATACCCTAAAATGAAAGCGGCGATCAAGAAGGGGGAGGCCTCAAGGGAAGACCACCCTCCAGGCCACAGCATCAACCACCTCAAACGCCCAAGCCCGGGAACATCTCCACACGAAGGCCAGCATTGCAGGGAAACACACCAACATTCAACCAAATACGCACAACAGGTGCTCACAACCAAGAAGTCCTCGCACATCCATCTCCATGAGGAAAAGTCTCCACAGGGCTGTAGAACCATTCATGTTCAACGAACCAGGTCCATCGCCCCCGCCGCCCCGGCCCTCTTCAGCGGCCACCAGGCCGCGAGAATTGCGACCATCCGCAGTTCAGTTCTCTCCGGTCACCTCTCGCCTAGGCATTAGTTCCAGCGGCCACGCTGCTCAAGACGGATTCCCGATCCGACCTCAGCTCCGAAGCCGTAGGGCGCTGTAGTTTCCTCCTTTTCTCCTTCCGCCGCCAACGCGGGCGATCCCCGCCAGGAGAGCTTGCTTTTTCGCTTGCATCCTGGCTATGCTCCTCCAAGCCCAGGATCCAATTCGCTTCCAATATAGACCTCACCTGCCGAAGCTGATCCTCCCACCGGAAGTCAAGGCGGAATGGGTGGCCCCAGGAGTAAGACACCTCATTTGCCCGCAGGTGCTCCGTAATGGGTTTAAATTCTCTCCGCCTCTGCAAGGTCCGGTCAGAGAGGTCCTGGAATAATTGGAGCTCGTGTCCTCTAAAAAGAACCTGCTGAAGATTGCAGGCCTGCTGTAAAATATTCTCTTTAAGCCCAAAGTTGTGAACACTAGCTAGAATGTCCGGAGGACGGTCTCCAGGGCCACCCGCCCGGCCCACACAGTGAACTCTATCCAAGATTACCTCCTGGGTCTCATCTGGGCCAAGCAATGAGCGAAACAGGCCCACCAAGAAGCCCCCAATGCCCTCCTTCTCAGCCCCCATCGGGGCCCCTCTGATGCGAATATTATGTCTCCTCGAGCAATTTTTAAAATCCTCAACTGCTATCTGGAGGAGGTCCTGCTGCTCCCGGAGGCGGACGACCTCCTGTTGCAGGCCTGCCACCTCCTCACCACGAGAAATCTCACCCTCCTCCATCTGCGCTACTCGCTCGCCCAGGGACGTAACCTCTCCTCGCAGCTCTTTCACCTCTTGAGAAATGTCCCTACAAAGATCCTGGATATCACTCCGGAGCGAGTCAAACAAGGAGGTTAAAAAGCCCCTCGGAACCGGGGAACACTCATCCGGCTCCACCTCTGTCCGCCTCTCTGGGGATTTCGACGCCGGTGGGTCCTCAGCCACACCACCCGTTGGCAGGCGGGCCCCAGTCAACATTTCTCTAACTGATCGCTCCCGTTTGGATTTGGACGCCGCCATGGCACGTGCGTGTATTCCCGGTCCGATAGGCCGTCCTCCTGGGCCCCTCCACTGGCTCCTTCCGGGGCCAACCAGCAGAAGCCCCCTATGTCCAAGATTGCACCTGACCTTACGCTTTTGAGCCTCCTTTGCCAATCGTCGCAGCTCTGTATCGTCTGCACCATCACTCAGGGGCACGCTGCTGCGCCTCCACCTTGCGACTGCTTACTACACCTTCGAGGTGAGCCAGTGGCCCTTTATGGCTCTGCCTCCACTTCCAGGCCTCTCGGCAACCCAGGAGGGTCCAGCTGGGGGGGGGGGAGCTTCCACCCGATCCCTCGGACAAGCCCAGCAGACAGGGCGCCCACCGCTCCCAGGGGGCGCCCACAAATCCTGGGTCTTGGGCCCCCACTCCGGCCCCACCACACACGGGGCCCAGCGCCGTCTTTCTGGGGCCCGCCCCCGCAGCCCGCGTCCCAGGAGCCGCCAGAGCAGGGCCCACCACGCAGCTCAGACCGCCGCCCAAACTGCTCGGCGGCCCCGGGCGCAGGCCAAGGCCGGACGCTCTTCACCCACCGCAGGCGGCGCCGCGCGCCTCTTGGTCTCCGCTGGGCGTCCTCCAGACCGCGGCACTGCTCGCTGTCTCGGGGGGCCTCAGGGCGTCCCCCTGCCGGGCCGCGCGAAGATATTCTGGGCCAGGGCGGCCGAGCTCAGATGGACATGTCCTCTCACGCCGCAATCTTGGCCACGCCCCATACAGTATTTTTATTCCAACTATGATTTAGTATTTTCTTTCGTTCCCATAATTAGATACTTAAGTAAGATAAGTAAAGAACATGATATAGTATTAGTTAGAGGATTCTTTGAGCCTACACTAACATTTTGGCACAGCTTATGCACATCGTAATAATTTGCCTTGCTTATCAACTCCCATGAAAAAGAGTTTTATTGGGCATACTGACGATAGGAGAAAAACATTAAAAGAAAAATTTGAAAAAGGGTAAGAGAAAAGGACTTATAAAAATGATTATGCTTACACTGCTATTAAAACACAAGGGACGCTAGCTTTAGATGATTACACATAGGAAAGCTTTGTATATACAGGCCAAAATCGCGCACTGACACTTTATTTGTGGGAATGAATGAATGTAGGCATGTGTTTTTGTTTGAGAGTAAATGGACGTTCATGCTAAATGGTGCTGACCCTCTGATTCCTGGAATCGATTACATTTGTGGACTTAATGCTTATTACCGACTCCCTAAGGGATGGTATGGGACATGTTATTTGAGAATAGTATTCCCTAAAATCTATCAAATAGATGATTTGAAAAAAAATACCGAAAATGACTGAGTTACACCGAATGAGACAAAAGAAGAGAAACAGCCTTTGCAATAGTAGGGGATATTTTTGGAGCAGTAATTCCTTCAGTAGGAGTTATATTAAATGCAAACAAGATACGAAAGTAGTCAACTATAGTAGATAATATGTTAACTAATTTTACAGGAGCTATATTATTACTAAACACTGAGTTAGCTGCGGATAGAGCTATGATGCTTCAAAACAGGTTTGCTTTAGACATAATTTTAGCGAAAGACGGAGGAGTCTGCAAAATGATTAACGAAAAGCACTGCTGTTCTTATATCCCTGCAAATGAGAAAGAAGTAAAAGAATTACTTACTAATTTAACTAATGCAAGTAAGGATTTAAAAGAGTTGAAAGAACCAGGAGTTTGGGAAAAAGTGGATTTGCGACGCTAGGTAATTGGTTTAGTCAAATTTGGGGCAGAATATTATGGAAAATCATTCAAGGAATATTAATGATGATCTTTATTATATTAGGAATTTGGGGGGCATGCAAATTATGGCACAAAATTCACTTAAAAAGAGCCAAGAACAATCAGAGGAGGGAAGAACCACCTAGAAGAAGAATCTATAGGGAAAATGAAAACAGAAGAAATCAGAATGTAACTGAAAGTAATTTTTAATGTTTGATAAGGAAGAGTGTGATTACATATTTAGTCATCAAAGGAGGGACTGTTGCAGCAAATATGCTAAATTGAGAATATGCAAATGAGTTGCGTATAATGACTAATGAGAAAATTTGACATTTGATTAACAGTAATTGAAAATAACTTGTAATGTGTAAAATGTGCCCACGGGGAGTGGTCACCATCTGTGTTAACAGTACTAAATAATGTGAAATGTTTAAAAGTTTTGTATTAATATATCATAATTAACTATATAATCTATGTTTTGTAATGCTATACGTTCTTAGCTTAGCCAGAGGCCTAGTCAGCACTGGGCCTTGCTTGCTTAAACGTGGAGGCGCGATGAGCTGCCGCAGACTGGAACTGGAGAAAAGACCTTGAACTGTACAGAGTTCAACGATGAGCTATGCTAGAGAAAACTGCAAACTCACCAGCGGACAGGAGACTAACAGAACAAATTGATACAATTATGTGAAGAGTAGGCTAAATGTACTTTCCCAGGACTTGAACAATGGAGCTACAGACTAAGAGTTGGGAGAAACAATTTTGTTACCTGGAGAAGCCGGATGATGTGCTCAACGACAAGCAGACCAATCATATTAATGGAACTTGACTCTCAAAATAACGTAGACAAGTGGTAAACAAAATTTATAGGTTAGAGTCATAACCCCTGATAAGGTTGACCAATGGGCAAATTGTGGGATGGACTGAGAGACCCTAATAAAGTCATGACATGAAGGGAAGAACCAGAACGGAGGGCGTAGAAAAGAGAGGTGAAAGTTGATGACGTCAGGAGACGCTGTCCGAAGTGCTGAAACTTGGGCTTGCTTCCTGTGAGCCAGAGTCTTATTGATGACTGATGACCTGGAGACGAAGACTGACTCGTTGCTGATCTATCTTGGATAGGTAGCTATAACCTGACTGACTATGACATTAATGTGTTTTCTTTCTAGGTACCAACTGCGCTGTTTTAAATGTCTTTCGTTTTTAGATAGAATTTTTCCAAATTAATGATTTTGACTAAATTGTTTTTCGCATGAAGACCCACATGCTGATGCTAATTTGGAGATAGGTAGGCTGACAAGGGTGACTTAAGGTGACTTAGACTGACTGACTTATATTGCTGAATTATTCGATTGCTCATGAATTGCTATGCTTTGTTTAACGTTGGATGAATATTAATAAGGTGCTGAGAACCCACTGCTTATGTTGATAATAAAAATTGGAATTCATATTGTTGAATAAAGGTTTATGAGTTGTAACTAATAGGGAATAAATAGAACTAACTTTGATATGAGTGATGGTGTTTTTTCTGATTAGATTAGTTTATGGAATTTTAAGTTGATTGGACTGATTTGTTGAAGTTTTATTTACTCGCTATACTTGACTAGGATACCCTATGCGATCCAAAAGATTCATCGACCTATACGCGTACCCTTGTACGTTTACTTACTAAGGACAAGGCGCGCTAGCACAGTCTTGTAATCTTTAGACTTATTAGGCTGGATTGAAAGAGATACTGTTGGCAAAGGGTCAATGCAGTTGGGATTACTATTATGTATGAACAGTAAAAAAACTGGGGGAGGAACAAAAGAGGGAGCAGAATGTTGATTCAAGTACTGCAATTGAACTGTTGATCTAAACATCGAGATGTATGTAATTAAATTTGTTCAAATAAATCATGCAATCGATATGCCCATTGAGGTTTGACTGGACAATACTTTGTTGATAATGAATTAATATAATATTGATATTGTCTCTTATGGCGAGTCAAGATATCACAATAATGGAATGAAGAGAGAAGAAAAAAGTCTAAAGCTTTGAGTTCATTTCTGTTTTTATAGATTTCTTTGCTTGTTAAGGTTTTCCTTTACTTTTTATTATGATTACTTCCCTCCCAATGAAACATGTATAACACCTGATTAGTAAAGGTGACGACCTCTCTGATAAAGACTCAGGCCCTCATTAGGAGTTTGGCAGATGAAAAAAGGCCGCCCACCAAACTCCCGCAGGTCAGGAGACCGTCAGTGCGGTCTCCTTCCCACTGGCCCAATTATGAGTTTCTTGCTGGGCCAGCAGACGGAAACACACTTTCCGCCTGCTGACCCAGTGGGAAACACACGACAACATTGACGCTGACTTGTAATATGACCGTCGGCAATGCTGTTGTGCACTGGGTGCACCAGCACCCATCGCTCAAATCACTGTCTGCAAAGCAGATAGTGATTTGCGGGATGTGGCTGACCAGGGGGGCCACCGCGCTACCCATGCCAAGTGTATGGGCAGTGCAGGCCCCCCCCCCCAGGGCCCCTGGCTCCCCGTCTCCACCAGCATTTACATGTCAGTGAAACTGCCATGTATACGCCTGCGGAGAGAGTGGTCGGCCCTGGTGGACTGGAACCGCCAGCACTGCCAGGCTGTCTGGCAGCCTAAAAGTGGCAGTGCCGGTGGTCTGACCGTGGTGCTTTCACCACAGTCGTAATGTTGCGGGCAGACTGCAGCTTTTGCGGCGGTCCAACCACGACTGTGACCCTGGCAGATGAGGCACTGAATGCAAGTTGAAACACGTTGGATCCGCTTTTCCTGAACAAAAGCATCACAGAAAAATTGCCCCTTTTTGTGTGCATTCTTTTTTGTTGTGGAGTTATGACTTGCAGTGGATATAGTGTGTATGTTTGTGTGTGTGTGTATATATATATATATATATAACTGCACAATGGCAATACCCAGTATTGTGAATTTCTGATATCGACTTCTAACTGCAAATTCCTCACCTTAGAATATTCCTCAGGTGTCAGACTGGATCCAGGAAATCTTGAGCAGTACCTTTGTGCACCGGTAGGTGGCATCGATCAGCTCCATGTTGGCGTTGTCCACATTGGAACCTCATGGTGCCCATATAAGCACCACCCTGGTGTGCTGAGATCAGGTCCTTTCTTTTTTAATGCCAACAGCGCAGATCTGGGGAGCTACCCTGGTCACTTTTTGACCACTTTATTTTAAGATTTGTCAACTATTCTTGTGAGCATTAGCTTTCAGTGTGCTTAGAGAAATGTCCCCTCCAAAATATATGTTAATAAACATTGTCAGAACTGGCCACAGACAAATTTCAGTGTTATATAGCTACAGACAAATTTCAGTGTCCGATCCTTACTTGGTTTGTCTCTAGTGCATTGGGTCGGGCCACGACTCCAAGGCCCTGCAACGAGTGCAAGTCCATGCACCCAAAAGCGATCCATGAATGGTCAATGAAGCTTATGGCGAGTGGCAGAAGAATACCCCATTCCCTTGCCAGCCCTGTTCCTGAGGGAGATTTGGGGGCTGTACCTGTGGATGCTTATCTTCCCACTGTAAGAGATCCTCTTCTAAGGTGGGTAATTCAAGGAAGCACAAAAAGAAATTGTATAATTATTTGGCTTCCCTCTGCTGACCTCGTGCTTCAAGGCCCAACGTTTCCTGGAGCCAGAGTGACCCATGCTCAGCTGAAGGAGTTCTACAATGCCATGCATGCCATCTTTGACTCACCAACTCTTTTTGGCACACTTTCTGGTCCCACAGAACTGAAAGGTGCTCCATTTGGGATACCACCAGAGGGTCCTCTGTCAACGCCAGCTGGACCCTCTGGATCTACCCCCAGATCTGGACTGATGCCACCACATGTGCCTTCTTCCACCCCAGCTCCCTTCCCACTTTTCATGTGGTACTTAATGCCACTAGAGCCGCTTCACGATGAGCCGATCATCATCTCTGAGTCAGTGCCACCCCGGTGGCATTCAATGTAGATGCCTGCATCTTCCAGGCCCTACCAACCCCTGAAATTACTTCCCATAGATAGACCCATCCTTCCTGATTGAGGGGTGAGGATGAAGGGTTCAGTCCCCTGGAGGAGGACTGTGAGCCAGAACAAAACTGGTATGAGGAGCTTGGTTACACCAGTGGCTTGGAAACTTCTCTGGACTCTAGCAAGCTTCCCGTCACGCCTGTTTCAGAGGAGGGTGCAATCTTCTCTATGGTGATACGCAGAGCAGCAGAGGTACTTGACCAAGAGATGCTTTATCCAGGAGCAGGCTAGACTGAACTATTGCTTGCCTTCAGTTAAGCTCTCACCCATGTTCTCCTGGGGGCCTGGGCCAAGTCTTAAACTGGGGCTTCTGTGCACCGTCTGATTACCTGATGCCACCGTCCTGCCCCAGGAGACTCAGCCTCCCTCTCTCAGCACCCCTCCCCTAAGAGCCTGGTTGTGCAGGCTTTAACAGCCAATGTCAACCCACACACACTCCCTTCTACCCTACTGGACAAGGAATCTAAGTGGCTGGACAAATTTGGGAAGCGCATTATCTCTACCACCTGCCTATCATTGCAGTCAGTGAACACCGCATGCCTGTTGGGCTAATACTCAAATGCACTGTGTGACTCGGCTGTGCAGCTACTGCCCATGCTTCCTGAGGAAGGCTGAGCCATCCTCAACCAAGCCTTAGTGAATGGGTGGAATGCAACAAAGTTTGCTATTAGGTGTGGGCTGCATACCACTATTTCCATGGGTAGCGCCATGGCCTCTACTCTACCACAGTACTGCATCCCCATGCCTGGTTGCCATCCACAGGGTTCTGGGGGATGTCCAATCATCTATCATTGACATTCCCTTTGATGGTTTTTGCCTATTTTGTGACAAAGCTGACACAGCGGTCAAACACTTGCAGGAAAGTCGGGTCACAGCTAGATCTCTTGGCCTTTAACTAACTTCTCTGTCCCAGCAACAGTTCTTTCTTCACTACTGTGGTCATGATAAGGGCACATATGGGCATCTGCAATACCAACCATACCTGGCAGTCCAGAAGCATACCCAGTCCTTTTATGGACTAGGTTGCAGATCCAAAGAGGACGGAGTTGCCAAACCCAGTGGTCTGTCCGGTTCCCCCACCCCTCCAGCTGCCACATCCTATAAGCCTCTTTAGTGCACACTCCAGCCAGCACAGGTATCCTACTGGTGGCAGGATCATGCACCAACAGCCCCAATAATCTGCAAATACCTCCAACAAGTGGGTGCTTTTAGTCATGTGGAAATCACTCTGCCTTTGCCACCATAGCAGGAACGGCTGATGGAGGACTATCTTTTCTTGGGCCGTCAGGAAGTGCAGACTCTTCTGGACAAAGGAACAACCAAGAAGGTGCCTACACCAAATATAGGATGTGGCTGCCATTCCTTTCTGGTGCTGAAAAGGATGAAGGATTTTGTCCTATACTAGATCTGTGCTCTATTAACGCCTTTCTACGGAAAGAGAAATACAGTTTCTCACCTCAACTCAGTTCTTGTCCCCCGGGACCTTGGAAATTGGATGGTAGGGGTGAACTTGCCTGTCCTGCAAGCCCACAGGTGTTACCTGTGGCTCATGGTGGGCCACGAGCACTTCCAATTCACTGTGCTCCCCTTCAGCCTCATTAGTGCCACCCACGTGTTCAGGAAAGCAATGGCGGTGGTTGCAGCTCATTTTCGGAGGTTGAGGAAACCAGTCTTCCCCTACCTCAACAAGTGGCTGCTTAAGGTGGGCTCAACCCCAAAGAGTCATTACCCGCATCGAGGCTACAGCGAAGCTTTTCATTTACTGGGATTCACTAGCAACATGCTGAAGTCACACCTTACTTCTTATCAGTTGCTTTCTTACATTGGAGCCATTCTGGATACCCTGCAGTTCCACAACTATCCTCCAAGGTTGGGGAGTCCAGAATATTCAGGCTATGGTCCCGATGTTTCAGCCTCAATCCGGGATTTCAGTGAGACTGACTGTGAGGCTGCTAGACCTGATGACCTCCTGCATCGTGCTGGTGAGGCAAGCCAGATGGCATTTGCAGGGTCTGCAATGGGATCTCAATGGGTGCAACACCATGGGAATCTCTCTGACGTGGTTCAGATTTCAAATGAGACTGAAAAAGATCTGCAGTGGTGGCTGATTGAATGCGATTGGTTCCATGGCAGACCCTGTCCATGCAGACTCCTTTTTTCCCCTGTCTTCCCCACCCATAGCGAACAGTGGTGACCAATGCATTACTTTTGGGTTGGAGCGGCCACCTGGAAGAGGTAGAGATCAGAGGACTCTGGTTTCCAACAGAATCTCAGCTCTGCATCTACTTTCTGGAGCTGTTAGTTATACACTTGGCTTCCTCTCGCCCAGCAAGTGTTTACGGACAACACCACCGCCATGCGGTATTGCAATAAACACGGTAGGGTTGGGTCATAGATCCTGTGACGGGAAGCTCTACTCCTTACGTTGGAATGCCAGGACATCTTCCTGGTTGTTCAGCCCCTAGTAGGCTCATTGAATGCAAGGGCACATTAACTCAGCCTCAAGGCCTTGCAGATCACAAGGTCTCTTCCAAGAATGGGGAGAACCTTGACTTCATCAGTTTGCTATGCCAAAATCATGCAGTTTCAGCACATCAGCCCATTGGAGTTACTAAAAGGGCTCCAGTTTGGAAATGGAATCTGTCTCAAATGAAATTCAGGACTCCTGTATGCCTTTCTGCTGATACCACTCCTGGCCCTGAGTTCCCAAACAGGTCAGGCTTAAGTCATCCGACTGGCTCCCGAGTGGGCACTGACAGCATGGAATCCCAAATGTGCATTGGTCCTTCAATCAGGCTGCCCCTTCAGGAGGATCTGTTAACGTGGGAACAGGGTAGGGTCCTGCACCTGAACCTGTGCACTCTCACACATGGAAATTGACC
This sequence comes from Pleurodeles waltl, assembly GCF_031143425.1. Taxonomy (NCBI): domain Eukaryota; kingdom Metazoa; phylum Chordata; class Amphibia; order Caudata; family Salamandridae; genus Pleurodeles; species Pleurodeles waltl. The sequence goes on along the minus strand of NC_090444.1, from coordinate 745,259,937 downwards.
AGCAGCAGTTTAGGGTTTTTGTTCTTCCTCCCGAAGTCTGTGATGCTATTCTGGTGGCCAGGCAGCCCTCCAATAAAACTGTATACACCTGTCACAGGGATAGGGTTGTGGCCTGGTGTTCCTTACGCCATGTGGACCCCCTTTCTGCACTGCTGTCAGTGGTGTTGCTGTTTGTTATATCTTTAACCTGGCAAGGGCTTGCAATGGGCACTGTTAATGGTTACCTATTGGCTATTTTGGCTTTCATGCAGTTGCTGGAGGAACCTTACCTGTTCAAGTCATCAGTTGAGACTCGCTTTTGGTAAAGTTTGCAATACTTGTTCCCTTTACCCCTTTCATGATGCCCCAGTGGGACCTCAATCTTATCCTCATGTTTCTTATGTGTTACCCCTTCAAGCCCCTACACAGCTGTTCTCTGTAGCTTTTAGCTATCAAACGGTCTTTTTAGTGGCCATTACATTGACCTGGAGGGTCAGCAAGGAGTGTCAGGTTCTGTCGGTTCTGTCAGTTCACCCTCCATACACCAGCTTTTTCCCTGACAAACTTCTACTTAGGACACATACCTCTTACCTGCTGAAGGTTGCCACCCCATTTCATGTTGGTCGGAGTATCACTTTGCCGACATTTTTAAATCCAAGTCATCCTTCTAATGAGGAGGAGAGACTCTATGCCTGGACTTGAAGAGAGCTCTCTAGCTCTACATTGATTGCATCAAAAACCATCGGATGAATGATCAACTCTTCATCCGGTTCACTGGAGCAAAAAATGACAAGGCTGTGCCAAAGTGAACCTTCTCTAAATAGATTATACTCTGCATTAAGGTCTGCTATCCATTAGCTAAGACATAGCCTCCTAAAGGTTTGGCGGCCTACTCCACCAGTACCAAGGCCGTTACAACTGCGTTGCTATGTGAGGTACCTTTCCTGCACATTAGGCAGCCCGCTTCGTGAGCATCACCCCACACTTTCACGAAGCACTACTGCTTGGACAGTCAGGTCCAAGATAGGCGTTTTTCCCATTTGATCCTCAAGGATTTTCTGGTTTGAGCCAGTTCACAGACCCACCTTCAGGAGGTATTGCTTGGTTATCTATTGTAGTGTGAGGAATCTGCAGTTTGAAGTCTCTGTCAGAAGAACAAGTTACATACTTTTTGTAATGCTTTTTCTGGTAGAGATTCTCTCTCTAACTGCAGATTCTTCATTGAACCTCCCATTTTCCCCACTTTGTGAACTGGGATGTTCACCCTAAAGAACACATGAGACACTGCCCACTGGTCAAACATTGGATTTTCAGTGGCTCTGCCTTTTTTGTGTGGAAATAGTCATGTAAGACTTGTCAGAGGGCCGAGGGGGGCGGAGGGGTTGCTGATATGGGTACCGGGATGTCACTTCCAATACAGACAGCACAAACCAGAGTTCAATTTATGCTTGTTGTTTCCGGTGCGGAGCACCAGCACTTCTTTTTGAGAGCTGGCACTTATTTTTCTGCCTCAAGCATTTTCTCTAAGCAAAAGACATATATGGGAAAGACAGAGGAAGAGAAAAAAAAAAAGCGTCACAAGGGTGAAAAAGAAGAAAGCTGCAAGAGTGAACTGAAGGGGCAGGGAGTGGCCTTAAATGGATTGAAGAGGCCCGAGATGGCTGCAGGATTACACTGCCTCAGTATTCCGTGTTTGCACATTTAATTGCAGCAGCCGCGTGTTTAAGAGGAGGGCTTTGGGCACCCACAAGTTTTTATTTACAAATTAAGCACTGGCACAAACACACAGCCTATCAATGCCTCCTATCGGCATGAAGAGGGACTGCTCAAGATTTTCCGAATCCAGTCTGACACCAGGGGAGATTTCTAAGGTGAGGAATTTGCAGTTTGATAGAGGCTCTACTATAATAAAACCAAAGTGTTACTGAAGGTAAGTAACTTTTTCATTAGTAACGCCTTTTGTGTGTTTATCTTTGCTCTGACAGTAAATAGACATTTCTGTGATTTCTTTAATCTTTGCTCCTCCTGTTATGATTTTGAATCTTGGGCTGTTTGGACTTTTACTCTTCAGGCCCAATTTCGAAACCGACTCTTTCCTTCTGACTGCTGGGTTTTCCGGTTTAAAGGACAAGGACATTATTGCGAGACTTCTTTATACTTCCACCATGATCTCAACCCACTCCAGACGGTGGTTGGGCTTCCATTTGTCCTCTGCAAATCAAGTAGGAAAAATACAATAAGGCACACATGAAACCGATTTTAGGGGAGTGTTTTCCGTAAATGCGCGACTTGTTTTTCCCCTGTATTTTCCGAATCCATTATAGCTATGAAATCTAACTCAAAAATATAACTCTGATTCGCAGACTCGCACGACCTCTGCTATAACTTTGGCACAAATAAACACACTGGTGGTCATTCCAACCCTGGCGGTCCATGACCGCCGGGTTGGAGGACCGCGGGAGCACCGCCGACAGGCCGGCGGTGCTCCAATGGGCATTCCGACCGCGGCGGTAAAGCCGCGGTCGGACCGGCAACACTGGCGGTCTCCCGCCAGTGTACCGCCGCCCATTGGAATCCTCCAAGGCGGCGCAGCTAGCTGCGCCGCCGAGGGGATTCCGACCCCCCCTTCCGCCATCCAGTTCCCGGCGGTCCGCCCGCTGGGAACCGGATGGCGGTAGGGGGGGGTCGCGGGGCCCCTGGGGGCCCCTGCAGTGCCCATGCCACTGGCATGGGCACTGCAGGGGCCCCGGTAAGAGGGCCCCTAAATGTATTTCACTGTCTGCTGCGCAGACAGTGAAATACGCGATGGGTGCAACTGCACCCGTCGCACAGCTTCCACTCCGCCGGCTCGATTCCGAGCCGGCTTCATCGTGGAAGCCTCTTTCCCGCTGGGCTGGCGGGCGGCCTGAAGGCGGCCGCCCGCCAGCCCAGCGGGAAAGTCAGAATTACCGCTGCGGTCTTTCGACCACGGAACGGTAACCTGACGGTGGGACTTTGGCGGGCGGCCTCCGCCGCCCGCCAAGGTCAGAATGAGGGCCACTGTCTGGTGGCGGCAAGGATCTTGTGCTCGTTCGCAATGTTGTGTTGTGTTAAGGCTTTTATTTTATTTAGTGACCATGCTTTTAAAGGACACAAGTTTAGCCGCCCTCTAATATTTATAAAGAGAGGACTTCGTCCAGTTTTAGCCTGATGGACATAGAAGAGAGAAAGGACCATTTGCTTTTATGGGCAATTATAGATGAGCCATTGCCCAGCTTCGTCAGCATTGGATGTTTCAAAGATGTACGTGTTTGAATCAAATGGAATGACTCGGGCATGAGATTCTATGAGAGATAGCAGCACTGGAAAACTTCAGTTAAAGAAAAGTAACAATTTCATTTCTCCCCTTTTAGTCCTCTATGATGTGGTCCAAAATGCCTCAGTAGTTAATGCGGAGACTGAAAAAAGTCAGTTAGAACAAAAAGCATACACACAGATTAAAAGAAGGTGTAGGAACATTGTCCTTTCAAGGTGAGCCATCTGAATATTATATTGGATAATACAGCCAACCATGTTAAATGAAAATACTTCCTGAAGTCAATCAGTTAGTCCAAACAAGCTTTATTCGACAAGAAATTTGCCATCAGAGCACAAAAACACGAATCAAATTATTAAATATTAATAAAAAAATAGAACAGTTATTTAAAATAGTGCAAATAACATTTACGGGGGTAGCAGCTCATACGGATTTCTTATTCTAAAAGCAGATCTAATAATATTCAGGACTGCAGAACATAATTCCAAAGAGTCAAATTTCTTCAAAATAATTATTGCTGAGCGACAATCTTTGCATCCCGACAATTAAAAACAAGATATCAAGAGGACTTCTCTAGGGGTATCATATAGAGGACAAAACAATATAAAGTGGGTTGTGCTTTGTTTAGTAAAATGGTTACAATGACATTGAGGAAGCTTGCGGACCCAACCATCTTCTTGCATAGGGAATGCCATCTTAAAATGTGTTAGCTGTAACCTAAAATAGGTTAGTATAGTGCAATGAAAGATGTTTGTGAACCAAAACAAATAGGGCTCTATATCACTTGTTGTAACTAGTAGGATATTAGCCTCCACTCTTTTCAGTTTTGCAATATTTTGCAGTCTTAAAACCCCTGTAGAAATCAGCAAAAGTATCCTTTATCAATATCTTATCATATGCTCTGGGTCTAAAAAAAACAACTGGGAGCCCTATCTTCTTCAGGTATGATTTCATGTACATTAGCCATGGTAATTTCCCCATATTTTGGAGAGCTAAGAAATCCCTAATACAATCTCTGGTAAAATTCCCACCCGGATTCAACCAGCATTTAGTCCACAGTAACGAGGGCACAATGTTCATCTTGTCCTCTACAAAGGTCAGGCCCAGTTGCCTCATGTAAAATAAAATTTGCAGTATTTTTTAAAATAGCCAATAGGCGAAGTGCAAAACCATTTTCAACCCGCTGCAGGGGCCTATGTCTTATATACCCTAAATCCCTCTAGCATACGTAGCTGCAGAAATGCACTTAGCCTTAAACAAATTTAGCATTTCCGGGAGAGCTGTGTGTTTTAGATCCTAACAAAGTGATATTTCGCCTCCCCGTTTCTCATCATCTGGTGAGATTGTATACCAACTTCAGCACTACAAGAAATATTAGAGCCAAAAATAATCCCCAGATAATTAAAAAAAATGAGTCCTATGCAAGACACTCCCATGACCTGTGAGTCATGTTTTTTAGGTTTTTTGGGCCATAGGAAATAATGAAGGATTTTGCTTGATTAATTTTTCAATCTAAGCCCTCCATAAAATCGTTAAAAGAACTTATCAAAACTTGCAGACTCTTCGAGGTAACGGGCTAATAAAACTGCATTGTCTGCATGTAAAAGAATTGGAACGGGGAGGCCTGTGATTATAGGAACATCAGCAGCTACACAATTTAAATCATCCACGATGACATTAATATACACCAAAAATAAGAAAGGGGCTAGGATACACCCTTGCCTGGCCCCTCTAGATTGGCTAATATAAGATGACAGCTCTCCTTGAGGGGCAATATCTTACAGCACTTTTTAAATCATAATGCACGTGCTTTATTGGGGGTAAGCAAGTCGTGATCAAAACCCATTTGTTCCTTTATAGTCCAAAGTTTTTCTTGATTTACCAGGTCGAAAGCACTAGATAAATTTATAAAATCCAGATGGCTAGAACCTTGTTTTGTGTGCTCATATTTACTAATAATAAGATGTAGGTTCAAAACTTGTTCCGTGGTACCCACCCCTGGCCTAAAACCAAACTGGACCAGTATTAGAGCCTTACGTTCATCAACCTATGTTTCTGATCGAATCAGAATTACCCTCCCCAGAAGTTTAGCTGAAGTTTCTATCAAAGATAATGGCCTTAAGCAAGTTGGCAAGGATCTATCATCCTTCTTAAAGATGGGCACTAGAGTTCCAAATGCCAGGAGTTAGGAATTATGTTCTTTGCTGTGCTGCGAAATACCTTTGTTAAAAAAAGGGCCCAAAATGTTATATCTGTTTTCAAAAAAATCAACCGTGACCCCGTCTGGGCCAGGGGCTTTGACAGAGGCCAAAAAATGTAAAGCCTTTACCACTTCCCCCACTTCAATCGGGGATGATAATGGAACAGGTGGCAGGTCAACTAATTGTGCCTCACTATTCTGTAGGCCCGAAGCACTATGTTGAAAAAAATCCTTTGCAATATGCAATCCATTCAACTTCGGGAATAAAAAAATCAGGTTTAGTATTATCAGAATCAGTGTAAAAGGACGATTAACCACCTCCCAAAACTTTACATTGTTTTTAGTGGCAGCTGCTACAGTTAGATCCTCCCATGCTAGAGCCCTTATTTCATCTTTCCTTGCCTGCACAATGATCTTATATTCTTTACTGGTCAATCGTACTTCCAAACAACATCTGGGGGTGGCTCTAAGGGCATTTAACTCTCTTTCATGTGTTTCGGAACAAGCCTTATTAAACCATCTTTCAATAGGGGTAGGCTGTTGGGGATTAGGGGAGAAAGAGCATCTTTATTTGCACTACACCGAGCATTACAACCATCCAATACTCCCTGATTTGTAGACTTCTCTGACAAAACACAATTTGATTGGAATAATGTTTCCTGTACAATTATTTGGGCATAAATAGAAGGATTGCTGTGATCCCAGTTACTCCTCAAACCTTGATTCTTGTTCAGGGACCGATTTGGTTTAGATACTGGTGGATTAGAACTAATACCAATATTAAAAAGGGTACAGACGGCTTATGGTCACTCATACAATTTTGTACAATATTGTACTACAACAACAAATGTTGCGTGTCTGCGGAAATAATCATAAAAACAATAGTTCTCCCCTTTAGCCCGCCAGTAAAATTGTGGATCAAATCTGACCCCAAACCCCCCAAAAGGTTCCAATAAAATTACATCCAATTTACATAGCAGCATATAAAAAATGTATCCCCCAAAAGGCCATGTTTTAAACGGACCTTATTTGTGCCCTCTTCATCCCACCTGGCACCACATGCATATGACCTGGTTGAATCACATAGTTGAAGATTAAAATCACCCAACCAGAGCACAATTAACTAATTCCTCCTAATTAATAAAGAAAACTACCCATAAAATCGTCAAAATCGTTTAGTATTCTGACCACATCACTAATGAAAATACTATTATAGAAATTTACTAACATTAGATCCCACCTTCCCTCAAAGAAAAAAAAAAAAGAAACCAAGAACTGTGGGTTTGACCATACAACGGATGAAGTTAGCCTTTCCAAACTTAATGAAACAATGGTATTTAGACCACCAGCCTAAGATTACAAAAACTGATAACAACTGTACCTCCTGGGGTTACGTTAGTTAAGGGGCCATTGCCTCCAACCTGCCGAGACATATTTATCTCCTGCATTAAATCCCAATTTCCCTAAAAATTTTGTGAAAGCGAATGAGCCACTTCATTTATTAAGGCCTGGGATGATTCGACCATTTTATCTTCTAAAGGTGGAACATACGTCAAAAAGTCAACATATGGACATGCTGCTGGGGGCAGATGTATCACTGGTAACTCATTATTTGCCTTCACCAGGCCTGGTGGACTTGCCACCTTTATGGGCGGGACCAGGCCATTTGGCCGAGTGCCTTGAGTAGCCTGCAGCTGCCTCGAAGTGTTGATCCTGGGATTACTACCAACCTCAGCAGAAGCGATTAGAGGGTCAGAAACTCGGATAATCTCCAAAACAGCTCCAGCAATTGTCCTCCCCCTTTGGGTTTCTCCCCTTGTGCAGAGTTCGGATGACGCCGACACAGCTACGTTTGCTGCAGATGGAACAGGTGGGTCTCTCCAGAGATTTTTCAGACCTTGGAGTTCTACCTCTTCAGCTGAAAGATGCAACAGTATTGGTCCCAATTTTATATCCAATAAATCACCCCGGGGGCCACAGATTTCTTTCCAAGGTGAGGTTTGAGTAAATTTTAGCAGACTAACAGCTTTTTCCTGCTTCCTGCCCCTCTGCATCTTTTGCTTAGCACCAGTTGTTTTTATATCTGATGCCCACCTTAGGTGCTATACAGCGGGTTCTGGGGCCAAAGGAAAAACTGAGGCATCCAATAGGTTTTCAAATAAATCAGAACTCTCCTGGGAGGCCTAACTGCAGCAACTTCTGTTTCCACATTAGCCTCCATTAAAACCTCATAAGGACACCACGGTGGAACCCTCAAAGGTGTGGGGGGGGGGGTGGAAAGACTCTTGGAAAAGGCTGCAGCATTTCCCTGCAGAACCACAAATTGCGAAATTTCCTTTTGCACTCTGGGATAAAACGTGAAGTAGTCATGACCTCTACCGAAAGGGAAAGCCTCCTTTTAACCAACCTTATTTCATTTGCAAAAACATCAACCGCATTAACCAAAAATTGGCAATCATAGAGGATGCCTGCTTTTGCATACCGGAGGAAATCCCCGCACCAGCTAACTTCTGTTTCCCCATAATATAAAAGCAAAATGACCAGGCACCTGTGGTGAAACAGCAAATGCCAAAGTTGAAAAAACTATCCAGAGTAGAAGATAAAATGACGAATAAACAAGCTGAACAGAGCACTTAGGGATTAAGACCAAAGCCTCAACATATCATGACTCCCCTAAACACCTCATTGCCGTCTAGTCCATCTTGCATAATAAAAGAAGGTGTGGCCTCTGCCAGTCTATGATGGACTAAGACAGGCCCGTCTTGGCCTCGTCTTCACCCAGGCATGCATACAGGTGTGTCCCATGAGCGTCCCATGCGCCGTAAGTAGCGCATTGTAGCAGAGAACCACTCTGGGTGATGTAGTGCTGTTATCTACACACTACCCATCTCAGCACGCTCCTTGGGTAACGAATTGCTGGATTGAAGCATGTCCCTATAATTATGACATCACCATCTGTGATGCTGTTATGTGTTGCCTATGCTTACTCCCACTTGTTTTCAAGTGCATTTGCCCTGTTTTGATTGGTAGAAAAAGACCTCCAGTTGAACCAGAACAGGTGACAGGTGTGTTCCATACTTGTAAATAGAGGCATTTGGGTGTTTTGTGATGTGTGTATTTGTAAATCTCACTATCACCCAAGAGGATACACTGCCACTGAGAAGGTGTGAATGCTTAGCCTTGCCTATGGTAGGATGGCTAACTAAAAAGCCAGGACTTCAGCTTCTTGCGTCAAGAGAGTAGAAGGTTCTGATGTGGAGTGGGAGGTTGTTCCACGCTATAGGAGCGATGTAAGAAAAAGCTGTCTTTCTGATGTTGTTCTGTGTATGCGTGGGATGTGTACGATTAGGAGTACTGTGGAGCGGAGGTGTGTGGGTAGAATGAGATGTGACTGTTCAGGTAGGTAGGTGGGACCAAAGCTTTGTAGTGCCTTGAATATGTGTGTGAAGAGTTTGAAATGTGTGTGTGTTTGTGTATGGGGAGCCAGTGAAGCTGCCTGAGGTATGGAGTGATTTGAGTTGAGTGTGCGAGGTTGAGGATAAGTCTGTCTGCTAAGGTCTGGATGGCTTGTATTCTTATGGTAAATTGCTTGGTGATCCCAGCATAAAGGGTGTTCCCTTAGTTCAACTTGCTGGTCACTAGGACATGAGTGACAATTTTGCTGTGTTGCCTGGGATTCATCTGAAGGTCTTCCTCACATCTTCAGGGTGTAGAAGCAGGATGCAGTGACGGTAATGGCTGTTGCGGTCATGTCTAGTTTGCTGTCAGTGATGCTTCTGAGGTTCCTGGCGTGTGTGCTGGGTATGAGTGTGGGGCCGAGTTCAGTCGGACACCTTTGGAGTCCCATGCTAAGGTGTTCTTGCTGAAGATCACTACCATTTTTTTAAATACATATGTATTGCATTTTTCAGTTGTTCACATTTATAAAGCACAGGATATAGTAAGATGTGGTTCATCATGTACCATGCGTTATCGCTTTAGCACTAAATTTCTTCATTGCTTTGCATCACACCAGGGTAAACACATTTAAGAGTCAGTTGTCTGCAGAATCTTAATTCAAAATCCAAATACCCAATTCACTAATGAACTAATAGGCAAGCAGACTCTAAATTTCAACTCTATCCCTAACCCTCTCACCCTCCAACCTCCAGGAGTGTATGTTTACTGACCATGTGGCTATATTTAGAGATGACTACCTGCACGCATTATTAATCCCTTGAGCAGGTAGCACTGGGGGAAATTGAGTACTTTGGTAGGCTGCTGCTCAAAGAAAAAGGGGTCGGTTGGGAGAAACAGAAGGGCAGTGCAATCAGCTAGTGTCCAGTTTTATTGAAAGATCGAATATTATGTTTCATCGTCAAAATGTATCAATACATACCAAAGAATAAATAAAGCAAATTACATTACAAACTATGTCAAAACAAGTTTAAAAAGCCCTACAAAGGTATAAAGCAATAAAACACGGCTTGAACTCATTTAAGTAGCTAATCACTGCTCATGATAATGTGATTTGCGCAAGCCATTTCATACTGTTACAAAATGCACATAAGAAAGCTCCTAGGCAGAATTAATCATAATTAACTGAGCAGCCACTTTGTCTAATTGACAACATAGTATATAGAATTGTAGATACTGCGGCCACTACCATACAGGCGGAATCACTTTTACAAATTCTCAAAGCATAAGTGCGATGTGACATCTCCAACAGACTACACAAAGGCACAATCCACCTGGCCCCGGGTCTAGTATAAAATGGGCCAAAAAATGGCAGATGCTCCTTAGTCTCTTTAGACAGCATGAATGTCTGACACAAGGTGGACTTTGCCTGTAGGGGAGCACATATTGCTAAAAACACAACTGTCTTCATAGTACTGTCTCTAAATTGTAAGTAAAATGTGCGCACGCTCACCGGACAAATAAAATTAAGAAATTCCTCAGCATTGGGCATACTCTTATGAGAGCCTTGTGCAAGTACTTGTAGAACTAGACAATTCACTCCGGGCAATAGCTCCCTTCCAGTATCTAGTTTTAACAGCAATAGCTGCTGTAAGCTTAACGGAAGACGGCACTCTTCCCAACATCTGCTTAAACCTAGATCATAAAGGGATTTCTTAACATAGGCTAGCCACTTGATCTTATTAGTGCTGCATAGGTTAAGAATATCAACAAGGGCCTCTTTATGGACTGTAATTCCACAATGGCCCATACACAGACCCACTAAAGTAACAGCTTTAATGAAACCAACGCAATAACAGGTTTAAGATCAAGGTCCAATCTAAGTGGGACTAAAGTGGTACCATTTCCCACGTCTGTAATAGGTCTTATAAAATTATTCTCACTGGTCCCCAAGAAACCCTTCGAACAGTGTTCCCCATAACTCTGCACCATATATAGCTGCACTCCTAGGATGGGGTTTATAAATATCCGTAGCTGGAAGAATTGGATGCCAGTATGCCTTTTATGCAACTCTAACAATGGCCACAGCTCTGTGGATTAACAAGAGTGTACTTTTTGGAATCTCTGAGGCCCATGATTCTGAGTCAGCCAAACGCATCCCCAGGTAATCAAATTCCTAACTGTTTCCAACACTGTTTTGCTTCACTAATGACCGAGCTGAAACACTCATGCACTGACAAAAATCTCTGGAATGCGCTTCTTAGTCCAAAGAAGACATTATTTTACTATGCAAGGTTCCTAAAGGGAGATTAGCATGCTGAAAGCACACGTTCAAAAATGGTCACAGCAAAGAAATGAAAGAATATACAAATGATTCTCCACTTCAATATACATATCAAATATATGTATCTCTATTATAATGCAAAGCAAATAATACATAAAAAAATATGCATCACCATGAGAAAAGGGCATCACTGCTTCTTCTCCCTCCTATTCAGCATCAGTTCGCCAGATCCCAGAATCGATCGAGGAGAGAGAGAACAATTACTGTCATGGGAAGGATGGCACACTCCAGCATCCTGGATGTGCCTGAGATCTGCAAACACTCTCTGTCCCTGGTCCATCTGGTCTCTGCCTCTTATACTTTGAACAAACAAGAGAGGAAAAGACTAGAACCTACCTCTCCCTGAAGAAGTTTATTTATTCGAAAAATGCTGATTGCTTTAGGCCTGCGTTGAAAATAACACGTCGGGACTTTGCCACATTCTCAAGGTGCCAATTCAAAACAAGTCCGTTCCCTGCCGTCTGAGTACATTCTTATCAGCCTAAGCCCTTAGTGGGAAAAACACGTAGAATAAAAACATGTACACATTGTACAATGTGGAAAACTACTTGCAACTTTTAACATGGCAATGGCTAAGGCTAAAATAAAGTGAATAGGCAAAATGAATCTGGTGGTCACTAAAGTAACGGTGTACTGCTAGGCTAAGTGCAACATGGAGTCAGGGGTCAAAACTCACATATCATAACAAACACTTCTTGCTTGAAGTTTATCTGCTTGGTTTTTAGTACATTGATTTCAAGGCTGTGCAACAAGTAAAACATGTTAAATCTGTCAACAAGGGTTTGCAAACCAGACTGAGTTTTAGCAAGCAGAAAGTTATTGTCCGCGTAGAAGAAGCCAGGAATTTTCTGTCCTCCTAACATAGGGGAATTGTTGGCACAGTTGCTCAGGAAGTTAACACAGTTATTAATATATAAAGGAAACGAAAGGGGGCTAATACTGAGCCTTGGTGAACACCCTTATCGATAGCGATTTTCTGAGTTAATTTGCCATTTACACCACAAGGAACCCTGGCAAAGTTCCCTTTGTAGAGGCGCACAATGATGTTTAACAAATTGTCCGTAATTCCCAGCCCATGAAGAACCCCCTGAGTTTATTCCTGGGGACCAGATTGAAAGCAGCTCTAAGATCAATAACCAGCATGAAAAGGGCTCCTCCCCCAACAACCACTGTCTTACATTAAGTCATCAGAAAATGGAAGACCTGGTCAATAGAATGTTTTTTTAACTAAACCCTGTCTGGATGTGTGAAAGAATATGATTATCCTTAGTCTAGTCTAACAATCTGCCCAAGACCTCTTTACAAAACTTATTTTGTAAATTGTCCAGGACACTGACTGGGCAGTAATTAGATAAAATGTTTGGGCTTCCTTTTGTGGCTCACGTCATTACTTTCCCAAGTATTAAGCACTGCCACCATATGAAGAGCAACATTCAGTGTACATAGTTGTTAACACCTCAGGAGATGAGCACACAGCTGCCCACCTCACATTCCTATGGTTGTTAGTGGCCTCTAGAATGTGTCTGTGGGGCTGGGAAACAAATGATGGTTCACATGGAATTAGGTCCTTCAAAGTAAGGACCAAGGACTTATGCTCTCTCTCTCTTCCCTCACTAGAACTGTCATGTCTTCTATCGGTCACCGTATCCTAAGATCTAAAAAAATGTAATCAATATGGCTGGAATAAGCCCTTCTTTACAGAATAGGCATAGGAGGGACATCATATGGTGAGCGACCATTATGGGCCTGCAACCCACATGCTAAAGTAAGATCAACCCTTTGGAGGGCAGCCTTCGAAAGGTGATACCTCATTGGAGAATTTAATGCAGGAATGCCCCATTCAAGATATTCCTCATGACACAACTCCTGAGCAACTCCATACGGTTCATTAAGTTAAATTTAGGTCACCTGCCAGAATAACATGATGTGACTTAGAATTCAGGCCTGAGATCTCATTCAAAATGTGGAGAGTTGAGGAACCCTTCCAGTAACCAACCCACTGCTTGTAGATGTTGATCAATAAAATAGGGATTCCCTTGGTAGGAGCAATGATTAGGCCTTGCATATCTAATGATGCAAGAGATGGCGTCACTACAGAACAGGTCAACATAATATTCACCCAAATAAGCATCCCAACTGAAGGGCAGGGGACCTTGTGGCCGAGGCACAATAGCTTTTAAAGCCACTTCTGAAAATGCTGCCAATCGTCCATGTTTCTTGCAGGTGGCAAATCCCATATGAGTCCATGAATTGTTCCCCCATTCTGGATCTTCTTACTTTGGGTTTATCCCAGCAATGCTCCAGCTATAATAGCTAAGGTGTTTGGAGACAAGGAGAAAGAAAAGGAACAAATAGCTTTTAAAGCCACTTCTGAAAATGCTGCCAATCGTCCATGTTTCTTGCAGGTGGCAAATCCCATATGAGTCCATGAATTTTTCTCCCATTCTGGATCTTCTTACTTTGGGTTTATCCCAGCAATGCTCCAGCTATAATAGCTAAGGTGTTTGGAGACAAGGAGAAAGAAAAGGAACATCCAAGTAGGGGACCTCGGGGAAGCGCTAGCCCTGGGCAGGGATGGAAGGGGAATTGCTTCCCCTTCCACCCCCGCCCCCCTTCTGGCCCACTTGTGGCGTCTGATGATGTCAGCATGTGATCGCGCGCTAACCTCATCAGAGGCCCACCCCTCGGCGCTGGAAGCTGATCATAGGAGAAATGCAAAAACATTTCTTCTCCGATCACGTGGAGGGGCTGAGAGAGGCATCAAAGGAAAGGAAGGGCCTTTCCTCTGTTGTCTCTCTCTGCATTTCGGCTGCCTGATCGCGACGCAATCTGGCAGCAGAAATACCCACTAGACACCAGGGAGTTTTTTTTTTTTTTCATTGAATAAGGGGAGCAGCCCCTTGGGCAAGGGCTGCTCCCAGGGGGGCAATTTATTTTTAGGCCATTTCAGGGCAGATTGGCCTATTATAATTAGGCCGATATTCCCCCAGGGGGGCAGAAACCACTAGACATCAGGGATACATTTTTTCTTTGTTTCTTTTTTTTTTTATATATGTGGGGAGCGACCCCTAGGCAAGGGGCAAATTCACTTTTAGGCCATTTCTGCCCCCCCCCACAATTGGGGCAGAAACCACTAGACATCAGGGAGTTTTGTTTTTTTATTTATATTTATACATAAGGGGAGCGTCCCCTTGAGCAAGGGTCACTCCCCAGGGGGGCAAATATTTTTAGGCCTTTTCTGTCCCCCTGGGGGCAGATCGGCCTATTATAATTAGGCCAATCTGCCACGGGGGGCGAAACCCCCAGATACCAGGGATATTTTTTTTTATGTTTACTTTTTTTTATAAATGGGGAGCGATCCCTTAGGCAAGTGTCGCTCTCCTGAGGGACAAATTGTATTTAGGCCAGGCCAATCTGCCCCCAAGGGGGGCAGAAACCACTAAACACCAGGGATTTTTTTTTGTCAGTTTCACATGAGGGGGGCGACCCCTTAGGCAAGGGTCGCTCCCCTGGTGGGACAAATTTGTTGTAGGCCATTGCTGACCTGCTTGGGGGCTGGGGGGCAGAAAATCCTAGACACCAGGGATTTTTTTTAGTGTTTATTTTATGTTTTTATATGTGGAGAGCGGCCCCTTGGGCAAGGGTCGCGCCGCTGGGGGACAAATTGTCCTTAGGCCATTTAGGCCAGTCTGCCCTCAAGAGGGGCAGAAACCAGCAGGCCCCCGGGATTATTTTTTTTGCGCCAATTTCACGCAAGCGGAGCGACCACTTAGGCAATAGTCGCTCCCCTGGGGGTGGGGGGGGGATTTATTTTAGGCCATTTTACTACCCTTGGGGGCAGATGGGCCTATTTCTATTAGGCCGATCTGCCCCCGGGGGCGGCAGAAACCACTTAGGCACCAGGGATTGGTGTGTGTGTATGTGTGTGTTTTGTTTGGGGGGACAGCCCCTTAGGCAAGGGTCGCTCCTCATGGGGGCACATTACTGTCGGCCATATCTTCCCCCTTGGGGTCAGATTGGCCTATTTTTCGAAGGCCCATTTTCCCCCGGACAGGGGGGCACAAAACACACCAGAGACCGGGAAGATTTTCTTTTAAAAATAAGAGGGCGGGGTATGACCATACCCCCACCCCAAGTAAATGGGGCCAAAGTTGTTCTGCCCACCAGTGGGCAGATGGGGCAATTACCCTGATCCACACCCCAGGGTGGCAGAAAGTCTACTAGATGCCAGGGAATTAAAAAACAAACAAAAAATAGTGAGGTGGTGGCTACCAACCAGTTTGGGCCTGGTTATGCCCCCACCCCAACTGAAGGGGGTAGCAGTCTTTCAGCTCTCCCCCTGCACACTAAAACATCTTATCCCACGGCAAGCAAGAGGACATTTGATTACTTTGGGTTTTGGTTTTACATTTGTGCCATGAGAGCTTGGCTAACTCTCAAAATCGTCCCACTTGGAACGGTGAGGGCTGCAATTTTTGGCCTTTGGGACGCTGCCATGTAGAAAAATCCACAAGACCTAGACACATCTGACAACTAAACATCTGGGTGATTCCAGGGTGGTATGCTTCACATGCACCCGCACCATTTTCTTACCCACAATGTCCTGCAAACCTCCAACTTTTCTGGAAATCACACATTTTTCCCACATTTCTGCAGAAATCCACAAAATTCCTACCACTCAGCATTGTCTCATCTATACGATTAAAATCCTGCCTCTCTTCTCAGCCTAAAAATGATTTTTTTCAAACTGCCCTTTTGGACCCGCTTTGGTTCCCCCTCAATTTCGACATGTTTTAGGCTCTTCCCTGTCACAGGCACTTTGCCCACCTACACAAGTGAGGTATAATTTTTACCAGGAGACTAAGGGGAAATTTGTCCCTGTTCGGTGATCCCACACAGACATGTGGGAAGATGTAATTTTTTAGCTACATTTGAGATTTGCTGAGGATTCTGGGTAAGAAAACATTGTGGGATCCACTCAAGTCACACCTCCCTGGATTCCTTTGGGTGTCTAATTTTCAGAAATGTTTGGGTTTAGTAGGTTTCCCTATATGGCTGGTGAGCCCAGGACGAAAAACGCAGGTCCCCAGCACCGCAAAAATAGGTAGTTTAGTATTTGATAATTTTGATGTGTCCACATAGTGTTTTGGGGCATTTCCTTTCGCGGGCACTAGGCCTACCCACACAAGTGAGGTATCATTTTTATCGGGAGGCCTGGGGGAACGCTCGGTGGAAGGAAATGTGTGGCTCCTCTCAGATTCCAGAACTCTCTGCCACCGAAATATGAGGAAAGTGTTTTTTGTCCGAATTTTGAGGTTTGCAAAGGATTCTGGGTAACAGAAACTGGTACGAGCCCCACAAGTCACCTCATCCTGGCTCCCCCAGGTGTCTTGTTTAAAAAATGCACAGGTGTGGTAGGTTTCCCTAGGTGCCGGCTGAGCTAGAGGCCAAAATCCACAGCTTGGCACTTTGCAAAAAACAGCTTTGTTTTCTTTGGGAAAATGTGATGTGTCCATGTTGTGTTTTGGGGCATTTCCTGTCGCGAGCACTAGGCCTACCCACACAAGTGAGGTACCATTTTTATCGGGAGACTTGGGGAAAGGCTGGGTGGAATGAAATTTGTGTTTCCTCTTAGATTCCATAGCCTTCTGTCACCGAAATGTGAGGGAAAAGTGTTTTTTTGGCCACATTTTGAGGTTTGCAAAGGATTCTGGGTAACAGAACCTGGTGAAGCCCCACTAGTCACCTCATCCTGGATTCCCCTTGGTGTCTAGTTTTAAAAAATGCACAGGTTTGGTAGTTTTCCCTAGGTGCCGGCTGAGCTAGAAGCTAACATTCACAGCTTGGCACTTTGCAAAAAACAGCTCTGTTTTATTTGGGAAAATGTGATGTGTCCATGTTGTGTTTTGGGGCATTTCCTGTCACGAGCACTAGGCCTACCCACACAAGTGAGGTACCATTTTTATCGGGAGACTTAGGGGAACGCTGGGTGGAAAGAAATTTGTGGCTCCTCTCAGATTCCAGAACTGTTTGTCACCGAAATGTGATAAAAAAGGGTTTTTTGGCCCAAATTTTGAGGTTTGCAAAGGATTCTGGGTAACAGAACCTGGTGAGAGCCCCCACAAGTCCCCCAATCTTGGATTTCTCTATGTGTCTAGTTTTCAAAAATGCGCAGGTTTGGTAGGTTTCCCTAGGTGCTGGCTGAGTTGAAGGCCAAAACCCAGAGCTAGGCACTTTGCAAAAAAATAGATCTGTTTTCTTTGGGAGAATGTGATGTGTCCATGTTGTGTTTAGGGGGATATTCTGTTGTGGGCGCTAGTCCTACCTACACAAGTGTGGTACCGTTTTTATTGGGAGACGGGCAAATGCTCGGTGGAAGGAAATGTGTGGCTCCTCTCAGATTGCAGAACTTTCTGTCACCGAAATGTGAGGAAAAAGTGTTTTTTGGCCAAAGTTTGAGGTTTGCAAAGGATTTTGGGTAACAGAACCTGGTGAGAGCCCCACAAGTCAGCCCATCTTGAATTCCCCTAAGTGTCTAGTTTTAAAAAATGCACAGGTTTGTTAGATTTTCCTAGGAGCTGGCTGAGCTAGAGGCCAAAATCCACAGCTAGCCACTTTCCAAAAAACACGTCAGTTTTCTTTGGGAAAATGTGAAGTGTCCATGTTGCGTTTCCTGTCATGGGCATTAGGCCTACCCACACAAGTGAGGTACCATTTTTATCAGGTGACTTGGGGGAACACAGAATAGCAAAACAAGTGTTATTGCCCCTTGTGCTTCTCTACATTTTTTCCTTCCAAATGTAAGACAGTGTGTAAAAATGTATCTATTTAAGAAATGTCCTATAATTCACATGCTAGTACGGAGACCCAGAATTCAGAGATGTGCAAATAACCACTGCTTCTCAACACCTTATCTTGTGCCCTACAAAGGTTTTCTTGATACCTATTTTTCACTCTTTATATTTCACCAAATGAATTGATGTATACCCGGTATAGAATGAAAACCCATTGCAAGGTGCAGCTCATTTATTGGCTCTGGGTTCTTGATGAATGTAAGGAAATGCCTCCTTGGCATGGTTACCCCCTGACTTTTTGCCTTTGCTGATGCTAAGTTGTGATTTGAAAGTGTGCTGGGGCCGTGCTAACCAGGCCCCAGCACCAGTGTTCTTTCCCTAAACTGTACATTTGTCTCCACAGTTGGCACAACCCTGGCACTCAGGTAAGTCCCTTGTAACTGGTACCCCTGGTACCATGGGCCCTGATGCCAGGGAAGGTCTCTAAGGGCTGCATCGTGTCTTATGCCACCCTGGGGACCCCTCACTCAGCACACGCACACTGCCTCTCAGCTTGTGTGCGCTGGTGGGGAGAAAATGACTAAGTCGACATGGCACTCCCCTCAGAGTGCCATGCCAACCTCACACTGCCTGTGGCATAAGGTAAGTCACCCCTCTAGCAGGCCTTACAGCCCTAAGGCAGGGTGCACTATACCACAGGTAAGGGCATATGTGCATGAGCACTATGCCCCTACAGTGTCTAAGCAAAACCGTAGACATTGTAAGTGCAGGGTAGCCATAAGAGTATATGGTCTGGGAGTTTGTCAAACATGAACTCCACAGTTCCATAATGGCTACAATGAAAACTGGGAAGTTTGGTATCACTCTTCTCAGCACAATAAATGCACACTGATGCCAGTGTGCAATTTATTGTAAAATACACCCAGAGGGAATCTTAGAGATGCGCCCTGAAAACATACCTGACTTCCAGTGTAGGCTGACTAGTTTCTGCCAGCCTGCCACACACCAGACATGTTGCTGGCCACATGGGGAGAGTGCCTTTGTCACTCTGTGGCCAGGAACAAAGCCTGTACTGGGTGAAGGTGCTTCTCTCCTTCCCCTGCAGGAACTGTAACACCTGGCGGTGAGCCTCAAAGGCTCACCCCTTTTGTTACAGCGCCACAGGGCATCCTAGCTAGTGGGGATGCCCGCCCCTCCGGCCACTGCCCCCACTTTTGGCGGCAAGGCCGGAGGAGATAATTAGGAAAACAAGGAGGAGCCACCCACCAGTCAGGACAGCCCCTAAGGTGCCCTGAGCTGAGGTGACCCTTACTTTTAGAAATCCTCCATCTTTTGAGTGGAGGATTCCCCCAATAGAGGACACGGGTACTTACCTGCTGGCAGACGGGAACCAGGGCACCCCTGTTCTCCATTGAGGCCTATGTGTGTTTTGGGCACCACTTTGACCTCTGCACCTGTCCGTCCCTGAGCTGCTGGTGTGGTAACTTTGGGGTTGCCTTGAACCCCCAATGGTGGGCTACCTTGGACCCAACTTTGAGACTTGTAAGTGTTTTATTTACCTGCAA